>NC_137796.1:496099-1096099 GCF_963383645.1 Muscardinus avellanarius
AAGGAGGATGAAGAGGAAGAGGAGAAGAAGGGGAAGGAGGAGGAGGAGAGGGAGGAGGAGGAGAAGGAGGAGAAGGAGAAGAACTGGTGTGCTGGGCATGGTGACACATCTGTAATCCCAGTACTTGGAAGGCTCTGACAAGGTCAGACTCAGCAATTTAGTAAGGTTCCTCAGCAACTGAGACCCTGTTTCAAAATAAAAAATAAATAAAAATGACTGAGATTGCACCTGTGAGGTAAAGCACCCCTGGGTTCAGTCTTCAGTACAAAAAAAGCAATAACAACAATAAAAACATAGATGAGAAGCTGGGCGTGATGGCGCACACTTATAATCCCAGCATTCGGGAGGCTGAGACTGGAGGATCGTGGTTTGCGGCCAGCTTCGTCTACATAGTGAGGCCCTTTGCAACTCAGAGAGACCTAGCTTCAAAATAAAGAATAAAAATATGGCTAGGAGTGTAGCTTGGAGGTAGAATGCCCCTGGGTTTCATTTCCAGCATTGTTAAAAAAAAAATAGGGCTGGGGGTGCCTCTCGGAGGTAGAATGCCCCTGGTACCATCCCCAGTACTACAAGAAACAAAACAAAAGAAATCCAGAAACATAGTTGGGAAGGAGTGGAGCCCACAGTCCCAAGGGATGGGATGGCGACACGTGACCCAGGGCTGGGGTTAGTGCCTGCCTAGCTCGGGCGGGCGGAGCTAAGCAGGGAGGCCTGCGGTCAGCCAACGCGGGGTATGCGGAGACAGCCAGAAGTGACACAGCTGGGGCAGCAGCGGAGCTGTGAGGAGCAGTGCTGAGGCTTGCCCAGGAGTCCCCGCCCCAGAGAGGGTGATGTTGAGTGAGGAGCACACCAGGCTGTCGATGTCACAGAATGACAGGAGACTGTGAGCCTTTCTTCAAATCCAGCAAGGCAGAAGATGCGTCTCCCAGGGGGAGCTTTAGGGTTAAAACGGCAGACGCTGGATGTGGTGTCTCCTGCCTGTAATACCAATACTTGGGAGGCTGAGAAAAAAGGATCACAGGTTCGAGGCCTGCCTCCACAACTAAGCAGGACCTTCACCACTTAACAAAACCTCGTTTCAAAGTAAAGAAATAAAGCCGGGCATGGGGGCGCACGCTTGTAATCCCCGCGCTTGGGAGGCTGAGACAGAAGGATCACGCGGGTTCAAAACCAGCCTCAGCTACTTAGTGAGGCTCCCAGCAACTTAGTGAGCCCCTGTTTCCAAATAAAATATAAAATAGGTCTGGGAGTATAGCCCGGAGGTAGAAAGCCCCTGGGTTCCACCCCCAGTACCACCAAAAAAACACCCTTTTCAAAATGGAAAAAAAAAATAGGGCTGCCAGTATATCTTGAAGTAGAACGAATGCCCCTGGGCTTAATCTCTAGCATCACAAAATATCTAAATAAATAATTTTTTGTGGTACCAGGGGTTGAACCTAGGGGCATTCTACCTCTGAGCTATACCCCAACCCTGTTTTTTATTTTTTTCTTTTGAGACAGGGTCTCACTAAATTACACAAGGCCTCACTGAGTAACTGAGGCTGGCCACAAACCTAAGTTCCTGCTGTCTTAGGCTCCCAAGTACAGGAATTCCAAGTGTACACCGCCATTCCCAGATTCCCCCTCCCCTTTTTTATTTTTCAGTACTGGGGATGAAACCCAGAAGCATTGTACCTCCGAGCTACACCCACAGCCCTATTTTTTAGTCTTTATTTTTTTGTTTGTTTGGGTTTTCTTTGTTGTTTTGGTGGTACTGGGGGTGGAACCCAGGGGCTTTCTACCTCTGGACTATACTCCCAGACCTATTTTGGTGGTACTGGGGTTCCTGGAAGCCCTTCTACCTCCGGGCTACACTCCCAGACCTATTTTTGCATTTTTATTTGGAAACAGGGTCTCCTAAGCCAGCGCGCGCGGCTGGCTTCGAACCTGCGCGATCCTCCTGTCTCTGCCTCCCAAGCGCGGGGATTACAAGCGTGCGCCACCACGCCCGGCTCTATTTTGTATTTTTATTTGGAAACAGGGTCTCACTAAGTTGCTGAAAGCCTCACTAAGTAGCTGAGGCTGGCTTCGAACCTGTGCGATCCTCCTGTCTCAGCCTCCCAAGCGCGGGGATTACAAGTGTGCGCCACCATGCCAGGCTTTTAGTCTTTATTTTGAAACAGAGTCTCAATGAGTTGCAAAGTGCCTCACTAGGTAGTAGCTGAGGCTGTCTGTGAACTCCGATCCTCCTGTCTCAGCCTCCCAAATTCTGGGATTATAAACGTGTGCCACCACACCCGTCTCCCCCTCTTTCTTTTTCTTTTCTTTTTTTTTTTTTTTTTTTTTTTTTTTGTGGTACTGGGGGTGGAACCCAGGGGCTTTCTACTTCCGGGCTATACTCCCAGACCCATTTTATACTTTATTTGGAAACAGGGTCTCACTAAGTTGCTGAGAGCCTCACTAAGTAGCTGAGGCTGGCTTCGAACCTGCGCCATCCTCCCGTCTCCGCCTCCCAAGCGCGGGGTTACAGGCGTGCGGCACCGCGCCCGGCTCCTGTCTACCCGTCTTTCTGAAACGAGGTCTTGCTAAATTGCTGATGGTCTTTCTATTTTTTTTTTTTTAGTCTTTTTGTTTTTTGAAACCGGGTCTCACTGAGTTGCTGAGGGCCTCACTAAGTAGCTGAGGCTGTCTGCGAACCACATCCTTTGGCTTCTGCCTCCCCAAAGCTGGGATTACGAGTGTCTGCCACCATGCCCAGCCTCTGCTGAGGGTCTGTCTAGATTGTTGAGGCTGGTCTTGAGTCTGTAATCCTCCTGTCTCAGCCTCTCAGATACTGGAATTACAGGCATGCCCCACTGTGCCCGGATAGGATTTTAACTTTTAGTAAACTTGTTTTGTAGCAAAGACCCAGGAAGAATGCAGTTTTAAATTGTTGTTTTATAAAACAGCTATGGTGGCATATGCCTGTAATCCCAGTACTTGTGAGGCTGAGAGAGGAGGATAACAGGTTTGAGGACAGCCTCAGCAACTTTGTGAGACCCTTTTTCAAAATAAAAAGTTCAGCCAGATGTGGTGGTGCACGCTTATAATGCCAGCATTAAGGAGACTGAGACGGGAGGATCACGGTTCGCAGACAACCTCAGCTACTTAGTGAGGCCCTCTGCAACTCAGTGAGACCCTGTTTCAAAATAAAGAATAAAAAATTGGGCAGGGGTTGTAGCTCAAAGGTCAAATGCCTCTGGGTTCCAGCCCCAGACCCGCAAAAATAAATAAATAAATAAATAAATAAAATAGATAAATAAACAAAGAATTAAAAAATAGGGCAGGGCAGGGGGTGTAGCTCGGAGGTAGAATGCCCCTGGGTTCCATTCCAGTACCACAAAAAAATAATAATAGTAATAATTCAGGAGCTAGGGGCATAGTTAGCGCACATTTGTAATCCTAGTACTTGGCAGGCTGAGACAGGAGGATTGCAGATTCGTAGCTAGCCTCAGCTATTTATTGAGCCCCTCCACAACTTAGTGAGACCCTGTTTCAAAATAAAAGAATTTAAAAAATATGGCTGGAGGTGTAGCTTGGAGGTAGAACACCCATGGGCTCAATTCCCAGTACTGCAAAAAATAATAAATAAATAAATAAATAATAAAGTAAAAATTTATCTGGGCATGGTAGTGCACACTTGTAATCCCAGCACTTGAGAAGTTGAGACAGAAGGATCCCAGGTTCAAGGAAAGCCTCAACAAGTAGTGAGAATCTCATCAACCTAACAAGACCCTGTTTCAAATTAAAATTAAAAAATAGATCTGGGGATGTAGCTTGGAGGTAGAATGTCCCTGGGTTCAATCCCCAACATCTCACACACACACACAAATTTAGCAAAGAATACTTAATATATCCAAATATGTTACCTTGTAAACTTCAGACTTTTTTTCTTTTTTTGGTGGTACTGGGGGTGGAAACCAGAGGCTTTCTACCTCCGGGCTACACTCCCAGACCCATTTCATATATTTTTTTGGAAACAGGGTCTCACTAAGTTGCTGAGAGCCTCACTAAGTAGCTGAGGCTGGCTTTGAACCTGCGCGATCCTCCTGTCTCAGCCTCCCAAGCACGGGGATTACAAGCGTGCGCCACCACGCCCTGCTAAACTTCAGATTATTTGCAGAATATTTTTATGAGCAGTTATCTTATATGCTATTTATTTATTTATTTATTTATTTATTTTGTGATATTGGGGATTGAACAAAGAGGCATTTTACCTCTGAGCTACACTCCCGGCCCTATTTTTTTTTTTATTGTTTTTTTTTGCGTGTGTGTGTGGTACTAGGGGTGTAACCCAGGGCTTTTCTACCTCCGGGCTATACCCCCAGACCTATTTTATACTTTATTTGGAAACTGGGTCTCACTAAGTTGCTGAGAGCCTCACTAAATAGCTGAGGCTGGCTTCAAACCCCTGTGATCCTTCTGTCTCAGCCTCCCAAACACTGGGATTACAAGTGTGGCCACCACACCCAGCTTATTTTTTAATTTTTATTACTATTTTCTCTCTCTCTCTCTCCATCTCTCTCTCTCTCTCTCTCTCTCTCTCTCTCTCTCTCTCTCTCTCTCTCTCTCTCTTTTTGCAGTACTGGGGATGGAACCCAGGGGCATTCTACCTCTGAGCTACACACCCAGCCCTATTTTCTTATACTTTATTTTGAAACAGAGCCTCACTAAGTTGCAGAGGGCTTCACTGAGTAGCTGAGGCTGGCTTTGAACCTGCGATCCTTCTGTCTCAGCCTCCCAAGCACTGAGATTACATGTGTGGTGGTCATCTTCTTTATGTGAGGATACAAATGGAATTTGCTTCATTCCTGATTATTTTGTTTTGTGCTTTTCTTATAAAACGTTATATCTGTTGTCTGTTAACCGTTTGACAGAAGTACCATGCCTTCTGTTATGCAGTGTTTTGAGATGATAGCTGTCAATTGCAAAACAGCATAAAAAAGACTGGTAAGCCGACCTCCTGGGTGCTCAACAACTGAGGCTTAGCATTCAGGGAAAGAGGGCCCTGCGAACGCACTGGGGCGGGGCACGCTCCTGCCCGACCCGGTCCCCAGCACCGCAGCACCGCAGCACCAATACCAAAACAACTGCCACGAGTTGAGGATGAGTCCAGTTCCGCTATCTGTGATATTGGGAGGTTGGGACAGGAGGACCACAGTTTCCGGCCAGCCTCAGCTACTTAGCAAGGCCTTTGCAACTCAGTGAGACCCTGTTTCAAAATAAAGAGCTGGGGGGTTGCTGGGAGGTAGAATGCCCCTGGGTTCCATCCCCAGTACCACGAAAAGAAAAGAAGAGAAAAGAAGAGATATCTGTGGCAAAGATGTGCGTGCCAGCCTCCCTTCCTAGGTCCTCCGCCTGCCCAGGGTCTGGGTGTGCGTGAGGACCGCGAGGTGAGAAGCTCCTGGGAGTAAGTGCACTTTCTCAGCCGTCCACCGTCTCTGTGTGGTGAGGCTGTGACTGTATTCACTGCGTACAGAAGTAGAGTGGGGTTTTTTGTTTTTTTGTTTTGTTTTGTTTTCAGTAACAGGTATGGAACCCAGGGGCATTCTATCTCCAAGCTACACCCCCAGCTCTATTTTTTATTCTTTATTTTGAAACAGGGTCTCACTGAGTTGCAAAGGGCCTCACTACGTAGCTGAGGCTGTCCTCGAACCACGATCCTCCCAAATGCTGGGATTACAAGAGTGAGCCTCCACTCCGGCTAGCCCCTGTTTATTTTGAAACGGGGTCTCACTAAGTTGCAGAAAGCCTTACCAAGTAGCTGAGGCTGGTTGTGAAACTGTGATTCTCCTTTTTCAGCCTCCCGAATGCTGGGATTACAAGCATATGCCACCACACCCTGCTAGCTGTTTTGTTTTTGTGTGTGTGGTGCTGGGGATTGGATCCAGGGGCATTCTACCCCCCGATCTACACTCCCAGCCTGATTTTTATTCTTGATTTTGGAAGTAGGGTCTTACAAAGTTGCGGAGGGCCTCACTAAGTAGCTGAGGCTGGCTGAGAATCAGAATCCTCTTGTCTTGGCCTCTCAAATACTAGGATTACAAGTGTGCGCCACCACGCTTAATTTTTTGTTTTGAAACAGGGTCTCTCTGGGTTCCTGAAAGTCTTCCTGAATTTCTGAAGCTGGTCTCAAACCTGTGATCCTCCTGTCTTAGCCTCCCAAGTATTGGGATTACAGGTATGGGGGCAAAGGATGGCTGCCACCTCTGTCCCAGAGGGGAGAGGCCTGCTGTCCCCTCATCCCCAGGGCCTCGGTGAGTGGGTAGCATCTTTCTAACAGAAATACAATGTAAGCTTTTAGAACCCAGACAGACCCAATGGTGATTAAAACAACAGCAGCCACACCTCCTGAGGGCTCAGATGTGTCCTCCAGCCCTATGGGCCAGCCCCTCCCCCAGCAGGGCTGGCACGGGGCGGGGCTGGAGGTGTCACTCCTCCCCCTCCCACGCCCAGGTCCCTGACCCAGGCCCTACCAGGCCCAATCCCTCGCTGCTGGGCCTGCGTCTCCAGGGTGGAGCCTCCTCCGAGCTGCCAAGTGGGTGTGAGCCGTGTTTTCCGGGGCTGGGCTGTGCGTGGACTGCCAGGCACCCGCGGGAGGACCGTGCGGTGAGTGCGGGCCTAGGGAGGGGAGAGGGGATGGGGTTGAGGCCGAGAGCAGGGGCTGTCTGGGGACGCAGCCAGGGGAGGTGCCATGTGGGGGTCTCTGGACCGAATCTGCCGTGGTTGCCCCCCACCACTGCTCTGGGCTCTGTGACTGAGAAGAGTGGCCCGCAAAGCCCTTCCCACGAGGTTCTGCACATAAGTCACAACCACCTTGTCCACTAGGAGTAGACAAGGCCATGCCTGCAGCAGAATCCTGCTCAACATCGGGGCCTACAGTGTTGGGGGCCCAACTGGGACCTGGCCTGCTGGGGTGCCAGGACCATGCCCAGACCACTGTCTCCCAAGAGGCATGAGACCTTCCCTGGTTCTCTAAGGACACGTGGGGCTCAGGACAATGGCCAACAGCCACCTAGTCAACCTTTTTTTTTTTTTGGTGGGTCTGGGGATGGAACCCAGGGGCATTTGACCTCCGAGCTACACCCCCTGTCCTATTTTTTTATTCTTTATTTTGAAACTGGGTCTCACTGAGTTGCAGAGGACCTCACTAAGTAGCTGAGGCTGTCCGCAAACCGTGATCCTCCAGGTCTCAGCCTCCCGAATGCTGGGATTACAAGCGTGCGCCACCACGCCCGGCTTCTTGTCAAGCTTTTCTTTGGTGGTACTGGGGGTGCAACCCAGAGGCTTTCTACCTCCGGGCTATACTCCCAGACCTTTTTTAAAATATTTTACTTGGAAACAGGGTCTCACTAAGTTGCTGAAAGCCTCACTGAGTAGCCGAGGCTGGCTTCGAACCCGTGCGATCCTCCTGTCTCAGCCTCCCAAGCGCGGGGATGACAAGCGTGCGCCACCACGCCCGGCTTCTCATCAACCTTTTAATGACGGAAATGTCTGCACTCTGAGGCGCCTGCTGGAAGCAGCCTGGGCGCGTGGGTGACGGGCCTTTTTCCCTCCAGGGCCCACGCAGTACGCCGTCCTGTGCCAGGAGCAGCATGAGCGCGGCCATGCTCACCGTGGAGGTCTACGATGGCGTCCGCTTCCCAGGATTCATGCACACCCAAGAGTCCCTGCAGAGGGCTTGCACCTTCCAGTTCCAGGACACAGACGTGCTCCTGGTCACATTTCCCAAGTCCGGTGAGAGGCAGCCCCCCAGTGCCCTGGGCTCCCTCTTGGGCCCTGGGGAGTGGACCCAGACCTCCTGAGTCCCCTGTGAGTCTCAGGAGGCCTAATCTACAGGGGGATTCTAGACAAGCCCACACCATGGGTGGGCAACAGACCCCCTCCAACCTGATGGCCTGGGGGCTGTCCTTGCCTGGGCATGCCTGGTGCCCCTCCCGTCTGAGCCAGGCTCCTCTGCCCCTTCACCTAACCCTCTGGTCTCTGCATTTGTAGGACACTCACAGGGCGTGGGGTGCTGTGGGGGCTGTGCTCAGAGGGGCTGACATCTGGCATCCTGGTGGGCATGGACCGTTTGGGGACAGGCCTAGCTTCCCCTAAGCCTTGTTGGGAGCAGACCATGCTTGTCTTCCTCCCCACGGTGTTGGGATGAGCCTCCCCACGAGCAGGAGCCACGGAAGTCCTGTGACTGTCCTTCCCCAGAGCAAGCCAGGCCGCTTGGCTCTGCAGGACCCTGCCGGCCAGCCTCCCATCCAGAATCCACAAGGCAGGGCGGCTAGCACCAGGCTACCAGGATACCTGGGTTAGGAGCGGGCCCTAGCCGGGTGTGGTGGCTCAGCTTGTAATCCCAGCATTCGGGAGGCTGAGACAGGAGGATCGCAGGTTTGCAGCCAGCCTCAGCTACTTAGTGAGGCCCTTTGCAACTCAGTGAGACCCGGTTCCAAAATAAAGAATAAAAAGTAGGGCAGGGGGTATAGCTCAGAGGTTGAATGCCCCTGGATTCTATTCCCAGACATGGAAAAAAAAATTAAATAGGGCTAGGAATATAGCTTGGGGGTAGGACACCTCTGGGTTCAATCCCTAGCAAACACACACACACACACACACACACACACACACACACACACACACACGCACACACACGCACAATAAATAGGCCCTGAATTTGGTGCCAATTCTTTTTCTTGGGCCCAGGGCCCAAGAGTAGTGACGCTGGTGAGGGGAATATGCCAGAGGAAAGCTGCAGCGTTTCCTTGTGACTCGGCGGCCAAGGAAGGAGCAAGGTCACGGCGGAGACTGCAGGCCGGGTGGTGGGAGCCAGACTTCTACCCACGAAGTGCTGAAGGGAGGAAGAGAAACGCACGTCGCTTCTGCAGTCACACTCAACTGCAAGTGGCGGCCATAGTGAGCCTCGGCTTGGCCGAGGTGGAAGGCGAGACGCTGGGGGACAGAAGCAGAGATGGTCCTGACCACCGCACGGTACCCAGGGCGGCATCCCTGAGGCCATTCTCCTTTGGTCTTTTGACAGTAGGCCTCTCCGCTGTGTCATTACTACTTTTCACTTTAATGAAAACAGTTCCTGTGGGGACACTTGGGAACTGCTTCTTCATCAAACTTCTGCCCACAGTTTAGCAACCCTGAGGCCCCCAGCTGGCCACCCGGCCTCCGTGCCTCCTCCCCTCTGCACTGACCGGCTTTCCGCAGGCGTGCCTTCGCCAGCTCCCATCGCTCTGGCAAGTACTCGAGATGGCTTTGAACAGACAAGGCTGCCAGGTGTGGTGATGCACGCTTGTGAAACCCCAGTACTTGGGAGGCTAGACAGAGGATCACAGGTTCACAGCCAGCCTCAGCTACCTAGTGAGGCCCTCTGCAACTTAGTGAGACCCTGTTTCAAAATAAAGAATAAAAAATAGTGCTGAGTATGTAGCTTGGAGCTAAAATGCCCCTGGGTTCCATCCCCAATACTGAAAAACAGGAGAAGAAGAAGAGGGGAAGGAGGAAGAAATAATAATAATAATAAGGGGGCGTGGCTCAGAGGTAGAGTGCCCCTGGGTTCCATCCCCAGTACCGCAAAAAAAAGAAAGAAAGAAAAGGCTTATTATTTATATTTATTTATACTAGAAATTGAACTCATGGCCTTCTACCTCTGGGCTATACCACCCCCAGCCCTTTGTTTCATTCTTTTCTTTTTTGTGTTGTGGGTCTGGGGATGGAACCCAGGGCCATTCTACCTCCAAACTATAACCCCTGCCCTATTTTTTATTCTTTATTTTGAAACAAGGTCTCACTGAGTTGCAGAGGGCCTCACTAAGTAGCTGAGGCTGTCCTCGAACCACGATCCTCCAGGCTCAGCCTCCCAAATGTTGGGATTACAAGCGTGCGCCACCATGCCTGGCCCTATTTTTCTTCCTTCCTTCCTTCCTTCCTTCCTTTCTTCCTTCCTTCCTTCCTTTTTTTTTTGTGGCACTGGGGGGTGGAACCCAGAGGCTTTCTACCTCTGGGATATACCCCAGCCCTATTTTTTAAATTTATTTATTTATTTATTTATTTATTTATTGGAACTGAGGGTGGAACCCAGAGGCTTTCTACCTCCGGGCTATCCTCCCAGACCTATTTTATACTTTATTTGGAAACAGGGTCTCACTAAGTTGCTGAGAGCCTCACTAAGTAGCTGAGGCTGGCTTTGAACCTGTGTAATCCTCCTGTCTCAGCCTCCCAAGCGCGGGGATGACAAGTGTGCGTCACCACACCTGGCTTTTTATTCTTTATTTTGAAACAGGGTTTCACTAAGTAGCAGAGGGCCCCACTAAGTAGCTGAGGCTGGCCGTGAACCTGTGATCCTCTGTCTTGGCCTCCTAAATGCTGGGATTATAAGCGTGCACCACCACACCTGGCTCCCATTCTTTTTTTTTTTTTTTTGCAAGACTGGGGTCGGAACCCAGGGGCACTCTACCTCCGAGCTACACCCCCTACCTTATTTTTTATTCTTTATTTTGAAACGGGGTCTCACTAAGTTGTGGAAGGCCTCACTTTGTAGCTGAGGCTGTCTGCAAACCGCGATCCTCCCATCTCAGCCCCCCGAATGCTGGGATTATAAGCCTGTGCCATCATGCTCAGCCCCATTCTATTTTTAAATTTGAAACAGGGTGTTGCTAAATTGCTGAGAGCCTCACTAAATTACTAAACCTGGCTTGGGATCTGGACTACAACCTTAGCCCCATTTTATTTTATTTTATTTTTTGAAACATAAACAATATTTATGTTTCAAAATACATATTTTATTTTTTATTTTGCCAAGTTCCTGAGAGCCTTGCTAAGTTGCTGAGGTTGGCCTTAAACCTGGGATCCTCCTGTCTCAGCCTCCCAAGCACTGGGATTGCCGGCATGAGCCACCATACCTGGTGAAAAATGTTTATTTTGGCTTCTGTGTTTGGACCTCCTGGTCCAGGACTGGTTGGTCCTCTGGCTGTGCTTCATGGCAGGACGAGAGAGGCGAAGCAAAGCGGTTCACCTGTGGCTGGGAAGTGAGAGGGGAAGAAACTGGGGTCCCACTGTCGTCCTCAGCAGCGCACCCCCGTGACCCACAGCCCTGGCAGTAGCCTCAGCTCCGATGCCCCTGGGGCTCCCAGCGCAGCACGGTGGCCCGCCGCTGTCGGCCTGTGGGGCTGAGGCTGGGCTCTGAGAAGCCCGCCAGCCTTTCTTCCTTGCGGCTCTCCCGGCGCTTGGCTCCTTTGCCTGTGAACTTCACTATTAACTTGTCTAACTGTGAAGACACTTGTCGGCATTTTTACTGGGATTGCATCTCACTGATGAGTCCATGCAGAGGCGTTGATTTCTTTTCTGCTGTCGTCTTGTCCGAGGACAGAGGATTCTCTCCATCTGTCAGCCGCCGCGAGCACTCGCAGTGGGCGTTGTTCCCCCGCGGCGGCACGCGCCCTCCTTGGCTCTCTTGGCCTCCTGGCTGCTGCAAGTGGGGCTTTCTCTGCTGTCCAGCCTTCTTCCTGGCTACTGTTGGTGCGTATGGGCACTACTACTTTTCTTTCATAACACATTCTCTCCTTCATTGTGGTCCTGAGATTGAACCCAGGGCCTCAGGCAGGCTGGGTGAGCGACCTGTCACTACTGAACCACAGTCCTAGCTCAGAACATGCTTTTTTTTTTTTTTTTTTTGGTGGTACTGGAGCTCCTGGAAACCCTTCTATCTCCAGGCTACACTCCCAGACCTATTTATATATATATATATATATATATTTGGAAACAGGGTCTCTTAAGCCAGCGAGGCTGGCTCCGAACCAGAACGATCCTCCTGTCTCCGCCTCCCAAGCACAGGAGCACGGGGATTACAAGCGCGTGCCACCACGCCCAGCGTAGAACATGCTTTTTTTTTTTTTTTTTTTTTGGTACTGGGGGTGGAACCCAGTGGCTTTCTAGCTCCAAGCTATTCTCCCAGACCTATTTTTATATTTTATTTGGAAACAGGGTCTCACTAAGTTGCTGAGAGCCTCACTAAGTAGCTGAGGCTGGCTTCGAACCTGAGTGATCCTCCTGTCTCAGCCTCCCAAGCGTGGGGATTACAAGCGCTCGGCTTAGAACATGCATTTTTTATGTGTGGTTCTGAGGATTGAATCCAGGAGTACTCTACCACTGATCTACACCCCAGCACTGGAGTTTTTATTCTTTATTTTGCAACTAAGTTGCAGAGGGCCTCACTAAGTAGTTGAGGCTGTCCACAAACTGTGATCCTCCAGTCTCAGCCTCCCAAATGCTGGGATTACAAACGTGAGCCACCACCCCCAGCTTTTTTTTTTTTTTTTTGCAGTACTAGGGATGGAACCCAGGGGGGCATTCTACCTTCAAACTATACCCCTATCCTTATTTTTATTATTTATGTAGTTAGTTAGTTAGTTATTGCAGTACTGGGGATGGAACCAAGGAGCAGTCTACCTCCGAGCTATTTTTTTATTCTTTATTTTGAAACAGGGTCTCACTGAGTTGCAAAGGGGCTCACTAAGTAGCTGAGGCTGTCCTTGAACCGCAATCCTCCTCTCTCAGCCTCCCAAATGCTGGGATTATAAGGGCATGCCACCACGCCTGGCATTTTTATTCTTTATTTTTGAAACAGGGTCTCACTGAGTTGCAAAGAGCGTCACTAAGTAGCTGAGGCTGGCCACAAACCGCGATCCTCCTGTCTCAGCCTCCCAAATGCTGGGATTACAAGTGTGCGTCACCACGCCCGGCTTAATTTTTAATTTTGAAACAGTTTCTTGCTAAATTGCCGAGGCTGCCCTCAAATCTGTGGCCCTCCAGTCTCAGCCTCAAAATACTAGGATTATGGGTGTGCGCCGCCACACCAGGCCGCCCTGCCTTTTGTATTGTGGAAGGCACGCTTTGGAGGGGAGTGGGCCGAAGAAGCCACAGACCCATCTGCCGCCTTTCACTGCCCACAGGGACCACCTGGATGCAGCAGGTGCTGAGTCTCATCTTCTGTGAGGGCGACGTGGGAGCTGTCCTCCGCCTCCCCAGCTGGGCCCGCTTGCCCTGGTTAGAGCACAGCTCCTTTAGCAGCTTCCTGGCCCAGGTGGGCGCCTCCAAGACCCGCATGTTCACGACCCACCTGCATGCCACGGCGCTGGCCCCCGCTCTGAGCAAGTCCAAGGCCCGGGTAAGGGAACAGGCCACTGGCCCCTGCAATGACCCGGAACCCCAGCCAAGCCTGGGGGCAGGCCTCGGGGGACCGAAGGCCTGGGGGCTCCCTCCACCCTCAAGCCCAGGACGGGAGGGTGTGGAGTGTCAATGGGCAGAAATCCCGCCAGCCCTGGCCCGGGCTGAGCCGAGGCAGGCCTGTGGTGGGGACCTCTGCTTGTTTGCCAGGGGTGTGACACAGCATGGACGGCAGGAGGCCGGCACCAGCAGGTCGGGTGGGCCGGGCGGTCAGTCCGTGGTCCGGGGAGGCTGAGGCAGGAGGCAGCTGTGGAAACAGGCGGTCAGGCGGCCAGCAGCTCAGCCCAGACGCTGAGGGAGCAGACAGCGCGGAGTCCGCGGCCGCTTTCCCTGCCTCTCCGTACGTCCACTCCCAGGACACCAGGGCAGCCCAGGCTGGCGCCCGCCACACACCACTGTCTCCCCCCGCGGCCGGCCCGCACACCCTTCCCAGGCAGGAGCCGGGGCCCAGGGCAGGGCGCCGCGCTCACACAGCCTCCAGGGCAAGTCCCGAACCCGGGTTTCAGGCGGGCTCGTCTGCCAGGTGGTGTACGTGGCCCGGAACCCCAAGGACGTGCTGGTCTCCTACTACCACTTCCATCGCATGGCCAGCTTCCTGCCGGACCCCAGGGCCTTTGGCGACTTCGTAGACGAGTTTCTCAAGGGCACAGGTGGGTCCCGGGGCTCAGGGTGGCTCCGGGCGTCCCCACTCCTTATCGCCTGGCTGGGGGCACCTTCTCGCTCACCGGCCTCGGAGCCCTGCCGTGCTTTGGCCTCCTCCCCGGCTCTCTGGGTGTACATCGCTCTCGAGTCCCACTGTGTGCTCTGGGCCAGGCCGGCCTCCTCCCCAGCTCGCCCTTCCCCAGGCTTCTACGGCTCCTGGTTCGAACACGTGAAAGGGTGGCTGGGCCTCCAGCAGGACCTGAATATGCTGCTCATCACCTACGAGGAGCTGCACCAGGTGGGCACCCTTCCACAAGCGCTGACTCCTCCCTGCCCCACCCTTGGGTCCCACTCTTCTGGAACATTCCCTGGGGTTCTTCTTCCAGGACAGGTCAACACAGAGGCACCTGCACTCCCAGGTCTTCTTCCTGGAACTAATGTCAGCTGAGAGATTTGCCCGTGGGAGTTTCCAGAGTAGTTTCTGTGTGCATTTTAAAATTTACCATCCTGAGCCGGGCGTGGTGGGCACGCTTGTAATCCCAGCATTCGGGAGGCTGAGACAGAAAGATGGTGGTTCACGGACAGCCTCAGCTACGTAGTAAGGCCCTCCACAACTTAGTGAGATCCTGTTTCAAAATAAAGACTAAAAAATAGGACTGGGGCTGTAGCTTGGATGTCGAATGCCCCTGGGTTCCATCCCCACATCCCCAGATCTGCAACAACAAAAAAATTAACATCCTAGGAGCCAGGCCTGGTGGCGCACACTTGTGATCCCAGTACTTGGGAAGCTGAGACTAGAGGATCCTGGTTGATGGCCAGCCTCAGCTACTTAATGAGGCCCTATACAACTTAGTGAGAATTCAAAATAAGGAATGAAAGCCGGGCGTGGTGGCGCACGCTTGTAATCTCTGCGCTTGGGAGGCTGAAACAGGAGGATCGCGCAGATTCGAAGTCAGACTCAGCTACTTAGTGAGGCTCTCAGCAACTTAGTGAGACCCTGTTTCCAAATAAAATATAAAATGGGTCTGGGAGTATAGCCTGGAGGTAGAAAGCCTCTGGGTTCCACCCCCAGTACCACCAAAAAAAGAAAAAAAAAAAATAAAGAATGAAAACTAGGACTGGGAGTGTAACTCAAAGGTAGAATGCCCCTGGGTTCAATCCCTAGTACTGCAATAAATAAAAAAATAATTAACAAAAAATAGAGCTTGGCGTGGTGGCACACACTTGTAATCCCAGCATTCGGGAGGCTGAGACAGGTGGATCGTGGTTCATGGACAGCCTCAGCAACTGAGGCTCTTTGCAACTCAGTGAGATCCTGTTTCAAAAAGTAAAGAATAAGCTGTGCGTGGAGGTGCACGCTTGTAATCCCCGCACTTGGGAGGCTAAGACAGGAGGATCGCACAGGTTCGAAGCCAGACTCAGCTACTTAGTGAGGCTCTCAGCAAATTAGTGAGACCCTGTTTCCAAATAGAATATAAAATAGGTCTGGGAGTATAGCCCGGAGGTAGAAAGCCCCTAGGTTCCACCCACACTTCCACCAAATAAATAAATAAGACTAAAAAAACAGGGCTGGGGGGGATATAGCTCAGAGATACAATGGCCCTGGGTCCCATCCCCAGTAACACACACACACACACACACACACACACACACACACACGATAAATAAGTAAATAATTTTTAAAACATAGGGGTTGGGGTGTAGCTCAGAGGTAGCATGCCCCTGGGTTCCATCCTCAGTACCACCCCCCAAAAAAGAATAAGAAATAGGGCTGGGGGTATAATTTGGTGGTGGAATGCCCTGGGTTTAATCCCGAGCACCACACACACACACAAAAAAAAAAAAAAAAAAAGAAATTAACATCCTAAACCTGAGCCTGGTGTGGTGCCACACACCTGTAATCCCAGGACTTGGGAGACTGAGAAAGTGGATCACAGGTTGGAGGACAGCCTCAGCAAGTAGTGAGACTGTCATCAACCTAGTGAGACCCTGTTTCAAAATAAAAGTAAAATAGGACTAGGAGTGTAGCTCAGAGATAGAACGCGCCTGGGTTCCATCCTCAGTACCCCCAGAAGTTAACACCCTACTTATTAATGTTTTAAACTTTAAATTTCATTTCTCCTTCATTACACAGGCTACAAATTGGACTCTTAATCACCACAGGGCCTTTGGCTCGCATTCGGTTCCGTTTCAGTGCTCCCGTGAGCTCCTGTGAGCGTTTTGTCGCACTGATAAGTGCACTTGCTCCTCCTTGCGCTCCTACACTTGCCTAACAAAACAGTCGGGCCTTCCCGTGACTCAGCCGCTCTGGTACAGCCAGCGAGGCCACGCGTGACGGCGAGAACCTGGAGTTCTCTGCGCTCTTCCAATATGGTGTGTAAACAGCCAGACAGACTCAGGAGAACGAGTGGGAATCCGGTTCTTAATCACAGGCTTCAGATTCCTCCCATGAGGCTGCCCTCTCCCGCGCCTACGCCACCTTCCCAGCCCTCAAGGCCGCATGGATAGGAATCCAAGAAGATAAACTGTAGGACTTTAGCTGAGTAGTCTATGAACCGCGATCCTCTGGTCTCAGGCTCCTGAGTGCTGATTACAAGCGTGAACCACACGCCAGCGTCTCAGCTCTATTTTATTCTTTTATGTTTTTATTTTTATTTATTTATTTAATGCTGGTCTGGGGATGGAACCCAGGGGCATTTGACCTCTGAGCTACACCCCCTGCCCTGCTTTTTATTCTTTATTTTGAAACCGGGTCTCACTGAAGTAGCTGAGGCTGTCCGTGATCCTCCTGTCTCAGCCTCCCGAATGCTGGGATTACAAGCGTGCGCCACCACGCCCGGCTCCTATTTTTTATTCTTTATTTTGAAACAAGGTCTTACTGAGTTGCAGAGGGCCTAAGTAGCTGATGCTGACCGTGAACCTGAGGCCCTCCTGTCTCAGCCTCCCGAATGCTGGGATTACAAGCGTGCCCACCAGGCCCAGCTCACCATGGCGTTTCTCGCGGCAGCTCCGTGCTCTGTGGTGAAGACGTAGCTTAGGCAAATCCCTCCGTTGTAGGTCTTGTAGGTTGTCCGCAGCTTCTTACTCTTACAGATCACACTGAGCTGCCGTCCTTGTTCATGTTTCTGATTACATGGCTGCTGCTCTTAAGGTTCTAGATACCAACTGAAATATGTGTCGTCCTCTCTGGACCTAGGATCCTCGGGGCACCATCCGGAAGCTAAGTGACTTCTTGGGGCACCCACTGGGGCGGGAAGAGGAGGACGTCGTCCTGAAGCACTGCAGCTTCTCCTTCATGAGCCAGAGCAGCACGGCCAACTACAGCCTGGTGTCCAAGGAGATCCTGGACCAAAGCCAGACCAGGTTCCTGCGGAAAGGTAGGGGTCCCAGCCTCCAGTCCAACCCGCTGCTTTTCCCAGGGCCCATCCTGAGGCCCGGGGCCTCTGTCTATCTGGGGCCAGTTAACTCGCAGCCTCTTGCAGCTGGCTGCAGCCCCTGAGGTCTGTCCATCCACCCAAGGCTTCCACTCTGGCCCTCCTCATTCCCCAGGACATGTGATCCCCAAAGAAAATGCCAGGAGCAGCTTAGGGGATGGTGGTCCAGCCCCTGGCGCCCTCCCCAGCGCGGTTGGCTGGCCTCCGAGGGCCAACTCCCAGACCCCCAGCTCTGCCTGCCTCTCAACAATTCCCAGGGCCCAGGCTCTCCTTTCTGATGTCCTCCAAGAGGATGCCCCAACTCTGTCTCCTCCAAGTCACGGCTGCTCCAGGGAAACCAACCTCCATGCACTGGCGTGTGCGGTCCAGGGCAGGTCCCAGACCCCGTCCCATGCCCTCTCATGACCCTGAACCGACATCTTAACTACTAAGCCACTATGCACGTCTTGGAAATCAGCATAATGGCTGAGCTGTCCTTTAAGTGAAAAAATGTAAGGAAAGTAACTTCTTTTTTGTGTGTGTGTGGTACTAGGATAGAACCTGGGGCATTCTACCTCTGAGCTCCACTCCCAGACCTATTTTTTATTCTTTGTTTTGAAACAAGGTCTCGCTAAGTTATAGAGGGCCTCATTAAGTAGCTGAAGCTGTTCTCAAACCGCCATCCTCCTGTCTCAGCCTCCCAAGTACAGAGATTACGAGCGTGCGCTACACGCCTGCAGAGGACCTGTGTACCACGTGACCCGTGTGGCTGCGTCCACAGCGACGGCAGTGTCACACCGAGGCTCCGTCTCCCAGACCCACACAGAGCAGCGGCCCTTCAGGATGAAGTGGGCTGGGTGTGGTGGCGCATGCCTGTGATCCCAGTACTTGGGAGGCGGAGGCAGGAAGATTGAAGGTTTGAAGCCAGCACTGGGAAAGCTTGCAGACGCCCCTGTCATGTCAGATCCCTGGGACGGTTCCAGGCCCACCCCTGGGCACCGGCCCCAGCCTCCTCGGCTCTTCCGGGGCCATGGTGGCCGTGGCTGTGGCCATTTCCTGTGGCTGCCACACAGGTACACAGAGGCCAGAAACTTGGAGTGGAGGTGCAGAGGCCCTCTCCGAGGCTGCTTGCAGCCCCTTAGCTCCTGGTGGCTCCAGTTCCTGGGCTCCTGGGTGCATGGCGGAGTCTCAGCCCCAGTCACTGGTTCTGTCCTTATGAGGACATGAGTCGTGGATTTGGGTGGCCCTCACAGCCCTGGCAGGGCCTGCAAATCAAGTCCCATCCGCAGGCACCGGGGCGGGGCCAGCAGGCACTCTACTGCGGGAGTCAGCCTGCCCCAGCGATGGTAGACAGGCTGGACTTCATCCCAGGACCCAGGGCCGCTGCGGGGAATCCATGCTCCGTGACCTCCTCGTTCCCCACGCCTCTCCTCCCCAGGTGTCGTGGGGAACTGGAGGGAGCATTTCACCCCGGAGCAGAATGAGAAATTCAACGCCGTCTACCAGGCTGAGATGGGCGACTCCGGCCTCTGCTTTCCCTGGACCATGGATTGACGGCCCGGCCACCCGACCTGCTGGGCTGGCCTCCTGCCGTCCATGCTGTATCACACCCCTGGCAATAAAAGCTGGTCTGCCACACAGACCTGCCTCAGCCCAGCCTGGCCCATTCCTGGCAGAATTTCTGCCCATTTCACGTCATACCCTTCCATCCTGGGCTTGAGGGTGAAGGGAGACCCCCAGGGCCCTCTGTCCCCCGAGGCCTGCCCCCACCAGCTGCGGTCTAAAGTTCACTCACTTTTTTTGGTACTTGAGATTGAACTGAGGGGTACTCTACCTCTGAGATATATCCTTAGCCCTTTTAAAATATTATTTATTTATTTATTTTGCGGTACTGGGGATGGAACCCAGGCCATTCTACTTCCAAGATATATCCCCAGCCCTATTTTTTACTCTTTACTTTGAAACAGGGTCTCACTGAGTTGCAAAGGACCTCACTAAGTAACTGATGCTGTCCATGAACCACTATCCTCCTGTCTCAGCCTCCCAAATGCTGAGATTACAAGCATGTGCCACAATACCAAGTTAATTTAATTTAATTTTGCAATATTAGGGATGGAACCCAGGGGCACTCTACCTCTGAGCTATACCCCTAGCCCTATTTTTATTCTTTATTTTGAAACCGGGTCTCACCAAGTTACGAGGGGCCTCACTAAGTAGCCAAGGCTGTCTGCGAACTGTGATCCTCCAGTCTCAGCCTCCCAAATGCTGGGATTACAACCATGTGCCACCATGCCCAGGCCCAGTTTATTTTTTTATTTTGAAGCAGGTTCTTGCTAAGTTGCTAAGGCTATCCTTAAACCTGCTATCTGCCTGTCTCAGCCTCCCAAGTACTAGGACTATAGGCACGCACCACCTGCCGGCCCCAGAGCCTTTCTCCTGGACCTGGAGGTGGTCTCCCCAGACCCCATCGGGGACACCAGGGTCTTTGCTCCTCCACAAGAGTAAGAAAAAAGAGAATGTGGAGAGGGCTGGCCCTGGAGGGCCCGGTCAGGCTGGGCCGGCATAGAGGAAGCAAACTCCAACCTAGCCAAGTCCCAGGGTCCCTGCCTGCTGCACCGGGGCTCCCAGGAGTGTGGGCTTCTTGCCCCGGTGGCCCTCACCCCAGACCCAGGTCTGCAAAGGATCGCCATGCTTGTGCAAGCTAGCTTCACAGGCTGTGGTCCTGGAGCCCAGCCTGGGTTAGAGGACGGCACGCTAGGTCCGTCCGGCGTCATTGGGCTTTCCCAAGGGGCTGGTGCCCTGCACCCGGGGATGGCCTGGTGGCTCTTGCCCTGCCCACACTGGCACCCTCTTCTGTATGTGTGTGACCGGCCTCTGCTGGGCTCCTAGAGGGTCTCACCTGTCTTGTCTGGAGTTTTTATGTTTATTTTGTCTTTCTTTCTTTCTTTCTTTCTTTCTTTCTTTCTTTCTTTCTTTCTTTCTTTCTTTCTTGTACTGGGGATTAACCCCAAAGACATTCTACCTTCAAGCTACACCCCTAGCCTTATTTCATTATTTCATTTTTATTTTGAATCAGGGTCTCACTAGCTTGGTGAACGTCTTGCTACTTGCTGAGAGGCTGTCCTCGAATCTGTGATCCTCCTGTCTGAGCCTCTCAGGTACTGAGATCAGAGGCGTGCACCATCACGCCGAGCGCACCTGGCCTTGGTAGCAGTTTGTTTGCACCTCCCTGGTGTGGAAGGAGCTGGACCATCTAGCCCCGCGCCTCTGGGTGCTCTGTACTGTGGAATTCCCCCCACCAGCACCTGTGGCCCCGATCTAGGAGATTGTGGCTGCAGGGTCCCCTGGGAAGTGGACGGGTGGGTTTTAGGGCTTAGACAACCCCAGATGGTCCTTCACACCCTGATTGCCTTTTTTTTGTGTGTGTGTGGGTCTGGGGATGGAACCCAGGGGCATTTGACCTCTGAGCTACACCCCCTGCCCTATTTTTTATTCTTTATTTTGAAACCGGGTCTCACTGAGTTGCAGAGGGCCTCACTAAGTAGCTGAGGCTGTCCGCGAACCGTGATCCTCAGGTCTCAGCCTCCCGAATGCTGGGATGACAAGCGTGCCCACCACGCCCGGCTAGCCTTGCCTTTTCTGGAGGCAAACTTGCTGGCCTCTCCAGAGCTCCCTCTTGCCCACAAGAACTGACTGTGGCTGTCAGGCCAGATGTCCCAGGGGCCTGGACACTGGACGTGGCCCCTCCCCCAGAAGAGCAGGCCATGGCGGCTCTGGATATCCGAGGCTTTGTCTGCTGGCCAGCTGCACGGCCCATCTGGCTCCTCTGAGAAGAACATTCGGCATGAGGGAGAGGCAAGGCGGGCTGGGCTCCCAGCTCACACCTGAGACCCAAGGCTGTGCGCCTTGGCAGAGGTAGAACCCTCGCTTCAACTCAGAACAAGGCAGGCCCCACACCTAGCCTGTTGCCCAGTTTTTACACTCCTGCACTGGCCCTGGGCTCGCTGCACACTGGGGCGTGCCTGTCCCATTGAGGCAGAGCTGCCTGGACCCCGCGGTCATGTGCTCTATGCGTGATGGCCTGTGAGCGCTAAGCCCCAGGCAGGGCCGGCCAACAGAGGCTGGGCTCCCACAGGCTTCAGTGAAGCCGCTGAGGTCAAAGCGCTCCCCGGCACACAAATGCATGTGTATGCGCTAGCACACATGCACATGCACACCAGGGCACTCGGACACAGCAGCACAGGTGCACACCGACAGGCAGGGCGCTGGAGCCAGACCCAGCTCGTGACAGTGCTGGGCATCCTGAGAAGTGGCCTGACGTCTCTGAGCCTGGTTCCCTCTTCTGTGAAACACAACAGGCTGCCACGTGCGATTGTTTTGAGAGTCCATACAGTGGTATTCAAGCCAAACTGAGTGTTAGGCAGGAGGAAAATACCCCAGCGAGAGGGGCAGCTGTCTAGATCTGCCGGGGGAGGGACAGGGGAGGGCAAAGCGCTGGTGGGGGCTGTGGGGAGGGAGCTGCCGGTCCACAGCCTGGTGCCAGGGCCGTGGTGCTGTCTGACAGCCGCGTGCAGCCCACGCACCAATTAGGAGCACTTAGTCACAGTCTCCAGCCTGCGCTTCCTCTTCCTCTGGCAGCAGAGAAAGAACAACGTGATTCCAGCCCCCCAAGCCCCGGCTCTGAGGGCGGGCCGACCCGGGCACACTGCGGGGGCGGCAGGGGCTCCTTTAAGAGGACAGGCTTTGCTTGGCTGTAGCCCCAAACCTGGAGAGGCCCCACTGGCATTTGGCAGCTAATTGTGCAGCCTGCACCACCCAAAAGAAACACAAGCCACCCGCGGCCGGCTGTGTCAGTCCCCTGGTATGGCTGGCAGGTCAGGGGCAGAACGGCGGCGGGAGTGTGATCGGCCACTTGCACAGGGCTAGCCGGCCTGAGGCTGGCCAGGGGCTTGGGCTGAGTGTTCTCCTGGTGTAGTCCCCGGTCAGCCAGGGCTGGGTCTCCACACGTCTCTCTCCTGACCCCTCTGGCTGTAGGAGCCCCTGAGGCTGGGCAGCTCTGGATGGGAGCTCACCCCTCAGCCTTACTGCACCTTCTCAAAACTTGGTAGAAGGCCCGGGGCAGGGCTATGGTGGGCACAACAGCCCAACACATCTACGACCCAGCCTCTGCTGGATTAAGAAGGAAGCCAGCTGGGTGGGCATGGTGGAGCACGTTTGTAATCCCACGGACAGCCTCTGCTACTTAGTGAGGCCTCTGCAACTCAGTGAGACCCGGTTTCAAAATAAAGAATAAAAAATAGGGCTGAGGGTATAGCTCGAAGGTCGAATGCCCCTGGGTTTCAGCCCCAGACCCCCCACACACACACAAAAAAAGAATAAAGAATAGAGCTGGAATGTTACTAGGTGGGCTGACATGGCTGGCCCAGGGTGGACGGGATGCTGAGGATCTGGGAGCTGGCAGTGCTATCTGCAGGTCTCCATGCCTCCTGGAAGGACTCCTGGCTGCCCTGTCAGGGGCTCCCTCCCTGGCACCCTCCAGGTTCCAGACCCAGAGGCTGCGTGCCTTGCTATAGTGTAAGGTGTGCTGCGGAAACTACCCAGATCTGGGGGCCCTGGGTCCACCACGGGCCCTGTGCACCCTCAGGCAGGTCCCTCCACTGACCGGCCTGAACCGTGATTTTCTTGTCTGTGAAAAGGAGCATTTGCCATCCCTCTGGACCAGGGTCTTGGGTGGCAAGCAATAGAAACCCACCTCCTCCCTGCTTCCCCCCGGGGGTGGGGGGGGCTGCGCGTCCTAAGCCACAGCTCTGAAGGGCCCTCTCCAGGCCCAAGGGCCCTGGCCAAGGCCCCCAGGCCCAGCTGCAGCCTGCACAGACCTCCCTCATCTTCTTGGCCCCTCTGCCATCTGCTGCCTGGGGGACCTTTCATACCTGGGCACTGAGTGGAGCCCAGGAATCAGGCTTCTGGCTGGACCTGGGGAGGACCGGGTCAGAACTGGGCCAACACTCAGGCCCTGGCCCCCCCGCCTCACCAGATGTGGATGGAGGGTGCATTTCTCTGGTGTCCTGTCCCTGAAAGAGACCGACATCGGCCCTTCCGGAATTATAGCCAGGTTACCATGGCGATGCCTATTATCCGGCTTAGGGAGATGAATCAGGAGCTAAAAATAACCCGGAGTGGATGGATGGATGGATGGATGGGTGAATGGATGGATGGGTGGGCCTGGAGTCCGGGTTGGGACAATTTGTTTTCTCAGACAGGATAATTCAGAGGAAGTCTCAATCAGCAGCCCACACCCACAGTGCTGGGGCAGCCGCCTCTGCCACAGCGGGAAGTGCACAGTGGTGCTCATGGATGCAGACATGGATGATGGGGATGTCCATGGTGCATCTGTGTCATGGCAGACACGGATGGTGGGCCCCACGGCGCAGACAAGCCCTGCGCAGCCCCCTCCCCCGTGGCAGGTCCTCAGCAGCAGAGACCACCAGGATGCTGAGAGAGGAGGAGACACTTTATTACACCCGAAGCCCCCGCCCGGACCCCAAAGGCCACGGGAATGTGGATTCTGAGGCATGGAGGGGGACAGAGGGCAAAGAGGGGTCTGATGGGATGGGCATCTGGAGCTGTCCTGCTGGCCTCCCCCACAAGACCACGTGAAGAGCCCCTGCAGTGCCCCCTTCCCACAGGGCTCCCATGCCCAGCGCCCTCCCCACACCCACCTGGCTGCTGCTTCAGTTTCCCCAAAGGGCTGCGATTTCTTCTCTTCTGCCTTGGGAGTCATTTGGGGCCAGCGGGACTGCAGGGGTGGGGGGAGGGCCTGGACTGGGACAGGAGGCTTCTGGGGGCCTCAGGGGCTTAAGGGCCCCCAAGGGTGCTGGAGATGGAGGTGGTGTGCTCACACGACTCACAGCCCCCGGCCTGGCACCCACGGGGCCGAGCCCGGGCTGGCCTCTGCGGCGAGGCCCTTGGGAGGCAGCTCCCTGTGGCTGTAATACTCCACCACCTGCCGGGGCACCTCTGCCAGCACGCACTTGGCTATGGCCGCCGGGGACGCCTGCGCGGGCAAGACGGAGGCATCAGGACCTGGCCTGTCACCACTGGGCCCAAGTCCCTCCGGGCATCGACTACCAGGCAGCCGGAGCTGAGGCGCAGAGTGGGAGTAGGGGCAGGAAGGGCTGTCCTGCACCCGCTGACTGGGGCTATCAGCGGCCCCTTCCCCTCTTCTGCTCCCCAGGCACCTGGAGTGGCTGCAGCCCAAGGGGCCCCAGGCCCAGCCGCCCCCGGACTTTGCTAGGAAAACCTAGAGTGTGTGCACGCCCGTGCGTTCTGTCCCCGAGGGTCCGGCGCGCTGGCTGCGCTGGCCATGCGGGTGCGTGGGGCGGCGGGCGCCTCTTGGACGGCACTCACGTTCTTGAGCTCACGGAAGGGCACAAACTGCACGATGTCACGGAGCGCGGGCTCGCCCCGTGGGGAGCGCAGGACCCCGTCGTCCCCGTCCAGAGTCTGCATGTCCGTGAAGTCGGCGTTGCCCACGCCCACGATGATGATGGACATGGGCAGGTGCGAGGCACGCACGATGGCCTCCCGGGTGTCGGCCATGTCGGTCACCACGCCGTCCGTGAGGATGAGCAGGATGTAGTATTGCTGGGGGCACAGGGAAGGCGCTGGAGCCCACGGCCACCCACAAACAGCCGCGCTCCCCACGCCGTGGCGGCTGCCTGGTCCGCTCAGCAGTTTTCAGACTCTCTAACACTGTTTGTGCTGAGGCACAACACATCACGGTCACAATGAAGCAGGAAAGCTAAGCTGCGCAGCAAGCAGCTCAAGCTCCAGGGCCGGGCCCGCAGTTCCGGAGCGACCCGGTAAGGCCCACCTTCTGCAGGAGCCACGCCAGGCCCAGAGCAGCAGGAGTGAGGGCGGGGAGGGCAGGGCTCCCACACCCGCCCGGCCCAGGGTGCACAAAAGCAGAGTGGCTCTTCCAAACCAAAGTCCATTTCCAGCCTTAAAAAACCAAAAGCAGCAGGGCAAGGTGGCACACACTTGTAATCCCTGTGCTTGGGAGGCGGAGACAGGAGGGTTACAGGCTCATGGCCAGACTCAGCTACTTAGTGAGACCCTCTACAACGTAGTGAGACCCTGCTTCAAAATAAAGATTTAGCTGGGTGTGGTGAGGCACGTTTGTAATCCCCGCACTAGGGAGGCGGAGACAGGAGGATCGCACAGGTTCAAAGCCAGTCTTGCTGGCTTAAGAGACCCTGTTTCCAAATAAAAAAATAAAAAATAAAAAAAATAGGTCTGGGAGTGTAGCCTGGAGGTAGAAGGATTCCATCCCCAGTACAACAACAAAAAAATAATAATGGTAATAAATAAATAAATAAATAATAGGGCTGGGGTATAGCTCAGAGATAGAATGCCCTTGGGTTCCATCCCTAGTACCACATAATAATAATAAAATCATCATCATCATCATCCCCAGTGCTGAAAAAAGAAAAAAAAAAAAAAGCTGGCTTGTAACCCAGTACTTGAGAGGCTGACACTGGAGGATTGCAGATTTGAGGACAGCAAGTATTGAGATTTTCATCAACCTAAAGAGACATTATTTTTATTTATTTATTTATTTATTTATTTATATTTATTTTTGTGGTACTGGGGTTCCTGGAAGCCCTTCTACCTCCGGGCTACACTCCCAGACCTATTTTTACATTTTTACTTGGAAACAGGGTCTCCAAAACCAGTGTGCGCGGCTGGCTTCGAACCTGCGCAATCCTCCTGTCTCTGCCTCCCAAGTGCGGGGATTAAAAGCGTGTGCCACCACGCCCAGCAAGAGACATTATTTCTAAATAAAGATAAGCCAGGCATGGTGGCGCACGCTTGTAATTCCAGCATTCAGGAGGCTGACACAGGAGGATCGTGGTTCACGGACAGCCTTAGCTACTTAGTGAGGCCCTCTGCAACTCAGTGAGCCCCTGTATCAAAACAAAGAATAAAATCTAGGGCTGTGGGTGTAGCTTGGAGATAGAATGCCCCTGGGTTCCAGCCCCAGTACTGCAAAATAAATGAATAAATAAATAAATAAATAGATTAAAAAATAGGCCTGGAGTGTAGCTCGGAGGTAGAATGCCCCTGGGTTCCATCCCTAGTACTGCATAATAATTAATAATAATAATAATAATAATAATAATAATAATAATAAGCCGGGCGTGGTGGCGCACGCTTGTAATCCCTGTGCTTGGGAGGCTGAGACAGGAGGAACCCCAGTACCACACACACAAAGATAAAATAGAGCTGGAGATGTAGCCCAGAGGTAGTTCAGTCCCCAGTACCACACACACAAAAGGACACACACACAAATCCCACTCCAGTCTTATTCAAAGCCTGGACCAGAGGAAACATAAAAGAGGGGTTGTCATCCCAGGCGCTAGCCCTGCAGCTGGGCTCAGTGCCTCGTGCCACCCACCCCAGCACGGGTGGACAGGCCAGCAGGCCCGGCCTGGTCTCGGCACCCCGCGCCCTCATGTTCCCGCCCGGGCAGCTCTCTGCCACCACGCCCTGCCCTCCAGGCCCTGGGTGGGTCACCTGTTTCCCTGGCAGCCTCCTGTCTTGAACGGTGCGCAGCCCGGCTCCTAGCCTCCCATCAACAGCCGCCCTCAAAGCCCCCACCCCACCGGAGCCCAGCGCCCAGCACGACCATGCAGCTTCTGTGCCTCTCCAGCCGCAGGGACACCCAGTACCCGCACCCCGCTGGCCCCGCTCGCGTGGGAGTTTCAGCTCCAGCGATCTGGAGGCAGAATTAAGGGCTACCCTCCCGTCGTGCAGTCTGTATCTGGAGCCAGTTTCATGATGAAAAACACCAGAACATGAAAAAGATGCCAGGCAGACCCACTGAAGTCAGGCTGGACACCGCGGGGCTTCGGGGGCATGGTGGCGTGTGTGTCTGTTAGAACCCTCATCTTTATGAGCAGTTCATGATATTTACGGATGAAGCCCTGTGTCTAGAACCTGATTTGCAATAATACAGGAATAGGCAACTCAGTGCAGCCGCGATGGCTGTCTGGGTCCCTTGCCAGAAATAAAACAGCGATTACAATGGTGATTGTGACAGTCAATGAAACTTGAATGTGTTCTATATATTAGATAATCTAAATGAAATTTCCTGGGCGGGAGGATATGTAGCACTTGCTTAGATGTGCGGGGCCCTGTGTTCAATCCACAGCACCGAAAAATACCATAAATACATTTCCTGGGATGGATACTTGGTTATGTAAGGAGAGCCTCTGGCCCCAGGACCTCATGAGGCTGCTGCTACCCACCCTGCGCTGGTTCACAGAAGTCAAATGCACTTGCCATTCCCGCTTCTGAACTACACACTTTAGAACAGTGACAGCCCTGAACTTTTGTGTGTGGAGGGACACCGGGGACCGAACCGAAGGGTGTTTTACCTCTGAGCTCTCCCCCAGCCCTACTTTATTTTTTATTTTGAAACAGATCAGTAGTGGAGGGGCTTGCTAAACTGCTGAAACTGGTTACAAACCCGCAATCCTTCTGTCTCACTCTCCCAAATACTGGGATTACAGGCATGAGCCCCTGAGCCTGCTCTGAATTTTATTAAATTTATTTATTTATTTACTTACTTACTTACTGTGCGCTACTGGGAATGGATCCCAGGGGCATTCTACCTCTGAGCTACACCTCCCACCCATCTATTTTTTTTTATTCTTTATTTGGAAACAGGGATGGTCTCACTAAGTTGTGGAGGGTCTCACTAAGCAACTGAGGCTGGCTGTGAACCTGTGGTCCTCCTGCCTCAGCCTCCCAAGTACTGAGATTACAAGCGTGCGCCACCACGCCCGGATTGGCTCTGAATTTTGCACAACAACAAAAAGAAAATAGTCAAATCAAAATTTAAAACTACAAGTGAAACCACCACACAGGACAGAGGGCAGACAGGCAGGGCGTTGAGACCAGAAGGGAGCCACTGCACCCTTCTGTTACTCTTGGGAATTCGATGCTGTTTTTCAAAGTGAAAAATTAAAAGAAAGCAACAGGCAGGCTTGCCTGGCAGCACACACAGGGCTAGAGAACGGGGAGGCAGAGCTGGGCATGGGGGTGCGCGCCTGTGATCCTGGGACTTGGGAGGCCGAGACAGCACAGGTTGGAAGACAACCTGTGCAAGGTAGTGAAACCCTGTTTCAAAAGGAAAAATAGCCAGGTGTGCTGGGCACACTTGGAATCCCAGCGTTTGGGAGGCAGAGACAGGAGGGTCGCGGCTCGAGGACAGCCTCAGCTACTACTGAGGCCCTTTGCATCTCAGTGAGACCCTGTTTCAAAACAGACTAAAAAATAGGGCTGGAAATGTAGCTCGGAGGTCAAACCCCTGAGTTTCATCCCCAGTACTGCAAAAAAAAAAAAAAAAAAGGAAAAATAAAAAAGGATTAAAAAGGGTAGGGGGTGTAGCTTGGAGGTAGAAAGCCCCTGGGTTCACTCCCCAGAATCACTATCACAAGAGAGGAAGAAAGAAAAAGGAAAGAAAGAAAGAGAAAGAAAGAAAGATAGAATTTGTTAAAATTAAAGATCCATACAACGTAACAAGTATGTACAAGGTAGCACACACATGTGGCCGGTGGGCCAGCACTAAGTAGCATCCTCATCCTGCCAAGCACCATGGCTAGCAGACCCTGTGCCCCAAGGTGAAGAGTGACCACCAGGCACCTGTCCTCCCTCCCGTGGCCCAACCGCCCCAGCCCTGCCTGCCCCAGCCCCCGGCAGCCGCCCTCCGCCCTCTGACCCGGCACCTACGGAGGCCTCCCCGGTGCGCTCCTCCGCTGCCGCCATGCGGGCCACCTTGGAGATGATGGGCGCCACGTTGGTGGGGCCGTAGAGCTGGACCTTGGGCAGGCAGTTCTGGTAGGCCTCCACCACACCCTGGATCCCTGTGGGGCAGGAGGTGAGCCGGGCCCGCCGCAGCCGCCCCAGGCCCACCTCCTGCGCCTACCTTCACACTCATCGTCTTCTGGGTTGAAATTGATGGCAAAGTCATGGGACACCTGGTGGGGACAAGAGGGGCTGCAGCTGCTACCTTCTGGGGGGCCATGACTCCCCCCTGCGGGGAGGGGTGCTTTTGGTTCCTGGGGCCCCATGTGGACAGGCCTCCGCGGAAGGGGAGCCCAGTGGGGACAGGCAGGCTGCTAGTTCACTGCCCCTGGATCCTGCAGTACCTGAGCTTCTGGGTTACACTCAGCAATAAATCCCCTCCCCCACCTTTTTTGGGGGGATGGAACCCAGGGGCATTCTACCTCTGAACTACGCCCCCAGCCCTATTTTTTAGTCTTTATTTTGAAACAGGGTCTCACTGAGTTGCAGAGGGCTTCACTAAGTAGCTGAGGCTGTCCGCGACCCGCGATCTCCGGTCTCAGCCTCCAAGGACTGGGATCACAAGCGTGCCCACCCGCCCGGCTCCCACCATTTTTGCAAGGCAGTTGAATTGTCATTTGTACCTTCTTATGGGAACAAGGAACTTGTCTCCAGCCCCCCTTTCTGTCTCCCCAACAGGTCCAGGAGTCAGAGGTCCTCCCTCTGGCAGAGAGCAGGGCCCCCCCTCTGCTCAGAGGGGAGGGTGGGCTAGGGGCCAGCTCAGCCGCTCCTACCTCATACTTGGGGGGGATGCGGGCTCCAAACCCCAAAGCAGAAAACCTCTTGTCGCTGGAAGAAATGTAGTAGTACCAGCCACTTAGGGGGCCCGCCCAGCAGGAGGCTGGCAGGCTCCAACAGAGCCCAGGCCCCTGAACCACCGCCATGCCACATGAGGGGAACTGAGGCGCTGAGCTGCAGCACCTGGCCCAGGTCACAGGGAGAGGGGTGAAGCTGAGCTGCTGAGTCCCCCTCCTGCAAAAGCGCAGGGGGCTCCGACCCCAGAGGAGGCTCCTCGCTGCCATCTGGAGGCCCCCCTCCACCATCCTCCCCTAGACCCGGGCTCCGCAGGTGAGGGCGAAGGGGCAGAGTGCAGCCCCTCCCCAGCTGGGCAGTGTGGGGAGCCCACCTCCACCACCTGCTTGTGAGTCCATAAAGCAAACCCAGAGGGGCCTCGGGCTCGGTGGGAGCCCGACTTCCCTCCCCCGCCGGTTCCTGCCCGCTGGCTCCCCAGGCCGGAGGGCAGGGGGCTTCGCGCCCTCGGGGGCTCCACCTGGAGGGGCGGGGCGCCGCACCTGTCGTAGTCCTGGCAGACCTCGCCCACCGCCACCAGCGCCCGCAGGTACTCGTTGGGCTGGTAGGGGTTGATGTGGTGCAGGGAGCAGCTGTTCCGCGGGTCGCCGTTGGAGGCCGTGAAGTCGATGGCCACCTGCGAGGGCCAGGCGACGGCGGGCAGGGGAGCTGAGCTGGGCCGCCCAAGGATGCGCCCCCTCCTGGCGGGCCGCGCTGCTCGCTGACCTAGGAGGGGTCTCCCCAGACCCTGGCGCCCCTCAGGGCCCAGGAGGATGCCCACCGCCACGCCGTGGGCACCACGCCCTCGTCTCCAGCGCGCCCGCGGCTTCCCTGGGGCGCGGGGCGCCCGGCCCTGCAGGAAGCTCCCGCGCGCCCACCTCTGCCTCGGGGACCCCAGGGCGGACCAGGGCAGAACAGGCGGGGCGGGCTGTGACCTGGGCGGGCGGTGGGCGGGGCCTGTCCGGGTGGGCGGGGTCGGGTTCTGTCGGGGGTTCGCGGAGCCGCCCTGGCCGGCCCGGGCGGGGGTCTGAGTCCGGCTCGGGGTGCCCAGGACTGGCTGTGGCCAGCATGAGCCCGGCCGCGGACTCACCGTGCAGTGGATCTGGCAGCCGCCCATGATGTAGTCCAGGAAGGAGTGGACCCTGTGGAGCTTCCGGGCAGCGGGGTCGGCAGGGCCCGCTCTGACCCCCACACCCGGGAGGCGGGCGGGGCAGCCAGGGAGCCTGCTGGGGCCAAGGACCTGCGCTCCCTCGAGGCCTAGTCCCCGGGGCATGCCCCTCCTCTCTTCCCAGTCTCTCCTCCCTTCTGTCTCGTGTCTCCCACCCCCCAGGACCCCAGGCGGACGGGGCGCCTTCGAGGCTGCACCCGACTACACAGGGGCCGCCCGACCAGTTCACCTCTGCCCTGTGCGGGGTCTTCAGGCAGGACCCCGCCTCACCTTCAGGTCAGCCAGAACCACCACCCCAGAATTCTTGTAATTGCGCTTCCTCTGCTTGTATTTGATGTTCACACAGTCCCACTGGGCCTGGGGACAGGGCCGGGCGGAGGTGACACAGAGTGGCCCGCCCAGCATCCTCCCCAGGGGCCAAGGGATGCCTGAGGTCTCAGTCCTGCTGGGATCGCGGGGTGTGTGGGGCACAGGTCAGCCCTTGGGGACCCGCCTGTGGAACAGAGGTAGGGCCCAGTCTCTGGGGAGCCCTGGCCCCCTAAACCTGTCCTCCTTGGACAAGCAGTTAGCACCCCCAGCCCTCCGTGCGGTCTGCCCCAGGCTCGCTCACCTGGCCCTCCTCGAAGGCCTTCTGCATCTCTGCGAAGGTGGTGGAAAACTCGCCGATGAAGTCATGCTTTCCTCCGGAGTCGTAATCCCAGACCAGGCACTGGGGGAAGGGCCCCTCAGCTGGCCGCCTCTCTAGGGGTCCCGGACCCACCCCCACCCAGACCGCCCTTAGTCCCAGGACCCCAGGTGTGGAGACGGCCGCCCTGCCCACCTTCAGAGGCCTGGTCTCCTCGCAGCTGCACAGGGAGCTGAGGGACACCTTGAAGGGCTCCCACAGGGGGCTGAGGTCATTCTTCACCACCTGTGGGCCGGGGTGGGGCTGGCTCAGGCCCAGGGCATTCCAGGTCCTGGAGCCCCGGTGCAGGGCTCCAGGAATCCGGGCTCCTTCCGAGCCCTGGGGACCACGGGGCCCAGCCTGCCTCAGGCTCCAGACAGGCAGGGCCAGGTGGCCCAGGCCAGGCTGCCCTCAGAGCTCCTGTGTGACCTGGGCCACTGACCCCTTTCACACCTTAAATCTTCTCTCTTTCTTCTTTTTCTTATTGATACTGGGTTTGAATCCAGGTGACACTTTACCAATGAAATATACCATCCCTATTTTATTTTGAAACAGGGTCTCATTAAGTTGGAGAGTCTCACTAAGATGCTGAGGCTGGCCTCAAACCTGTGATCCTCTTGTCTTAGCCTCCTCCCAAGTACAAGTACAGAGATTACAGACGTGCACCTTTACAGCCGGCTCATGCCCAGCTTGCTTCTTTCTTTCTTTCCTTCTTTCTCTCTCTCTTTCTCTCTTTCTTTCTTTATGTGGTACTGGGGATGGAACCCGAGGACTTTCTACCTCTGAGCTATATTCCCAGACCTATTTTATATTTTATTTGGAAACAGGGTCTCACTAAGTTGCTGAGAGCCTCACTAAGTAGCTGAGGCTGGCTTGGAACCTGTGCGATCCTCCTGTCTCAGCCTCCTGAGTGCTGGGATTACAAGTGTGCACCAACAAGTCTGGCTTCACACCCAGCTTCAAACAAACATTTTTACTCAGTTTGTCTCAGAAGGAAGTGCTCTCTCCCTGCTGAAAGTTAGATCACGTCTCCCCTGTGGGAAGGGGAAGGTAGCCCTAAAGATAATCCCAGCAACAACAAACAACCTTGCTCAGGTCTCCCTGCAGACAGCTGTGGCGCCACCCGGCTGCTCCGGGGCCCAGGTGGCGAGGACGCACAGTGCCGCTCACTCCCCTTCCGCCCAAAGCGCCTGGGCGCCAGCCAGGCCGGGCCTGCGCAGCTAGGCAGGACCTCACCTCTGTCCTGTACACCAGCTGCTCACTGGCATCATCATTGATCCGGTACAGCTCCAGAAAGGGGTCCGACTTGCTGAAGAGGTCCTGGGGGTGGCAGGGGCGCTGGCAAGGGGCCGGGCCCTACGGAGCCTGCACTGGCTCACAGTGACCAGGCCCTGCTGGCCCTTTCTGCCTGGTGTCTGGCTGGTTGCCCCATTCCCCAGCCCCCTCCCGCCCTGGCTTCAGCCTTGGCTCCAACCTTTCCAGGGGCCTTGGGCTGTCCACCCAGGGTGACCCTCTCCTGTGCCCAGCCCTGCCCTGGTGAGGAGCCCACCCACTGGGTCAGACCCAGGTCCTCCACCTTCAGGGGACAACCGCGGGGGCCACCCGGCCTGTGTCCTCCCCTCTCAATGAGCCTCCCACGTGCGTGTCCTTGCCAGAGGGAGCCGAGGGTCGCATGCGTGCCGGCAACGGTGGTGGCGTGGCGTGCGTGGCAACCCCCGGTGCCCTCTGCGGAGGCTAGCCATGCTCCAGGCCGTTGCCTGCGCGCCCTCACCTTGTCGTCCAGCTTCCTGGCCTGGAAGGACAGCTCCACGTAGCCGTTGTTCCCCGAGATGTCTTCGGCGATGACCTGGGGGAGGGCCACTGAGGGCTCCAGACTGGCCTGTGGCCCCCGCCCACCCGCCACACCCCGGGCCGCTGCGGGAGGCCGGGAAGGCGCGGGGCCTCACCGTGATGGTGGACTTGCCGGCGTTCCTGCCGAGTTTCAGCTGCAGTGGGCGGGTCATCTTCTTCTGGGCCACAATCTGGGGATCGGGAGAGTCAGGAGGGCAAGGGAGGCTCTGAGCCCTGGACCCCAGCGGCCCCACACCGGTCCTCTGCCGCCTCAGGACGTGGACGGAGGCACACGGCATCCGTCACACCTGTTCAGGGAGGATGGGAGGCCCAGGCAGAGGCCTGCAGGCGGCTCAGGTGTGCACGCAGGGGCACAGCAGGCCCTCGTATTAATGCAGTCAGAGCTCTGGCCCGGGCCCTCTCCCAGCTGCAGGTGGAATGGCCCTGGCCTTTCTGGACCCTGCCGCCCATCGGGTCCAGGCAGCCCCAGAGTGGCAGAGAGACCACCGCCCTGCTCTGTTCCCGAGGTGCCTGTGAGCAAGGCCACCTGTGACGTGGGCCCCGAGCTCAGTCCCTGGGACCTGCCTAGCCTGCCTCCCATCAGGCTGTGCGACCCGACTGGGCTGGGAAGATTGATAGGGGCCAGGCAGCAGGCAGCCAGGGTCCCTGGCCAGGCAGGAGCAGGACAGGCATGGAGGCTCATGGGAAGTTGAGGATGAGAGGACCCTCCTCCCCTGGGGCAGCCAGTGGCTCTGTGTTCAGGGCCCAGGCAGGCACCCTTCAGGCCCTGGAGCGTCCTCAGCCCTCACCGGCCACTCCCCAGACACTGGGGCCTGCGGCAGAGGGGCAGATGTGCTCCTGGCAAGTGCGTCAGGATGGTAGTGGAGAGCCCACCTCCACCTGGACCCATGCGGCCACACAGGATTGCAGCGTGTCCTGCCTGGTGTGCACCTGGGCGTCCCTGCGTGTGCCTGGACGTGTGTGCCCTTTCCGTGCCATCCTCTTCTGTGGCAGGTGGGAGGCACGGATCTGGGTGCACAGCTTTCTCCAAAGGTTGTGCCCTCCCTACATCCCAGGCCCTCTTTCAGGACCGCAGAAGATCAAATGTAAACCAACTCCCACCCAGCAGTGGTGGGATGAGCCAGACAGACGATGTTGGGTGAAAAGTCCAGACACCAAGAACAGGCGATGTGATTCACGCACACCAGGCCCAAGAGCAGACAGGCCAGGGGGCTGGCCGGGAGGGGGACCTCGGGTGATTGGGACCTGCGAGGGGCGAGGGTGCCCCCAGTGCCTGCGGTCTATGCATCCTGTATGTACACGATAGCCCTCAATAGAAAAGAGGACGTCCCGCGGCAAGGAGAGACGCTGCAGGCGGCGGAGCCCAGTGCAAACGCAGAACCGGCGCTTGTGACCAGAAGAGCAACGGGAAGGACGCGGGCAGAGGGCGGCCAGCAGCACCCCGCGGCCGGCCGGCCACGCAGGGCCGCTTTCCCCGGGGAAACTGGGAGACCTTTATTTTTTGATGCTGGTGATGGAGCCAGGGCCTTGTGCATGCTAAAAAGCGCTCTGCCGCTGAGCTGCACCCTAGGCCAGGGAGGCTTTTATGTGCTGGTGTGGAAGAGCTCCCTATGTCAAGAAGAGAAAAAAGTGTCTGTGATCTGTGGGTTTTTTTAAGAAGAGGGAAAAAAATTATACGTTCATTTGCTCCTGTAAAAACACCTCTCTGGCAGGATGTGGAAGGCCCCGCGATGGGGCTGGATGGAGGCGGGCAGGCGGCATCCGTAGCGAGCCTCCTACACTTCCTGAATCTGGAAACACATGAATGTGTCACCGAGTTCAAAGCTACACTATAAAAAGCAACACAGAGAGCAGCGCGCATGGCCAGCCTGGAGTCCCAGCCACTCGGGAGGCCGAGGCAGGAGGATCTCGACTCGGAGGCCAGCGCGGGCAACACAGGGACCCCATCTCAGGAACCAGCAAACCCGGTCGGGACTTTTTAAGGGGAGGGGCGGTGGATGTTGCTGTTCATCCCCATAAGGCTCCTGTGATACCTGCTCAAGCCCCTCCCCTCCCCTCCTCCTCTGCAGGGGACAGTGCCCACCTGCCCCAAGGTGCACTCCATGCCCCCCAAGAAGTCGTCCTCCTGAGAGCTGAGGCCGCTGGGCCCATGGGTGTCATATACTTCGAATCGCAGCTTCTGCACCTCCTCGAAGTAGTAGTCGATGGTGAAGACCTTGGAGAACACGGGATGCAGGCTGCTCCGGACCACCTCGGTGCTACCCACCTGCAAGCCACAGCAGTGAGCCTCCCGCGGGTTGGGGTCGCCCCGGCCCTGCCAGGCCCTCGCGTCTGCTCTCTCCTCGCCCAGGCAGAACAGGGCCGGCCCGGGGTGCTCCCACCCTCGCCAGCGGCACTGGCTGGCCGTCTTCTCTTCTCAGGCCCCTACCATCCGCTCTGTCCCCACATCACAGATGGGGAAACTGAGGCTCGGAGAGGGGAAGGTCCCGCCCAAGAACACTGGAGTCAGAGTGGGAGTCAGATAGTTTGTCTGTGGGGTGGGGGACGCTGGGGGTTGAACCAAGAGTGGTCTACCTCTGAGCTGCAGCCCCAGACTTTTATTTTCCACGTTGAAACAAGGTCTCACTAAGTTGCTGAGCTAGCCTCAGACCTGCCAGACCTGCGATCTTCCTGTTTAGGTCTCAGTGCTGGGATTGCAGGCATGCACCTCTACACCCAGTGACGGGGCTGGGTTCTAGACCTGGGCTGGGCAACCCCACAGCAGAGACCTTTCCCAGCATGCGGCTGAATGGGGAAGGGATGGAAGTATGGAACACTTCTCTCCTGGGGGAGCTCAGGACTTCACCAGGCTCTCCTACCCAGCCCAGCTCCCTCCTCCAACTCAAGCCCCCGCCCCAAAAGACAAGTGCCGGCTGGGCGGGTAGGTTTCCAGGCAATCCAGGATCCCACAGACTCCTGCATTCCAGACTGAGGGTCTGCCTGGTGCCCGCCCCCCCAGGGACATCTTTACCAGGCAGTGCTGAGATGCTACTGAGTGCTACTGAGGATGGGGGTGTGGGTGGTCTCCAAGGGGCCTGGCACTGTGGCACCCCAGCCCCGTGGCAGCCCCACACCTGGTCCAGCCCAGGCTCTTCGCCTCTGAGACTGACAGCCTGTGGGGTTTCTCAGCCCTCGCGGTCCCGAGGTGTCGGAGCTGGCCTCAGAAGCATGCACCATGTGTCCCCCTCCCCCTCCCCCTGCTCCCATGGCCCCTCCACTCAGGCCTCTTCCCTGTCACGCCTGCAGGGCGCGGGCACCAACACTGGCCAGCTGCTGCCTCTGGGGGGTGCACAGCTGTGTTTGCTCCAGATGCACTGAGCTGGTGACTGAGGGGCGCTTTGTGCAGGGCACTGTCACAGAGATTGCCAGGAGTTAGGGGCTGGGTGGTGTTCAAGGGGCACAGAGGTGGGGAGACCTGCTCTCAGGCTCACTGGTCACCTGGGCAGGGGTGCGCAGACAGGAGCGGCACCTGGGGGGACAGGCCAGTCCAGAGCAGGACTGTGGGGCCCCTGGCGTCTCCCACCGCAGCCGCGTGCCCGTCACCCCAGGATTGCTCTTGGCCAGAGGATGAAGGCAGCAGGCTGCACAGCCTGGCCAGGGCACTGGACCCCGAGGTCGATCCCCTCCCATTTTCTCCCTAGCAGCACCTCCTGGAGCAGCCCAGCCCACCCCAGCAGCAAGGTACACCAGCAGCAGAACACGACCCCCACGGCGCCCGCTCCGGGGAGGGGCCCGCAGGCGCCAGGCCGGCTCCCTCTCCACGGTGTCCCTCAGTCAAGTGTCTCCTCCCAAGCCTTGGCGCCCCGCTGTGGCCCCTGGGCTGCACGGGACAGGATCCCGGGCAGCGTGTTGCTCCCTGGAGCCCCTCTCCGCCTCCGCCCCGTCCCCCTGCCTCCCCAATTCTAGGGGGTCCCTGCACTTGACCTGGGCGCCCGCCCGCCGCCCTACCTGCACCCACTGGCTCTGCGCCTGCTGCAGCAGCACCACGCTGGGGTCGGACTTGGTCAGTGGGTCGCGGTCCAGCAGGTGCCGGCAGCTGAGCCGCAGCTCCACCTTCGAGGCGCGGGGCGCGGGCACCACTCCGGGCGCCGCCGACCCGCGCTCCGAGGCCCCGCTCATGCTGCAGCGCGATGCCCGGGACCGCTGGGCACTGGGGCCGCTGTGCCCGGGAAATGGAGGCAGGGCCAGGCGTGGCCGCGCTTCCCCGCCCGCCCGGCGCGGGCACACGTGGCTCCGGCGGCCGCCACCGCGCAGGGACTGCGGGGCGGGGGAGCGCGGAGGGGCAGGGCAGGGGAGGGGCTGGGCACTGGAGGCACCCCGGAGTCCCCGGGTAGAGCCCAAGGGTGTACGTGGGTACGGCCGCAGAGCGCACTTGAACTGTGCATGTCCGCGGAGGACCCTGGGACCGAGCTGCAGGGTACCTGGCCGAGCACTGCTGCTCACACCCACCCTGGCTTCACACCAATCCCCTGCCTCCATCCTGGGATGGTCAGAATCGACAGGCGTTTAGGTGACGCCTACTGTGTGGCAGGGAAGGGGAGGGCCCCTGGAGGAGTGGGGCTGCGTGGCAGAGTTGGACCAGGAGCTATGGGACCACCCACCAGGTTCAGCAGGGCGCCGTCCGCACCCATGCTCCAGTAGGAGGGAGCAGGCCCGGCTCACTGGAGGGGCCCCTGCCACTGAGCTCACCCCCACTCGGCCTGCACCACTCCATCCTGTAGAGGAACAGGCCCGGGAGAGGAGGGTTGTTCTAACTAGAAACCACCTCCCAGCCTCCTTAGCCAACCTCTGGCCAAAAGCTGTGGTGGGTAGAATGAGCCTGACTTGTGGCCCAGAGTGCTGGCCCAGGTGAAGGGGCAGGAAGGCCAGCAGAGCTCAGGGTTCAGCCTCAGCAACCGCTCCAGAAGGTACTGGGGTCAGGGCGGGTGTGGAAGGCTGGACGAAGACGTCGGGGGTTGCACCCAGCAGTCTCTGCTGAGGAGGGGCCAGGGCAGACGGACAGTGTCCCCTTGCGGTGGTGGGTGGGCTCGCCCCCGGGCGCACCTATGGGGTTTGTGGAGGAAGCCCCTTGCCTCCTGGCTGAGTGTCCTAAGGCCCCCGACCCCATTCCCTTTCAGTCTAGCTGCTAAGGAGGGAGGACAGGCCGGGAGCAGCAGGGAGGCAAGGCCCACTGGCGCCCACGAGCCCGCCACCTCCTCTCCCAGGCTGCTGGTCAGGACACTTCCCTGGGTGAAGATCAGCTTCCCGAGCCACAGGGGCCGGGCTCTCAGCCTGCCAGCCTCCCTGGCATCTACACCCAGAGCTGGCCTCCCGGACTCTGCGCTTGGACCTCTCGGCACATACACGAAGGTGAGAACGAGGCCAGGTGGGGACCGGTGGGAGACACCCGGCCCCACCGCAGGACCCGCAGCTCCCAGGCTCCTGGCCTCCCCACACCCGACCGCTGCCCTGGATGTTAGTTCCGCCATCCAGCCCAGCACCCCGCACCACACTGGTGGCTCTGTTTGCGGGGTGACGCCAGCCAGTGAGCCCTCACAGCCACCACGACCAGGAAGCTCAGCACCCCACACCGTCCACCCTTAACTTTACTTGCAGCACAGCCCGCTGCAAGTAAAGGTGGTGCTCCCCGGAGCAGGACGAGGGGCCGGCCAGGAGCTGGAGTCTGAGCCCAGCGTGTCATTGACTCTCAGGGCTCCAGCCACAGCCTGTGCCCAGGGGCCATGGGGTGGGAAAGCTGGTCGCCCTGCCCGCGGGGGCCAGGGCAGGGCTGTGGAGGTGCCCTCCTGCCCTTGGCTCCTGCAGGGAGTCCTCCTGCAGGGCGGATGCAGGAAATGAAATCCCCCCCCCCACCAGACAGGAAATAATATGTCAGTGTGAAAATATTAGAAAATGCAGATAAGACAGTAAAAGCAAAAAATTTCAGCACCCAGACATAAACACTGTTAACATTTGATATTTATCCCTCCAGCTTTCCTCCAGGCAAAATTTTTTTCATTAGGTTTTTTTTTTTTTTTTCCAGTACTGGGGATGGAACCCAGGGACATTCTACCTCCGAGCTGCAACCCCAGCCCATTTTTTTTTTTTTTCTTTTTTTGCGGGTCTGGGGATGGAGCCCAGGGGCATTTGACCATTTTTTCTTTATTTTGAAACCGGGTCTCACTAAGTTGCGGAGGGCCTAAGTAGCTGAGGCTGTCCTTGATCAGAGATCATCCGGTCTCAGCTTCCTGAATGCTGGGATTACAAGGGTGCGCCACCACGTCCAGCTGCTTCTAAACCAATTTGAAGAACGGTGGAGCCTCCTTGCCCTATGTGCTGCAAAGGTCTCTGGCTCCCAGGACTCAGGGGACTTTTAGGTCGCCATACCACCTCTGGCCAACTCCTACTTACCCTTTAAAGCCCTGCTCAACGTGCCCCACCCTCTAAGGTGCCTCCTGGGCTCTGGGCTCACACCTCCTCAGCGCAGGCCCTGCCAGGCCTGAGCTAGCTCCAGGAAGGGCTCAGGTGAGGTTGTGAGTCAGTGAAGGTTAAAAGGCGGTATTGGAGGAGACTGCCCTCCACATCTCTTACCACTTGCTCAGGGTGGCCAACTAGAGACAGGCAGAACCTGTCCAAGGCCCAAAGGGCCAAGGACCCCCAGAAATGTCCCCCTGCTCCTGGAGCCGGCGTTTGGCCCTGTGGCCTCCTCCCTGGCTACAGCACACGCTCCTGGGGTCAGCAGTGGCCTGGAGCTCAGTGCTCAACCCTGGATGCAAGGGCTTCAGGCTGGGAGGGGGCAGGCCGGGGCAGAGGGGAAGGCCAGGCCGGGCCACCCTGCCCCTTCCACAGGCCTCTGCCCAGAGGTTCCTCCACGCCAGCCCCCTGGGTAGATTTGAGCGCCTTTGCATCCTCATAGGAGGTAGTAGGGCTTGACCTGTCACCAGGGGGAACCAGTGCCTCCCCCTAATGTGTGCCCTGTAGCACCTGCCACCTGGAGCCCCTGTGAGCAGGCGGAAGGATAGGGGCAGCCAGACACCTGGCCCAGGCACACCACCCACCCAGCACCAGAGAGGCTGTTTTGAGGCTTGCAGGAGAGGGGCTGGTAATTAGGATTTTTAAAGCGAACCAGTCTGCAGACATCTGGCTGGGTGCTTCTTGTAATCTACTTGCAAACCCACCCTCTTCGTTGTCTCAGAACATCTGAAATTAGTCCAGAGCAGATTGCTTCCCTGCAGGACCTGCTGCTTCTCTTTAGAAGTACACGGCGTTATGTCTATAGGCAGCCACGCACAGGGCCTGGTCCTGGGCCGCAGGGCCCACTGCAACCCCACTAGCTAGGGGATGGTATCCTGCCAAGCAGGCGGCACCAAGCCTGGCTAAGAATGTGGCTCAGGCACCGTGGAGCCTGGGTGGGGCTGGAACTCACCTGGACCCCACCCCTCCCAGGATACTCACAGCTGACCGCTCAGCCCTTCCCATCCCCAGAGTTGAATGCAGTGGTCCTGAACTACCTGCGCCCCCAGCCACAGGATGTGCAGGACCCCACACTGGTGCCCCAGCTCCCTCTTGTGGCCATCTGCAGACGTTCCAGCCTCTGGCTATGGCCTTTCTCACAAGGCTGCTGGGAAGCCCACTTCCGTGCCCCACCACCCAGTGAGCCCACTAGAAGCTCTCTATGCAACCCTCTGGCAGGTCCAGATGATGGACACCCTGGTTCTTCTGGTCCATCTAGCTGATGGACCTGGGGCTTTGATATTCTTGGCCAGGCTGGGTGCCAACCTCCACTTTCACCCATAACCTCATTCTGCTGCCGCCTCCTGGGAAGCACCCCCTTTCCTGGGGAATCCCCCAGATGGGTGGAAATGGCTTCTTTCCCCTCTCCCAGCCAAAGTTGAATTGCTAAGACTGAAAGGAGGGGCTGAAGCAGGAAGACCAACTCAAAAACTAAATAGATGGCGCTGGGTATGGTGATGCACACTTGTAACCCCAGGACTTGAGGCTGATAGAAGGATCACAGTTCAAGGACAGCCTCAGTAATGTAGTGGGACTCTCAGCACCTTGAGACCCTAAACCAAAACCAAGCCAGGCAGACGCTGTAATCCCAGCATTTGGGAGGTTTGCAGTTTGACCAGCCTCAGCTACTTAGTGAGGCTCTTAAGCAATCCACTGACTCAGAATGTCCCCGAGTTCCATCCACAGGGTTTTTTTTGCAGGTCTGGGGATGGAACCCAGGGGCATTTGACCTCCAAGTTACAGCCCCTGCCCAATTTTTTACTTTGAAACCGGGTCTCACTGAGACATTTCTCCAAAGAATATTTATAATTATACACATATTAAAAAAGCCAGGTTTCAGAGTTGCTGAAGGCCTAAGTAGCTGAGGCTGACCGCGAACCATGATCCTCTGGTCTCAGCCTCCCAAATGCGCCACCACGCCCGGCTCCCGTCCAGGTTGATAGAGCAAGAAAATACATAACAAAAAAAAAACCCCAAAGCCAGGTGCGGTGGCATATAGTTTAACTCAGGTACTTGGGAAGCTGAGATGGGACAATTTCAGGTTTGCAGCCAACCTCAGCTTAGTAAGCACTATTTCAAAATAAAGACTAGGGAAAAAAAAAAATCAGGCCGGGGGAATAGCTCAGAGTTAAAATGCCCAGTGTTCCAACCCCCATACACAAAAATTACTATTTCAAAATTAAATAAGGTTAGGGGTGTAGCAGAATGCTCCTAGGTTCTATTCCCAATAATGTACATGCACGCATGCGTGCGCACAAACACATAGAGAATATTACAGCCAGGCGTGGTGGTGCACACTTGTAATCCCAGCATTTGGGAGGCTGAGACCTAAGGGATCAAGGTTTGCTGACAGCTCAGCTACTTCGGCCGTTTGCAACTCAGTGAGACGGTTTCAAAACAAAGAATAAAAAACAGGGCAGAGTGTAGCTCAGAGGTCGAATGCCTCTGGGTTTCATCCCAGACCAGGAAAAAAAAAAAAAAAAGACAACACCCAGCAGACCTATGCTAACCTCCCAAATGGGAGAACTAAATTGAAAAGGTGCTCAACCTCACTTAGAGGCAACCTAGCTTCCCAGGGAGCACGCCTAGCCTCTGGGTCTGTAGCAGAGCAACTGCGACCCCTTGGACACTGCAACACCTGCCATTGGTTTGGGGAATCTGCAGATGCCAGAGTTGGGCAAACGTTTATAAGCCCAGTACTCGAAAGGCCAAGACCGGACAGCAGGTTTGCAGCCAGACTCTGTTCAACCAGACCCTCTGCAACTTCAGAACTTGAGAGCTAAACCAGGGCTCTGGCAAAGCACCAGAGAACTGCCTCCTGCTCTTCTGGAGGCTGACTGAATACAGACCTGCCCGCCAACACTCCTACTCAGCTGCAATATTCATGAGAAGTCTTCATGCTGGGGATCAAGTAATCAAATCTGGTTGCCTAGAACACATGCAGGCCAGGTGTGGTGGCACACACCAACGATCCGATCCCAGGACTGGGGTTTGCAGCTAGCCTTGAGACCCCATCTCAATCACTCAACTGATCCATCTCAGACAGGTGGGAAGACACAGCTCAGGGTCAGGTCACCCACAGAAGTGGCTGCCCGCTCTGCCTTGATGAGCCACAACTACCCTGTGGGTTCAGAATGCGCCTGCAGCCTCACACCTGCCCCCCCCACCTCAGGGTGCTGAGGAATGCTGCTGATACCCCACCTGGGGGCCCCCTTCCTGAGTCAGGACCCATCCTCTGCAGGCCAGCAGGGCTCTCCCTGGGGCCAGACTGAGGCACCCAGGCAGCTCCTCCAGCAAGCTGCCTCGTGGCGGCAGCAGTGCCCACACGCACAGAACAGGCTGCCTTCGCGGATCAGCCGGGCTGGGCCCAGCCAGCCGCACAGGCCGCTGCTTCCAGAGGGAGAGCTGCAGGAGAACGCTTCACATTTACCACACATTTATTACAAAGCCCCAGCGCTTTATTTTTTCTTTTCAACGTCCTGCTCTGCAGCTTCCTTGGCCCTCTTTGCCCGGATGCCAAATAGCCGGGCATTGGCACGGGCCATGCGGAGACTGGCAAAGGCCTTGAAGTTCTTCTCCTCTTCGGTAATGACTCTCGCTTTCTCTTTCTTGTACACCTGGGAGGAAGGACAGGGGTCAGAGCCCACAAGTGGACCAGCCGGGGCAAGGCTGCAGCTACCTACCATCAGCAGAAACGCAAGGGCAGCACTGCTGAGGAACTGCACGAGCTGTGTGAAGAGAAAACCACCCTCCCTGGAGGGAATCTGCCCAGCTAGGCAGGGTGGACACGTGCCTGTGACCCCAGCACTCGGGACGCCGAGGCAAGAGCAGCACAGGTTCATGAACAGCCTCATCAACCAACTCGTGAGACTCTTAGCAACCTAGGGAACCTGTCCAAAACACGGGCTGGTAGGCTAGGCGTGTTGGTACACACTTCTAATCCCCGCGCTTGGGAGGCTGAGACGGGAGGATTGCAGGTTCGAAGCCAGCCTCAGCTACTGAGTGAGGCTCTCAGCAACTTAGTGAAACCCTGTTTCCAAATAAAGTATAAAATAGGTCTGGGAGGATAGCCCGGAGGTAGAAAGCCCCTGGGTTCCACCCCCAGTACTACCAAAAATAAATACAATAAAAATAAAACAAGGGCTGGTGATGTAGCTCAGTGTTAGAGTGCTTGCCTACCATGTGTGAGGCTCTGGGTTCAATTCCCAACAACATAAAACAAATGTAATAAAATAAGGCTGGGCATGGTTGCCATGCTTGTAATCCCAGCATTTGGGAGACAGACTGGAGGATTACAGTTTGTGGATAACCCCAGCTACGTAGCAAGGCCCATTGTAACTCAGTGAGACCCTGTTTCAAAAATTAAAACCAAGTGCTGGGAGTGTAGCTCAGAGGTAGAATGACCCCAAGTCCCACCCCCCAGTATCTCAAGACAGCCCAGGCATGGTGGTGCGTGCTTGTAATCCCAGCACTTGGGAGGTAAGTAGACCACAGTTCTCAGCCAGCCTCAGCTGCTTAGTGAGGACCCCTGCCAACTCAAAACAAGGCTTGGGTGTGGCTTGGAGGTCAAATGCCCCAGGGTTCCAACCCCAGTGCTGAAAGACAAAAGACTAAAAAATAGGTCTGGGGTAGCCAGACGTGGTGGAGCATGGTTATAATCCCAGCATTTGGGAGACTGAGACAGGAGGATCTGGGTTCACGTCCAGCCTCAGCTACTTAGTGAGGACCTTTGCAACTCAGTGAGACCCTGATTTTAAAACAAAGAGTAAAAAATAGGGCAGGTGGTGTAGCCCAGAGGTCAAATGCCCGAGTTCCATTTTCAGTACCAAAAAAAAAAAAAAAAAAAAAAAAAGATTTTGTCAAGCATGGCGGAACACGCTTGTAATCCTTAAATTTGGAAGATCGAGATGGGAGGACCTCGGTTCTTGGCCAGCCTCAGCTACTTAGTGAGACCCTGTTTCAAAATAAAGAATAAAAATTGGGTAGGGGGTATAGCTTGGAGGTCAAATGACCCTGGGTTCCATCCTCAGGCCCGGAAAAAAAAAAAAAGAAAAAAAAAAGAAAAAAAAAAAGAAAAAAAGAAAGAGGGGTAGCTGGGTGTGGTGGTGCACGTTTGTAATCCCAACATTTGGGAGGCAGACAGAAGGACTGCCTCAGCTACTTTGCAACTCAGTGAGACCCGCTTCAAAAGATAAGGCTGGGGGTGTAGTTTAGAGGTAGAATAACCCCCTGGGTTCCACCCCCAGTGCTGCAAAAAATAAATAAAAATAAAAAAATAAAGAATAAAATTTAAAAATGAGGGGCACAGTCGGCATGGCAGCCCTCGCTTGCTTGTAATCCTATACCGGAGAGGCTGAGACAGGAGGATTGCAGGTTCAAGGACAGTCTCAACAGATAATAAGACTTGTCAACCCAGCAACATCATTTCCAAACCATTAGTAAAATTGAGCTAGGGTGTAGCTCAGAGGCAGAATGCCCCTGAGTCCAATCCACAGTACCAAGAGAAAAAAATAAAGGGATCGAGGGGTGCAGGAAGCCAGGAACAATAGAACACCTGCAATCCCAGTCCTGTCACCTTAGCAAGGCCTATCATTCCCAGTACGAAAAGGGGAAACAAGATCCAGGGCCAGGGAACCTTCCTGTCCAGACACCCAATCTGGTGCCAATACACATCCACATGCCACAAGACCTGAGCCCAGCAAACCAGTGTCTACTTACGTTCCGGATGGGCATCACTGGCCCGGTCAGCTGGGTGGCCAATTTGAGTTCTTCAGCCTGTTTGTAAGTAGGAGCCGAATGAGCCAATATTACCTTCCCAAGGACCCCAGATTCACTACCCATTAAGTACCCATTTCACCAGATCTTCTCTGCTCCTGCATCTACGTGTTGCACACTTCCTGAGCCCCTACAGACTGTTCTGCCTCACCAAAAAGGGACCCCTAAGTGACGTCCACACAGGTGGACACTGCCAACCTCCTGCACGTTTCCTAGGGCTCGCGCCCCATCACACATCCCAACTAGTTCTAAAGAAAAAGGCTACGGGCCAGATGTTTTCTTACCACACCTGGTTCCAGAACAGAGGCGGTCACAACCTAAGCCCAGCCTTTCAGGCCCCCCAACAACCTCCCACTCCAAGCGCCGCACTCACAGAGCTGTCACCCTTCTTGGGGGCCGAGGGCTTCCTGGGGAAGAGGATGAGCTTCGAGCGGTACTCCTTCAGTCGCTGCACGTTGGCCTGCAGGGACTCGGTGGACTTGTTCCGCCTCCTCGGATCCACAGAGATGCCGATGGTGCGGGCCACCTTCTTGTGGATGCCGGCCACCTGCCGCAGACAGGCGTGGATGAGGTCCCACGGAAAGCCTCTCCTGCCTCCCCGATGGAGCCGCTCGCCCGTCAGGTGGAAAAGGGTTCAAACGTGCTTTCATCAAGGCAGTACAGCGATTCCGGAGAATGTCATCACACGGCCGAGCCCACCCGACGCCCCCGCCACGCGCCGCCCGCACTCACCCTCAGCTCCTCCAGGCTGAAGCCCCTGCCGGCGCGGACCTTGGTGTGGTACCTCACCGTGGGGCACCGCACTATGGGCCGGATGGGGCCGGCCGCGGGGCGGGGCGCGATGCGGCGCGCTTTGGCTTGCCGGGCCTTGCGTCTGGGAGAGAACGAGGCCGCGTCACCCGCGGCCGCGGCGCCCCTCGCCCGCGCCCTGGCCCCCCCCGCCGACCGCGCACCTGCGGATCTTCCGGGCCGGCTGGTTAAACCACGTGGCCACGCGCCGCTGCCAGTCCTTGTGGAAGTGGGGCTTCAGGATCATGCCATTCCGGCTGGGCGCCATGGCTGCCTAGGGCCGCGGGGGAGAGGGCCGCGAGTGAAGGCCGGCGCGGACGCTCGGCCCGGGGCGCCGCCCGTAGCCCTCCCGCCTGGAACCCGGCCCAACGCCATCTGCAGCGGCGAAAAGGCCCCTCTATGGCCGAGCGGGAGGCTGCGCTGGGCCGATGGCGGCGGATGGCGTCCGATGGAGCCCGGCGGTGACGGGCGGGCGGGCGGGCGGGCGGACGAACTCACCTCCTGTGCTCGAGCCGCCGAGCGGAAAGGAACTGGCGCCGCAAAGAACGCTGGGGTGGTAGAGGGCCCGGCCAATCAAAGAAGCCGGACTGTTCTGACCAATCAGAGCCAGGCAGGACGTGACGTTGGCGCTCTCCGGGTCGCTCTAGCCCGCCGACACCTGTGCCCCGCAGCGCCGGCGGAACTGCAGCCCCGGCCGGAAGACCTGTTGCAGCAGCCGCACCGAGGCCGGGAAGCTTCGACGGCGCGAATTAGCGTCCTCAAGCACTCGTCCTCGCTGCAGCACTTATTCCCCGCCCATCCACTGGGAACGTTTGTGATTGTTTTATTTATTGTCATAATTGGTGCTGGGGATTGAGCCCAAAGGCAGTCTATCTCTGAGTTACACTCTCACCCCATCTTCTTTGTTGTACTGGGAATAGAACCTGGGACATTTTACTTTTGTGCCACACCCCCACCCCTAATTTATTTTGAAACAGGGCCCACTAAGTTGCTGAGGCTGGTCTCAAACCTGTGATCCTCCTGTCTCAGTCTCTCATACTGGGATTATAAACATTCACCACCGCTCTGAGCTTGCTTTCTTTCTTGCTTGCTTTCTGGAAGTGGAAACTGAACTATTGAACTCAGGAGTATTCTACCTCTGAGCTACACCCCCCAGGCATATTCTTTTTCTTTTCTGTACTGGGGATGGAACTCAGGGCCATTCTACTTCCGAGCTACACCACACCCCACCCTATTTTCTATTCTTTAATTTGAAACAGGGTCACATTGAGTTGCAAAGGACCTCAACAAGTAGCTGAGGCGGTCAGCCAACTGTGATTCTGTCTCAGCCTTCCAAATGCTGGGATTACAAGCTTAAAAAAGTGACCCTGTTTCCAAAAAATATATATATATATCTGGGAGTGTAGCCTGGAGGAAGGGTTTCCAGGAACCCCAGTACCACCAAAACCAAAACCAAAACCAAAGTGCTCCACCACACCTGGCTTTCATTTTTATTTTGAAGCAGTCTCTCCAAGTTGCTGAGCCTAGCCTTGAACCTGTGATCCTCCTGTTTCTGTATGTGTGTGTGTATACCCAGGAGGATTCTTCCCCCAAGTTACATCCCCAGCCCTATATTTTATTCTTTTTTTTTTTTTTTTTCCAGTACTGGGGATTGAACCCAGGGGTATTCTACCTCCGAGCTACACCCCCAGCCTTACTTTTTATTCTTTATTTTGAAACAGGGCCTCACTAAGCAGCTGAGGCTGTCCACAAAATGCAATCCTCCTGTCTCAGCCTCCCAAATGCTGGGATTACAAGCATGCAATGCCACACCTGGCCTTCTTTTCTGTTTAAACAGGGTCTCACTAAGTTACAGAAGGACTCACTAACTAGCTGAGACTGGCAGTGAACCTGTGATCCTACTGTGCCTTGCTGCATTTCTGATTTTCTAAAAAATTAATATAAGCCAGGTGTGGTGGACATACCTATAATCCCTGTACTTGAGAGGTTGAGACAGAAAGATCACAGGTTTGAGACCAACCTCATCAACTTGGCAAGAACTTGTTTCAAAATAAAAAGAAGCCAGGCGTGATGGCACAAGCCTGTAATTCCAGTACTTGGGAGACTGAGATAGGAAAATCGAGGGTTTGTGGCCAGTGTCAGCACTTAGTGAGGCCCTGTTTTAAAATAAACAATAAGGGCTGGGTGTGGCAGCACAGGCTTGTAATCCCAGCATTCAGGAGGCTGAGACCAGAGGGTTTGCAGTTCCTGGACAGCCTCAGCTACTTAGTGAGGCCTTTTGTGACCTAGTGAGACTCTGTTTCAAAATAAATAATAAAAAATAGGGCTGGGGGTGTAGCTCAGAGGTCGAATGCCCCTGGGTTCCATTCCCAGACCCACAAAAAACAAAACAAAAATAAATAAATAAAAATAAAGACTAAAAGTAGGGCTGGGTGTAGCTTGGAGGTAGAATCAATCCCCAGTACTACAAAAAGTAAGAAAAAAAAATAAAAAATAAAATTGGGCTGGGGTGTATGTAGCTCGATGGTAGAATGCCTATGAGTTCAATCCCCAGTGTCACAATATAAAAGAGCAAATAAATAGCCAGGTGTGGTGGTGCACACTTGTAATCCCAGCGCTTGGGAGGCTGAGTCAGGAGATCGTAGGTTCAAGACCAGCCTCAGCAATTTTGTGAGACCCTGCTTCAAGATAAAAAGAGCCAGAGGTGGTGGCACAGGCTTGTGATCCCAGTGTTTAGGAGGCTGAGACAGGAGGATCGGGGTTCACACCAGCCTCAGCTACTTAGTGAGTTTCTCTGCAACTTAGTGAGACCCTCCCTGTTTCAAGATAAATAAAAAATAGGGCCGGGGCTGTATCTCAGAGGTAGAATGCCCCTGGGTTCAACCCCTAGTTCCCACAAAAATAAATAAAATGAAAATAAATATAGGCTGCTGGGTGTGGTGGTACACACTTGTACTCCCAGCATTTGGGAGGCTCACAGAGGAGGATCTGGGTTCAAGGACAGCCTCAGCTACTTAGGCCCTTTGCAACTCAGTGAGACCCTGTTTCAAAATAAATAATAAAAAATCAGGCTGGGGGTGTCACTCGGAGGTAAAATGCCCCTGGGTTCCATCTCCAGTACTGCAGAGAGAGACAGAGAGAGCGAGCGCGAGCGAGCGAGCGAGGACGCGCGCCAGCGAACCGGCACTTTCTCCACAAGGAAGCAACACATACCCAGCTAAGGAAAGGTGGATCTCAGAAGGGAGCGTCAGGCTTGGCTGTGCTCACTCTGCTGGTCATGGGATGGAGGGTCCAGAAGGGTCAGAACTGAGCCTGCCTAGCCGGGCGTGGTGGCGCACGCTTGTAATCCCAGCATTTGGGAGGCTGAGACCGGAGGATCGCGGTTCTCGGACAGCCTCAGCTACTTAGTGAGGCTCTTTGCAACTCAGTGAGACCCGGTTTCAAAATAAAGAATAAAAAATAGGGCAGGAGGTGTAGCTCGGAGGTTGAATGCCCCTGGGTTCCATCCTCAGACCCGCAAAAAAAAAAAAAAAAAAAAAAAAAACCCAACTGAGCCCGCCTCCTGTGGCGCCTTGCTGCCGCTCACCCACGTGGCCTGGGGCAGCCCAGCTGCTCAGGACCCTCGTGCTATGCTGGAGCCCCTCAGCTCAGAGCCTTCGCCGTGTGGGCACCGTGCAGTTGTGGCCTAAGACAGGCAGGCGTTAGGAATTCCAAGGTCTTTCTGAGTACAAATGGGCTGCAGATTATCAGTCAGTGAGTCCAAGTCTCAATAGCTTTTACTTTTTTTTTCTTTTATGGTACAGGGTCAGAACCCAGAGGCTTTTTACCTTCAGTCTATACCCCCAACCCAACTTTATTTGGAAACATGGTCTCACTAGGTTGATGAGAATATCATTACTTGGTGAGGCTGTCCTCAAACCTGTAATGCTCCTGTTTCAACCTCCCAAGTACTGGCATTACAAGTGTGTGCACTGTGCTTGGCTGTGAAGGACTCACGTCTGTTCCTGGAGCGACGGCCGTGAGTGTCAGGCTAGGCTGCACTGCACCCTACTACACTGCAGTGCCCCTTTTTTGTGGTGCTATGGATGGAACCCAGGGGCATTCTACCTGTGAGCTGCACCCCAGCCTTATTTTTATTTCTTAATATTCTTTTGCAGTACTGGGGATGGAACCCAGGGGGCATTCTACCTCTAAGCTACACTCCCAGTGCTATTTTTTAAAATTATTTTTGAAGCAGGGCCTGAGTTGCAGAGGGCCTAAGTAGTAGCTGAGGCTGGCCTCGAACCATGATCCTCTTGTCTCTAATTCCCCAATGCTGGGATTATAAGCATGCACCACCACGCCCGGCTTCCAGCCTTATTTTTATTTGGAAACAAGTCTCACTAAGTTGATATAAGCCTCAGTGAATTGCTGAGGCTGGCTTCACATCTGCTGTCCTCCTGTTTTAGCCTCTGAAGTACTAAGGGTTCAGGCATAGGCCACGACGTCTGGCAGTACCCTGGTTCTTTACTGTGCTGTGGTTTTAACTTCTGCTAGCTAGACATCATCTGCTCATCAGTCAATGATTTCCCAAAGGATAAACAGACATGGGCCATCTCCGCTTAACAATTACAGAGGATGCCACCCTAGGGTAGAGACGCAGCTCTGCCTCCTATGTGCTACTCTGTGGTAATAAGCATGGAGAACTGGGCAAAGGCCAAGGTGTCCTCTCCCCAGACTAGCTGCCCACCGCAGGTCCTCCTACGGCCTCGCAGGCTTCCCAGGGCACTGAGTCAGCAGGCGGCAAGAGAACAATCTCTTATCAGCAAGTGACTACAGTCCATAGCTTCAACCACCACCACGCGGGGGAAGTGGAGACACACAGGTGAGACACCAGGTGAGAGCAAAGTGCACACTGCACCGGGAGCCGAGCCCACTGCTGGACGTCCATCCCCAGAGCCCTACAAAAGAGGTTCATTTCTTGTTATTGTATGGTTCAGAGTATAACTGAAAACAAGATCTGTGATCCAGCACACACCCGCCAGCCCAGCTGGGCAGCTCAGTACAAAAAGATTCTCCACCTGCACTTTCTTTGTGGTGCTGGGGATGGAGCCGAGTCTCTCGCATGCCAGGCAGGTGCTAACCACTAAGTGGCGTCCTCATCCCATCCACAGAATTCACTGGTGGGGGAGATGCAGGCGGCGGGACTGGTGAGGAGAGGTCCATGCGGCGGCAGGCAGCAGAGTTGGGATCCTCTGGGGCCCAGTGTCCAGTCCCAGCGCTTGATCCCTTGAGGAGCCGGCCCCATGAGCGTAACAGTGGGCTCAGAGGGCCTCCCATGGAGGCTTCTGTTAGCATCTGAGGGGGCCTCAGGACAAGTGCTGGGACTGTTCGGTCTGAATGAGGGGCTGCCTCCAGACCCCAGCACAGTCCCCTCACTGGGATGTGAAGCACAAATACGAGTCCAGTCAGCAGCTCTGCAAAGAGGTTTACTAACCACAGAGAGGGAATACATACATCTCAGGACATGGCAGAACCCTCCGAGGCTAAGGTGGAGGTGAGTTCAGATCTCGGGAAAAGACACGGGGCAGCCGGCTAAGGAGTCCTGGATTCCTGTGCTAAGTCCAGGACTGCAGCTACCTGGGCCAAGAGGGCTCTTCCCCTTGAGGTGGGAGCTGCGGAGCCTCCTCCCCGGGGTCCTGCTGCTCCCTCTGGGCATCGATCCACTTCTGTGGTGTGATCATTTTCTTGGGCCCATGGGGTGGCGGGCCGATGAGGGCCTCGATGTCTTCATAGTTGATCACTTCCTTTTCCAGAAGGGCATTTGCCAGCTAGAGAGACAAACGGAAGTGTGTGAGTTCCTGCCTTTGAGAGCAGCGCATCCGAGAGGGGGATGCGTTCAACAGAGGGTCTCTGTGTCCCCTCCAAGCCCGAGGCCCGAGTGTGAGCAGGACGCTGGGGGTGGGCACACTCCCAGGGAGCGGAGGCACAGAGCTTCCCTGTCTCAGCGGGGAGCAGCCTCCCAGCTGCCAGCCCTTCAATGCTCTCCTGCCTCTCAAGCTGCACTTGTTTTTGGCAACCACATTTGCTTCACCAAACAAGGTGTGTTGCCTGGGGAGGAGGGGGCTGTGGAGCCTCCAGCTGGAGCCTGGGAGAGGGGCTGACACTGAGGCGTGATGACTGTGGGGAGGGAGATGCTGCCATTCCAGACACTGTCAGAGATAACTTGAATTTATCCCAAAGCTGGGTGTGGTGGTGCATGCCTGTAATCCCTGTACTTAGGAGGCTAAGATAGGAGGATTGCAGGTCCCAGTACTTGGGAGGCGGAGACAGGGAAATCGCAGGTTCATGCCAGCCTCGGCTACTTACTGAGGACCTCTGAGCTGTGCCCCAAACAAATGCTGTGAGAAGATATCAGACGATCCCAAAGAGGGATGCTCTGCACGACACCACGCTAGTCCTCCAGGACGGCCATGGTCATCGTGAACAAGGAGAGTCTGAGGCACTGTCACAGGCAAGAGGGGCCCCAAGGCGTGCTACTGCATGTCCTGTGGATCCTGGGCAAGAGGGAGGAAATGGGAAGCACATCCGGCCTCTGCTACTAAGTGTTATGCTGGGCCCTGGAAACAGTCTTGCTGATGGGAAATGCTAACTCTAGGCAAACAGGAAATGTAGAGAACTTTTTTTGTGTGTGTGTGTGTGGTACTAGGGATGGAACCCAGGGGCTGTCTACCTCCCAGCTACACCCCCAGCCCTATTTTTTTATTATTTTGAAAAAGGGTCTTATTGAGTTGCAAAGAAAATCACTAGGTAGCTGAAGCTGTCCTCAAACCGTGATCCTCCAGTCTCAGCCTCCTAAATGCTAGGATTACAAGTGTGTGCCACTACATCTGGCTATAAGAGAACTTTTTGTACTACATTTATAACTTTCCTATAAATATAAAAGTATTCTAAAGCTGCACGTGGTGACACATGTCTATATTCCAGTATTGGAAGGCTAAGACAGGAGGATCACAGATTCAAGGGTAGCCTCAGGAATATAGCAAGATTATTTCAAAGCTATATAAAATATATTATATAAAGTTAAAAATACATATATATATACATATATATCCATACATACACACACACATACACACACACACACACACACACACACACATATATATGATGGGAAGGTATGGCTCAGAGGTATAATATCCCTGGGTTCAATCCCTAGGACCACACACACAAAAATTCTAAAATAAAAAGCACTTTTTTTGGGTAGTCCTGGGGATTGAACAAAGGGGCCTTCTACCACTGAGCTTGCATGTGGGCCCAGGCTTTTCTTTTTTTTTTGCAGTACTGGGGCTAAGTCCCAGGGGCATCCTATCTCCAGCTACACTCAGCCGATTTTTTATTCTTTATTTTGAAACAGGATCTTACTGAGTTGCAAATGGCCTCACTAAATAGCCAAGGCTGTCCACAAACCACGATCCTCCTGTCTCAGCCTCCCAAATGCTGGGATTACCACCACGCCTGGCTCTATTTTAATTTTTAAATTTTTTGTGGTATAGGGGCTTTCTACCTCTAGGCTACACCCTATTTTTTTTTTTTTTGTTTTTTGTTTTTGTGGGTCTGGGGATGGAACCCAGGGGGCATTCAACCTCTGACCTACACCCCCTGCCCTATTTTTATTCTTTATTTATTATTTTATTTTATTTTTTGGCGGGTCTGGGGATGGAACCCAGGGGCATTCAACCTCCGAGCTACACCCCCTGCCCTATTTTTTATTCTTTATTTTGAAACTGGGTCTCACTGAGTTGCAGAGGGCCTCACTAAGTAGGCTGAGGCTGTCTGCGAATTGCGATACTCTGGTCTCAGTCTCCCAAATGCTGTGATTACAAGTGTGTGCCACCAAGCCTGGCTCACCCTATTTAAAAATAAATAAATAAATAAATAAATAAATAAATAAAATATATATGTGTGTATATATATGTATGTATGTGTGTATGTATACATACATACATATATACACATATACATACATACACACACACACACACACACACACACACACACACACACACACACATATATATTTTTTGGGTAGTACTGGGGATGGAACCCAGGGGCTTTCTACCTCCAGGCTACACTCCCAGACCTATTTTATATTTTATTTGGAAACAGGGTCTCTTAAGCTAGCTGAGGCTGGCTTTGAACCTGTGCGATCCTCTTGTCTCAGCCTCCCAAGCACTGAGATTATAAAATGCATGTGCCACCACGCCCGGCTGTCTATTTTTTATTTTGAAACAGGATATCAATACATTTCGGAGGGCTTCACTAAGTTGCTGAGGCTAGCTGTAAACCTATGATTCTCCTGTTTCAGCCTCCTGGGTACTGGGATTATAGGTGTGTGCTATCACGCCCAGCTAATGAAAATATATTTACTTTTTGTGGTACTGGGGATGGAACCCAGGGGAACTTTACCTCTAGGTTACATCCCCAGTCCTATTTCTCACTGAGTTGCAAAGAGCCTAAGTAACTGAGGCTGTCCATGATCTGTGATTCTTCTGTCTCAGCCTCCCAAATGCTGGGATTACAAGTATGCACCACTATGCCTGGCAAAAATAATTTTTTTTTTTAGTACTGTGGATGGGACCCAGGGGCATTCTACCATCTGGGCTACACCCCAGCCCTATTTTTTATTCTTTATTGTGAAACAAGGTCTTACTAAGTTGCAGGGCACCTTACTAAGTAGCTGAGGCTGGCTGCGAACTGCAATTCTCCTGTGTTAGCCTCCTAAGTACTAGGATTACAAGCGTGCACCACCATGACTGGCTGGCAAAAATAATTTTTTTTGCAGTCTGGATATGGAGCCGAGGAACATCTGACCTCCAAATACACAACCTGCCCTATTTTTTATTCTTTATTTTGAAACAGGGTCTCACTAAGTTGAGGAGGGCTTCACTAAATAGCTGAGGCTGTCTGTGAACCACAACCCTCTGGTCTCAGCCTCCTGAATGCTGGGATTACAAGCGTGTGCCACCATAGCCAGCCAAAAATAATTTTTTTTTTTTTTTTTGTGGTACTGGGGTTAGAAGCCAGGGGCTATTCTACCTCCAGGCTATACTCTCAGACCTATTTTATATTTATTTATTTTATATTTTATTTTTGTTTATTTGGAAACAGGGTCTCACTAAATTGCTGAGAGCCTCACTAAGTAGCTGAGGATGGCTTTGAACCTGTGTGATCCTCCTGTTTCAGCCTCCCAAGAGCTGGGATTACAAGCATGCGCCACCACACCTGGCCAAAAATAATTTTTGGAAAATTTCAGGAAAAAGGTTTAAGTGTTGGAAGCCAATTAAACACAATTTTCAGCAGGCGTGGTGGCGCAGGCTTGTAATCCCAGAATTCGGGAGGCTGAGATCAGAGGATCATGGTTTACGGACAGCCTCGGCTACTTAGTGAGGCCCTCTGCAATTCAGTGAGACCCGGTTTCAAAATAAAGAATAAAAACTAGGGCAGGGGGTGTAGCTCAGAGGTCGAATGTCCCTGGGTTCCATCCCCAGATCCGAAAAAAAAAAAAAAAAAAAAAAAAAAAAAAGCAAATTGCTGATAACTGCTGATGCTGCGGGACTGTTCAAGAGGGCCAAGGATGCTCTTCTACTGGGATAAGCTGGCTGGGCATGTGCTGATAGAGCAAGGGCAGCGGTGGGTGCTCGACTCTAGGTGGGCTGGGTGGAATCAGTGTTGGGCCTTCTCCTTCCTTCGCTTCTGGCACATTCAAACTGCCCCGCGGAGGGTGGGTGGGTGCTGTGCTGTGTGCCCATGTGGCCCTCACCGCCTGCAGCTTGTCCAGGTTGTCCAGCAGCACCTTCTCAGTGTGTCTGTAGGCCTTTGCCACCAGCAGTTTTGCTTCCTGTGGAGCCAAGGGAAAGAACCGTCATGAGAAAGGACAGCTGACCACTATCCGCAGACTTGCCACTGACAGCCAGCTCCAATACCAAAACGCAGGAAGGAGACAGGTTTGGGAACACTGGTCTCCTCTCTCACGGTGAGCAGCCGTCTGCTCCCACGCCATCCTAGCACACCTAGTTCACGGAGCCCACGTGCCAGCCACCTACACCCTAGAGGCAGCAACTGGAGGGCCCCGTCTGTCCTCTGCCATACTCACAGACGGCGCTGAGCCACAGGAGTGGGAGCTGTCCCAGGACAGGCCCAAACACTGCCAAGCACTGTGTTGGTGCAGCCTGAGGCCACAGGGAGCATGTCCATGCTCTGTCATTCAGTGTGGCGTTTTTTTTGTGTGTGTGGTACTGGGGATTAAACCCAGGGGCATTCTACCCCTGAATACATTCCCAGCCCTACTTTTTTCATTCTTTATTTGATTTTTTTTTTTTTTTTTGGCGGGTCTGGGGATGGAACCCAGGGCATTTGACCTCTGAGCTACACCCCCGGCCCTAGTTTTTATTCTTTATTTTGAAACCGGGTTTCACTGAGTTGCAGAGGGCTTCACTAAGTAGCTGAGGCTGTCCGCGAACCACGATCCTCCGGTCTCAGCCTCCCTAATGCTGGGATTACAAGCGTGCGCCACCACGCCCGGCTTTCCATTCTTTATTTGAAACAGGGTCTCACCAAGTTGCAGAGGGCCTAACTAAGCAGCTGAGGCTGGCCACAAACCTGCGATCCTCCTGTCTCAGCCTTCCAAGTACTGGGATTAGAAGCGTGCACCACCACGCCCGGCTCAATGTGTTTATATGACATCCTCTCAAGATTCACATCTACAATTCCATTTGGAGCATCCAGGTCCTCCTCCAAGAAAACAGGCTCAACCACAGGTTACTGTGAAAGCAGGGTTCAGGATGGGAGAACCCACATCAGGTCTGCAGCAGAGTTCTTGGCAGCGAGCAGGCCGAGGGTGCTGGCGAACTTGTGCTTCCCCCCATGGGCATGGAATTTGGCCATATGGCCCAAGAAGACTCACATGGTCCATCATCTGCTGCAGGCCCTGGCTGAAGGGGCGCCGTCCAATGCCCATGAGGCCCTCCTGTGCTTCAGGGAAGGAGACAGGCCCGATGCTGGGCACCATCCCAAACTGTCTCACCATGGAGTAGGCGATGCGGGTGACCTTCCTCAGGTCGTCCTGGGCCCCTGGAATGTGAGGTAAGGAGGGCGTTCTCAGGAGCACCCGTGCACAGGCCCCATCAGAGCTGATGTGGACAGGCGCTGCACTCCCTGGACACGCCATCCCTGATAATGTCCACTCGCAGACATCAGGACGTCTGTACCTTGCCGCTCTCCTTAGAGAGTCTTAATGTTCAAACAGGCTCTTGGATTAAAGTTGGCCACTCGAGATGCCGTCACAGCCACTCATGGCAGTTCTAGAGCATGAGACCAGTGCTGCATGAGCCAAGCTGGCCAAGCTGGAGCTTGGTGTCCCTGGGGTCGAGGAGTGACTCCTGATGTCTATAGGCATCCCCGTGGAATAACAGCTTGAAAACAGGGAAGCTAGCCGGGCGCGGTGGCGTATACTTATAATCCCCGCGCTTGGGAGGCTGAGACAGGAGGATCGCACAGGTTCGAAGCCAGCCTCAGCTACTCAGTGAGGCTCTCAGCAACTTAGTGAGACCCTGTTTCCAAATAAAATATATATTAAAAAAAAAATAGGGCTGGGAGTATAGCCCGGAGGTAGAAAGCCTCTGGGTTCCACCCCCAGTACCACAAAAAAACCAAAAAACCAAAAAACCAAAACCGGAGGCATGGTGGCATCTGTCTGTAATCACAGTATTTGGGAATCACAGGTTCAAGTCCAGCCTCACCGATATAGTGAGACTCAGAAACCTAGTGAGATCCTGTTTCAAAAAAAACCATTTATACTGGGTGTGGTGGCACACACTAGTCATCCCAGTGCTTGGGAGGCTGAGACAGGAGTAGCAGTTTCCCGGCCAGCCTAAGCTACTTAGTGAGGCCCTCCACAATTTAGTGAGACGGTTTCAAAATAAAGAAACAAAATCAGACTGGGGATGTAGCTTGGAGGTAGAATGCCTCTGCGTTCAATCCCCAGCTCTGCAAAATGAAAAAAGAAAAATAATCAAAGAGCTGGGGGTGTAGCTTGGCTTAAGAGGTACACTGCCTCTGGATTCAATTCCCTATGCCACCCAAAAAAACAAAAACACACAAAAAACTCTGATAAAGTTCAAAGTTCAGATTCACCCGTCACACGTACAGACGGAGGGAAAGAGATGATGCGCCCGTACCAGCGCCCCAGCGCCCCGCCCGCGGGCCGCCCTCACCGGAAGTGACTCTGCTGAAGGAGATGGCCTCGGCTGCGCGGCCACCCAGGGCCATGCACATCCGCTCAAACAGCTGCTCCGTGGTGAACAGGTGCTGGTCTCTGGGGAGCATCTGAGCAAAGCCCAGGGCGGCATTTGTCCGAGGTGCGATGGAGACCTGCAACAGTCCAGGGCTGAGTCAGCACAGGGCAAGGGGGCTTTAGAAGACAGCGAGCAGGCCTTTCTGCAGCGTGCGGTGAGGCGGAGCTCAGAGCAGCCGGCCTCTCAGGGTGCACTCCAGCCCAGCCGCAGGGCCTGCTGCCACTTGTCTGAGGCCAGGCCCTGGACTGCACAGTGGGCACCCACATCCCAACAGTCACAGCGTCCTGAGCGGTCACTAAGCGACCTCCAGTCTAGGCCACATGATTTTGGGAAACTGCATAGAATACCACCATAAAAGTGAGAGCCTAGATGGGTGTGGTGGTGCACACCAGGAATTCCAGTACTTGGGAGGCTGAGAAAAAAGAGCAGCAGGTGAGAAAAAGTAAAAGGGCTGGGGGTGTAGAACAAAGGTAGGAGGTTAATTCCTAGAAAACCCCACTAAAAAATAAAAGGGCAGCCAGGCTTGGTGGTGCACACTTGTAATTCCAGTACTTGGAAGGCTGAGACAGGAAGATCCGGGTTTGTAACCAGCCTCAGCTACTAAGTGAGGCCTGCTGCAGCTTAGTGAGACTGTTTCAAAATGAGTAATACGCCAGGCGTGGTGGCGCATGCTTGTAATACCTGTGCTTGGGAGGCAGAGACAGGAGGATTGCTCAGGTTTGAAGCTGGCCTTGCTGGCTTAAGAGACCCTGTTTCCAAATAAAAATATAAAAAAAAGGTGTCTGGGAGTGTAGCCTGGAGGTAGAAGGGTTTCCAGAAACCCCAGTACCACCAAAAAAAAAAAAAAAGGAGTAAAATCAGCTGGGGATGTAGCTCAGAGCTAATATGCCTCTGCGTTCAATCTTCTGTACCGCAAAAATAAACAAACAAACAAACAAACAAACAAATAAATAAATGGGCTGCTGGTTGTGGTGGCGCTCCATTGTAATCCCAGCATTTGGGAGGCTGAGTCAGGAGGATCGCAGTTCTTGGACAGCCTCAGCAACTTAGTGAGGCCCTCTGCAACTGAGTGAGACCCTGTTTCAAAATAAAGAATAAAATATAGGGCTGGGGGGTGTAGCTCAGAGGTAGAATGCCCCTGGGTGGGTTCCACCCCAGGACTGCAAAAATAAATAAATAAATAAATAAAATAAAATAAAATAAATAAATAAACTGGGCCTGGTGGCGCATGTTATAATCCCAGCATTCGGGAGGCTGAGACCAGAGGATCTCAGTTCCCAGACAGCCTCAGCTACTTAGTAGGCCCTCTGCAACTTAGTGAGACCGTGGTTTTTTTTTGTTTTTTGTTTTTTTTTTGTGTGGTACTGGTGGTGGAACCCAGAGGCTTTCTACCTCCAGGCTATACTCCCAGACCTTTTTTATTTTTAAAATTTTTTTTGGTGGTACTGGGGGTGGAACCCAGAGGCTTTCTACCTCTGGGCTATACTCCCAGATCTATTTTATATTTTATTTGGAAACAGGGTCTCACTAAGTAGCTGAGGCTGGCTTCGAACCTGTGCGATCCTCCTGTCTCAGCCTCCCAAGCCGGGGGATTACAAGCGTGCGCCACCACGCCTGGCTGTGGCGCATGCTTTTAATCCCAATATTTGGGAGGCTGAGACTGGAGGATCGTGGTTCAGGGACAGCCTCAGCTACTTACTGAGGCCCCTTGCAACTCAGTGAGACCTGGTTTCAAAATAAAGACTAAAAAATAGGGCAGGGGTGTAGCTTGGAGGTCGAATCCCCTGGGTTCCATCCTCAGACCCACAAAAATAAATAAATAAAATAAAATAAAGACTAAGCCAGGCATGGTGGCACACACTAGTAATCCCAGTGCTTAGGAGGCTGAGACAGGAGGATGGCACAGGTTCGAAGGCAGCCTTAGCTACTTAGTGAGGCTCTCAGCAACTTAGTGAGACTCTGTTTTCAAATAAAATATAAAAGGCCGGGTGTTGTGGCACACGCTTGTGATCCCAGTGCTTGGGAGGCTGAGACAGGAGGATCACACAGGTTCGAAGCCAGCCTCAGCTACTTAGTGAGGCTCTCAGCAACTTAGTGAGACCCTGTTTCCAAATAAAATACAAAATAGGTCTGGGAGTATAGCCCAGAGGTAGAAAATCTCTGGGTTCCACCCCCAGTACCACCAAAAAGAAAAATAAATAAAATAAAATATAAATAAATAAATAAATAAATAAATAAATAAAAGCTGGGCATGGTGATGCATGCTTGTAATTTCAGCATTTGGGAGGCTGAGACAGGAGGATCATGGTTCCTAGACAGCCTCAGCTACTTAGTGAGGCCCTTTGCAACTCAGTGAGATGGTGTTTCAAAATAAAGACTAAAAAATAGGGCTGTGGGTTTAGCTTGGAGGTAGAATGTCCCTGGGTTCCACCCCAGTACTGAAAAAAAAAAAAAAAAAAAAGAATAAAATAAAAGAAAGAAATAAGGTCTCACTAAGTAGCAGAGGGCCTGGCTAAGTAGCTGAGGCTGGCCATGAACCTGAGATCTCCCTGTCCCAGCCTCCCAAGGATTAGGATTACAGGTGTGTGCCACCACGCCTGGCTCCACTGTTGCGGGGACCTCATGAAGCACAGTGCACAATCCTCCCACCCAGCTCGGTGAGGCCTGTGGAGCTCGGGCTTTCCTGCCACCTACCTTCATCACCGCCTCCGTGTGCTCCAGCAGCCAGCCGACCAAAGCGTGGCCCGACTCATGGAAGGCAACCACCTTCTGCTCCTCCTTGGAGAGGATCTTGCTCTTTTTGGCAGTCCCTGAAAGCATGGCAAGAATGGAGTTCAGGCACATGGTGCCCCGAGCCTTGGCCTCTGGACCTCTTCTTGCCTGGTGCCTCAGGTCGGCCCCACTCTCACCACGACTGTTGCTCCTGACCCCCGCTCAAGGGGTTCTTAGGGAGGAGGGTGGCAGAGAAGGTCCCTTTCTCTGCTGAATGCTGGAATCACCCAAAGTGTTCCTGCAGACCTTGGGACCAGCTGCCCCTTCACTGATCCGTCCGGCCTCCTGGGTGGGCTGGCAGGTGGGGGCCCAGCGGCTGGCTTCTGGTTTTGCCACTGACAGGATTTGCAGGGCTCTCCTCTAGACGGAGGCTTCTGCTTTCCACTCGCCTCACATCCTGAGGTGGCTGCAGCTGCAGCTCTAAGGTTCCCACTGGTCCCTTTAGGAGCTGACAGTCCATTCCCCAAGGGTCTTTATTTAAACTTCCCCGGATCGAACCTCTAGTGCAGCTTCATTCCCTTTTCCAAACTTTCCAAATACCTTTAAGTTCCACTCTATGCAGTCTGAATATGCTCCAGGTTCAAGTATTTAGCATAGCATGCAAGCAGAATCTTGTTCCCCTTACCATGAACTCATCTAAAGCACACCAGCAGTAGCAGGTGACACCGCTTCAACCAGAGCTCACTACAGGGCTTGCAAGTGTGAGCGCACAGCCTTGGAGGACAGGCCAACCCGGAGAACGAGCCGGCGCCGTGGTGGAGCATGGACTGCGCAGCACTAAGCACACCCGAGGCAGTGCTCTACGGGGCTTTTCTTCAATGGCCTGCTGCTTCCCGCAATCACTCCAGCTTTCATACAGTTACTGAAACCGTACTAACTCCCAACTACAAATAAATGGCTTATCTGAAGCAAGCTTCCCACAGGATGCAAAGGCCTTTCCTCTGCTGGCGGCTGGAGAGAAACTAGGCTCTGCTCTGGGCAGAATGGCCACCCCTTCTGTCCTTCCCAGGGACCACTGCTTCTCATACCGAAGCCTTGAGGAGCTGGGTGGCATGTACCTTAAATATTAACTCAAGCTGAGGGCAGCTTGTAATTCCAGTACTTGGGAGGCTGAGACAGGAGGATCACGCAGGTTCGAAGCCAGCCTCAGCTACTTAGTGAGACCCTGTTTCTAAATAAAATATAAAATAGGTCTGGGAGTGTAGCCCGGAGATAGAAGGCCCCTGGAGTTCATCCCAGCACCACAAAAAAAAAAAAAAAAAAAAAAAAAAAAATTTAAATGGTCATCAGCAGGCATGGCGGTCCATGACTTTGGGTTTGAGGACAAAGGACAGCCTCAGCACATAGCAAGACTCTCACCAACCTAGGGGAACTCTTTCAAAACAAAAGCAAAAAAAAAAAAAAAGGGCTGGGGGATGTAGCTCAGAGGTGTGATGCCCTGGGTTCAATCTCCAGTACCACCAAAAATAAACAATAAAAAAACAATAAAATGTTCATCATCTGCGTTAGGTGTGGTAGCGCACACTTGTGATCCTAGTACTTGGGAAGCTGAGGAAAGAGGATTGCAGGTTCACCGCTAGCCTCAGCTACTTTCCACAACTCAGTGAGACTCTGTTTCCAAAATAAAGTATAAAATAGGTCTGGGAGTATAGCCCAGAGGTAGAAAGCCTCTGGGTTCCACCCCCAGTACCACCAAAATGAATGAATATATAAATAAACAAACAAAATAAAAAATTGGGCAGGGGATGTAGCTTGGAGGTAGATTGCTCCTGGGTTCCATCCAACAGACCCGCAAAAAAAAAAAGAAATAAGAGGGTCTCATGCCAGGTATGGTAGTGTATAGCTGTAATCCTAGTACTTGGGAGGCTGAGACAGGAGGATTGCAGGTTTGTGGACAGCCTCACCTACTTAGTGAAGCCCTCTGCAACTTAGTGAGACCCTGTTTCAAAACAAAAAATAAGGATGCGGGTGTATCTCGGAGGTAGACTGCCCCTACGTTCAATCTCTAGTATTACATAAAAAAAAATAGTGTAAGCCAGGCGTGGTGGCACACGCTTGTAATCCTAGCATTCGGGAGGCTGAGAACAGAGGATCATGGTTCGAGGACAGCCTCAGCTACTTAGTGAGGGCCTCTGCAACTTATTGAGACCCTGTTTCAAAATAAAGACTAAAAAATAGGGCAGGGGGTATAGCTTGGAGGTCAAACACCTCTGGGTTCCAGCCCCAGACCCGCAAAAAAAAAAAAAAAAAAAAAAAAGTGTCTCACAAGATTGCTGAGCCTTGGTACATTGCTGAAGCTACCCTAGAACCTGTGATCTTTCTGTCTCAGCTTCTAAGTACTAGGATTACAGGTATGCACCACCATGCCAGTTAGCTAACAGCACGTTAAACTAAGGAAAGGCAATTATCTCTTGCTACTTAAACATCAGGATACCTGTCAGGATCTCATTCTGTTTCACTTAATTCCTGTGTGACGGACCATCCCAGTCTTCCTAACAACACAGCACTCCACAAAGGGCCTGGCCCTCCTACCAGCAAGAACGCGCTCCACGGCGTACTCAAAGTTGGACGTGTGGACAGACGTGTGCCCCTCGCGTGCCGCGTGCAGTGCAGCCTCATTGCAGATGTTGGCGATGTCAGCGCCTGTCAACACAAGCCACGGGCCTGGGCAGGGGGAAGGACGCGATGCTCTTCCCTGCCTGGGCACGGGTGAGGAACTAGAGGAAAGGGGGCTCTCAAGAACAAAAGAAGTGGGAAGAGAACAGCGGCCAGCAGGGAACAGTACAAGAAGCAGGAGAAGTGAGACTACAGGAAGGCTGAAGCCAGAGGGTCCTGAATCAGGCCAACTTGGGCAACCCTGAGACTTGGTCTCAAAATGAAGGGGAAAAAAATAAAAGGAATCCTAGCACTTAGGAGGCTGAGATAGAGAGACTGTAGGTTCGTGGCCAGCCTCAGTAAGTTAGCAAGGCCCTCTACAACTTAGTGAGACCCTGTTCAAAAAAGCAAAAAATTAGCCTGGCGTGGTGGCGCACGCTTGTAATCCCCGCGCTTGGGAGGCTGAGACAGGAGGATCACGCAGGTTCGAAGCCAGCCTTAGCTACTGAGTGAGGCTCTCAGCAACTTAGTGAGACTCTGTTTCCAAATAGGACTGAGTGTATAGCCTGGAGGTAGAAAGCTCCTGGGTTCCACCCCCAGTATCACAAAAAAATAAAAAGCAAAAAATTGCTTTTTTTGTGTGTGGTACTGGGGGTGGAACCCAGAGGCTTTCTACCTCTGGGCTATACTCCCAGAACTATTTTATATTTTATTTGGAAACAGGGTCTCACTAAGTTGCTAAGAGCCTCGCTGAGTAGCTGAGGCTGGCTTTGAACCTGTGTGATCCTCCTGTCTCAGCCTCCCAAGCGCGGGGATTACAAGTGTGCGCCACCACGCCCAGCTTGCAAAAAATTAAAGGATAGAGGTGTAGCTTGGAGGTAGAATGCACCTGGGTTTAATCCCCAGTACCCCTCACCACACACACAAAGGGTTAAGGGTAGTTATGCACACTTGTAACACCAGTACTTAGGAGGCTGAAGCCAGGTAGAAAGACCTTCCCAATCTAGTGAAACCCTGTTTTAAAACAAAAACTAAGCCAGGTGTGGTGGCGCACTCTTGTTATCCTAGCATTCAGGAGGCTGAGACAGGAGGATAACGGTTTTGTGGCCAGCCTCAGCTACTTAGTGAGGCCCTTTGCAACTCGATGAAACCATATTTCAAAATAAAGAATAAAAAATAGAGCTGGGGGTGTAGCTTGAAGGTAGAATACCCCCAGATTCAATTCCCAGTACTGAAAAAAAAAAAAAAAAACTAAGGTCGGGCATGGTGGCACATGCTTGTAATCCCAGTACTTGGGAGGCTGAGACAGAAGGATCCCAACTTGTAGCTAGCCTCAGGCCCTCCGCAATGTAGTGAGATCCTGTTTCAAAATACAGAATAAAAAATAGGCTGAGGGTGGTAGCACAAACTTGTAATTCCAGCACTTGGGAGGCTGAGACAGGAAGATCTCGGTTCAAGGACAGCCTCAGGTACTTAGTAAGGCCATTTGCAACTCAGCAAGACTCTATTTCAAGATAAAAAATAAGGAGGAGGGCGTGGCGGAGCACGCTGTAATCCCAGCATTCAGGAGGCTGAGACCAGAGGATTGCGGTTCCCAGACAGCCTCAGGTACATAGTGAGGCTCTCTGCAACTTAGTAAGACCCTGTTTCAAAATAAAGAATAAAAAGTAGGGTAGGGTAGGGGGTGTAGCTTGGAAGTTGAATGTCCCTGGGTTCCATCCCCAGAACAAAAAAAAAAAAAAAAAAAAAAAAAATTGGGCTGGGGGTGTAGCTTGGAGATAGAATGCCCCTGGGTTTCATCCCCAGTAGCACCACCAAAAAAAAAAAAAAAAAAAAAACCCCACAAAAAAACAAAAACAAACAACAACAAAAAGGCTGGGGTATGTACTAAGAGGTAGAATGTACCGGGATTCAATCCAGTACCATAAATAAATAAATAACAGTAAATAAATAAATAAAATAAAACAGGGCTGGGTGTGTAATATGGAAGTAGAAAACCACTGGGTTCAATCCTCAGTACCAACACACACACACACACACACACACCAAATAAATAAATAAAAAACAAAAAGGGCTGTAGATGGGGCTCAGCAGTAGAGCACCCTGGGTTCCAATCCCAGACCCCTCACACTTTATTTATTTATTTTATTTATTTATTTATTGGTGGTACTGGGGTTCCTGGAAGCCCTTCTACCTCCGGGCTACACTCCCAGACCTATTTTTACATTTTTGTTTGGAAACAGGGTCTCCTAAGCCAGTGCACGCGCGGCTGGATTTGAACCTGTACGATCCTCCTGTCTCTGTCTCCCAAGCGCGGGGATTACAAGTGTGAGCCACCATGCCTGGCTATTTATTTTTTGGTAGTACTGGGGTTCCTGGAAACCCTTCTACCTCCGGGCTCCACTCCCAGATACCTATTGTGTGTGTGTGTGTGTGTGTATTTTTTTTTTTAACAGTGTCTCTTAAGCTTTGAACCTGCATTACAAGCGTGGGCCACCATGCCCAGCCCGCCACACACTTGAAACAAACATAAAACACCTTCTCTGTGAAGTGTGCTTCTACTGACCAAGCCTAGGGAGGGAGAGGGAAGCCTCGCAGGAAGGGCGGAGGGCAGACCAACTTTCCTGGGAGCCAGCTGGGGACGAGGACGTCCCAGCAGAACTGGGGTCAGCGGGCCAGGAGTGTCTGTTCGGTTCTGGCCGTTGAGGAAGAGGCCTGCCTTGCTCCCCCTGCTGCCTCAGGCACAGGCTGAGAAGGGGCCTGGGAGCTGGTGGGAGTGGCCCCATAGTCAGAGGCCACAGGCGAGCACAGGGCATACCACTGAATCCCGGCGTGAGCTCCGCCAGCCGCTGTGAGTAGAAGCTGCTGTCCTGGGTCAGCTTGAGACTCTTCAGGTGCTGCTCGAAGATCTCTCGCCTCTCCTGTCACAGACGCCACAGGTTGGACACACTCCAGCAACATGGCACGCACAGCACCAAGTCACCTGTCAACCAGACCCAGAGGCCTCACAGAAACCAGGGCCTTTTATTTTTTTTGTGGTACTGGGGGTGGAATCCAGAAGCTTTCTACCTCTGGGCTACACCCCCAGACCTTTTTTATATTTTATTTGGAAACAGGGTCTAAGTTGCTGAAAGCCTCACTAAGTAGCTGAGGCTGGCTTTGAACCCGTGCGATGCTCCTGTCTCAGCCTCCCAAGCGCGGGGATTACAAGCGTGCGCCACCACGCCCGACTTGAAACCAGGGCCTTTAAAATCAATGTCTGAGCCGGGCATGGGGGCACACGCTTGTCATCCCAGTTCTTGGGAGGCTGAGACAGGAGGATCCTGCAGGTTTGAACGCAGTCTCAGCTACTTAGTGAGGCTCTCAGCAACTTAGTGAGACCATTTTCAAAAAAAATATAAAATAGGTCTGGGAAGCTGGGCGTGGTGGCGCACACTTTTAGACCCTTCACTTGGGAGGCTGAGACAGGAGCATTGCACAGGTTTGAAGCCAGCCTCAATTACTTAGTGAGGCTTTTAGCAACTTAGTGAGACCCTGTTTCCAAATAAAAAAGTATAAAATAGGTCTGGGAGTATAGCCCAACCCCAGTACCACCAAAAAAAAAAAAAAAAAAAAAAAAAAAAAAAGCCTGAGAATGTAGTCCGGAGGTAGAAGGCGATCAGCGTCTGAGTACCTGGGCGTGGTAGTGCGCACCTGTAATCCCAGTACTTGGGATGCTGAGACAGGAGAATTGCAGGTTTAACGACAACCTCAATGGCACAGTGAGACTCAGCAATCTAGTGAGACTTTGAAAATCAAAAATAAAAAGGGCTGGGGGTATATTTCAGAGGTAGAACGCCACTGGGTTCTATTCCCAGGACCACAAAATTAAATAAATAAAACCAGTTCCATCCGACATCACGGTTCATGGTTTGGAGAGCTGCAAGCAGCACTTTGTTGTGGTGGTGGTAGGAATTAAACCCAGGAACATTCTATCTCTGAACTGCACCTCCAGTCTTATTTTTTTGTGGTACTAGGGATGGAATCCAGGGATATTCTACCTCCAAGCTACATGCCCAACCTGACTTATTCTTTTACTTTGAAACAGGGTATTATGCTGGGCGTGGTGGTACATACTCGTAACCCCAACTGTTTGGAGGCTGAGACCAGAGGATCACAGTTCACAGACAGCCTCAGCTACTTAGTGAGGCCCTCTGCAACTCAGTGAGACCCTGTTTCAAAATAAAGAATAAAAAATTGGGCAGGGTATATAGCTCGGAGGTCAAATGCCTCTGATTCCATCCCCAAACCCGCAAAAAAAAAAAAAAAGAAACAGGGTCTCACTAAATTGCAGAGGAATTCTATGTTGCTGAGAACATCACTAAATCACTGAGACTAGCCTCAAACTTGGGATCCTCTTTTCTCAGTCTCTCAAGTACTGGAATAACTAACAGGCACGCATGAGCATGCCCAAGAACATTTTAAAAATGAAAAGAAAAGCTGGGCGTGGCACGCTTATAATCCCAGTACTTGGGAGGCTGAGACAGAAGGATCATGCAAGTTCGAAGGCAGCCTCAGCTACTTGGTGAGGCTCTCAGCAACTTAGTGAGACCTGTTTCCAATTAAAATATAAAATAGGTCTGGGAGTGTAGCCTGGAGGTAGAAAACCCCTGGGTTCTATCCCCTGTATCACAAAAGAAAGAAAGAAAGAAGGAAAGAAGGAAAGAAAGAAAGAAAAGGATAGAAAAGAAAGCCAGGCATGTTGGCACAGGCCTGTAATCCTAGTACTTGAAAAGCCGAGACAGGAGTATTGCAGGTTACTGGCCAGCCTCAGCAACTTGACAAGGTCCACTGCAACTTGACACTGTTTCAACATTTAAAAAAAGAATAAAATTAGGCTGGGGGTGTAGGTCCGAGGTAGACTGCCTCTAGGTTCAATCCCCAGTACTACAAAGGAAAAAAAATGTTAATAGATTAGAAGATAAAGCATGACTGGGGGTGTGGTGGTGCACGCTTTTAATTCCAGCATTCAGGAGGCAGAGAGACCTGAGGATCACAGGTTTTTTTTTTTTTTTTTTTTTTTTTTTTGGCGGGTCTGGGGATGGAACCCAGGGGCATTAGACCTCTGAGCTACACCCCTTGCCTATATTTTAATCTTTATTTTCAAACAGGGTTTCACTAAGTGGCGGAGGGCCTCACTAAGTAGCTGAGGCTGTCCAGGAACCACGATCCTCCACTCTCATCCTGCAGAATGCTGGGATTACAAGCGTGCGCTACCACGCCTGGCTAGGATGAAAGTTCTTGAATAGCCTCAGCTACTTAGTGAAGCCCTTTGCAATTTAGTGAGACCCTGTTTGAAAATAAAGAATAAAAAAGAGGGCTGGGGGTATAGTTTGGAGGTAGAATGCCCCTGGGTTCCATTCTCAGTACCGCGAAAAATAAATAAATACATACTAAAAAAATACAGGGCTGGGGGTGTAGCTTGGAGGTACAGTGCTCCTGGGTTCCATCCCCCGTACTGAAAAAAAAAAAAAAAAAAAGAAGATAAATCACATCGACATGGATTTTTTTTTTTTTTTTTTTTTTTGTGGTACTGGGGTTCCTGGAAACCCTTCTACCTCCGGGCTACACTCCCAGACCTATTTTATATATATATTTTAAAATATGGAAACAGGGTCTCTTAAGCCAGCAAGGCTGGTTTCAAACCAGTGCAATCCTCCTGTCTCTGCCTCCCAAGCGTGGGGATTACAAGCATGCGCCACCACGCCCAGTGACATGAATTTCTTTTGCAAAACTTTTGATTCCTACACACATTGTATATTCACTTTTTTTACTCAGGATTAAATCCAGGAGTATTCTACCTCTGAATACCCCATTCTTTTTTATTTATTTTGTGTGGGCTTATTTATTTTGTGAGGATTGAACCCAGGGATATTCTACCTCTGAGCTACACCCCCAGCCTTATTTTATTCTTTATTTTGAAATAAGGTCTCACTAAGTTGCTGACAACCTAAGTAGTTGAGGCTGGCCATGAACTTGTGACCCTCCTGCTTCAGCCTTCCAAGTACTAGAATTACAAGCATGGGACATCATGCATGGCTTATTATTTTGAAATAGGGTCTTGTTAGGCTGCTGAGTCTCACTGAGTTGCTGCACACTGGCCTCGAACTTCAAATCTTCCTGTCTCAGCCTCCCAAGTACTGGAAAAGGCACGAGCCAGCACGCCCAGCTTATTCCTCACCTTTTTGGCTTTTTCTCACAAGCAGAAAGAGAGCAGTCCCTCTGGTGGAGAGCCAGATGGCTGCTGGGGTGCACCTGTGTCCTGCACATTAACCAACCAGCCAGCCCTCAGGTCTCATTCTAGGCTCCCTAGCCCGTGGGACCCTGCTTGCTGCTCACCGAATCCCACTCCTTGCTCCCTGCAGGCCACAAAGGACACCCTTTGATCAGGAGGGTGATGTCCAACCAGAAGCCCATAGCGAGGAGGCTGTCCAGTTGCCAGGATGCCACCCTTACCCGCTCCCAGGGGCAGGATGAAAACCCAAGGCTTAGCCTGGTGTGGTGGCGCACGCCTGTAATCCCAGTACTCGGGAGGTGAGAAGAGGATCGCAGGTTTGCAGCCAGCCTCAGCAAGGAGAGAGACTCCCATCAACCTAGTATGACCCTGTTTCAAAATAAAAATAAAAAAATAGGGCTGGGAGAGTAACTCAGAGGTAGAGCCCCTGAGCTAAATCCCGTCAAAAAACAAACAAACAAACAAACAACAAAAAACAACAAAAAACAACAAAAAACAAAACAACAACAAAAAAAAAACCTTGGCTTTCAGAAAGCTCAAGTTGGAAGGGAGATGCTATGCAGAAATGGGGTTTCCCACCCGAGATTTGGTCTCAAAGAATTGGCTAGAAAACTCAACCCAGATCAGTACAATGAGCTCCACATGTTCCAGGGTGCAAGAGGACGCAGCAGGTGAGCGGAGGGGCTGCAAAGCCAAGAGCGGTGAGCCAGAGGCACAGGGCCAGGACACACTCCACGTCCGGGTGCAGCAGGGGCGCATGGGGGGGGGGCGGCGGCAGCGGCGGCACCTGCCACTGCAAGATGGTGTGGCTGGCCCGCCATGCTGACGGTGCAATGGGAGGCTGGCTGCCTCGACCTCCCCAGGCTCTGACCTGCAGCGTGGGAAGGTCAATGAAGACATGCCGGTCCAGTCGGCCCGGCCTCATCAGAGCATTGTCCAAAACATCAGCTCGATTGGTGGATGCCAGGACGATGACGTGGTCTGTGGTGCCTATTCCTGAAGGACAGAGCAGACACAGCGCCATTTAGGAGGGGAGGTTCTCCCTTATACCTTCCCCTCTGGGACACGAAGGAAGGGGTGCTCAGGCCCAGCGAGAGAAGAACATCCACTTTATGTGAACCATGATGCGAGGCAGCCGAGGAAGGAGAATGAGCCTGCTCAGGTGGAAGCAGCAGCCGCTTCCTGGGCACCCCAGCTCAACCGTCCCAGCCCTCGAGTCCCAGGGCACGCCTGTTGGGGACAGGAGTCCCGCCCCCCCTGCTGGGAAGCTCTCTTCCCTGCTCCCCACTCTCCACTGGCTGCAGGCATCTCTACTGTGATGTCCTAACTTTCAGACTTCCAAAGGGAGGTAAATTAAATAAAATAGGGCTGAGGATATAGCTAAGAGGTAGAATGCCCCTGGATTCAATCCCCAGTACAGAAAGAAAAAGAAAGAAAGAAAAAAAAAAAAAAGAAGCTGGGCGTGGTGGTGCACACTTGTAATCCACACTTGTAGTACTTGGAGGGTGAGACAGGAGGATCCGGGTTTGCAGCCAGCCTCAGCTGAGTGAGGCCCTTTGCAACTCAGTGAGATCCTGTTTCAAAATAAAAAATAAAAAGCTGAGCTGGGGTGTAGCTCAGATATAATGCCCTTGGGTTCAATCCCAGCACCACGAAAGAAAGAAAAGAAAAGAAAAGAAAAGAAAAGAAAAGAAAAGAAAAGAAAAGAAAGAAAGAAAACTGTGTACCACCATGCCTGGCATGCCTGGCTCAGCATTTTCTTGTCTTTCTTTCCTTTTTTTTTTTTTTGCGGTGCTAGGATGGAACCTATGGACCTGCTACCTCTAGGCTACACAACCTGACCTATTTTACTTCTTATTTGAGAACAGTGTCTCACTAAGTTGCTGAGGCTGGCTTTTAACTTGTGATCCTTCTGTCTCAGCCTCCCAAATACTGGGATTACAAGCATGCACCACCGGGCCCAGCTAGGCTCGGCTTTTTTTCTTTTTTTTGGTGGTACTGGGGGTGGAACCTAGAGGCTTTCTACCTCCAGGCTATACTCCCAGATCTATTTTATACTTTATTTGGAAACAGGGTCTAAGTTGCTGAGAGCCTCAGTAAGTAGCTGAGGCTGGCTTTGAACCTGTGTGATCCTCCTGTCTCAGCCTCCCAAGTGCGGGAATTACAAGCGTGCGCCACCACGCCTGGCTAAACTTGGCTCTTTTTGAAACAGCTTATTTTATATTTGGCTCCAAAGAAAAGCTTCTCTACTTGGCTGCCACCATTTGGGGTAACTTCACCCAAGTAAAGCTGTGAACTTTGGGATTTCTTTCTTTTTTCTGGTGCTGAGGATCCTAACTGGGGCCTCCTGCATACCAGGCAAGCACTCTACCTGGGTTAGCCCCGGTCCTGTAGGAACTTCTAACACTTCTCATGTGAAGAGTTCACATCCCTCCATCGCTATTCCCCACACAGGCCTGGAAATGTGCCACAGACACTCCCTGAGAAGCCCCTCTCTGATGCACCAGGTGGTGTGTAGAGGGGGTCAGCAGCCGCCGCAGGCTGCTGAGGCCCTACTGCACAGCCAGGATGCTGCAGGTGCCAAGACCACCTGCGCCAGGGCCCCTCCTCCGCTTGGGGAGTTTCCCTAGGACCAGCAGAGCATCCATTCAGCTCTCTTCCTGTTCCTCAATGAGCAGAACCACTCTTCCGGGGAGACAAAGACTCGCCTCAGAGCATCTGAAGGGCCGGGGGCGCACAGCTGTGTGGGAACAAAGGCACTTGATGCCGGCCCAGCTTGATGAGAGGCCTCCAGCCAGCGCCCCTAGGGGAGCCAACCCTGGGGGAGAAGCAGCTGTATTTTGGTAGCACAGAGATTGAGCTGAGAGGAAGAAGTCATGGGAAGAATGCTTCCCAGAGGGATGGAGTCTGAGAGGAAAGGGAGTCTCCGTCTTCACATGTGAAAAGCAGCATCAGAGTGATGATCTGCCGGGCTCTGTGCGTCCAGCTCAGCAGGAGCCACGGAGGGAAGTTTCACTCAGTCCCCCTAGATGGCCTGGAAGGACACCTGGTGGATATGTAGGAGGTCACAGAATCAATCTCACTTTGCAAACCAGAAAGCCAGCGGAGACAGGAGGACCACGGAGGCCACCGTGTCCTACAAGTCCATGTTCACAGGTCATGCAGCCCCTGGGTAGTGCAGGCAGGAGCCTGAGGACAGATGTGAAAGCCACTGCCTTCATCACTAGTGAAGCTCAACACACCAGGTGTGCTGGCCCGACAGTCATCTGAGGACTTTCAAAAGGCTGCTCTAACCGGGTGTGGTGGGGCATGCTTGCAATCCCAGCATTTGGGAGGCTGAGACAGGAGGATCATGGTTCGAGGACATCCTCAGCTATTTAGTGAGGCCCTTTGCAGCTCAGGGAGACCCTGTTTCAAAAAATAAAGAATAAAAAATAGGGCTGGGGGTGTCGCTCAGAGGTAGAATGCTCCTGGGTTTAATCCCCAGTACCTGCCCCCCACCAAAAAAAAAAAGGCAAAAATCAGGCTGAAGGTATAGCTCAGAGGTAAAATAACTCTGGGTTCAATCCCCAGTACCAAAACAAATAAATAATAAATTACAGTTGGGAGTCTAGTTCAGAGGTGAAATACCCCTGGGTTCAATCCAAAGTGCTAAAACAAGCCTTGCTGAGGCTGGTCCAGCGCCACAGCCCTGGCTGGCACACAGCGCCCTCTGTGCCCCTCACCGGGAGGCACAGGGACAGGCACGGTGTGCTGAGCAGTCAGCTGGGAGCCTGGCTGCCTGTTTCTCCACTGCCTACACTGCTGCCTGAGAGCTGTATTTCTTTTTATTTCTGGTACTGGGGATTGAACATAAGGGGCAGTCTACCTTCAAGTTATACCCATAGCAGAGAGAGAGAGGGGTGTGTGTGTGTGTGTGTGTGTGTGTGTGTGTGTGTACTGGAAATTTAACCCAGGGGCATTCTACCTCTGAGCTACATACCCAGCCCTATTTTATTTTGAAACAGGGTCTCACTGAGTTGCAGAGGGCCTCACTAAGTAGCTGAGGCTGGCCACAAACTTGTGATCCTCCTGTCTCAGCCTTCCAAGTACTAGGATTACAAGTGTGCACCACCACATTTGGCTTACCTCTTAGTTTTTATTTTGAAACAGACTCTTACTAAATTTCTGAGGCTGGCCTTGAACCTAAGATCATCCCAAGTTCTGAAATTACATGCATGTGCCACCATGCCTGGCTAAAGCTGTATTTTTTGAGGGTGGCAGGCAATGGAAAGTTCAGCTGATTTTGTACAAGTAACAACAGCCTGAAAACATGCTCTGAGAAGTGCCTTACCATGGCAGAAGGGGGAGGACAGCAATACACACCAGCGAAAGAGAGAAATAGAAGCTCTGTAAGCGTTATTCCAGAAGTCAGACATGACCAGCCACTACTCAGAAAGCCACCATTCTGAAAGGAGGTGGCAGTCTCCTCCCAGTGGGTAGTGAGGGGAGGGCATGCTGGGCACTGACCGTCCATCTCAACAAGAAGCTGGTTGAGTGTCTGCTCCTCCTCTGTGTTGGAGAAGCTGGACATGGAGGTGGAGCGCTTCTTGCCCACAGCGTCAATCTCATCAATGTACACGATGCAGGGGGCTCGGGCGCGGGCTTCCTTGAAGAGGCTGCGCACGCGGGCAGCGCCCAGGCCTGGGGGATACGGAGAACACTGAGAACAGACAGATAACGGGAAGCAAATGCTGTTCTTTGGCTGGGGCCAGCTGATGCTGCCCCCCGCAGACACCTACATCAAAACAGCCCCTGGCCCTGTAGACAAACCCGCAGAAGTGGCTCTGGGGATGGCAAGGTCAGCAGCTCACAGTCCCAGCCTGGGCCACAAGTGAAAGTGGCCTCAAGCACAAGCCCCCAGGTTGCCAAGTGGATGCACGGCGCCTCTAAGTTGGGCTGCAGTTTTTGTGTCTGTGCAGTACTGGGGACTGAACCCAGGGCATTCTGCCTCTAGCTACACCTGCAGCCCTGTTTTGTTTTTATTTTGAAATAGTGTCTCACAAAGTTGCTGGCGCTGGCTAAACCTGAGGTCCCCCAGTCCTCACCACACATAGGATTACAGGCTTGCACCACCACACCCGCCTTTGGTTGTTTCTCTTTCCTTATCTATTCCCTACGTTTTAGCCATGGAGACAGGTGTCAGAAAGAACCATCTCAGACACGTGGTCAGTGAGCCTGCCCTCATCCCCACTCCACACCTACCTCCGATGACCTCCACGAACTCCGGGCCGGCCATTGCCAAGAAGGGCACCTGGGCCTCGGTGGCCACCGCCTTGGCCAGCAGCGTCTTCCCACAGCCAGGGGGCCCCAGCAACAGCGCGCCCTTTGGAACCTTGGCTCCAAGCTGAAGGAAGCGCTCCGGGCTCTAGACAGCGCAGACAACGGGGCACTAAGCACTCTGCCGCACAGACTGCTTAAGTGGCTCACGTGAAGGGTGGCTCGCACGTGGCCCCGAGCCAGCTGTGTCCAGAGGGTCTGGGAACAGTGGAGCTGCACCAGTGAGCAGATGTCCAGCACCACGATGGCCCCATCAACACGCGCCCTCGACCTCCTGCTTCATGGAACGACAGCACGATGGGCGCGCATTGCGGGCTAACTGGCAATGGCACATGCTTGGTGTCCCCGTGAACTGAGGGAGGTCACCACCCGAGCCACAACACCGAATGAGAGGACCCAGTCCCGAGATGTCTGACTGCCTTGGACTTCCTGCCAGAGGGAAGGCTGTCAACTGCCCGCCCACACCCCTCTCTTGCTCAGCACGTGCCCCTCACCTTCAGATAGTCCACAAACTCTCGGACCTCCAGTTTGGCTTCGTGCATTCCTGCCACATCTTTGAAACTTACTCCTTTCCCTGACTTCCCATCCACGATGGTGAAACGGGCCATTTTAAGTTGATTCTGTCCGGAAAGAGCAAAATTCAGAAAGCTGCACACCTCTGAGAACAGGGGAGCCAGCAGCACTGTCCAGTTGGAGCTGAGCTGAACACAGCATCCCCCATGCCCGGGGAGGGGGAATCACACGCCCATAGCCCGGGGAGACCAGCTGTTCCCCCATTCACATCAGACGGATATGCCACTCATGAGATACACGGGTCAAGGGGAATCTTTTACATCAATAATCAGTAAGAAAACTGTCTACTAATTTGCCTTAAAAACAAAAACAAACCTTTCCCCAGGGATAGGGTCAGCTCAATAGTAGTGTTTGCCTAGAATGCATGAAGCCCTGGGTTGAATCCCCAATACTAAGGGAAAAATAATAAAACAGAAAACAAAAAACCTTCTCACAAAAACTAGGCGATTTAGTACCTTTTCCATTAATGATCTTTTTTCTTTCTTTGCGTTTTTTTATTTTTTAATTTTTTTGCAGTACTGAAGATTGAACCCAGGGGCATATTACCTCTGAGCTACATCCCCAGCCCGATTTTTTTTGTGTGTGTGGGTCTGGGGATGGAACCCAGAGGCATTTGACCTCCGAGCTACACCCCCTACTGGGGTCTCACTAAGCTGTAGAGGGCCTCACTAAGTAGCTGAGGCTGGCCACAAACCCGGATCCTACTGTGTCAGCCTCCCAAGTACTGCAATTACAAGCAAGTGCCACCACACCCGGCTTTTTTCTTTTCTTTTATGGTACCAGGTATTGAATCCTTGAGCTTTCTACCTCTGAGCTACAACCCCAGACCTATTTTATTTTTATTTGGAAACAAAGTCTCATTAAGTCGCTGGGGCTGGCCTCAAATGCAATACTGTGATCCTCCTGTCTGAGCCTCCTAAGTACTGGAATTGCTACCATGCCTGGCAACATCTTTTTACATGATCTTCTTCAGTACTGTACAGTTTCTCTCTCTTTCTTTGTTTTTAAACTTAGTGAGACCTTGTTTCCAAATAAAGTATAAAATAGGTTGGGCAGTATAGCCCAGAGGTAGAAAGCCCCTGGGTTTCACCTTCAGTATCACAGAAAAAGAAATAAATAAAAAATAAAAATGTAGGCCGGGCGTGGTGGCGCATGCTTGTAATCCCAGTGCTTGGGAGGCTGGGACAGGAGGATCGCACAGATTCAAAGCCAGCTTCAGCTACTTAGTGAGGTTCTCAGCAACTTAGTGAGACCCTGTTTCCAAATAAAGTATAAATAGGTCTGGGAGTATAGCCCGGAGGTAGAAAGCCCCTGGGTTCCACCCCCAGTACCACCAAAAAAAAAAAAAAAAAAAAAAAAAAAAGTCAACTTCCTAGCTAGTAGAAGAAACTAAGAATAAGAATAAGGAAGGACCATTCCAAGCTGAGAAGAAACACTGCAGAAACAAACTGCCCTATGTGCTACCTGGGTGTAGCCAGCCCAGAAGTTGGGGAGAGGGTCCTTGCTCTGGTCAGGACACCATTCAGTAGGCTCATCAGGAGAGGTTTCTGCCAATTATGGCTTCTTATGGAAGAAGGTTTCAGCAAGCACACACCCTGCAATATCCAGACACACATTCAGCAAGCTCTGATCCGCACAACTTACGAAAGCACTGAATCCACCTTCCCTTCCTGTCATCCCAGTCAGACGGAAAATATACCACAGGATGGCCAAGCCCACTGCGGTCATCCCCAGGGCGTAGAGGGCGCTGGGCGAGAAAGAGAAAAGGCTGTTGGCACAGAGGCAGTCACCATGGCAACTGTCAGGTATGTACAGAGGGTAGAGCCAGGACACCATGGCAACTCTCAAAGGTGACGGGAAGCCCAGACCAGTGCATGCAGCAAAGTTGGTGAGAGATGCCGGGCATTGGGGGTGCATGCTTGTGACCCTAGCATTTGGTAGGCTGGAACCGTAGGATCACAGGTGTGTGGCCAGCTGTAGCTACTTAGTGAGGCCCTCTGTAACGCAGTGAGACCCAGTTTCAAAATAAAGAATAAAAAATAGAGCAGGGGGTGTAGCTCAGAGGTCAAATGCCTCTGGGTTCCATCCCCAGACCCACAAAAAAAAAAAAAAAAAAAAAAAAAAAAAGAAAAAGAAAGTGGAGGGAGCAAGCCTGCATTGCCTGCCTGCTATCCCCCCACTTCCCTGCCACACCTCTACACTCCCGCTGAAGTGAGCCCCTTTCCGGACTCCACTAACTACAGAAGTAACTTCTCACATTACAAAGTCAGGCTGAGTTTACTTGGAGTCAACAAACACCACCAACATACTTTCCAAAGAATCCTGTGCGCTTATAGGACACGGGGATCCTATCCTTGGTCTCAATGTGCAGCTCATCTTCCGCCGCTCGAAGCTTCTCTTCAAACTTGTCGATATTTGCAACCTGCATTCGGTACATCAGGGCCAGCCGCTGCGGGCAGAGAGCAGAGGGGACAGTGAGGGGCCAGAGAACGGTGCCTGCGGCACACCACAGCCAGTACCAGGGCTCTGAGGAGAGGTCACCCAGAAAGCACGTCAACACTGAGAGCCTGTAGCCTCGCACTTGGGAGGCTGAGGCAGGAGTGTCACAGGTGAGGCCAGACCCAGCAACTTAGCAAGACCCCCCCCCCTTTTTTTTTGTGGTACTGGGGATGCATCTCAGGGGCGTTCTACCTGCGAGCTACACCCCCAGCCCCAATTTTTTTTTTTTTTTTTTGGTGGTGGTACCAGGAATGGAACTCAGGGGCCTTCTACCTCTGAGCTATACCTCTAGCCCTATTTTTTATTCTTTATTTTGAAACAGGGTTTCATAAAATTGCAGAGGAACTCACTAAATAGCTGAGGCTGTCCACGAACCTGGATCCTCCTGTCTCAGCCTCCCAAATGCTGGGATTACAAGCGTACACCACCATGCCTGGCTCCCAACCCTGTTTTTTATTCTTTATTTTTTGAATCAGGATTTCATTGAGTTGCAGAGAGCTTCACTAAGTAGTAGCTGAGGCTGCCCACAAACCATGATCCTCCGGTCTTAGCCTCCCAAATGCTGGGTTTATAAGCAAGCGCCACTACCATACCCGGCTAGCAAGATTCTATTTCAAAGTAAAATAACTAAACTAAACTAAAATAAAATAAAATGGGCTGGGAGTATAGCCCAGAGGTAGAATGCCCCGGAGTTCAGTCCAGAAGTAAATGAAGAAAGAAGAAGAAAAAGAAACACAACCAGGATCTTTGATTAAATCCTGTAATTAAATATTAGCAAAAGTTCTCAGGCCAACACAGACAGCTGGGAAGTGTGCAGAGAAAGTGTTCTGAGTACTGCTGCAGGAGTCCTAACTTTCTGGCCTAGCAAAGGTGCTGTGGTTACAGGGGAGAGGCAAGTAAGACTGAGAGATGGGAGTGCAGTCGGGCAGGACTCACCTCCACTCTGTTAAGTCCTGGGGTCAGTGTTTTTTATTTTTTGTGGTATTGGGGAAGGAACCCAGGGGCATTGTACCTCCGAGCTACAGCCCCAGCCCTATTTTTTAGTCCATTTAGTGTGTGTGTGTGTGTGTGTGTGTGTGTGTGTGTGTGTGTGTTACTGGGGATGGAACCCAGGGGCTTTCCTACCTCCAGGCTATACTCCCAGACTTATTATATACTTTATTTGGAAACAGGGTCTAAGTTGCTGAGAGTCTCATTAAGTAGCTGAGGCTGGCTTTGAACCTGTGCGATTCTCCTGTCTCAGCCTCCCGAATGCTGGGATTACAAGGCTTGCTTTTTTTTTTTTTTAACTGAGGATTGAACCCAGAGGTATTCTACCTCTGAGCTACATCCTCAGCCCTATTTTATTGTTTTATTTTGAAACACTCTTGCTAGGTTGCTGAGTCATGCTTAGTTGCTGTGGCTAGTTTCAAAGCTGAAACATTCCCAAGGATTACAGGTGTGGACCGCCACACCCAGCTCTGGGCTCAGTCTTGAGAGCCCTACCTGATGCCCAGGGTGCTTGTGACTGACTGCTGTCACCTGGGGGTGGGCCTCCCTGCTGTTTGATGCCATGCCCTTGCCTGGTAGAACCCCATCCTCCAACTCAGCCTGCACTGCTACCTCGGGCTTGGCACAGAGGTGGGCCAATACTCAAAATACTTTGAATCCAAGCTGAGCATAGTGGCACATGCTTGTAATCTCAGCATTTGGGAGGCTGAGACAGGAGGACTGCACAGGTTCGAAGTCAGCCTCAGCTACTTAGTGAGGCTCTCAGCAACTTAGTGAGACCCTGTCTCGAGATAAAATATAAAAATAAACTGGAGTACAGCCCGGAGGTAGAAAAGTCCCTGGGTTCCACCCCCAGGCCCTTTGCAACTCAGTGAGACCATGTTTCAAATTAAAGAATAAAAAAATAGGGCCAGTGGTATAGTTCAGAGGTAAAATGCCCCTGACTTCCACCTACAGTTCCAGTACTACAAACAAAAAAACAAACAACACAAACACAATAAAATAGGGCTGGGGGTGTAGCTCAGAGGTAGAATGTCTCTGGGTTCAATCCCCAGTACCAAAACTTAGTGAGGCTATCAGAAACTTAGTGAGACCCTATTTCAAGATAAAAAAAAAAAAAAAGGGCAGGGCATGGTAGTGCATACTTTGTAATCCCAGTATCTGGGAGGTGGAGACTGGAGGATCTTGGTTCGTGGACAGCCTCAGCTACTTAGCGAAGCCCTTTGAAATTCAGTAAGACCCTATTTCAAAAATAAAAAGACTAGTTGGGCGTGGTGGGCACACTTGTAATCTTCACACTTGGGAGGCAGAGACAGGAGGATCACACAGGTTCAAAGCCAGCCATGCTGGCTTACAAGACCCTGTTTCCAAAAATAGAAAAGTATGAAAATAGGTCTGGGAGTGTAGCCTGGAGGTAGAAGGGCTTCCAGGAACCCCAGTACCACCAAAAAAAAAAAAAATAAAATAAAATAAAAAATAAAAAAATAAAAATAAAAAGACTAATAGGGCTAAGGGTTTAGCTCAGAGGTAAAATTCCCCTGGGTTCCAACCCCAGTACTGCAAATAAATAAATAAATATATAAATAAATAAATAAATGAATGAATAAATAAATAAATAAGTAAAATAGGGCTGGTGTGTTACTTGGAGGTAAAATGCTGGGTTCAACCTCCAGTACCAAAGCCAGGCGTGGTGGTGCACACTTGTAGTCCCAGTATTCAGGAGGCTGAGACCCGAGGATCGCGGTTTGCCGACAGCCTCAGCTACCTAGTGAGGCCCTCTGCAACTCAGTGAGACCTGGTTTCAAAATAAACAATAAAAAATAGGGCAGGGGGTGTAGCTCGGAGGTTGAATGTCCCTGGGTTCCATCCCCAGATCTGAAAAAACAAAAAAACCCAAAAAAACCCAGCACCAACTAAATTCCTATATGTACATTTTTTTTTGCAAACGCTGGGATTACAAACGTGTGCCACCGTGCCCAGATGACGTGCATAGTTAAAGAGTTAGGCCGGGCGTGGTGGGCACGCTTGTAATCCCCGCGCTTGGGAGGCGGAGACAGGAGGATCGTGCTGGTTGGAAGCCAGCCATGCTGGCCTAAGAGACCCTGTTTCAAAATAAAAATATAAAAATAGGTCTGGGAGTGTAGCCCAGAGGTAGAAGGGCTTCCAAGAACTCCAGTACCACCAAAAAAAAGGGGACCGAATGAAAGGGGATGCGCGTTAGCCTCCAGGCTCGCCCTCACTCACAGGCCTGCCGAACACCACGGCTCCTGGGTGCAGGTGGACTTCCACCACGTCGCTCTCGGGCACCACCAGTACACGCTGCACCTCGCCCTTAGCCAACATTTCGTGGACAAAGTCGTTCCAGGAGATGTTGCCCCCGCTGGTACTGAGTGAGTTCAGCAGGCTCATGACCACCGCGATGACGAACAAGGTGCGTAGCCGCTCACGGTACATCTGGTCCTCCCTCTCCTTCCGTCTTCTCTCCTCTGCCCGGGAGACACAGGAATGAGGCACAGCAAGCAGGCTCCAATGGCACCCACCCTGGAGGGCTCTGAACCTCCACTCACAACAGCCAGCACAAAAAAGGGATTTGAACTAATTCTACGAACTCATAGCACCTGCACATAAAATGTGAAGTACATGAAAACATTTTTTGTATATGTGTGGTACTGAGGATGAACCCAGCAGCATTCAATATCTGAGTTATACCCCACAGCCCATTTTTATTTTGATTTATTTTTTGTGGTGCTGGGTACTGAAGCCAAGGACATTCTTCCTATTTTATTTTTATCTTATTTTATTTATTTATTGCAGTACAGGGGATGAGCTGTACTCCCAGTCCTATTTTTTTGTTCTTTATTTTGAAAAAGGGTCTCACCGAGTTGCAAAAAGCCGCACTAAGTAGCTGAGGCTGTCTACGAACCCAGATCCTGCGGTCTCAGCCTCCCAAATCTTGAAATTACAAGTGTGCACCACCACTCCCAGCTCACTAAGTAGCTGACACTGTTCTTGAACTTGTGATCCTCCTGTCTCAGCCACTGAGAATACTTTTACTTTTAAAATTCAGCAGGTACCACAAAAAAGGAAGCTGGGCATGGTGGTGCACTTGTAATCCCAGCCCCAGAATTCGGGAGGCTGAGACCGGAGGATCTCAGTTTGCGGACAGCCTCAGCTACTTAGTGAGGCCCTCCGCAACTCAGTGAGACCCTGTTTCAAAATAAAGAATACAGCCGGGCGTGGTGGCGCACGCTTGTAATCCCCGCGCTTGGGAGGCTGAGACAGGAGGATCGCACAGGTTCAAAGCCAGCCTCAGCTACTTAGTGAGGTTCTCAGCAACTTAGTGAGACCCTGTTTCAAAAATAAAATATAAAATAGGGCTGGGAGTATAGCCCAGAGGTAGAAAGCCGCTGGGTTCCACCCCTAGTACCACACACACACAAATAAATAAAGAATACAAAATAGGGCAGGGGGTATAGCTCGGAGGTCAAATGCTTCTGGGTTCCATCCCCAGACACACCAAAAAAAAAAAATAATAATAATAATAATAAAAAAAATAAAAATATGGCTGTGGGTGTGGCTCAGAAACAGAATGCCCCAGGTTCCATCCCCAGCACTGCAAACAACAACAACAACAACAACAAAAACAAAAAACACCAAAATTAGTAACTTTATCCATTCAGAATTTATTCTATTTTTTTTTTTTTTGGTGGTACTTGGGATGGAACCCAGGGACTTTCTACCTCCAGGCTATACTCCCAGACCTATTTTATATTTTATTTGGAAACAGAGTCTCATTAAGTTGCTGAGAGCCTCACTAAGTAGCTGGGGCTGGCTTTGAACCTGTGTGAACCTCCTGTCTCAGCCTCCCAAGTGTGGGGATTACAAGCGTGCGCCACCACGTCTGGCTGAATTTATTGTGTGTGTGTGTGTGTGTGTGTGTGTGTGTGTGTGTGTGTGGTACTTGGAGTGGAAACCAGAGGCTTTCTACCTCTGGGCTATACTCCCAGCCCTTTTTAAAAAAATATTTTATTTGTTAACAGGCTCTCACTAAGTTGCTGAAAGCCTCACTAAGTAGTTGAGGCTGGCTTTGAACCCATGCGATCCTCCTGTCTCAGCCTCCCAAGCGCGGGGATTACAAGCGTGCGCCACCATGCCCAGCTTTGAATTTATTCTATTTTAAAAACAGAATTAAATGAGAGGAGCCAGACATACTTATTATCCTAGTCCTTGGGAGGCTGAGACTGGAGGATCACAGGTTCGTGGCCATGCTCAGCTACTTAGTGAGGCCCTTTGCAACTCAGTGAGACCTTGTTTCCAAATAAAAAATAAAAAATAGGGCTGGGGGTGTAGCTCGGATGTAAAATGCTCCTGGGTTCCATCCCCAGTACTACAAAAATAAATAAATTAATTAATAAAATAAAAGGAATAAAAAATAGGGCTGGGGTATAGCTCAGAGGTAAAATGCCCGTGGATTTGATCCCCAGTACCATCAAAAAAAAAAAAAAAAAAAAAAAAGGAAAAAGAATTAAAGGAGAGGATATATGTAAATCACTCACTGTTGTGCTAAGCACACATTAAACATTCCCAAGAGTTAACAACTTCCATCATCATTATTAGCTCTAAACACCTAAAGGCACAAAGCCAGCTCGTATCTCAGAAACCAGGTCCATGTAGTACAAACTACAAAGTTACTGCTTTATTTTCTTCTCTCCCCACACTACCCAGTGAGTCCTAATCCAGGGTAGAAAGGAGACCTAGGCCCTGAGGACACTAAGATTCTGCAAGTGAAGTGTGAACTTGTGAGCTGCAGGAGGGGCAAGGGCAGGATTAACTGGTTTCCACTGGTCACTCTTACACTAGACAATTATGTGACCTGTGCACTGTACTGTCCTCTCCTCTGGGGCTGTCTTCCAAAGCCCAGGGACAGTGGCAATACTGACCAGGTGTGTATGGGGCTGGGTTCAGCCAAAGTGCTCTGGCCCCCACGCCCACAACTCCGGGTAGGTGTGAGAGTCACACTTCCTGTGCAGAAACCTACAGCCTCGTGCCTCAAGACATTCCTGACTCAGAGACACCAGTGTCCACAGAAGCATCTCTAGAACAAGCTCAGAACACCCAATGATTACTTAGAGACAACAGCTTAAGGGGCTGGTGTGCACAGGCGGAAGCCAGCACAGGTGCCCCACTCGTAGACAGGTTTCACCTTGCCAAGAAGAAAGCAGGAAAGTGGAGACGAGCACAGGAACTGTTATTTCATCAGCGCCAGGCAAGTCTACCTTCATCATCCTCAGGGGCCTTTCTCCTGGACTCAGCATTATCTTTACTCTTCTGCTTCATCCTTGAGGTGTTAAAGTAGTAAGTACCACCTACAAGCAACAGGAAAAGAATTGAACAACCAAGGTTTGCAGCCACAGTGAAGACACATGGGAAAAAAATAACCAACACAACAAAACCATCTGCAAACTACATCCATAAAGTTGGAAGTCTAACTAGGAGGCTGAGACAGGGGGATCACAGGTTCGAAGCCAGCCAACTCAGTAAGACTCTGTTTCCAAATAAGAAATAAAATCAGTTTGGGACTTTAGCTCACAGGTAGAATGCCTCTAGGTTCAATCCCCGTACCAAAAAAAAAAAAAAAAAAAAGTTATAAGTCTGAGATAATAAAGCATTCCAGCCGGGCGTGGAGGCACACACTTGTAATCCCTGCGCTTGGGAAGGTGAGACAGGAGGATCGCACAGGTTCAAAGCCAGCCTCAGTTACTTAGTGAGACCCTGTTTCCAAATTAAATATGTCTGGGACTGTAGCCCAGAGGTAGAAGGCCCCTGGGTTCCGTCCCCAGTACCATTCCATTCTGATATTCCTAGTAAAGTATCTGCTAACTATAGAATGCACTATTTCAAATAATAAAACCAAATATCTTGGCCATTTAAATTGGCTAATGTATAGGAATAAAAATTAGGGGGCGTAAGCGGGAGTGGTGGCGCATGCTTGTAATCCAGCGTTTGGGAGGCTGAGACCGGAGGATCACAATTCGCGGACAGCCTCAGCTACTTAGTGAGCCCCTCTGCAACTTAGTGAGACCCTGTTTCAAAATAAAGAATAAAAAAAATAGGGCAGGGGGTGTAGCTCAGAGGTCAAATGCCCCTGGGTTCTATTCCCAGACCTGCAAAAAAAAAAAAAAAAAAAAAAAAATAGAAGGTGTAGCCCAGAGGTAGAGCTGAGCACCGGTGAGGCCCTGAGTTGTATCCCCAGTACCAAAAAAGAGAAAAGAAAGAAGAAAGAAAAAAGTCAGAAGGTAAATATTAGAAATTCGTGAGGTTGTTGGAGCACCAATCCATAAAGCTGCCGTAACGACTCTGCACGATTTGTACTGAGCAAAGCCACCAACTGCCGTCGCGTGCTTCCCGATAGATACACACCTAAGAGTTGCCAGAGTCCGACTGGATTCTGAAATAGATGCTGTTTCAGTAACAATACCCTCATCTCATCAAAGGTGGGGGTTAGCATTCGAAATTGCAAACACTGAAAAAAAAAAAAAAAAGACAGGGTCACACCAAGAACATAGTACACCAAAGTAATGCAGACTAAAAATCTTTTTTAAAAGTGCAAATATGCATTTATTTTTAATGTTCACATTGCCCTGAAATGTGAAGTAATTAATGTGCTAAGCATTCTTCTTGTTATTCTTTGCAGTACTGGGGATGGAACCCAGGGGCATTCTCCCTCAAGTTACATCCCCAGCCCTATTTTTTATTTTATTTTATTTTATTTTTTGTGGTACTGGGGTTCCTGGAAATCTTCTACCTCCGGGCTACACTCCCAGACCTATTTTTATACTTTTTTAAATTTAGAAACAGGGTCTCTTAAGCCAGCATGGCTGGCTTTGAACCTGTGTGATCCTCCTGTCTTTGCCTCCCAAGCATGGGGATTACAAGTGTGTACCACCACACCCGGCTTTTTGGCCTTATTTTTGGAAACAGGGTCTTACTGAGTTGTGAAGGGCCTCGCTAAGTAGCTGAGGGAGTCTGGGAACTGCGATCCTCCAGTCTCAGCCTCTGGAATCCTGGATTACAAGTCACCATGCACCGCTAAGCATTATTTTAAGTTTAAGAAAACACCAAGCTGGGCGTGGTGGCACACTCTACCCAGTACTTGGTAGACTTGAGTCAGGAAGATTGCAGATCTGAGAATAGCCTCAGCAGCTTAGTGAGATCCTGTTTAAAAAAAATGGGATCTCATTTTTTAAGCAGAGGGCTTAAGTAGCTGAGGATCTGTAAACCAATCCTCTGGTCTCAGCCTCCCAAATGCTGGGATTACAAGCTTGTGCCACCATGCATAGCCTGTTTTCTTATTTCTGAAACAAGATTTCATTGAGTTGTGAAGGGCCTCACTAAGTAGCTGAGGCTGTCCATGAATTGGGATCTTGGCTCTCAGTCTCCCAAATGCTGGTATCCTAAGTATTAGTTACCATGCTTGGCTTATTTTATTTTTTGCAGTACTGGGGATGGACCCTAGGGGCATTCTACCTCCGAGCTACACCCTCAGCCCTATTTTTTATTCTTTGTTTCAAAACAGGGTGTCACTGAGTTGCAAAGGGCCTAAGTAGCTGAGGCTGGCCCTGAGCCACAATCCTCCTATCTCAGTCTCCCAAATGCTGGGAGTACAAGCATGTGCCAACACATCCAGCCCCAGCCCTATTTTTTAGTCTATTTATTTATTTATTTATTTATTTATTTATTATTTTGCAGGTCTGGGGATGGAGCCCAGGGGCATTCGACCTCCGAGCTACAGCCCCTGCCCTATTTTTATTCTTTATTTTTTGAAACAGGGTCTCACTAAGTTTCACCAAGTTATGGAGGGCCTCAGTAAGTAGCTGAGGGTGTCCTTGAACCACGATCCACCGGTCTCAGCCTCCTGAATGCTGTGTATGCCACCACGCCCAGCTTTAAGTATTTTTATTTTTGAAACAGGGTCTCACTGAGTTGCAAGGGGCCTCGCTAAGTAGCTGAGGCCATCTGAGAACTGTGATCCTCCAGTCTGTCTCCTGAATGCTGGGACTACAGGTATGTGTCACTATTTTTTATTAGGAAACAGGATCTTGCTAAGGTGCTAATGGTCTTGCTAAACTGCTGACCTTGGCTTCAAGCCTGTGTTCCTTTGATCTCAGTCTATGTATTAGGATTACAGGTGTGTGCCACCAGGACTGGCTAACAGTTTAAAATACTTACAGATATATAAAATAACATTAAGTTACATTTGGGTGTGGTGGCCCATGCTTGTAATCCTAGTACTTGGGAGGCTGAGACAGGAGAATCACAGCTTTTCCTCAGCAGACGTCAGTCTCAGCAACTTAGTGAGACCCTGTTTCCAAATAAAAAATAAAATAGGAGCCAGGCACAGTGAGGCAGGAGGATCTTGGTTTGTGGACATCCTCAGCTACTACCCAGTGAGGCCCTCTGCAACTCAGTGAGACTGTTTCAAAGCAAATAAAAAATAAGCCGGGCTGGGTGGTGCACGCTTGTAATTCCAGCATTTGGGAGGATGAGACAGGAGAATCATAGTTTTAGGACAGCCTCAGCTATTTAGTGAGGCCCTTTGCAACCTGGTTTCAAAATAATAAAAAATAGGGCTGCGTGTGTAGCTCGGAGGTAGAATACCCCTGGGTTCCATCCCCATCCCCAGTATCCCCCCCAAAAAAAAAGAATAAAAAATAGGACTGGGGGGTGCAGCTCAGAGGTAGAATTCCCCTGGGTTCCATCCCCAGTACCACACACACACACACACACACACACACACACAAAATATATTAATAAAATAAGCCTGAGGGTATAGCCTGGAGGTAGAATGCTGGTGGGTTCGATCCCCAGTACTGCAACAACAGTAATAATAATAATAGAAGCTGGGCGTGGGGCGCAGGCCTGAAATCCCAGCACTCGGGAGGCTGAGACCAGAGGATCACAGTTCATGGACAGCCTCAGCGACTTAGTGAGGCCCTCCGCAACTCAGTGAGACCGTTTCAAAATAGAGACTAAAAATAGGGCAGGAGGTCGAATGCCCCGGGTTCCATCCCCAGACCTGAAAAAACCAACAACAACAAATAAAGAAAGAAAGTATAAGGGTTGATCTCCTAAGAGAGGGCTAGGGGGAAAAATCATCCAAAAACCAAGACTAAGAGTCACATCTACACCACAGAATATCAAAACAATGCAGAATAAAACACAACTGGAGATTAAGCCCAGAGGCATTCTAACTCTGATCAACACACCTAGCCATTTTTATTTTATTTAATTTTTGCAGTACTGGGGATGGGACCCAGGGGCATGCTATCTCCGAGCTAGGTTGTCAGCCAACTGCGATTCCAGCCTCCCAAATGCTGGGATTACAAGCATTTGCCACGACGCCTGGTGAGCCTTTAACTAAAAAAAATGTTTTTTGTGGGTCTGAGGATGGAACCCAGGGGCATTCGACTTCCGAGCTACTCCCCCTGCCTTAATTTTTATTCTTTATTTTGAAACAGGGTCGCACTAAGCTGTGGAGGGCCGCACTAAGTAGCTGAGGCTGGCTGTGAACTGCATCTCAGCTTCCTGAATGCTGGGATTACAAGCGTGCGCCACCATGCCCGGCTGCCCTTTTTATTTTAAAAGGGGCTCTCAGTAAATTGCTAAGGCTGGTATCGAGTTTGCAATCCTCCTGCCTCAGCCTCCCAAATACTGGGATTAAAGGAGTGTATCCCCATACCTGGCTCTAAAAATTGTTTAAGTTCAAATACAAGCTTATTTGTAAAGTTTACATTGTCCTAAAATGTAACTTAAACACCATTTCAAAGTCTTAGAATCTGCCTTGGCAGAGCCAGGGGTAGACCCCCATTGGGCACTCAATCAGTTTCATTTTTTTTTTTTTTTGGTGCTGGGTGTTGGAACACAGAGGAATTCTACCTCTGGGCTACACCTCCAGCCCTTTTTTACTTTTTATTTACAAACAGAGTTTCGCTAAGTTACTAATGCCTTTGCTAAATTGCTGAGGCTGGCTTCGAACCTGCGAGCCTCCCAAGTACTGAAATTACAGGTGTGCGCCACCCTGCCTGGCCCGATCAATGAATTTTTATCAGTAACAAACACGGCACGAAATACAACCACACAGTATTTTCCTCTACAAAAACTTTGCAGCCGCCAGCTTGGAACAGCCACCCTCTACTATCTGGAATGCGATGGAATCCGCCGCAATGGAACCGGCCCAGTGGAGGAGCTGTAAATAATGCTGCTAGAAGTAGACCCTGGCTGGATCCAATTTCAGCACTACAGGGAGGCTGGCAGGAAGTGTCCTCACGCGCGCAGACAGGAAGGCTCGGAGCCCGCGCTGGCCACGAGGGCCCCGAGCGCGGGGTTACCTGCAGGGCTGGGTCGCCCGCCGCGGCGGGACCCACCAGGGGGCTGCGGGCCACGTACGCCCGCCAGCTCCCGGCCCCAGCGGAGAGGCCGAGGCCCCGCAGCCGCCCCGGCCTTGGGGCTGGGCCTTGGCGGAGCGCACGCAGCAGCAGCAAGGCAGCCGCCATGACGCCATCGACCGCGCCTGCGCAGGAGGCGCGGGGGGGGGGGGAGGAGGCTCGGCGCATGCGTGCTCGCGGCGTTCGGGTGCCTGCGTTGCCGGCGCTGGTACGGGGAATCCCCGGGGCGCCTGCGCGTTGTGATGGTGACGAGGCCAGCCTTGGGCGCATGCGCGCTGAGGTGGTGGCGAGGAAGTCCTGGGGCGCGTGCGCGCCGCGGTGGTGATGTAGAGTGCGTCTCGTTGCGGGCCGCACGCAATTCCCCGGGCTCCACTTTCACCTCTTCGGGCGGTGGGCAGCCCGCTCTTCCTGGGTCCCCTAACCGCTCCTGGGGTTCCTGCGTCGTGCTGAGCGCTCGAGGGCGCGGACGCGCCGTCCAGAGCTTCCTCCTGGCCGAGCCCTGTAGCGCGGTCATCTGCCCCCCGTGACCCCGACGCGGCCTCAGCGGGCGGGTCTCCCTGGGCCGGTCTCGAGCCGGCCGCTGCCCTGGGTGACTTCCAACAAGCGTCTCTGTCGCAGCCGTGGTCTTAGCCCCAGCGCAAGCAGGGCCAGGCAAACGAATGCATTGCAGTTGCAGTTGTGCGATTCCCACCTTGTCCCTCTTGGCTTTTGATTCGGTCCTCTCTGGAATGTTCACTCGGGGCTCTTTGTGGCCTCTTAACACTTCTGGCAGGATCAGAGCAGTCGAGAGTGCTCGTCTGGCTTCTGAAGAAGACAACGTGGGCTCCAGCCGCAGCACAGATGCCAAAGAGCATAGACTCTTCCTGGGGATTCAACCCAGAGGCTGTGTGTGTGTGTGTGTGTGTGTGTGTGTGTGTGTGGTAAGACAACGTGGACTCCAGCCGCAGCACAGATGCCAAAGAGCATAGACTGTTCCTGGGGATTCAACCCAGAGGCGTGTGTGTGTGTGTGTGTGGTGGTACTGGGGGTGGAACCCAGGGGCGTTTCTACCTCTGGGGTATACTCCCAGACCTATTTTATACTTTATTTGGAAACAGGGGCTCACTGAGTTGCTGAGGCTGGCTTCGAACCTGTGGGATCCTCCAGTCAGCCTCCCAAATGCTGGGATTACAACCCTTCTCCAACACGCCCGGCTGCATCCTTACCTCTTAAACTATACTCAGCCCTTTTTATTTTTGAAACAGGATTTGCTAAATTACTGAGGCTGGCCTTGAACCTTTAATCCTTCTGTCTCAGACTGCCCAGTACTGGGATAGGGGTGGGCCATAATCGAAGATCCCCGCCTTAGAAAGGAAGGGAAGGTACTGAGACAGGAGGCTCCAAGTTAGAGGCCAGCCTCAGCAATTTCAATGTAGAAAGATCTTCAACAAGTTAGACCCTGGTTTTTATTTATTTAATTTTTTGCGGTAATGGGGATGGAACCCAGGGGCATTCCTCTACCTCTGAGCTACACCCCCAGGGCTATTTTTTATTCTTTACTTTGAAACAAAGTCTCACTGAGTTGTAGAGGGCCTCACTAAGTAGCTGAGGCTGTCCTTGAACCATGATCCTCTTCTCTCAGCCTCCTGAGTACTGGGATTACAAGTGTGAGCCACCACACCTGGCTTGCTGGAAGTCTTACTTTGCTGAGGCTGTCCTTGAACTTGTTATCTTCCTTTCCCAGCCTCCTCACAACTGGGGTTACAAGCATAGTGCTGGGGGTGTAATAGCTCGAAAGTAGAGTGTTTCTAGTTTCAACCCCCAGTACTGAAAAAAAGAAAAGAAAGGAAGGAAGGGAAGGAGCCCTTCCAAAGGCAGAAGTCACTAATCAACTGCAGGCTAGTCATTTCTTGGCCTGGAGAGAGCTGAGGGACACAATCAGGCCACCAGGATGAACATGTCTGGGATTGTGACCATTATTTTTCTTCATTTTGGCAAGTTTTTGAAAGGAAAGTATTAAGCACTTTATGATTTGAGTAGGAGTGGAATATTTGTTCTACGGATCCTTAATTTTGTATAGATAATCATCTCCACAGACCAGGTTAGTTGTTTTTCCTGGAGGCTGACTCACTTCTGAAAGTCATGCAGGCCCTGGTAATTGGCCTCACTGCCCAGCCATGCTTATGGCCAGGCCCTGCACAGGTCTGCACACTGTTCATGGGAAATGAGGAGGCATGGTACCAAAACACAAGGAAGAACAGTTGGGCATGGTGGCACAGGCCTGTAATCCCAGTACCTAGGAAGCTAAAACAGGAAGACTGCAGGTTTGAAAACAGCCTCAGAATTTACCAAGACTCTCAGCCACCTAGTGAGACCCTGTTTAAAAAAAAAAAAAAAAAAAAAAAAAAAAAAAAAAAAAGGCTGGGTGTGGTGGTGGAGACAGGAGGATCATGGTTCACAGACAGCCTCAGCTACTTAGGCCCTTTGCAACTCAGTGAGCTCCTGTTTCAAAATAAAGAACAAAAAATAGGGCTGGGGGTGTAGCTTGAAGGCAGAATGCCCCTGGGTTAAATCCCCAGTACTGAAAATGAAAAAAAAAGGGCTAGGGGTATTGTTCAGAGAGAGGGTCAATGCCAAAGGTTCAACCCCAGGTACTACCAATCAATCAAACAAAAATTATGAAGAAAGCAGGGATCTGTGTCAGTATCCTGGGCAGCTGAATTTCTAGGCCCAGGCAGGTCATTGTGTCCACCCAGCACTTTGGCGTGAGCCTGTGGGAGATGTTCTAAGGCCGACTGCTTAGAGGAGCAGAAAAAGCAGAAGAGAGGCCTGCCACAGAGCTGGGGTTGCAGCAACTGGGAGCTATGTTTCCTATATCCCCCAGGTTTATAACAAGAACCAGCACTTTTTTTGGGGGGTGTGTGTGTGTGTGTGTTTGTATATGTGTGCTTGTATATGTGTGCAATGTGGATTCAACACAGAGGCATTCTACCTCCAAGCTATACCCCAAACCCTATTTTATTTTTATTTTACTTTTATATTTGTTTTTAAAATTTTTTTGCGGTACTGGGGATGGAACCCAGAGGCATTCTACCTCTGAGCTACATCCCTAGCCCTATTTTTTAATTCTTTTATTTTGAAAAGGGTCCCGCTGAGTTGCTGAGGGCCTAAGTAGCTGAGGCTCTCTGTGAACAGCAATCCTCTTGTCTCAGCCTCCCAAATGCTGGGATTACAAGCATGTGCCACTGCGCCTGGCTCCTATTTTATTTTGAAACAGGGTCTTGCTAGGTTGATGAGAATCTCACTACTTGCTGAAGCTGTCCTTGAACCTTTGACCCTCCTGTCTCATCTCAACCTCCCAAGTACTGGGATTACAGGCATATGCCACCACATCCAGCTCAAGAACCAGCACTTCTGAAAGTTTACTAGGCCCTGGCTCCACGTCAAACACCCTGTCTTAATATTCACAAGTCTGTGAAGTAAATACTTTTTTTTTTGGTGGTACTGGGGGTGGAACCCAGAGGCTTTCTACCTTCAGGCTATACTCCCAGACCTATTTTATATTTCATTTGGAAACAGGGTCTCACTAAGTCGCTGACAGCCTAAGTAGCTGAGGCTGGCTTCGAACCTGTGCGATCCTCCTGTCTCCGCCTCCCTACCATGTCTGGCGAAGTAAATACTTCTAATATCTCTATAGATAAGGAAAGTGAGATTCAGAAAAATTTAAAATACTCCACCCAAGATCACAGGCGAGATTTATGCCACAGTTTCTAAGCTAATCTGACTGGGCCCGGGCTGCGTGTGGTTGACTTGCATATCCACGGTCTCCTGCAGCCCTAAAACTCAAAGGCCTAAGGAAGTGCCTTGCTCTCTTTCCTGCAAGTGAGGGATGGGGTGTCCAGCAGCTGGTGCTCCTGGTGGCCGGGAGCTAGCTGTTGGCTTGGGGGAGCAGTCCCCTAGGCCTGGGACTGCCGCTGACGGGGTTCTGATTGCTCTTCCTGTTGTTTCTCTTGTTTTTAATCTTTCTTCACAATCAGCCCATCTTCCCCACTTCCTCCTCCACTATACTTTCTTTCCCTGGTGAAAAAAACCATTTGGTCTAAATCAGAGGGTCCTGCCTTGCCACTCTGCCTCCCAGCTCAATTTGTGTGTCTGCACTGAATTTTCCAGCCCCTGCTCTCCCAACCTTGTCCTATGACTACAGCCAAACTGCTAAGAGGGTTTCTTGTACTCCATCAAAGCTTCTACAACAGAGTCCCGATAGGAAGTGACACCCTCACCCAAGCCCGTGCATTCAGCGCACTTGTAACTCAAAGCCTCTAGTGAATTTGAACGTTTATGGCAAGAGTGTGAGATGCAAGCCTACTAAGACTGTTGAAATAAGTTGTGACTGCAGTTTTCTGCCTGGCAACACCGTCAGAAGCAGTGTGAGGAGGTGGCAAGAGGTGGCCCTTGGGGGAAGAACACTGAGTTCTGTCCTTCCCAGCCTACTAAGCAAGCTATTATCTTCTCCAAGCCTCAATTTTCTCATCAGTAAAATGGGGATAATAATTATCTACAAAATCAGGCTAATGTCAGCCTTGGGCGTCCTGCAGAATTGCTGTAAAGATAAAATGCAATAAATGTATGTGAAAGCTACTTGTGAATCAGAAAGCTGTTTACATCCAGGAATCATTACTAACCAGGATGCCATGAGAAATAAGAGCCTGGGAAGAAACTCTTGATTCATTTATTCAAGTTCATGCATCTTTCAACTGCTTTGAAGATTGGCTCTGCCCCAGGCCTGCAGAGATGAAATGTGGCTGTTCCTGTCCACCACGGAGTGACAGAAGGAGGCTCATACTGCCTCAGAAAGTAGGATCATGTGGGGATCCAGGAGCCCAGTGATTGGGCAAGAAGAGGGCATCGTGGGAGAGACAGCTGCCACAGCTGCCCCTCACCCTCACTGCACTGGACAACTACCCACCAGGGGCCAGGATGCTTTCTTTCCTTCCCGGCTGTTTCTCCCACCGTTGTGTTTATTCTGTGCTTTCTAACTCGTGCTGACTCATTTACACTTTCTTGTCACCAGGTTGGGCTCCGCTCACTGGACTCTACCTCAGGACTTTGTGGTGTGGTTTCCCTTCACTTCCCTAATGGCTGAGAGAGGCAATCTCATGGCGAAATGTCTGAGTCAGGACATGTCTTAGGTCTGTGGATGGTGTACCAACACCAGGTACCTTCAGCACTTGGTCCATCAAAGGGGAGGCACGGGGGCATCTAAGGGCAGCCCTCTGAGCCTGGGCTGTGAGGAGATTTGAGTGGTGACTCAGTCCCCACTCCCACCCTTTGAACTATCTTTTGTTCTGTTGACCTGGAGGAGTCATAGGCCCTTGTCCTGACACTGCCTGCTGAGGGGCTTCAGACAAGCTACATTATGATCCTGAATTGTCTCTTCTACAAAGTAGGAATCATAGTTTTTCATTCTGGAAGCAGAAACTGGTATTTTAGGTCATTTTTGGGTTTAAGATTTGGCTTTTTTTTTTTTTTTTTTTTTGGTGGTACTGGGGTTCCTGGAAACCCTTCTAGCTCCGGGCTGCACTCCCAGACCTATTTTATATTTTTATTTGGAAATAGGGTCTCTTAAACCAGCGCGGCTGGCTTCGAACCTGCGTGATCCTCCTGTCTCAGCTTCCCAAGTGCAGGGATTACAAGCGTGCGCCACCACGCCCAGTTTAAGATTTGGCTTCTTGTTGGGCCTGGTGCTGCACACCTGTAATCCCAGTACTTGGGAGGCTGAGGTGGGAGGATCACAGGTTTGAGAGCATGTGGTAACTTAGCGACACCCTATTTCAAAATAAATAATAAAAAGGGCTGGAAATGTACCATAGAGGAAGAACAACTCTAGGTTCAATTACTAGTAACAAAAAACAGGGCTATGTGTGAAGCTTGGAGGTAGAATGACCCTGGGTCCAATCCCCAGTACCCAAAGAGAAGATGATCAAACTAGTCTTATTAATATCTTTTTTTTTTGGTGGTACTGGGGGTGGAACCCAGGGGCTTTCTACCTCTGGGCTATACTCCCAGACCTATTTTATATTTTATTTGGAAACAAGGTCTCACTAAGTTGCTGAGAGCCTCACTAAGTAGCTGAGGCTGGCTTTGAACCTGCGTGATCCTCCTGTCTCAGCCTCCCAAGCGCAGGAATTACAAGCGTGCACCACCACGCCCGGCTTAGGCTTATTAATATCTGAGCATATACTTTTTGCTTCTTCCCAAATTTTTTATTTTTTTATTTTCTGCGGGTCTGGGGATGGAACCCAGGGGCATTCGATCACCGAGCTACACCCCCTGCCTCATGTTTTAAAATTCTTTATTCTGAAACAGTGTCTCACTGAGTTGTGGAGGGCCTCACTAAGTAGCTGAGGCTGTCTGCGAACCGCGAACCTCCAGTCTCAGCCTCCCAAATGCTAGGATTACAAGCGTGCGCCACCACGCTTGGTTTATTCCCAAATTTGGCAGCAGCTAAACTTCCGAACTGGTTTGCTGCCCAGCTGCTTGCTCACTCATTCACCCAGGCTTCTGAAGCGCGGAGGTTACTGCACACATAGCCGCTGCACTGTCACCAGGTTGGCACTCAAGCAGCTGAAGCCAGGTTGAGCAGGTCTATCCCCAGATAGCAGTCTAATATCAGGATGTTTTTGGTAGAATGTGCTACCTAGAGGAATGGCTGAATAAACAAGTTTATATCTGTGAATCTTGGTAAATTTTGTTTCTGAACTAAAGGTCTTTCATAGGAAAAAACTTTTTTTCTGTGGTACCAGGGATGGAACCCAGGCACATTGTACCTCCGAGCTTCACTCCCAGCTCTATTTCTTAGTCTTTTTAAATTTAATTAATTAATTAATTAATTTTTGCGGGTCTGGGGATGGAACCCAGGGGCATTTGATCTCCGAGCTACAGCCCCTGCCCTATTTTTTATTCTTTTTATTTTGAAACCGGGTTTCACTGAGTTGCAGAGGCCTCACTAAGTAGCTGAGGCTGTCCGAACCGCGATCCTCCAGGTCTCAGCCTCCCAAATGCTAGGTTACAAGCGTGCGCCACCACGCCTGGCTCTTAGTCTTTTTTTAATCTTATTTTTGAAACAGGTTCTCATTAGGTTACAAAGGGCTTTGCTAAGTAGCTGCGGCTGTCTGCGAACCACGATCCTCTAGTCTCTGCCTCCAGAATGCTGGGATTATGGATTATAAGCATGTGCTGCCATGCCCGGCTAGGAAAACTACTCATACGAGTTTTTTCTTTTAGGGTTGGGCAGAATGTTAGCTTGAGCCCAGAGTCTGCACATGTTAAGCAAGCCCTCTACCACAATGGGCTCTACTTCCAGCGCTTTATTTTTGTGATCCTTTTATCTTAGCCTCCTAAATACTGGGATTATAGGCCTGTGCCACTGCACCAGATTGAGTATGTGATTGTTATTATTTTTTACCCCAGGGGCATTCTACCTTTGAGCTTGCCCCAGCCCTATTTTTTATTCTTTATTTTTTTATTTTTTTTTGTGGTACTGGGGGTGGAACCCACATGCTTTCTACCTCCGGGCTATACTCCCAGACCTATTTTTGGAAACAGGGTTTCACTAAGTTACTGAGAGCCTCACTAAGTAGCTGAGCCTAGCTTCGAACCTGTGTGATCCTCCTGTCTCAGCTTCCCAAGTGTGGGGATTACAAGTGTGCGCCACCACGCCCGGCTCTTTATTCTTTATTTTGAAACAGGGTCTCACTGAGTTGCAAATGGCCTCACTAACCATGATCCTCCTGTCTCAGCCTCCTGAATGCTGGGATTACAAGTGTGAGCTACCACGCCAGGCTTATTGTATGGGATTGTTTACATATTTATTTTGCGGGTCTGGGGATGGAACCCAGGGACATTTGACCACCAAGCTATACCCCCTGCCCTATTTTTTATTCTTTATTCTGAAACAGGGTCTCACTAAGTAGCTGAGGCTGTCCGCGAACCACAATCCTCTAGTCTCTGCCTCCTGAATGCTGGGATTACAAGCGTGTGCCACCACGCCCGGCTTATTTATTTTCTGGTGTTGGGGGTTGAACCAGGGCATTCTACCTCCGAGCTATACCCCAGCCCTATTCTATTTTTTACTTGGAAGCAAGGACTCACTGAGTTGCTGAGAGCCTCACTGCATTGCTGAAGCTGGCATTTACTTATTGTACTGGGGATTAAAGTCAAGGGCATTCCACCTCGGCTCTATTTTATTTTATCTTTTTGTGGTACTGGGGGTGGAACCCAGGGGCTTTCTACTTCCGGGCTATACTCCCAGACCTATTTTATATTTTATTTGGAAACAGGGTCTCACTAAGTTGTTGAGAACCTAAGTAGCTGAGGCTGGCTTCGAACCTGTGCAATTTTCCTGTCTCAGCCTCCCAAGTGCCAGAATTATAAGTGTGCACCACTACGCCCGGCTTATTTTACTTTTTAGTTTGAAACAGGAGCTCACTAAGAGGGCTACGTTACTGAGGCTGGCAACGAACCTTTGATATTCCTGTCTAAGCTTCCCAAGTACTGGAATTACAGGAGCCTCCCAACACACCATGCTCCTATTTATTTATTCAGGACTGGGAGTTGAACCCAGGGGTATTCTACCAACTGGGTACACCCCTAGCTGTATTTTTTTATTCTTTCAGGGAGGGTCTCACTAAGTTGTGGAGTGCCTCACTAAATAGCTGAGGCTAAAGTTAGGTGTGCTGGTGTACACTCGTAATCCCCGTGCTTAGGAGGCTGAGACAGAGTATTGTACAGGTTCAAAGCCAGCCTCAGCTACTTATAGGTGAGGCTCTCAGCAACTTAATGAAACCCTGTTTCCAAATAAAATATAAAATAGATCTGGGAGTATAGCCTGGAGGTAGAAAGCCCCTGGGCTTCCCCCCAAGCTGAGGCTGGTTTTACTCCTGCCCCTGGGATTAACAGATAATTGAGAGGGACCTCCACAGTCTTGCCTCTCCACACAAGACCCTCAAAGCTCTGGACAGTACATACCAAATCCACCAACTTGGCAAGTTAAAACAATAGACCCTTAGTATCACACAGCCTCTGAGGGTTGGGAGCCGGCTCAGCTGGGTGGTTCTCAGGGCTATGGGCAAGGTGATGGGCCTAGCTGCTCTTAGGACTGGAGAATCTGCTTCCAAGGCTGGGCACTCAGCTGTGGCAGGCAGGACACCTCTGTCCAGTGTGAGGGAACCTTCTCAGGGCTACTCACATGGCAGAATGGCAAGCTTCCCGGAGCCAGTGACCAGAGAACACGAGCCAGAGCCCCGGAACAAGCTGTAGCCTTTTTGACCTAATCCCGGTGTGCCATGCCATTACTTCTGCTATATGCTATGGGTCCCTGAGACCAAGCCTGACTCCTGTGGGAGGGAGTGTCTGGGCTCTGAACACCGGGAAAGGGATTGCAGAGGGCCATGGAAGCTGCCAACTATGTGAGAAAAGGTACCTGTTGTTTAGATCTGCATGGAAAGAATTTTTAATTTTGGTACTGAGGGTTGAACCTTAGGACATTTCTACTTCCAAGCTTATCCCCCCAGCCCTATTTTTTATTTTTGCGGTACTGGGGATGGAACCAGGGGCATTGCACCTCAGAGATATACCCCCAGTCCTATTTTTTAGTCTTTTTATTTTTTTGAAACAGGGTCTCATGAGTTGCAAAGGGTCTCACTAAGTGGCTGAGGCTGTCCATGAACTGCGATCCTCTGGTCTCCTCCTCCCAAATGCTGGGATTACAAGTGTGCACCACCATGCCTGGCAGTCTTTTTCTTTTTTTGTGGTACTGGGGGTAGAACCCAGGGGCTTTTCTACCTCCGGGCTATACTCCCAGACCTATTTTATACTTTATTTGGAAACAGGGTCTAAGTTGCTGAGAGCCTCACTAAGCCAGCTGAGGCTGGCTTTGGACCTGTGCGATCCTCGATCTTCCTGTCTCAGCCTCCCAAGCGCTGGGATTACAAATGTGTGCCGCCACCATGCCTAGCTTATTTTTATTTTTTAAATTTTTTTTGTGAGTCTGGGGATGGAAACCAGGGGCATTCAACCTCTGAGGTATACCCTAGTAATACCACACACACACACGAAAAAAATCATGGAAACAGAATTATAGATGAAGTCTGATTTTGGTTTATTTATTTATTATTATTATTATTGGTGGTACTGAGGGTGGAACCCAGGGGCCTTCTACCTCCAGGCTATACTCCCAGCCCGATTTTATACTTTATTTGGAAACAGGGTCTCACTAAGTTGCTGAGAGCCTCACTGAGTAGCTGAGGCTGGCTTTAAAACTGCGCGATCCTCCTGTCTCAGCCTCCCAAGCACGGGGATTACAAGCGTGCGCCACCACGCCCGGCTCTTGGTTTATTTTTATGATACTGTGGGTTAAATTGAGGGGCATTCTATTTTTGAATTATAGCCCCCTGCCCTATTTTGGTTTTGTGGTACTGGGGATGGAACCCAGGGGCATTCTACCTCCGAGTTACACCTCAACCCTATTTTTTTTTTTTTTTGTTCTTTTGGAAACAAGGTCTTAATAAGTTGCTTAGGGCCTAAGTAGCTGAGGCTGGCCACAAACCTGCGCTCCTCCTGTCTCAGCCTTCCAAGTACTGGGATTACAAGCATGAGCCACCCTGCTGCCCAGCTATCCCTAGCCCTATTATATTTTTTTTCATACTGGGGATGGAACTCAGTAGCATTCTACCTCTGAGCTACACACCGCAGTCCTATATATATTTTTTGTTAAATCTTGAAATGGGGTCTCATTAAGTTGCAGAGGCTGGCTGCAAACTAATCACAATGCTTGGGAGGCTGAGCCGGGAGGATAGCAGTTCGTGGCCAGTGTCAACTACTTAGTGAGGCCCTCTGTAACTTAGCAAGTCCTTGTTTCAAAATGAAGAATAAAAAATAGGGCTGGGGCCAGGCGTGTTGGTGCAAGCCTGTAATCCCAGAGTTTGGGAGGCTGAGACAGGAGGATCACACAGGTTTGAAGCCAGCCTCAGCTACTTAGTGAGGCTCTCAGCAATTTAGTGAGACTTTTTTTCCAATTAAGTATAAAATAGGTCTGGGAGTATAGCCTAGAGGTAGAAAAGCCCCTGGGTTTCACCTCTAGTACTAAAAAAAGAAAAAAAAAAAAAAAAAGGGTGGGGCTGGGGGTATATATAGCTCAGAGGGAAAATACTCCTGAGTTCAGTAACACACACATGAGCTGGGGGTGTAGCTTGAAGGTAGAATGCTTCAATACCCAGAACTACCCCCCAAAATAATTAGGAAAAGGCTGGGGCATGGTTTATTAGCAACTGCCTATAATTCCAGCTGCTTGGGAGGCTGAGGCAAGAGCATTCTAAACTCAAGGCCATCCTGGGAAACTTTGTAAGATTCTACCTCAGAACAAAAAAAGGTAAAAAAAAGAGAGAGAGAGAGAGAGAGAGAGAGAGAGAGAGAGAGAGAGAGAGAGAGAGAGAAATGGAACACGTAGTAGTATGTGGGGAGTCCATGGCAACGGGGCTACTGACAGTGCGGCAGGTGCAGTGTAGATGCTGGGTAGATGTTGGTGCAGCCTGCGCTCTGGCTCCTCCACACCCCCCCCCCTCGTGGCCTGGGAGGGTGATGTGGGAACCGGGGAGCAAAGCAAGTAATAATTTGTTGTGAAATGAGCTTGGGTTCCTGATCCTCATGCCAAGAATGCTGGCTAGTTGGGGCTGACCACAGGGCGGAGGCCAGGCCTGCCTGGCCCAGATCCAGCTGTCAGCTCTTTCCACAAGGCCACAGGGAGGAGACAGGAAAGAAGGTGCCAGAACATGGTCTGCTGCAGCCACTTCTACCACTTGTGTGAAAGAGGAAGTACAAAGCAGGCCTCGTGGCTGGGATGCCCTCAGTCCATTCTGCCAGGAAGAAGGCGGAGCCTGCCCAAGCTGAGCCCTTCTAGAGCCAGTGGGGGAGGGGGCAAAGGAGGTGTGGAGGAGCCAGTGCCTTTGCTTGGGGGCCATAGGAAGTCTGCACATCCTTTCCCTGTAGACAGCATAGTCCACCATCACCTGAACCCCAAGGCCTTACCCCATCTTTTTTTTTTATTGGGTACTGAGGATGAACCCAGGGACATTCTACCTCTGAGCTACACCCTCAGCCCTAATTTTTTTTTTATTTTTGAAACAGGGTCTCTCTGAGTTGCAAGGAACATAAGTAGCTGAGGCTGTTCTATCTCTGAGCTACACCTCCAGATCCACTTTATATTTTCTTTTGAAACAGGGTCTCTTACTGAGGGTTGGCCTTGAACCTGCAATCCTCCTGTTTCAGCCTAAGTCCCGGGATTAAAGGTCTGCACCACCACACCTGGCTGGGCTGGCTATTTTATCAGGTGCCCACCTCTTACCCAGTGAAGTTAATAAGAACAAGGTCTGGCCATCCCTGAGGAGTCTGAAAGCCCAGTTGTCACAATTAATACTTCCACAGCAAAACATGCAATGCACGGTTCTATGGATTTCCCAATTTCTTTAAGGTCTAATCTTCTTGAAGAACCAATGAAACAGGTGTCACTTGCTCCAGTTACCCATAAAGAAATTGAAGGCTTGAGAGAGAAGGTGTCCAGGGTTACATCTAATCATCAGGTTAGAATTTGGAAAGAAGTTGGGGACCGGGTGTGGTGGCACACATTTGTAATCCCAGCATTCCGGAGGCTGAGACAGGAGGATCATGGTTCACGGACAGCCTCAGCCACTTAGTGAGACCCTTGCAACTCAGTGAGACCCTGATTCAAAACAAAGAATAAACACTAGGGCTGGAGGTGCAGCTTGGAGGTAGAATGCCTCTGGGTCCCATCCCCAGACCAGGAAAAAAAAAATGTTGGACCACACCATATTTCATAAGAAGGAAGGGCATCCTCAAAATCTCAATTTGGGCCAGGTGTGGTGGCGCGCGCTTGGGAGGCGGAGACAGGAGGATCGCACAGGTTCGAAGCCAGTCACGCTGGCTTAAGAGACTCTGTTTCCAAATAAAAAAGCATAAAATAGGTCTGGGAGTGTAGCCTGGAGGTAGAGGGTTTCCAGGAACCCCAGTACCACCAAAAAAAAAAGAAAGTCTCAATTCGTTGTTTTCAAGTCTAGTACCATACAGAATAAAAAAAAAAAAAAAAAGTCACAAGTGGTGCACACTAGTAGTATCAGTATTTAGGAAGTTGAGAAAGGAGGATCACCGGTTGGAGGCCAGCATAGCTACTTGGTGAGGCCCTCCGCAACTAAGACCCTCTTTCAAAATAAAGAATAAAGCCGGGTGTGCTGGTGCACGCTTGTAATCCCAGTACTTGGTAGGGTGAGACAGGAAGATCGCAGGTTTGAAGCCAGCCTCAGCAGCGTAGTGAGGCTCTCAGCAGTTTAGTGAGACACTGTTTCCCAATAAAGTATAAAATAGGTCTGGGGGTGTAGAATAAAGGTTTAGAAGGCCCATGGGTTTTATCCCCAGTACATCTCTATCTCTATCTCTCCCTATCTCTCTCTCTCTCTCTCTCTCTCTCTCTCTCTCTCTCTCACACACACACACACACACACACACACACACTAAAATGAAAATCCGGACGTGGTAGCGCACGCATGTAAGCCCAGCATTTGGGAGGCTAAAACGGGAGGACTGCGGTTCGACGACAGCCTCAGCTACTACTTAGTGAGGCCCTTTGCAACTCAGTGAGACCCTGTTTCAAAATAAAGAATAAAAAATAGGGCAGGGGGTGTAGCTCAGAGGTCGAATGCCCCTGGGTTCCATCCTCAGAACCGCAAAAGAAAAAAAAGAAAAAAAAAAAAAAGCGGCCAGCCTCAGCTACTTAGCGAGGCCCTTTGCAACCCAGTGAGACCGTTTCAAAATAAAATAATAAAAAATATAGGGCTGGGGGTGTAGCTCGGAGGTAGAATGCCCCTGGGTTCCAACCCCAGTACCGCAAAAATAAACAAATTAATTAAAAAAATAGGACCCAGACTCACCGGTAGCTTGATGACTTTTAATTACAGCCCGAGTCTGCGTACCAAATCACTACCTCACATTCCCATCCAGTGTTCCAGGTTTTGCTAACGAGGTCCGAGACCACATCCTCAGGGGCAGGGTTCCGGCTCTGTCCACCTTCTGTCTGCGCACAGGAGGCTCCGGCGGCCGCAGAAGGGACGCGCCGTCGTGCAGCCGTGGCGACGCGGCGCCGCAGCCCGCCGCAGCCCGCCGCACCCCGGGCGGCCGAGGGCACGCGGCTCGGGAGCGCTGCCCAGGCCCCGGGGCGCACGGCCCGCGCCCGCAAGGTCCGCGGCGGGCACTGCGTCCTCACGACGCCGGCGGAGCTGCAGGCCAGGGCGCCCGCGCGCCGGCCCCTCGAGGGCCCTGCACGCCTCCGGCGAGCCCCGTCCGGAGCCCACGCCCCGTCGCCGCCGTTTCCGGCAGTCGGCCTGGCCAATCGCGGTGCCGCAGAGCGAAAGATTCAGCCCCGTGTTGACGCAGGTAGCCAGTCCTGTGGCCCGCTGCGCCCGAGGCCCGCGCACGACCCAGGCCAATCGTTGGCGCTGTGTCCTCCTAGACCCGCCTCCGGCCTGGTGGGGAAGCCGTCAGGGCCGCCGCCGCCCCTTCACCCGCAGCGCGCTTCCGCCCCGACGCTGTGACGTGCGTAGCCCTCCGTCCTGCGGGGCGGGCCAATGGCGGTGGCGGATACGGCGGGCCAATGGGCGGGAGCGTCTCATGCGGCCGGCGCCCGCCGCAGCCGCCGCTGGGTCCTGGAGCCAGAGGCCGCCCGCGACGGAGCGCGATGGACCGAGGGCCCCAGCCGGGGAGGCGCCGCCGCCGAGCCCGCGGCCAGACGCCCCCGCAGTAGCGCCCGCGCGAGCGCCGCGGCCCCGCGCGAGCCTGGGCCGCCGAGGGCCCGCTCGTCTCACGCCGGCCCCGCACTCGCCGCCGCCCGGAGCCCGCGCCGCCGCCTTCCCGCCCGGGCCGCGCGGCCCGGGAAACGCGGCCGCGGGCTGCATGGGCCGCGCCCGCGCGCCGCCGCCGACCCGCCGCGGAGCCGCGCCGTCCTCCGAGCCGGGTGAGAGGCGCCGCGGGCCTGGGGGCGGGGGCCGGGCGTTCCCGCGGCCTTGCGGCCTGCAGGCCTTCCCCGGCGGCGGCCGCGCAGGGGCCTCGGGGCGCCGCCTGGGCCGCGGAGCGCTGCGGTCCGGCCCTCGGAGGGTGAGGGCGGCTCGGGGAGGGCCGCGGGTCGGGCTCCAGGGAGGCCGGGGCCGTGGGCCGGCTCCGCGGCCGCCCCGAGGAAGGCTGGGCTCCCGAGCCCGGCGAGCGGGTGGCCGTGGGCGGCCCGCGGGGCCGGGCCCGGGTGGGCTGCGCGCCGGGCGCTGACCTCTGACCCGCGGGAGGGGCGCCGGCCGCGCCGGCCGCAGTTGTTATTCCCCGCGTCCCTATTATTATCGTGTTTTGAAACGGGAGCCGGCGGCTCGGGCGGCGAGCCGAGGCCTGGGCGGCGGGCGCGGGCGGCGCGGGGGTGGAATGTCGGGCGGCAGGGGGAGTTCGCGGGGAGGCGGGACTGGGCGAGTGGGAGGAAAGCGGCGGCGGCGGCGGCTGCCGGAGCCGCGCTCGGCCTCAAGGAACAATGTGAGACGTTGCCTGAAATGTTAATTTCCGTTCCTCGTTTCATCATCCCCTGGCAGGGCGGCAGCAGAGCGCGCGTCGGTGCCGGGTTAGCCAGCCGCACGGAGTCTGTCCCCTTCACCGAGGGGCGGTGTGTTCAGTCTGGTCTGTTGGGAGGGAGTCTGATTTTTCTCGAGGCCTACCCTGCCTGGTGCCCGAGCGGAACGTTCTGTTTCTTGTCGGTTTGGAGATTTTAGTCTTGCATACTTTCTTCCAGGAGGCTGGGAACAGGCTTGGAATGGAGGTTAAGCTGGTTTAAGGAGGGAGGGTCCAGTGCATCAAAAACTGCTTACTTTCTAGCAGTTAAGATGTAGCATCCCTGTGTTTCCTGGTCTCTGCAGGTCATGAGGAATTTTATATCCACTTCCAGGAGCAGGGTGCTTTTACAGCTTTTTTCTTTTTTCTTTTTTTGTAGAGAAACCTGATTTCGGTCTTTCTTATTTGGTGAAATAAGTGACAGTTATCCCTGTCATTCGAGCAGTACCTTTAACACTTTTCAGCTGAGTAAAAGCGCACACGTGATGAACTGTAAAACTTAGAATCTTTTGGTCTTTTTGGGGGGAGTGATGCGACTTATTCAGAAAACATGTAAGATAATATTGTGAAAAAGTGCTATTGAAACAGTTACTATTTTTGGTTTGTGCAAAACCAGTCAATGGCATAACTTGGATAGTTCTACATCAAAGAGGCTGAGACTGTTACTCCGTGTCTTTGGAACCTTGATTTCTCTCCCTAAACTGTGGCTGCTATGAAGACCTAGAGTTCTTCTTGTGCCTTTGGAGAATGATTACTCAGATTTTACTTTGTAAATGTAGTTAAAATAAGAAGAAAAAATACCTTGTTCAAATTTCGATTGTGACCCTTGAATTGGATCTCCACATAGCTGTTGTTTCCTCCCCCACCCTGCATTCAGCTGTTGTTCTCTTTCGGTAGTTTCACGCTTAAGAGCAGGATCTCCTGTGATAGGCTGGCCATCCTGAATGGAATGGGATAGGAGGGAACAAAGGCTGAGTTGCTATGACAGTTTTCACTGTTCTTTGTGCATGCCTCTTGAATTTGTTGAAAGCTACCCAAATTTGACCCAACCCTATAGCTCACTGATTTTTTTCTTCTGGTTTTTTTTTTTTTTTTTTTTTTTTTTTACTGTGGCAAAGTATGCATAGTTAAACGTACCAGGCATTCTTGAAGGTGTCTCCTGGTCCTGAACTCCTCCTTTGCAGCTCTAACTTTCTGTCAGACTTGTAACTTGCACTGCACTGTCAGATGCCTTTCTCCAGACTAGCCGTTAATCACACTGCACCAGCCCCTTTCATCTCACTAAACCAGATGGGCTGCTGATGACTAGTGGCTGTCATGTTAGCTATAATTACAGTGTTGATACAGTGACAAGAACTTTCTACAAAGAGTTAAAAAGAAACTATGCTTTTTATACTTGAGAATATTTTTCAAGGTTTATGTGCTTTGTGTACTTAAGTAGGATTGATAGAGCAAAGTTATGTTCCATCAGATATGAGAGGATGGTTATTTTGCATATTGGCGGTGAGCCCATCATCAATTAAATAACATAATTAGAGAGCATCAGTAAATGCTGGTTCAGAGAATAATCTGCATTTGTTGCCAAAATAAGTGTTTTGATCTGTCCATTACCCTGTGTAAGTCTCTTCATCCCTCACATGGTAAGTGTAATGGATGCGCTTCTCTTAATAGCAAGATATTTGCCAGTTAATAGGTGAAAATGATGATGTATTGCTTGTCTGACCACATGCTGTGTCAGTTTGTTATTGCTGTTTAGCCAGCGCTCTGTGGGGATTGAGTGTGGCCCGCCTTATAAACTTTATACAAAAATTGAATGAACTCAGATAACTAAGAGTTATTGTCTTGAAATGTTTTCAGTATGTGTTCTCTTAATTTGAATTTCAAATGGAATTTCTGTGCAATTCAAGTTTCTCAGTTTTGTCTTAAAGCTATATGAAAGAGGGTGTCAGTCCTCAGCTCCGGAACTCAGGCAGTTGGATAATTGGCACAGAAAGCCTTTTTAGGCTTAGGAAATGATCCACTTTAATGACTACTTCATTAATCCTATAGATACTTCTACTATTAAGTGGCTTTTGTTTGTTTGATGGCCTCTCCCTCCCTCTACATTGAGGCTAGAACCCAGAGATGCTCTGCTCTACCCCCAGCCCTTTTTATTTTTTTATTTTATCTTTTTATTTTGTGGCACTGGGGAAGGAACCCAGGGGCCTTCTGCCTCTGGGCTATATCCCCAGACCTATTTTTTTTTTTTTTTTTTGGTGGTACTGGAGGTGGAACCCAGAGGCTTTCTACCTCCGGTCTATACTCCCAGACCTATTTTATATTTTATTTAGAAACAGGGTCTCACTAAGTTGCTAAGAGCCTCACTAAGTAGCTGAGGCTGGCTTTGAACCTGTGCGATCCTCCTGTCTCAGCCTCCCAAGTGCGGGGATTACAAGCGTGCGCCACCATGCCCAGCCCCAGACCTATTTTTTTTTTTTTTTTTTTTATATACTAGCGATGGAACCCAGGGACATTCTACCTCCAAACCACACCCCCCAGAACTATATCATCATCATCTTCTTCTTCTTCTCCTCCTCCTCCTCCTCCTCCTCCTCCTCCTTCTTCTTCTTCTTATTATTGCGGTACTGGGGGTGGAACCCAGAGGCTTTCTACCTCCGGGCTATATTCCCAGACCTTTTTTTTATATTTTACTTGGAAACAGGGTCTCACTAAGTTGCTGAGAGCCTCACTAAGTAGCTGAGGCTGGCTTCGAACCTGAAAGATCCTCCTGTCTCAGCCTCCCAAGCGTGGGGATTACAAGCGTGTGCGCCACCACGCCCGGCAATTGCTTTTTTTATTTTGAAACGGCCCCACTGAGTTGCAAAGGGTCTCACTAAGTAGCTGAGGCTGTCTTTGAACCTGGATTCTTCTGTCTCAGCCTCCCAAATGCTGGGGTTACAAGTGTATGCCACCACGCCGGGCTCCCAGACCTATTTTTTTATGTTTTATTTGGAAGCAGGGTCTCCCTAAGTTGCTGAGATCCTCACCAAGTTTCTGAGGCTGGCTTCAAACTTGCCATCCTCCTGTCTCAGCCTCCCATGCACCACCACTCCCAGTTTAAAAATACCTCTCTTTTTAGTAGTTTGTCTTTGGACCAAGTAGCATTTCGTGTATATATAGTAGAATTACAGATTTTATTTTTTTTCTGGCATGGTGCTGGGGATTGAACCTAGGGCCTTGCACGTATTACCACATTCCTGCCACTGAACCACTTTTCTAGCTACAGACACTGTTAGCATCCCGAGTGGTATCCTCCTCCTCTACTCAGATCCTTGGTCACCTCCCTTTTAGCTCTGTTTTACCACTCTAAGCAACACCCCACCCCAGCTTTTATTTTTTATTCTGAAACAAGGTATTGCTATATAGATAAGAGTGGCCTTGAATCTGCCATCTTCCTGTCTCAGCTTCCAACTCCTGGGATCACAGGTATGCACCACTGTCTGGTATCACTTTTAGCTTTTGACACTGGCTACCTCAACCTTCCCCTCTTTTTTCCTCCTCTCCTTTCCCCTACCCTTTCCTTCCTCCCTTCCTTCTTCTCAAGAACATTCTAGCTCTGAGCTATGTTCCTAAAATATGCTCCCAAAAATGTTTTTAAAACATTTTTATTTTGAGCTAGGCATGGTGGCACGCATTTGTAATCCCAGTACGTGGGAGGCTGAGACAGGAGGATCTGGGTTCAGGGCCAGCCTCAGCTACTTAGTGAGGCCCTTTACAACTTAGTGAGACCCTGTTTCAAGAGTTTTTTTTTTTGTCTTTTTTGGAGCTGGGGATCGAACCCAGAGCGCCACACCTGCAAAGCAGGCGCTTTGCCACTGAGCTACATCCTGGCCCCTAAGAGACCCTATTTCAAAATAAAGAATAAAATATAGGGCTGGAGCTGGGCATGGTGGTGCATGCTTGTAAACACAGCATTTGGGAGGCTGAGAGGGGAGGATCTGGGTTCAAGGCTAGTCTTAGCTACTACTTAGTGAGGCCCTTCGCAACTCAGTGAGACTGTTTCCAAATAAAGAATAAAATTTGGGCTGGGAGTGTAGCTCAGAGGTAGAATGCCCCTGGGTTCCATCTCCAGTGCCTTAAAAACAACAGCATCAGCAAGACCAAGCCGGGTGTGGTGGCACATGCTTATAGCTGAGATAGGTGTATTGCAGGTTCACAGCCAGCCTCAGCAACTTAAAGGTCCTCTGCAACTTAGTGAGACCCTGTTTCAAAATAAACAATAAAAATAAGGCTGGATGTGTAGGTCAGAGGTAGAATGTCTCTGGGTTCAATCCCAAGGACTGCAAAAAAAAAAAAAAAAACAATTGGGGTGGAATTCTACTGAGGTAGAATACCCTTGGGTTCCAGTAAACACACACACACACACACACACACACACACACACACACACGCACGCACGCACTGAGCCTGGTGACGCAATGCCTGTGATCACAATACTTTGGAGATTGAGACAGGAGAATTGTAGGTTTAAGAACAGCCTCAGCATTCCAACAGCAACTTAGCTAGACCATTTTGAAATAAAAATAGGGAAAGTAATCCCTGAGCTTGGGAGTGCTTGGGAGGTGGAGACAGGAGGATCGCGCTGGTTTGGAGCCAGCCTCGCTGGCTTAAGAGACCCTGTTTCCAAATATATATATATAATAGGTCTGGGAGTGTAGCCCGGAGGTAGAAGGGCTTCCAGGAACCCCAGTACCACCAAAAATAAATAAATAAATAAGTAAAATAGGGAGTCGGGCATGGTGGCGCATGCTTGTAATCCCAGCATTTGGGAGGCTGAGACTCAGCATTTGGGAGCTACTTAGTGAGGCACTCTGCAACTCAGTGAGACCCTGTTTCAAAATAAAGAATATAATATTGGGCAGGGTGTGTAGCTCGGAGGTCAAATGCCTCTGGGCTCCATCCCCAGATCCACAAAAATAAATAAATAAATAAATAAATAAATAAATAAATAAATAAATAAAGGTCTGGAGGTGTAACTTGGATAGAAGGCCCCTGGGTGCAATCCCCAGCAACCCTCCCTGAAAAAAGAAAAAAAAAACTTGGAGATTTGGGATGTTCAGTAGTACAGTGCCTGCCTAATATATGAAGGCTCTGTGTTTCATTTGTAGCACAGGGTGGGGGAAGAATCTGTTATGTAATTGGCAGGAAAATTGCTTTTAAAGAGACTAATTTAAAAATGTATTTGAATGGTTGAGTTCTTAATTTTTTTTTCTAGTACTGAAGGTTGAACCCAGAGGTATTCTACCTCCATGTTATACCCCCTGCTCAATTTTCTTATTTGGAAACAGAGTCTCACTAAATTGCAGAAGGCCTGAGTTAAGGAGGCTGCTTTCGAACCTGTAGTCCTCCTCCTGTCTCAGCCTCTCAAGTACTGGGATTATTATAAACCTTGCGCCACCATGCCGGGCTGAGTTCTTGATTTGATACTGGGTTGGATTTGTGTGGGTTCATCTTTTGGGGTGATATAAGGGGTGAATAGAATTGGTTAGTTTTGGTTGTAAGCATTTAGACTATTCTAGAGCTAAGAAATCCCACAATTCTAGGAGCTGATTCTGTGACTAAGCAATAGTGGGTGTTTTGTATGAACACAAAAGAAATCTATTAGTATGGCTAGGATTTTTCAAGGGGTGAGAATGCTTGGATCGCCATGGCCTTTGGGATGCCTACATTCTCTTCCTTTCATTTCTTAGGCCTAGCCAAAGGCTCTGTTGCCAAGGGATGTTGGCTCAGTAGCTGGCTGGCTTGAGGGCAAGACTTGTGCTTGAGTTCTGCCCTGGGTCTGGTATCTGGGTAGCAAAGTTTTTTATTATTCTGAAAACCTGCAGGCACTCCTTTTTTCACTTGTAAAAGCAAACAACACTCACCTTCTCATTATTTGAAAATTCTTTTGTTAACAAATAGATTTTTAGTAAGATTCATAGATTTCCCTCTAGCTGGGTGTGGTGACCCACATTTATAATTCTAGCACTTGAGAAACGGATACTGGAGGGTCACAGGTTCCTGGCTAGCCTCAGTTTCCCTCGTGAGGCCCTCCACAACTTAGCGAAATTTTATTTTAAAAATAATAAGCCTGCCGGGCGTGGTGGTGCACGCTTGTAATCCCCGCGCTTGGGAGGCAGAGACAGGAGGATCGCGCAGGTTCGAAGCCAGCCGCGCGCGTTGGCTTAGGAGACCCTGTTTCCAAATATAAAAATGTAAAAATAGGTCTGGGAGTGTAGCCCGGAGGTAGAAGGGCTTCCAGGAACCCCAGTACCACCAAAAAAAAAAAAAAAAAAAAAAAAGCCTGGTGTGGTGGTACACACTTGTAATCCCAGCATTCGGGAGGCTGAGACTGTAGGATCCCCATTCGCAGAAAGCCTCAGCTACTTAGTGAGGCCCTCTGCAACTCAGTGAGACCCTGTTTCAAAATAAAGAATAAAAAGGGCAGGGGGTGTAGCTCGGAGGTGGAATGCCCCTGGGGTCCATCCCTAGACCCGCAAAAAAAAAAAAAATCTTTCAGGAGTGTTGCTTTAGAGTGGGCGTGGTGGCGCTGGTTTGTGATCTCTGTACTTGGTAAGTTGAGGCAGAGGCAGGAGGATCACAGTTTAGTGGACAGCCTCAGTTACTTAGTGATGCTCTCTCCCTGGGTTCCATCCCTATAACACACACACACACACACACACACACACACACACACACACACACAGAGTGTTGCTTTAGGTGGGTTTGGTAACACATGTCTGTAATCCCAGTACTAGGAAAGCTAAGACAGGCTCAAAGTTAGCCTCAGTAACTTGGGGAGACTATCTATCAGTAACCTGGCAATGCACATTTCAAAACAACATAAAAGGGAGCCGGGCGTGGTGGCCCACGCTTGTAATCCCAGCATTTGGGAGGCTGAGACAGGAGGATCACAGTTTGAGGACAGCCTCAGCTACTATTTAGTGAGGTCCTCCACAACTCAGTGAGACCCAGTTTCAAAATAAAGAATAAAAAATAGGGCAGGGGGTGTAGCTCGGAGGTCGAATGCCCCTGGGTTCCACCCCCAGACCCGCAAACAAAACAAAACAAAACAAAAAAAACTTTTAAGGGTTGGGGTATAGCCTGTAGGTAGACTGCTTCTAGGTTTAAGCCTCAGTAAACCCCCCCCCCCCATACAAAGTGTTGCTTTTAGGGGCTTTTCTTGGTGTTTTTATTTCCTGTTTTACAGGATGTAAAACCACATTTAGAAACATGGTGAAAGGGGGAAAGGCTGTAGCTTGGTGGCAGAGTATGTGCTGATATGCACAGGCCCTGGTTTTGCTCTAGAGCATCAAAAAGCAAAGCAACAACAACAACAACAACAACAACAACAACAACAACAACAACTACTGGGCTGTGGGTGTGGCTCAGAGTCGAGCACTTGCCTGGCATTCCACCCTTAGGTTCCACCCTGGGTCCCACCCTCAGCACTTAGAGAATCAGAGGAGGCGTACAAGTCTGTAACCCTAGTGCTTGGGAGACTGAGACAAGAGAATCACAGGATAGAGGCCAGCTTCAACATCTAGGGAGCCCATCTTTCAAAAAATAAAAATTTGCAAGGTGTGGTGGCACATGGTTGTAATCTCAGCACTTGGAAGGCTGAGAAAGGAGGATCTGGGTTTGCGGCTAGCCTCAGCTGTTTAGTAAGGCCCTCTGCAACTCAGTGAGACCCTGGGACTGTAGTCCGGAGGTTGAAAGCCCCTGGGTTGCATCTCTAGTACCACCACAAAAAAAAAAAGAAAAAAAGAAAAAAAGAAAAAAGAAGGGCTAGAGGCGTAGTTGGAGGTTTTTTGTGTTACCGGGCTTGAACCCTGGAGATTCTACCTCAGAGCTATACCCCCATCCCTATATCCCCCCCCACCCCCCGCGGGTCTCGGGGTGGAACCCAGGGGCACTCTACCTCTGAGCTACACCCTCTGCCCTATTTTTTTATTCTTTATTTTGAAACCGGGTCTCACTGAGTTGCTGAGGGCCTCACTAAGCTGAGGCTGTCTGCGAACCCCGATACTCCTGTCTCAGCCTCCTGAATGCTGGGATGACAAGCGTGCGCCACCACGCCCGGTTCATCCCTATGTTTTTTATTTTTTATTTTGAAACAGGGTCTCACTGAGTTGCAAAGAGCCTCGCTAAGTAGCTGAGGCTGTCCGCAAACCGTGATCCTCCTAGCTTCCCAAATGCTGGGATTATACGTGTGTGTTACCATGCTGGACTGACGACTCACTCCTTCCTTCCTTCTGCAGTACTAGGGATGGAACCCAGGGGCATCCTATCTCTGAGCTACACCCCAAGCCCTATATTTTATTCTTCATTTTGAAATAGGGTTTCACTGAGTTGCTGAGGGTGTCCGGGAACCGCAATCCCCTGTCTAAGCCTCCCAAATGGTGGGCCACCATGCCTGCCCTTTGAAACTGTAAGGCAAGGCAGTAGGAGGAGAGATGATATACTATTTGAGGTTCCAAGAGAAACAAAAGAGATTTGCAACTTTTAGATAAAAATCTCATATTACAAAGTTACAAAAGTATTTTCAATTCAGTCCATTTATAAGAGCACTCTTTTTTTTTTTTTTTTTTTTTTTTGCAGTGCTGGGGATCTAACTCAATGCCCTGTGAACAGGGCTATCCCCAGCCAGAGGCCCATCTTCTTTTTTTTATTTTTGGTGCTGGGAATTGAACCCAGGAACATTCTATCTCCAAGCTACACCGCAGCCCTTTTTATTTTCTATTTTGAACAGCTGCCCTGGCTAGGCTCCACCTGTCACCACCAGTCTCTTGCCCCACCCCTCCCAAGGTCACATTTTTAAGAGTGAAGCAAGCCCAGCATGGTAGCACAGGTTTGCAGTCCTGGTACTTGGGAGGCTGAGATAGGAGGATCCCAGATTCTAGGACAGCCTCAGCAAGTAGTGAGATTCTCAGCAACTTAGTAAGACCCTATTTCTTTCTCTTTGTGTGTGTGTGTGTGTGTTACTGGAGGTTGAACTCGGGCATTCTACCTTTTGTGTGTGTGTGCGTGCGGTACTGGGGATGGAACCTTGGGGCATTGGACCTCCGAGCTACATCCCCAGTCCTATTTTTTTAGTCTTTTTATTTTATTTTAATTTTAATTTTTTTTTTTGGTGGTACTGGGGGTGGAACCCAGAGGCTTTTTACCTCCGGGCTATACTCCCAGACCTTTTTTATATTTTATTTGGAAACAGCGACTCACTAAGTTGCTGGAAGCCTCACTGAGTAGCTGAGGCTGGCTTCGAACCTGTACGATCCTCCTGTCTCAGCCTCCCAAGCGCGGGGATTACAAGCGTGCGCCACCATGCCCGGCTAGTCTTTTTATTTTTTTTTTTAACCCGTGTTACTGAGTTGCAAAGGGCCTTGCCAAGTAGCTGAGGCTGTAACTGAGATCTTCCTGTCTCTGCCTCCTGAATGCTGGGATTACAAGCATGCACCACCACTCCCGGCAGTATTCTCCTATACTTCCACTCCTATTTTCAAATTATTATTTATTTTTGCAGTACTAGGGATGAAATCCAGGGACATTCTACCTCTGAGCTGCACTCCTAACCCTATTTTTTATTCTCTTATTTTGAAACAGGGTCTTACTGAGTTGCAGAGGGCTTCACTAAGTAGTAGCTAAGTCTGTCCGAACCTGCGATCCTCTTGTCTAGAGTGTGCCACCATGCCCTGCCTATTTTAATTTTTTTGCAGAGGTCCTCTCTGAGTTGCTGAGGCTGGCTTTCAACCTGTGGTCCTCCTGTCTTGGTCTCCCAAATCCTGGGCTTACAGGGTACACCACCATGCCTGTCTTTTAAGATTCCATTTCAGAATGAAAAATGAAATAGGACTAGGTTTGTAGTACAGAGGTAGAATTCTCCTGTGTTCAGTTCCTCTACCCCCCCCCAAAAAAAAAAAAAAAGAAAAAAAGGTTAAACAAGGGCCCAAGGAGTTGGGACAGCCTGTAATCCCAATATTTGGAAGGTTGAGGGTGAGAAAGAATCACAGGTTCCAGGCCACTCTGAATAGTTTAGGAATAGTTAAGTGAGGCAGTGTTTCAAGTTTACAAAATAACAGAATTAAAGCTGTAGGTGTAGGTCAGTGTTGATTGCCCCTGGGGTTCAATGCTAAGTACTACCCAAAGTTAAGTGCTGAGGGAGAACTCTTTTTATTTATCTATTATATATAAATATATTTTTTGCAGTACTGGGGATTGAACCCAGGGGCATTCTACCTCTGGGCTACACACCCAGTCCTATTTTATTTTACTTTGAAATTGCTGAGGTTAGCCTTCAGCCTCCCAAGTGCTGGGATTACAAGCATGTACCATCACATCTGGCTTTTTTTTTTTTTGTGGTGGTACTGGGAATTGAACCCAGAGCCATTCTATCTCCCAGTTATATCCCCAGACTGATTTTATTCCTTGTTTGTAAACAGAGTCTTACTAGACTAAATTGCTGAGGCTGCCCCTTGAGCTTGGGATCCTCCGTTCTCAGCCTCCCAAGTACTAGGATTACAAGCGGAATCATCTTTAAGTAAAGGCTAAATGACAAAGTGAGGTTTTACAAAGTGAGGGGAGATCTGTTTTGGGGCCTGACCTGTACGGTCTCTTTTCTTTGCCCTTGGCAGCTTTCCTTTGTGCTGCCCCAGGCCTTGGTGGCAGGTAGGTCAAGGTGTGTGAGAGGAAACCGGAGGAGGGAGGGTGCAGGCCTCACGCTGGAGGTAACACTTGGGTGTGCTCTCTGTTTCCATTGCTGCTGTAACAAGTACTGTAAACTTAGGGCTCAGATTTATGATCTTAACAGTTCTGTAGCTGAAAGCCGGACATCTTCCTGAGCTAAAGTCCAGGTGTTGAACTGTGTTGGCAGGGCTGGTACCTTCTGGAGGCCAAAGGGGAGACTCTGGCTTGGTACAGCTTGGAGATGCTGCCTACGTTTCTTGGTCACCAAAACACATCCCTCTGATTCATCTTCTGCCCTTTTTTTTTTTTTTTTTTTTTTGTAGTGGGATTTGAACCCGGGACATTCTACCTCTGAGCTAAACCTCCAGCCCTATTTTCTTTTTTCTTTTTTTTTGAGCGGGTCTGGGGATGGAACCTAGGGGCATTCAACCTCCGAGCTACATCCCCTGCCACAGTAACACACACACACACACACACACACACAGCATGGGCCAAGCCAGGCGTGGTGTGGCGCACGTTTGTAATCCCAGCATTTGAGAGAGACACACACACACACACACACACACACACACACACACACACACACACACACACACACAGCATGGGCCAAGCCAGGCGTGGTGTGGCGCACGTTTGTAATCCCAGCATTTGGGAGGCTTAGATAAGAGGATTGTGCAGGTTCTAAGCCAGCCTCAGATACTTGGTGAGGCCCTTTGCAACTCAGTGAGACCCTGTTTCAATATAAAGAATAAAAAATAGGGCTGGGTGTGTGGCTCGGAGGTAGAATGTCCCCTGGGTTCTACCCCAGTACTGCCAAAAAAAAAAAAAAAACAAAAAAAAAACCAAACGCCAGCCACCACACCTGATTCATCTTCTGCCCTCCTTTGTACTTCTAAGGACCCGTTGTTATATGGGGCCCACCTGACTAATTCAAGGCATTCCCCTATCTAGTGATTAATAACTTCAATTCCCTTTTCTTTTCTTTTTTCTTTTTTTTTTTTTTTGCCGGTCTGGGGATGGAACCCAGAGGCATTTGACCCCCCACGCTACATCCCCTGCCCTACTTTTTATTCTTTTTATTTGAAACAAGGTCTTACTAAGTTGCAGAGAGTCTCACTAAGTAGCTGAGGCTGTCTGTGAACCGCCATCCTCCAGTCTCAGTCTCCCCAATGCTGGGATTACAAGCATGTGCCACCATGCCTGGCTTTTTAATTCCCTTTTCTATGTAACCTAAAATAATCACAGGGCACAGGTTCCTGGGATTAGGGTATGGGGTATTCTTCTATCTCCTATACTGGGATTTCTTTTTCTTTTTTCTCCCCTCCTCCGCACTGGGAATTGAACCCAGGGACATTCTGTTTCCAGGCTATTTTTGTAGCTCTTTGTGTTTTGAAACAGGGTCTCTCTAGGTTGCTGAGATTATCCTTGAACTTGTGATCCTCCTCAGTCTCCCAAATCCTGGGATTAAAAGTGTGCGCCACTACAGCATGGCAGGTCTTTGAAATAACTTATTTTTTATTATTTATTTATTTATTTTGTGGTACTGGGGATGGAACCCAGGGCATTCTACCTCTGAGTTACACCCCCATCCTATTTTTTATTCTTTATTTTGAAACAGGGTCTCACTGAGTTATAAAGGGCCTCACTAAGTAGTAGCTGAGGCTGTTTTCGAACCATGATCCTCTGGTCTCAGACTCCCAGATGCTGGGATTACAAGAATGCGCCACCACACCCAACTTTATTTATTTTTTCAGTACTGGGGCTGGAACGCAGGGGCATTCTACCTCTGAGGTACAACCCCAGCCCCATTTTTTATTCTTTGTTTTGAAACAGGGTCTCACTGAATTGTAAAGGACCTCACTAAGTAGTTGAGGCTGTCCTTGAACCCTATCCTCCTGTCTCAGTCTCCCAGGTGCTGGGATTGCAAATGTGCACTACCACACCTGTCTGAAATAATTTTAGAAGTGTATAAAAGTTGTAAAAGTTTCAATATATTATTTATTCAGGTTTTCTTTTAGTAATCATAACAGTGGTATGGTTGTCAAAGCTAAGAAATCAACATTGGCACATTATCATTGACCAAACTTCAGACTTTATTTGAACTTTTCCGGTTTTCCACTGATGTCCTCTCTATGTTCTAGGACTCCATATAGGGTCCCACGTTCTATTTAGTTGTCATGCCGTCTTAGTCTCCTGTTGTCCATGACCTGAGGGTTTTTGGAGGATCACGTAGTCTGTGTTTTGTGGCCAATCACACCTTAGCAAGGCATGCATGGTCTCATGGTCGCTTTTCCAAATGACCTTCTCTACCTTGGGAGAGCAGCTCTGTTTACCTTTTCAACAGGAATGAGACACATGCATATGGAGAGAAGTTCTACCAAACTCAGCTTTCTCCCATGTTGCACGGATTTAATCAACAGCTGTTACTGGCTGCTTTCTGTTTCCAACGTTTTTCTTTTCTTTACTTTCCTAGAACCCAGGGGCTTTCTACCCCTGGGCTACACTCCCAGATCTATTTCCTTCCTTCCTTCCGTCTTTCCGCAGGAGGTCTGGGGATGGAACCCAGGGGCATTTGACCTCCGAGCTACACCCCCTGCCCTATTTTTTATTCTTTAATTTGAAACAGGGTCTCACTAAGTAGCTGAGGCTGTCCATGAACCACGATCCTCCAGGCTCAGCCTCCTGAATGCTGGTGTTACAAGCGTGTGCCACCATGCTTGGCTTTCCCAGACCTATTATTAATATTTTATTTGGAAACAGGGTTTCACTAAGTTGCTGAGAGCTGGCTTTGAACCTTTGTGATCCTTCTGAGTGTCCCAAGTACTGGGATTCCAAGCATGTGCTACCACGCCGGGCCTTTTCTTCTCCACACAGGAGATTTTTTTTTTTTAAGTGGTACTGGGGATGGAACCCTTCTACCTCCTGGCTCCGGGCTACACTCTCAGACCTATTTTATATATTTTTTTGAAATAGGGTTTCTTAAGCCAGCGTAGCTGGCTGGAACCTGCAGGATTCTCCTGTCTCTGCCTCCAAAACATGTGCCACCATGCCCAGCCCTCCACACTGGAGATTGAATCCAAGGTCATTCTATCTCCAAGAAATACCCTCAGTTCTTTTTATTTTTTGTTTTGAAACAGTCCTGATAGGTTGCTGAGAATTTCTTTAACATTGCTGAGAGCAGGGGGTGGTGGTACACACTTGTAATCCCAGCATTCTGGAGGCTGAGACAGGAGGATCATGGTTCCTTTGACAGCCTCAGCTACTTAGTGTGGTCCTCCGTAACTTAGAAAGACCCTCTTTCAAAAATAAAGAATAAAACATGGGACAGGGGGTGTGGTTTGGAGGCTGAATGCCCCAGGGTTCCATCCCTAGACCTGCCCCCCCTCCCCCCAAAAAAAAGAAAGAAAGAAAAAAGAAACATTGCTGAGGCTGTCTCTGATGCTTTGATCCTCCTGCGCAGCCTTCCTAGTACTGGGAATACAGGGTTTGGACACCATGTTCACAGGGGGAGACTTTTTAAGTGGACTATGTGGCAGGCAAAGTATGAAGACTTGCTGATTTTTTTTCCCTTTTTTTTTTTTGTGGTACTGAGGGTGGAACCCAGGGGCTTTTCTACCTTAGGCTATTTTCTGAGACCTATTTTATTTGGAAACAGGGTCTCACTAAGTTGCAGAGAGCCTCACTAAGTAGCCAAGGCTGTCTTCTAACTTGTGTGATCCTCCTATCTCAGCTTCCCAACTGCTGGGATTACAAGGAATTTGAAAAACGCCAAGGCAAAGTGATTTGGAGTGCAGGCAATGGGGCAAACAAATTATGGGATGGAAGGGAAAGGGCCAGAACAGCATAGGGGACTGTGCAGCAGGATTCATATGTTGCTTATTTTATGCCTGCTGCATTTATTCCACGTTCCATTCTGCCCCATGGTGCTTTGACAGCCATGGATGTTCGTGATCTCCCAGGGTTTACATTCTGGAGGCAGAGGTGGGCAGCTCAGCTGAGGGAAGATTCAGGGAAGTGTTAATGGCAGAGGCCAAGGAGCCTCTGCATGCCCAGATGTACCCCTCTTCTTGCTCTCTGCGTGGAGTTTAGCAGAGGATTAGTGAGCAGCTGTTACTTTGTTTCTGTTTTTGGTCCTGGGGATTGAACCCACGGGAATTCTCCTATCTACACATCCAGCCCTTTTTTTGGAAATGGGATCTCACTAAATTGGTCTGGAGCCTTGTGGTCTTCCTGTCTCTGCCCCCAAGTACTGGGGTTACAGGCGTGTGCCACTGTATCTGGCTGAAGCAGCTGTTTTATACAAGTCAGTCTGGCATCTGCCTTAAGAGAGTTTTTGTGAAAACTGTAAAGTGCAGGCAAGGTCCATTTAGGTAAGGAGTTAGAAATTTGGGGAGTTTCATCAGAGGCAGTGTAATAAAAGAGATCTTGGAGGTAGGAATGCCCCTGGGTTCAATCCCCAGTACTGAAAAAAGAAAGTAGAAAAAAGGCTTATGGTCTGAGAAAGTAGTCATACCTGGCAAGAAATGAGAGAGCGCATGCAGGGCGCCCAGACACATTGTTAGGTTCATCCTAGACTTTTGTTTTCTATCACTGGTAGTTCTGTGCATATGTCAGTAGATACCTAGTTAATATTTGGTTGATGTAGTGGCACATGCTTGTAATCCCAGTATTTGGGAGGCTGAGACAGGAGGATCTAGGTTCTTGAACAGCCTTAGCTACTTAGTGTGATCCTCCACAAATTAGTGAGACCCTTTTTCAAAATAAAGAATAGCCCGGTGTGGTGGTGCACGCTTGTAATCACAGAGCTTTGGAGGCGGCCAAACTTCCTGCCTTAAGAGACCTTGTTTCCAAATAAGAAATATATATATAAAAGATAGGTGTCTGGGAGTGTGGCCTGGAGGTAGAAGGGTTTCCAGGAACCCCAGTACCACCACAAAAAATAAATAAAAATAAAAAATAGGGCTGGGGGTATAGCTTGGAGGTAGAATGCCCCTGGGTTCCATCCCCAGTAGCCATAAGGAAAAAAAAAAAAAAAAAAGAAAGAAAGAAAAAGAAAGAAAGAAAGAAAGAAATTGAGCCTTGTAAACAGGGAGTGGTGACATACACTTGTAATCCCAGCATTTGGGAGGCTGAGACAGGAGGATCGTGGTTTATGGATAGCCTCAGCTATTTAGTGAGGCCCTTTGCAAGCCAGTGAGAGCCTGTTTCAAAATAAAGAATAGAAAATAGGGCTGGGGTGTAGCTTGAAGGTAAAATGCCCCTGGGTTTCATTCCCAGCACTGCAAAAAAAAAAAAGAAAAAAAAAAAGTCAGTATTTTAAGCTGGTTGATCATGGTGGTGGTGGCAGCGCAGGCCTGTAATCCCAGTACTTGGGAGACTGAGACAGGAGGATTGCAGGTTTGAGGCCAGCTCAGCAATTTAGTTAGGCCCTCAGCAGCTTAGTGAGCTTCTGTTTCAAAATAAAATATTAAAAGACTGAGTTGGGCGTGGTGGTACACATTTGTAATCCCAGTATTTGGGAGCCTGAGACAGGAGGATCTGGGTTCCTGGGGCCAGCTTCAGCTACTTAGTGAGGCCCTGTTTCAAAATAAAGAATAAAATATTGGGCTGGGGTTTTAGCTTGGAAGTAGGAATGCCCCTGGGTTCAATCCTAGTACTGAAAAAAAAAGCTTTAAAAAAAAGGTCTGAGAATGTAGTCATATCTGGCAAGAAATGAGAGTGAGAGAGAGTGTGTGTGTGTGTGTGTGTACATGTGTACACACTGGCGATTGAATCTAGAAGTATTATTCCTTTCTGCCTTTTATATCTCCAGCCCTGCTTTTTTTTTTTTTTTTTAAGCTTGAAACAGTCTCACTAAATTATGACACACTGGCCTCAAATTTACAGTCTTCCTGTCTCAGCCTCCCAAGTACTGGGATTATAGGCTGTACCATCATGCACAGCCAGGAAGTAGTGTTAATACAGCAAATGTGTGCCAGACTTATTAAGTAGCGTAAGAGTATTCCTGCTTTGCCTTAAGTCAACAGAATGCAGCCCTCATCCTGACTGTGAACTTTGGCCTGTGGCTCTCCTGCAGGCTGAAGTGAGAATCAGTGCACTGGGCATGGGCATGGGCAGCCTTCCATGAGAGTCTCTTATAGCCACACTATTTTTTTCAGGCCTCTGAATCTTGCTTTGCTCAGTTGCATATGTAGAAATTACGGAGAGCAGTGCGGTTGTCCCTCTCATCTGAGGAGGTATGTTTTAAAACAACCTATGGATGCCTGGCACCTCAGATACTGCTGAACCCAACCCCCCCCCTTTTTTTGTGGGTCTGGGGGTGGAACCCAGGGGCGTTTGACCTCCGAGCTATACCCCCTGCCCTATTTTTTATTCTTTATTTTGAAACCAGGTCTCACTGGGTTGCAGAGGGCCTCACTAAGTAGCTGAGGCTGTCCGCGATCCTCCAGGTCTCAGCCTCCTGAATGCTGGGATTATAAGCGTGCCCACCACGCCCGGCCCAATCCCCTTCTTATTGAGAACTTTTTTGGGAGCACTTGCTGGCTTCTCTGGTTTACCCAGATTGCCAGCATGTCTTGGGCTTTGTGGCTGTTAGATAAAATAAGGGTTACTTGAAACATATTCCACGATACACTTAGCACTGTTGACATTGAGCGACTCCTGGACCAAAGATGATTCACCTTGCAGGCAGGCGGGAGTGTTTCACAGTCCAAAGCTTACTATTTGGGGGAGGTTTCCCGTGCACTGTTTCAGACCTCAGCTGATAGGGTGAAGGGACTATGTAAATGCCTTCCCAGCTGGCAGTGCCGCAGGGAGCTGGACCAGCGCACTAGGAGGGCTTGCTGCCGCCTTGGGAGGACCCTGTGGAAACACATTGCTTTGTGTTTATAAACCCTCTACAGCTAAGTCCCTTCGTCCCCGCCCACCCTCATCTTTTCTTTGGGGGGGGGTTGCCTATCTTGACAAAGAGAATTGCTTTTACAGGCTTCCCTGTCTCAGTGCTAATCAAGTACTGTTCCCTTCTTATTAGGCTGAATGTAGAAGGTACAGAGCAGTGCCTGCTGGAGCCCCTGGGACTGGATGAACTTTGCCCTTGTTTCTGGAGAGCACTGATACTGTGGGAATACAGAGGAAAGGCCCTGGTTGCAGGCTGTCCTGTTTGTCCTTTTCTTGTCTGACCCTAGGCCGCTTTATTGTTTGTTTGCTTGCAGTACTGGGGATGAACTTAGCCTGTTCTACCACTGAGCTACATCCCCAGACCTTACCTTCCTTCCTGTATTAGGGATTGAACCCAGGGCCATTCTGCCTCTGAGCTAAACCCCCAGTCCTATTTTTTATTCTTCATTTTGAAACAGGGTCTCATTGAGTTGCAGAAGATCTCACTAAGTAGTAGTTGAGGCTGTCCTCAAACCATGATCCTCCTTCTCAGCCTCCAAAATGCTGGGGTTATAAAGCATCCGCCACCACGCCTGCCCGCTCGCCCGCCCTTCCTTCCTTCCTTCCTTTCTTCCTTCCTTCCTTCCTTCCTTCCTTCTATTCATTCATTTTGATTTAACCCAGGGGCATTCTAACTCTGAGCTATACCCCTAGCCCTATTTTTTATTCTTAATTTTTTTTTTTTCCCGGTGGTACTGGGGTGGAACCCAGAGGCAGGGTCTCACTAAATCGCTGAGAGCCTCACTAAGTAGCTGATAGCTGAGGCTGGCTTCGAACCTGCGTGATCCTCCTGTCTCAGCCTCCCAAGCGCGGGGATTACAAGGGTGCGCCACCACGCCTGGCTTTATTCTTAATTTTGAAACAGGGTTTCACTGAGTCACAAAAGGCCTCACTAAGTAACAGCTGAGGCTGTCCGCTAACTGTGATCCTCTGGTCTCAGCCTCCCGAATGCTGGGATTACAAGCGTGCACCACCATACATGGCTCTTTTTTTTTGGGGGGGGGGTGGTACTGGGGTTCCTGGAAACCTTTCTCCGGGATACACTCCCAGACCTGTTTTATATTTTTATTTGGAAACGGGGTCTCTTAAGCCTGTGAGGCTGGCATCGAAAAACAGCATAATCCTCCTGTCTCTGCCTCCCAAGCCCGGGGATTACAAGCGTGCGCCACCACACCCGGCCTTATTCTTTGTTTTTAAACAGGGTCTCACTGAATTGCATAGGGTCTCACTAAGTAGCTGAGGCTGTCTGCGAACCGCGATCCTCCTGTCTCAGCCTCCAAAATGCTGGGATTACAAGCGTGCGTCACCATGCTCGTCTCCTCCCAGCCCTTTTTTAAAATTTCAAAACAGGGTCTCATTAAGTTGCTGAGGCTGGCCTAAAACCTGCTATCTTCTTGACTTAGCCTCCCAAAGTACTGGGGTTGCAGGGGTTGTACCACCAAGCTGGGTATATGGAAGGCTCTTTTTTTTTTTTTTTTTTTTTGTGGTACTGGGGGTGGAACCTTCCTACCTCTGGGTTCCACTCCCAGACCTATTTTATATTTTATTTGGAAATAGGGTCTCTTTAGGCCAGAGAGGCTGGCTTCAAACCTTCGCAGTTCTCCCGTCTCCGCCTCCGCCTCCCAAGCGCAGGGATTGCAAGTGTGTGCTAAGGCTCTTAAAAGAGAGTTCTTTTGAGGCCACTGTTACTCAGCTCACTCTTAGGAGCTCTTCGGGGTAAGTCGAGTGGGTGGTCTGAATACTCCCCCTGCAGCCATGTGGCCATTTCCTGGGCTCAGTCTGTTTCCTCCTTTGTTACCTTTGCTGAATTGTCTGTCTGTCTGTACTCACCTTTGCTTTAAAAGATAATGTGAAAGGTAAAAACTTCATGAGGTCTACCAACTGGATTCCTATGAAGGCAAACATCAAGGGCTGGCTGATTAATCTAGGGAAACAGTTTTTTTCAGGCTGCCTTAAATAGGCCTCAGTTTTATTAAAAGTCATTCCAGAGTAGTGAGGTATTTTTATGTCAAGCCAAGTTGGTTCTGTGCAGGAGGCAAACCTTCCTGTAACTAATACTCTTCTAGTGCTAGGCTCTCCTGAGGCCATGTACCTGTGTCTAGACACCCCCCCCCCCTAACGTGGAGGGGACTCAAGGGCATTGTACTTCTAAGATACACCCCCAGCTCTATTTTTTATTCTTCACTTTTTAATTTTAATTTTTGCAGTGTTGAGGATGGAACCGAGGGGTATTCTACCTCCGAGCCCTGTTTTTCATTCATTCATTTTTTTTTTTAATGCAGTACTGGGGATGGAACCCAGGGGCATTCTACCTCTGAGCTACACCCCCAGCCCTACTTTTTATTCTTTATTTTGAAACAGGGTCTCACTGAGTTGCAGAGAGCCTCACTAAGTAGCTGAGGCTGTTTGCAAACCATGATCCTCCTGTCTCTGCGTCCTGAATGCTGGGATTACAAGCATGTGCCACCACGCCTGGCTCTATTCTTTATTTTGAAACAATCTCACAGAATTGCTAAGTAGTTGAGGCTGGCCACGAACTGCGATCCTCTGGTCTCAGCCTCCTGAATGCTGGGTGCACCTTCATGCTTGGCTTGCACCTAGATTTTAGGGCCATGATTTTCAAGGGACTGGTTGTGCGGAGGTTGTGCTTTGGCTCCTGGTGGTGCTGAACCACTGCTCACATACAGTTACAGGACACGGGTGAGGACGACTCAGTCCAGCCGCTCTTAGCTCCAGGTGACCCTATCCTTGGAAAGCTTTGGGGTGCTCAGGACTGCATTCTGTTGAGATGTGGTCATTCGGTGTTGGAGTTAGTGGGGTAAGGGGCTTACTTAAGCATTGGGAGTGTTTGGGAGAGGTCCTGAGATGAATCACAGGGGAGGCGCAGTTGGAGCTCATTGCCCAGGGCTGCAGGAGAGCTGTCTTCACCAGGAAAGTTGGAGGAGAGTGGAATGAGAGGCATCTATGCTGGCTGTGTCTGTTGAGGGACACGTGTCCACACTGCTTGGCCGCTTCTGTGAGTAGGGCATTTGTGAGGCCTGGAGACCCACGCTCTCTGGGACATTGAGGACTAACTGCTGGGCTGGGGAGAATGTCCATACGGGTAATAGAGACTTTAAGGATGGGTAGCAATGTGGAGCTCTTTCTTTGGAATAGGATGTCTTACATGAATTTGAGAGATTTAAGGGAAAACAAAACCAGTCCACACTAGCTCCCCCAGTTTGACTTTACTCCGCTTCTAGTTTTTGTATATTCTTCTTTTCATCCTTGCCGGCAGGGGATGTCAGTGCCTTCCTGTGTCTCAGGCCCTGGCTGCACCAGATGGAGGCCACAGGAGTGTTGCTCTGGTCGGCGTTGGTAGCTAGGTGTGGCGGCACATTCTAGTGATCCCACTATTTGGGAGGCAGAGACAGGAGGATCCCAGATTGGAGGCCAGCTTTCTGTAATTTAGTGAAACCTTGTTTTAAAGTCAAAAATTAAACCCAGTATAGGGATGTAGCTTAGAAGTAGAATGCCCCTGAGTTCAACCCTAGCACCATACACACAAAGGGGGGGGGGGCAGGGGCTTGAGGATGTAGCTCAGTGGTAAGTGTTCCTAGGTTTGATCTCCAGTACTACAAAAACCAAAAAGCAAACAACAAAAATCAGTCAGACTTAATATGTTTCCGAAACTATTTACTTCACTGTGACCTATTTTCCCCGTAAGTACACATCACATCTAGGGATGGCCATTGCCATTGCTCTGAAAACACAAGTGCAAGGGAAAACAAATGTACTTTGTGATAGAGAATGACCACTGCCGATATTGCCCCATCATGTCTAAGGCCAGAGTGTGCCAGCAAGGGCAAGTTACGGGGGTGTGGGGAAGGGCGATGGCCCTGAAGACCCATCCTAGGGCCCGGTTCCATGACAGCGCTGGTGTGTGGCTTGCTCACACCTAAGCACTTTATGGCAGGTGAGTCTGTCTAGTGGAGAGGCATCTTTAATTGTGGTAGGAGCAAGCTAGTTAGGAAAGGGGGATTGAGCCAGGTGTGGAGCACATCTGAAATCCCAGTGCTTGGGAAGCTGAGACAGGAAGATCACAGGTTTGAGGCCAGCCTCTGCAGTTTAGCAAGATCCCATCATGCATCACCACGCCCGGCTTTCTGGTTATATATTTCTAAGGGGAAATATGACCATCCTGATTGTGGTGGGTTGTTAAGGCTATGACAAATAAGAATTAACTTCAGGAATATTAAGGACATGTTCTTTTGAATTTGATGATTTTTTTTTATTTTTGGTATTGGGGACTGAACAGAGGGACACTACCACTGAATTACATTCTCAGCCCTTTCCATTTTATTTTGAGACAGCATCTCGCCAAGTTCCCCTGGCTGCCCCTTAATACCTCCTGCCTTGTTCTCCTAAGTAGGTGTAGTTGCAGATGGGCACCGCTGTGGCCACTTGTTGATTTACCCCCCTCCCCCCAGTACTGGAAAACAGGGGCATTCTACCTCTGGCTGAGCCACACCCCTGGTGATTCGCTGCCAGCCTCAGCTACTTAGTGAGGCCCTCTACAACTCAGTGAGACCTTGTTTCAAAAAAATAAAAATAGGCCGGCTTGGTGGCGCATGCTTGTAATCTGCCCTTGGGAGGCGGAGACAGGAGGATCGAGCTGGTTCTGAGCCAGCCTCGCTGGCTTAAGAGAGACCCTGTTTCCAAATAAAAAAATATAAAATAGGTCTGGAAGTGTAGCCCGGAGGGAGAAGGGCTTCCAGGAACCCCAGTACCACACACACACAAAAAAAAAATAAAAATAAAAATAAAAAAAAATAAAATAAAAGTAGGGCTGGGAGCGTAGCTCAGAGGTAGAATGCCCCTGGGTTCTATCTCTAGTACTGCAAAAACAAACAGGGTCTATTTGAGTTGCTGAGGCTGGCCTTGAACCTTTGATCTGATCTTACTGTCTCAGACTCAAAATGCTGGGATTACAGGTGTTCACCACCATACCTGCCTTCCAATATACTTTCTTGATAGAAATGTTTAGTGTTTAGCGTGAAATAACTTTCAGATTTCTAGTGTAAAGAATATAATGCTGGCTAGGCGTGGTGGCGCAAGCTTGTAATCCCAGCGCTTGGGAGGCTGAGACAGAAGGATCGCACAGGTTCAAAGTCAGCCTTAGCTACTTAGTGAAGTTCTCAGCAACTTAGTGAGACCCTGTTTCCAAATAAAGTATAAAATAGGTCTGGGAGTATAGCCCGGAGGTAGAAAAGCCCCTGGGTTCCACCTCCAGTACCATACACACACACACACACACACACATACCACACACTCACACAAAATATAATGCTGACCTGGAATTTGAGGAAAAATCATGGTTTTGTTTGGTGGTGAGTGATTAGCATTAACGTAGATGTTATCTACTTAGTTCTTTGTCAGAATCCTTTGCCTGACTGCAGTATTTTATTGTAATGGAGAATAATTTTTATGTAAAAATGGTTGCTTTCTATTTTCTTTCTGGTTGCTATAGAAACAGTCCTGTGTGGAAGCGACAGCTAATCAAGTGCTAGGTTACATGGCTTTTATAATGGAACCCAGAGTCTGTAGCAGCTCACAGCAGCAGCACTGCTTTCAAGGGGAGGCTCTGAGTTTTGTCCTCCTTTCTCATCCTAGGTTGGTCAGGAGAGCATCAGGCCCTGGATAATTAGGAAGGCGTGATTTTTTTTCCCCCCCTGACGTGATTTTTTAAATTTCTCCTTCTTGCTTAACTGCAGTAGACTTTTGTTCTCTGGTTGAGTGCTAATGGGTTTTCTTTTTACCTGTGAGTTAGACACTCTCTCTAGCCCCAGTGACTATGCTAGAACTCTTCAGTCTTTCTCTGTCTCTAAGATTGTCTCCCCAAGAGAGCAGTCAGGAAAATCTGTTAAAAAATTACTGCTTGAGCCAGGCGTGGGGGCACACACTTGTAATCCCAGTGCTTGGGAGGCTGAGGCAGGAGGGTCTCAGAGGATCAAAGCCAGCCTCAGCTACTTAGCGAGGCTCTCAGCAACATGGTGAGACCCTGTTTCCAAATAAAATAAAAGAAAATAGGTATGGGAGTATAGCCCAGAGGTAAAAAAGCCCCTGGGGTCCACCCCCAGTACCACCAAAAAAAAAAAAAAAAAGCTTGAGCCCAGCTTGGTGGCTCATGCCTGTAATCCCATTAGTTATGGAATTAATTCCATAACATGGCCTTAAACCTGTAATTCTTGGGAGGCTAAGACAGGAGAATTGCAGGTTTAAGGCCAGCCTCAGCAACTTAGTGAGACCCTGTTTTTTTTTTTTTTTCTTCAGTGCTGAGGATGGAACCCAGGGGCCTTCTACCTCTGGGCTACACTTCCAGATCTATTTTATTTTATTTATTTTTGCAGGTCTGGGGATGGAACCCAGGGGCAGTCTACCTGGGTGTAGCTTGGTGGTAGAATGCCTTTGGGGGAAAAACATACATATATTGGTGGTGGAATTGAACCCAGGGACATTCTACCTGAGATAAACCCCAGCCTTTTTTATTCTTTATTTAGAAACAGGGTCAGCAGGGCGTGGTGGCACATTCTTGTACTCATAGTACTTGGGAGAAGGACTGTGCAGGTACCTCCAGAAGGTACCCCTAGTCCTTTTTATTTTGAAACAGTCACTAAGTTTCACTAAGTTGCCAGGGCCCCCATAAAATTGCTGAGGCTGGCCATAAACCTGGATCTTCTATTTCAGCTTCCCAAGTTCTGGGATTACAAGCCTGGGCCACATGTATCTTGCTTGTTAAGGACAGTTCCTTCCTAGCACTTTAACTGGAAGAGCAACGTTGTGTTAAATTTATTTAAAAATCTTTGGAGCTAGGTATAGTGGCACACACCTGTAATCCCAGTACTTGGGAGGCTGAGACAGAAGGATCATAGGTTTGCTGCCAGCCTCAGCTACTTAGGTCCTTTGCAGCTTGATGGGACTCTTTCAGAAGAAAGAGCAAAAAATAGGGGCAAGATTGTAGCTTAGAGGTAGAATGCCCCTGGGTTCAATTCCTGGTAACAACAGCAAAGGAATAGAATTAAAAAAAAAAAAAATCTTTGGCATAAATGCCCAAAGCTGTAAGAACATTTACAAAGAAGCCGCTCTCAGCTTGGTCGGCACAGTGGATGTAGTGATAGGTTGTGAAGAACACCGGGTTCTGATGGCCTTCCCTTGGATGCTGCCGGAGAGCTAGGCGTCCTTTGCCTCTCTGCTTGGCATTTGTACGTGGAAGAAGGTGACAGTGGAGAGCGCTGTGGCTTTCTTTCAGGCAGGACAAGTCACACGTTTATTATGACCCGTGGCGTCTGTGGGTCAGGGATCTGTTCGCAGCCTCCCTAATGCTCTGCCCAGGCAGGTCCAGTCCAGAGACTTCCTGTTTTTTTTTTTTTTTTTTTCCATTTTTTGCCGTAATTGGGGTTGAACCTAGAAGCATTCTACCTCCGAGCTACACTCCCAGCCCTATTTTTTATTCTTTATTTTGAAACAGGTGCGAAACTTAAGATACAGAGGGCCTCACTAAGTCGCTGAGGCTGGCTGCGAACCTGCAAACCTCATGTTTTTAGCCTCTTAAGTATTGGGATTACAAGCTCCCAGTTTTCTTCCTGGCTGTCCTTGAAGGTCAAACTTGGTTCTCTTCAAGGTCTCCTCCACTTCTTACCACTAGGACACTTACAGCACGGCAGCTTACTTCCTTTAGTAGTGTAGAAAGGGAGAGTTGTTTAGTCAGGTATGGCGATGCTCACCTGTAAACCCCAGTGCATGAGGCTGAGACCAGAGGATGGGCAGGCTCTCTGATAGCCCCAGCAACATAGACTCCTCAGAAAACTGGTGAGACTGTTTCAAAATAAAAAATAGGTCTGGGGTGTGGCTTACAAGTAGAATGACCCAAGGTCCAGTCCCCGTAACACCCCACAGATATAACAGAGCATGAGAGATCTCGCGGCGTTGCCATCGAACGCGGCCTATCTGGGAGGAGGCCTTCCTGGGCCTTTGCCACGTTTTATTGGTCCTACTGCCCCACCCTCAAGGTAAGATGGCGATGGGAAGCAAGGCCACTGGGCAGCAGTGGTCTCTGGGACCATTTAGTGTCTGTGTGCCCTGGGAGTCCCCTGGCATGGGGTGCTGTGGAGAACTTTCCCTGTGTTTTTGGCAGCAGCCACTAGGGAGGGCGTCATATCTGTCCCTGGCCTACTAGCTTCGTGAGAAAGACCAGGGCTGAGGACTGCAGGTGATGGCGCAAGTCTGCAGCTAGGCTCGCTGCCCCACGCTCGGGCCTTCCTGTCCTGCCTGCCTGCCTCTCAGTCTTCAGGCTGTCTGTGAGTCAGGGCCTGGCCTGGGCAAGTCCAGTCCGGAGCTGCTTTCTCCTCTTCTCAGGCAGCAGACTGACTGCAGGAACAAGTGCAGGGTTGTCAGTTTGCCTAATCACCTTTGCCTTCCCGTGCCCCTCCCCCACCTACCGCCTGGGTTCTGTTGAGCTCTCAGCTCTTGGGCCATGGGTTTTTTGTTTGTTTGTTTGTTTGTTTGTTTGTTTGTTTTGGTACTGGGAATGGAACCCAGAGACATTCTACCTCCAAGCTACACCCCCAGCCCTATTTTTACTTTGAAACAGGTCTCACTGAGTTGCAGAGGGCCTCACTAAGTAGCTGGGGCTGGCCAGGAACCAGTATTCTCCTGTCTTGCCCTTCCAGATTACAGGCCTGCACCACCACACCCGGCTTCGTGGCCATGTTTTCTGATGACTTGAGACAGCACTAGTCACTTGTCATTTTCCTTCCTAAGCAACTCCAGCTGGTCTACCTAGTCTGTGTCTTCTGCCTCTTCTCCCTGTTCTCTTACCTGGTCCTTGACTTTTCCACACACTTATCCAGATGGTCGGTGTTCTCTCTCTCTCTCTCTCTCTCTCTCTCTCTCTCTCTCTCTCTCTCTCTCTCTTACTGAGCATTGAACCCAGGGGCACTCCACCACTGAACTATGTACCTAGTTCTTTTTATTTTGCTTTCAGACTTGGTTGTCTAAGTTGCTGAGGCTGACTTCAAACTTGAGATCCTTCTGCCTCAGCCTCCCAGGTAGTTGGGATTACAGGAATGTTTCTCCATCCTGACTACAAGATGATTTTTCATAAATGAAAATCTGATTCGATCATTTTCTTTGTGGTATGAAGATGGAACCCAGAGGCATTCTACCATTGAGCTACACCCCCAGCCCTGTTTTTATTCTTTTATTTTTTTTCGTGGCTCATTAAGTGGCTGAGGGTCTCAGTAAGTAGCTAAGGCTAGCTGCAAACCTTCGATCTTCCTGTCTCAGCCTCCCAAGTACTTGCATTTCAAGTGTGGCCACCATGCCTGGATCCTAATAAACACTGACGTAGTATGTGCAGCACAGCCATAAAGTGGGCCTGAGAGTGTGACATGTGACTGGTCACTGTGTCTCTAGTGTTCCAGTGGCAAGAGCCTCTCCACTGTCATTGCTGGGTTTGTTTTGTGGGTTTCTTTTAGTAAAAATGCCTAGTCTTCTATTATTACACTGAACTTAAGAGAAAGTACGTTGGTACCATTTCCACATTTTATGCAAAGCCAGAGGCACAGGCTGTACCTGATCTGGAGCAGTGAAGATTCAAGCTCAGTGTCCTTGATTGCCTTCTATTCTCCTTGCTTCCTTTCGTAGGTATTGCTGCTCTATCCTGAGAGTTACTGACAGTGTCTACGGCCTCAGAAAAGGATGGGGAATCTGCTCTTGGATTTAGAATCCTAACACCCCAAAGACACACTGTACTACATTTCTCTCTGATCCAGCTCCCCCACAGTGTGCTTTCCTGGGCATTTGGGCACACCTTCACAATTAGTCACCTGAGCCCCTGGGCTTGGAGGAGACCTCAGACAGCTCCCATTTCACAAAGCTTTGTCTATTTTTGGTATGAGTAATGCTTTATGGTTGGTTAGTGGGAAGCACTGCTAAATTGAGTTTACTACTCAGGTACCTTTTGGCAGAGCGTGACTGTAACTCACAAAAAATTGAGATAAAATGAGCATGGTAGTGCTTGGCAAGGATGCAGCGTAGGCTGCTGCGCATGTGGTGGGCAGGGCCTGATAATTAGGGATGTAAATACTTGGGGTCCATGGCTAGGAGAATGCTTTGTTTTTTCCTCTTTTTTGGGGAGGTGTTGCATGGACTTAAGGGCACCCACCTGATTGTGATAGTGAATCAATTTCACTTCTGACACATCTGCACCTGAGTTTTATCTGAAGCTCTTTCCAGAGCAGTCTGACAAGGCCACTTCCTGTCCGGCACCTTAGGATATAACCAGTTCACACTTGCGAACGCCACTCACTTCTTTCAGGTTTGGATTCCTTAGGGAGTGAGAACACAACACAGGGCTTCAAACGAGCAGACTTTGAATTTTGCATTCAGCTGCTCAAAGGCTATGATATGGACATAGAATTTTCTTTTTTTTTTTGGTGGTACTGGGGTTCTTGGAAGCCCTTCTACCTCCGGGCTACACTCCCAGACCTATTTTTATATTTTTATTTGGAAACAGGGTCTCTTAAGCCAGCGCGGCTGGCTTCGAACCTGCGTGATCCTCCTGTCTCTGCCTCCCAAGCGCGGGGATTAAAAGCATGTGCCACCACGCCCGGCATGGACATAGAATTTCCAGTTGTTCTTTATTTCTTTATTTGTGGTACTGGGGATGGAATCCACAGGCTTTCTATACTCCCAGCCCTATTTTTCGATTCTTTATTTTGAAACAAGGTCTCATTGAGTTGCAAAGGGCCAAAGTAGTAGCTGGGGCTGTCTGCGAACCATGATCCTCCTGTATCAGCCCCGCAAATGCTGGTATTACAAGCGTGCGCCACCACCCCTGGCTTCTAGTTTTTTTTTTTTTTCCTCTTTTCTTTTTTCTTTTGTGGTATTGGGGGTTGAACCCAGGGGCATTCTACCTCTGAGCTACACCCTTAGCCCTATTTTTTAAAAAAAAATTCTTTATTTTGAAACGGTCTCACCAAGTTGCAAAGGGCAGCACTAAGTAGCCGAGGCTGGCCCAAGAACCACAATCCTCCTGTCTCAACCTCCCAAATGCTGGGATTACAAGCCTGTGTCACAGCGCTCGGCTCCTGGTGGTTCCTCCTCCTCCTCCTCCTCCTCCTCCTCCTCCTCCTCCTCCTCCTCCTCCTCCTCCTCCTCCTCCTCCTCCTCTTCTTCTTCTTCTTCTTCTTCTTCTTCTTCTTCTTCTTCTTCTTCTTCTGGTGGTACTGGGGTTCCTGGAAACCCTTCTGCCTCCGGGCTACACTCCCAGACCTATTTTTATACTTTTTATTTGGAAACAGGGTCTCTTAAGCCAGCGCGACTTGCTTCTTCGAACCTGCAGGATCCTCCTGTCTTTGCCTCCCAAGCACAGGGATTACAAGTCTGCGCCACCACGCCCGGCTTCCTGGTTGTTCTTAATAGTTCGTCTACATTAAGAATATAAAAAGGAGGGCATTAATTCCTAAGATTTCATAAGATTTCTTAGAGGCAAAGATTTTCTTTTTCTCTGGATGTAAAGCATTAGTGGCTGCCTGTCCTTAGCCTGGACACTTACATATCTTCTCAGACTAGTATTTACCTTATTACTGGTATGTTTCCACCTTGCTCTGCACCAGCATGCAGTGCCCTCAGCTTGACATCTATCCAACCGAAGGATTGAACCCAGGGATGTTCTACCTCTGACTTACGCTCTCAGTTCTATTTAATTATTCTTATTTTATTCTTAAAAATTTATTTATTTAGCCGGGCGTGGTGGTGCACGCTTGTAATCCCTGCGCTTGGGAGGCTGAGACAGGAGGATCACACAGGCTCGAAGCCAGCTTCAGCTACTTAGTGAGGCTCTCAGCAACTTAGTGAGACCCTGTTTCCAAATAAAATACAAAATAGGTCTGGGAGTGTAGCCTGGAGGTAGAAAGCCCCTGGGTTCCACCCCCAGCACCACCAAAAAATTTTTATTTATTTATTTATTTATTTATTTATTTATTTATTTATTTATTTATTGTAATACTGGGGGTGGAACCCAGGGGCTTTTCTACCTCCGGGCTATACTCTCAGACCTGTTTTATACTTTATTTGGAAACAGGGTCTCACTAAGTTGTTGAGAGCCTCACTCAGTAGCTGAGTAGCTGAGGCTGGCTTGGAACCTGTGCGATCCTCCTGTCTCAGCCTCCCAAACGCTGGGATTACAACCATGTGTCACCATGTCCAGCAAAATTTTGTTTTTTAAACAGGGTTGTAGCCAGGCGTGGTGGCGCATGCTTGTAATCCCCACGCTTGGGAGGCGGAGACAGGAGGATCGTGCTGGTTCGGAGCCAGCCTTGCTGGCTTAAAAGATCCCGTTTCCAAATAAAATATAAAATAGGTCTGGGAGTGTAGCCCGGAGGTAGAAAGGCTTCCAGGAACCCCAGTAAAAAAGATTAAACAGGATTGTACCAAGAAACTGAGGGCCTTGTCAAGTTGTTGTGGGTGTCCTCCTGTTTCAGCCTCCCAAATGTGTGCCACCATGCCTGGCTAGGACTTATTAATTATATTTATATAAAAAACCTGGCTTTGGTAGCCCATGTCTGTAATCCTAGTACTTGGGAGACCAACCAGGAGGATCACAGCTTCAGAGCCAGCCTCAGTAGTTTAGCAAGGTTCCCAGCAACTTAGTTGGATTTTTTTTTTTTTTCCTTTTCAATTTCCCCATCACTTGAAGTCTTTCATGGTTTTTTTTTTTTTTTTTTTTTTGTTTTTGTTTTTGGTGGTACTGGGGGTGGAACCCAGAGGCTTTCTACCTCCGGGCTATACTCCCAGACCTTTTTTATATTTTATTTGGAAACAGGGTCTCACTAAGTTGCCGAGAGCCTCACTAAGTAGCTGAGGCTGGCTTCGAACCCGTGCGATCCTCCTGTCTCAGCCTCCCAAGCGCGGGGATTACAAGCGTGTGCCACCACGCCCGGCCTCCCAGCAACTTAGTAAGACTGTTTCCAAATAAAAAATAAAATCAGTCTGGGTGTGTTGCTCAATTCCAGCAAGGCCCCTCTCCACTTTTTTGTGACTCTCAGGATTGAACCCAGGGGCATTCTACCTCTGAGCTATATCTCTAGCTGTATTTTATTTTTATTTGCAAATAGGGTCTTCCTTATGTTGATGAGGCTGTCCTGGAACCTGTGACCCTCCTGTCTGAGCTTCTCAAGTACTGGGATTATAGGTGTGCACCCCCATGCCCTGCCATGCACATTTTTCTCCCTGCTTGGCATGTCACATATACTGTCCTGTGCCAAGGCATACTTTTTTCTAACTTTTTTTTACCCTCTGTGTTGTTCCCCATCCTTTCAACATGTGTGTGTATATTGTATGTGTGTGTATGTATCTACGTATATACTGGGGATTGAAGCCAGGGAATTCTACTTCAGAGCTACATCCCCAGGCCTGTCTTAGTTTTTATTTTATTTATTTATTTTTTTTGTGTGGTACTGGAGATGGAACCCAGGAGTATTCTACCTCCGAGCTACACCCCTAGCCCCATTTTTTATTATTTTTTTAAATTTTGAAACAGAGTCTCACCAAAATGCAAAGGACCTCACTAAGTTGCTGAGGTTGTCTGCGAATCGCGATCCTCCCATCCCAGCCTTCCAAATACTGGGATTATAAGCATGTACCACCATGCCTGACTGCTTTAGTTTTTATTTTGAAGCAGGGCTTAGTTACTGAGGCAAACCTTGGACCTATGATCCTCCTGTTTTAGCCTCCTAAGTACTAGGGTTATCAGCATCTGCCACTATACCTGTCCTTTCACTGTAATTTAAATTCTTAATTCAACTGGGATCTGAGGAGAGAATGCACAGGTTTCCCAGGATATTATTAAGAACAGGTTCTTAGCTGGATGTGGCGATGCACGCCTGGAATCCCAGTACTTTAGAAGGCTGAGACAGGAAAATCACAGGTTTGAGACCAGCCTTGGCAGTTTAGTAAGACTCTCAGTGACCTTGTGAGTCCTTGCTTCAAAACAAAAAATGAAAAGGGCTGGGGCTGTAGTTTGGAGGTAGAATGCCCCCTGGTCCAATCCTCAGAATCTGTTGTCTGTCTCTCTCTGTCTGTCTTTGTTTCTATGTGTGTCTGTCTGTCTTTCTCACACACACATTATTATTATTACTATTATTATTTTTAAAGCTAGGGACTGTTTGGTCTCTGTTGGGTTGCTATCATCAGAACCTATCTTAAAGTTCACCCCCACCCTCATTACTCAGCCCCAAGTACCAGTGCTGAACTCCGTAAGCATGGACCTGGAACACCTTAGGGAAGAGAATATTAATGGCAGGTGTAATGCACCCTTCCCAGAGCCAGAGCTTATAGACCAGAGTTGGGTACTTTGTGGAGGCTCCTGTGTTCTCCACAGGAGGCTGGTGCTGCTCTCACCCTGCCTGAGGGATTCTGAAAAATGCATGCTGTGGGAGATGACAGCAATGTAGATTTCCCATTGTGAGAGCTCTTTGAGGTTGCCTTTCTCTGGGATGCTTGGCTAAGACATATTTATAAAGTCTTTTAGATGGCAGGCTAAAATGAAATGAGCTTGTATGCTGAGCCACACTTGAGCCCTCTGAAGGGTTCCCCCTCACTCTCCTGTCACTTCAGGGTAGTACCTTTCTTGCCTATGGATTTGTTTCCTTAGTCAGGCTTATGAACCTTAGAGAACATTCTGATTCTCTATAATAGTGAGTACTTGATACAGATAAGTTAGTACTATTCTCATGACTGGAATGGTGAGCTGCTTCCTAACTAATTTTGACCTTCTTACTATTTAGTACAGTTCAGCTCTTCTGCCTTAATGTAGTGTTGGATAAGTCTTGGGGAGTCAGTCCTATGCTGTGGAATTGAGGCATGCTTTGGAATTTTCTGAGACTTCATTGGGGATAAAATTTAATTTATTTCGTGTAGTTCAAATATTGTAATTTTACCCCTGAGATGACTTCTTGTCTCAAACATGTAAAGGGACCCCAGGGGAAAGATTGCATAATTATCTTGGTAGTTTGTATCAAGATCCAAATTTCTATAAAAGCCACCTAAGCAGTCATTTTGTTTACCTTCACTATAAAGTCCTGTAAAAGCACACAAGTGGTCATTCTGCATGCCTTGACTAATTCTACCTGTCCCCAAAGTAGAGCTCTTTTGAGATGCATACAGTAAGTAACTTTTGGCATTAATCCAGCATCTTTACTTAGAACCCTTTTTTTTTCTTGTAAGAAAAAACACATTTTATAGCCATGTGTGGGGGCACATGCTTGTAATCCCAGCATTCAGGAAGCTGAGACAGAAGAATTGCGGTTCACGGACAGCCTCAGCTACTAGGCCCTTTGCAACTCAGTGGGACCCTGTTTCAAAATAAAGAATAAAAAATAGGGCAAGGGGTGTAGCTCAGAGGTAGAATGCCCCTGGGCTCCATCCCCAGTACTTGGGAGAAAAAAAACCCCACAATTTAAGATGATTTGTGATCCCATTAGCCAGGTAAGATGGCAATGGCCTACTATTAATCAGAAGTTAAATAGTAAATTACAAAACAAATACTATAGTGCAGAAAACCAAAAGTAGTTTATGGAGCTAAAAAGTAGGCTTGATAAATGCTGAAACTTGCCCCTTGCCCCACAATGTTTATAAATTTTAGTTTGAAGCCAGGGGTGGTAGTGCATGCCTGTAATCCCAGTATTTGGGAGGTTGAGATGGAGGATCACAGGTTCAAGGACAGCCTCATCAATGTAGTGAGACTTTCAGCAACCTAGTGAGACTGTTTCTAGACAAAAAATTAAAGGGCTGGGGGTTAGCTTGTAGTTAAAATGGCCCTGGGTTTATCTATCCACAGTTTCCCTCCCTCCCTCCCTTATGTATTTATTTATTTATTTATTTATTTATTTATTTATTGTATTGGGTGTGGAACCCAGGGGCATTCTACCTCTGAACTACACCTCCAGCCCTGTTTTTTATTCTTTATTTTGAAACAGAGTCTCATTAAGTTGCAAAGGGCCTCACTAAGTAGCTGAAGCTGGCTGCAAACCTGTGATCCTCCTGTCTCAGCCTCCCAAATGCTGGGATTTCAGGTGTGTGCTGCCATGCCCAGCTGTATATATGTATGTATTTAATTATGGTACTGGGAATGGAACCCAGGGGCTTTTCTACCTCAGGGCTATACTCCCAGAGCTGTTTTTATACTTTATTTTGAAACAGGGTCTCACTAAGTTGCTGAGAGCTTCACTAAGTAACTGAGGCTGGCTTTGAACCTGTGCAATCCTCCTGTCTCAGCCTCCCAAGCGCTGGGATTACAAGCATATGCCACCATACCCAGCTTGTATTTATTTATTTTGAAACAGTCTTTTTTTTTTTTTTTTTTTTGGCAGATATGGGGGTGGAACTCAGGGGCATTTGGCCTCTGAGCTACACTCCCTGCCCTATATTTTATTCTTTATTTTGAAACAGGGTCTCACTGAGTTTGTAGAGGGCCTCACTAAGTAGCTGAGGCTGTCCGCCAACAGTGATCCTCTGCTCTCAGCCTCCCGAGTGCTGGGATTACAAGCATGGGCCAAGCATGTGCCACCACTCCCAGTTTGAAATGGGGTCTTGCTAAATTGCTGAGCTAGCCTGAGAGATCTCCTGCCTTAGCCTTCCAAGTGCCAGGATTACAGGTGTGTACCACCGTGCTTGTGTGCCCGTACATTAAGCATTGCATCTAAGAGTTGGACGTGGTGATGCGTACCTCGAATCCCAGTACTAGGGAAGCTGAGATAGGCAGATTCCAGCCAGCTGCAGCAAGTTATTGAGACCCTGTTTCAAAATAAAAAGTAATATAGGGCTGGACAATTTCCAGTACCACAACAAACAAACAAAAACAAAAATTGCAGATCAGTATCTACCTATTTTGCATCTTGTTGTTCTTTTATGCAAGAGTCCCAAAATTATTATTATTACTCTTAAGGTACCAGAGATGGAATCCAGGGACATTCTGCCTCTGAGCTACATCCTCATTCTTATTATTTATTCTTTATTTTGAAACAGGGTCTTATTAAGTTGCAGAAGGCCTAAGTAGCTGAGGCTGGCGTGAACCTGTGATTCTCCTGTCTCAGCCTCCCAAGTACTAGAATTACAAGTGTGAGCCACCACATCCAGCATGGTCCCCAAATCCTAAAGTTGCCTTCCTTGACAAAACAGCTGAGTTCTTACCAACTCTCCTGCGGCGAGTGTCCTGTGGGTGTATTCTTGATCCTTTTCCTGTAATGCCCTGTCTAGCTGGATGGTATGCAAGTATGTATGTATGTATGTATGTATGTATGTATGTATGTATTAGGTACTGGGGATGGAACCCAGGGACATTCCTTTCTCTGAGCTACAACCCCAGTCCTACTTTCTAGTCTTTATTTTGAGACGGTCTCACTGTGTTACAAAGGGCCTCACTACATAGCTCAGGCTGTCCTCGAACTGCCATCCTCCTGTCTCAGCCTCTCAAATGCTGGGATTACAAGCGTGCCTCCCCCACATGCAGCTGGGATGCCTGTATTTCTACCTTTCTCCTCTGTGGACTTAGGTACTGTCCTCTTGGTTCTGTCTGCACTGTTTTCTGGGACCAGCCGCTGTTCTCTGGGGCCCATGCTCAGTGACTTGTGCTTCACCCTCACATGTATAGACTTGGCTATTCATGTACATCATTCATACGTCCACTCTTTACCCATGAATTCATCCCATTTGTGTACCTTTACATGCAAAGCAGGGTGTTCCTTGTACTAAGCATGATCTCGCTAACATATTGTACTTGCTTGCAAACCCTGGCTGAAAGGCCTTAACAGGTCTGGCAGCTTTCTGAGTGGGTAGGGCATTGTCTGAAGCGTTGTCCACGTTGGCTGGCCTCCTTCCACACGTGTGGCGTTGGTGCTGTGGTGCAGGTAGGTGTGAAGGAGGGTGTTTACTGTGGGAATAGAGCATTCTGTGTGGTGTGTGTCCTCACTGACTAGTGCTAACTAGCCCTAACCTGATCTGGTGTTCTGTAGTGCAGGTACCTGTTGAGTAGACTGCAAACAAGTTTCACTTGCAGTACTTAATGTTCATGTTTGTGATAAAGGAGGCCGAGGCAATGCTGCAGAGCTGCTTACAGCTGGTGAGAAGGACTGGAGAGCCTCGTGGCACTGCAGGCTGCTAGGGTTGCCGGAAGGAACAGGTGAGCCTTGCAGTGAGTCTAGAATCTACCACCACTTCTGGTAGACGGTGAGGAGGAGGTGATTGAACCAACCAGTGTCTGCCCTTTGTGGTTCAAAGGCCTTCTCAGTGAGCCTCTCAAGTGCTTTTGGAAATGAGTCTTGGATGTGTCAAACCATTCCTGCATGACATAATCTAGCCTGTGAAAAATAATTTGTTTTGGCCTAAAACCTAGAAGTATTGAGAGACAGATACCTAGACAAGAACTCTGTTCCTGGAGAAGCTGCGGGTAGAGATGTGTTTAAACTTGTCCTCATTCAGTACCATATTTGGCAGAAACTCTGTGTGGAAGGAAATTTGCCACAAGCTGGTGGCTTTCTGAGATGCAGTGTCAGAAGCAGGTTCTTTCCCCTCTGTCACATTCAAAAGTGTGGTTTCTAGTTATGTTTATAAAAATGAGAACATAGTATAGGACGTGAAATTGGTCTCTTTAGTAGACATTGACTGGCATTTCTCGGGGACCTGCACCTGTGCGTGGGTCTTGTGGGGATGTCTAAGGGGGGCACCTCTACTTGCTGCTTCTCCCTCCTGCACCCTTCTCTCGTGCTCACTGGCTTCTGTCCTTCACAATTGCCTGCACCATTTGTACTGAATGCCATTTATTTCTAGATTTCAGGCCTAACCCTTCTAATGTGGGTTAACTCATGTTTATTATTCTTTTAGAAAAGTGTATTCATAGAGTTTTAATCACTTCTGATCTTGACTTTGCATCCAATGTAAAGATTTTTAACTTCTTGACTGAATGTGGCGTTGTTTAAATTAGATGTTTTGGAATCTGCTAGTGAACACACTGTCAGGCTGAAATATTGGATGACTACAGGAATAAGGTTTTGCAAAAGCCTGTTTTTGTGTGATTGACAATAATTGGTCAGCACCTGAGGGTCCCCAGTAGATTGCAGGGTATATTTGTTTATTTGGGGTACTAGGGATTGAATCCAGGGACATTCTACCTTCAAAATATTCCCTGTGCGCGCGTGTGTGTGTGTGTGTGTGTGTGTGTGTGTGTGTATTTATTACATACATACATACATACATACATACTCACTCACTCAGGGTGGAATCCAGGGACATTTTACCTCTGAGCTATACCTCCAGTCCTCTTTTATTTATTATTTTGAAATAGAATCTCATTAAATTGTGGAGGACCTAAGTTGCTAAGGCTAGCCTTGAACCTGCAGTCCTCCTGTCTGCCTCTCAAGTACTGGGGTTGCGAGCATGTGCTGCCATGCCTAGTTGTCCTTTTTATCTTGAAATAGGGTCTCGCTAAGTTGCTACGGCTGGCTTTCAACCCGCAGTCATCCTGTCTCAGCCTCCCTAGTACTGGGGTACAGGTGTGCAGCCCTGTGCTCAGTGTGAACATTATTTCTTATTTTATGTCTGAAGGAGCAGGTGAAAGGAGCCTCAGGATGGTAAATCCAGAAAGAACGCCTTTCATTGCTTCAGTGCTAATGCACTTTGGATCTAAGTCATCTTCTCTATTAGCCACTTCAGTTTTATTGTTCAAGGACCATTCTCTTGTTCTGTCTTGACATTGGACTGCCATTGTTTGAGGCTCCCTGTCTACTGCTTACTGTTAGGAAACTGTGCTTTTTCTCTTTGAATTTCTCTTTTTGATGAGTTTCATCTACCAGTAGAGGAACTTGGACATTATGTTCTACTAGAAGACTCCACATTCTAGGATAGGGACCTCCTGCTGCTGTGGGGGTAAAGACTGTCCGATTGCTAAGAAGACATGGACATATACACAGACTTCTCTGCTCACAGCAGCCCCTGCTGGGCTGCTGGGCTGGTCAGCACAGGTACCACGCAACACTGATCAACCTTCTGGAAACTTCTGGCCATTCAGAGATGAAGACAATTGCTAGCATGTAGCATTAGATATGGAAATTGAAGTTTAAAAGACATCTTAAGGGCTGGTGGTCATGATTTGGTAGGGAGATGCTGGACTCCTAGCAGGCTTCATAATTTTTTCTTTTTTTCTTTTTCTTTTGGCAGGCCTGGGGATGGAAGCCAGGGGCATTTGACCTCTGAGCTATACCTCCGTTTCATTCTTTATTTTGAAACAGGATCTCACTAAGTTACGAAGTGCCTCACGAAGTAGCTGAACCGTGATCCTCGGGTCTCAGCCTCCCAAATGCTGGAATTACAGGCGTGTGCCACCATGCCCGGCTAGGCTTCATATCTTGAAGGTGCATCACCACACCCTCTGAGTAACCCCACCTGCTTCTAACCTTGCTTTACCTGTCATTTAGCAAGGGTGTTTCAGGTGTGTGTTTGTGTTCTTGTGCAACCGCAGTCTCACCAGTTAGAGCATAACTTCTGGGTGCCACCCAGTTCTGAGACCTAGCAGGTCTTCATCTCATGGTTTGTTGCATTAGTCACTGGATATTCATCGGGTCTTGGTTTAAACTGGGTGTGGTGGCGCACCTTGTAATCCCAGTACTTGGGCAATTTAGGAGGATCACAGGTTCAAGGACAGCCTCAGCAAGGCTCATCAACCCAGTGAGACCCTGTTTCAAAATAAAAATAAAATAGGGCTTGGGATTTAGCTCAGACATAGAGTGCCCAGTAACTCCCTCCCAAAAAAATAAAAGAAAAAGAAAACAAAGATCTTGGTTTGAGTCCTAAGACTTTATGTGTGTATAATGTGCTTGTATGAGCTAGGTACTGCCACTCTGATATGAAAGGTTTTGAACTTGTCCTGCAGGCAGATTCTGGACACATGGCAGACATGTTGAATGTGTAGGAGAGGGCTGTGGACAAGCTTTTCTTGTTTTGATCTACTGGGGCCAGGTAGACCTTACTTCATCCCTTCCTCTGAGGATTGGACCAAGGGATGTTCTGACACAAGCTGTACCCATCAATTTCTTTTTAATTTTTTGTTTCTTTTGAGACAGGATCTCTTAGTTTGTGATCCTTCTGCCTTGGCCTCCCAAGTTGGTGGTGTTATATCTGCACACCACAGCATTGTTACGGGCCCCAGCCCCACACCACGTCAGCTGAACCCAAGCCAACCCACAGCCCTGTTTTTTTATTTTATTTTATTTTATTTTTTTGTGTGGTATTGGGGTGCAACCCAGGGACAGACTACCTCCAAGCTATATCCCTAGCCCTATTTTTTTATTCTTTTTATTTTGAAACAATGTCTCACTGAATTGCAAAGGGCCTAAGTAGCTAAGGCTGTCTGTGAAACTGATCCTCCTGTCTTCAGCTTCCCAAATGCTGGGATTACAAGTGTGTGCCACCACACTTGGTTCTTATTTTATTTTTTTTATAAAGTTTCACTAACCTGCAGAGTGCCTTGCTGTCAGTTGCTGAGGCTGACCACAAACTTTTGATTCTCCTATGTCCAGCCTCCAAGTAGTGGGCTTATAGGGTGTGCCACCATGCCTAGCTCTACGTGGCCTTCAGAAACTAGGCCTCCCAGATGATTTTGGAGGGAAGATTTCTTACTGTAGAAAGCAGTTGCTTTTTGGTGATTATTACTGGTGATCATATTTGCAAGTCTGGGTGAGGGTGGTGTAGATCAGTGGTGGATTGTTAGATTTATTTGGAAAGCATGAAAGGAGAAATTAACCATTTTACAGTTCTCCCTCCCAGACACACATAATGCACAGCAACTGGAGGAGGTGAGGTTGCACTGGTGAGGAGTCTTAAACACAATGAAGCCAGGCGTGGTGGCGCACACTTGTAATCCCAGGTCTTGGGAAGCTGAGACAGGAGGATGGCACAAGTTTGAAGCCAGCCTCAGTTACTGAGTGAGGTTCTCAGCAACTTAGTGAGACCCTGTTTCCAAATAAAATATAAAATAGGTCTGGGAGTATAGCCCGGAGGTAGAAAGCCCTTGGGTTCCACCCCAGTACCACAAAACAAACAAACAAAAAACCACAATGAGCACATCTTCTGTGTAGCCTCTGTCTCTTCTGGGCCTGTCTGCTTGTTTCTAGTGGGTGGAACAAGGCAGGCAGTGGTGCTTAGGGTTCTTTAGTTTTTATGTGTGGCCAATATATCCATCTCTCTTCTCAGTGTGACCCCTTGGGAGTTGGAGAACTCCTAATTTAGAGGCCAGTGTCCCGTCAGTGTCTCTTCCTAATACTGTGGTTAAAGGAAGGATTGAACGTGACTAATCTTGTACATAGATGTAGCTGCCTTCCAAGCGCAGAGAGGCTGTTTTCTTTTCTGAGGCAGCCTTGGACACCAGGCCGGTCCCTCAGCCCAGGTGCTAGGGAAGCCATGGTTCTGCTTTCTTTTGCTCAATGCTGCTCCTTTTGGAGGGCTCGGACCTGAACACCCAGTCTTGCTTAAGCTGGGATTGTGAGCAGTACCTCTTTTCCACTTGGTTTGGTAGTAATGTGTTTTGAAAGCTTTGTTGGTCATACAAGGTAGAGAACAAAGGAGCTTCTAATTTGGCACGTGCATTTAGAGGGCTTCTGTGCTGCTGGGAAGTGGTGAGAGTGGGGAGGAGGACGGGGCACGGCTCGGGTCCTGAGCTGGCGTCTGTGTGTAGGTAAGACAGGACTGCAGAGCCGGTGCATCTGGCCAGCAGTCTCAGCCATTTTGCTGGGAAGCTCAAGCTTAGGACTGCCGTTTTAAAAATGGATTGTTTCTGAATGAATGTTGTGTGTAAACTCCGTTTATTGAGGTGAATTTTCATCTCTTTCAAAGATCAAATGGGTAAGCCGGGCATGGTGGCGCGCACGCTTGTAATCCCAGCGCTTGGGAGGCTGAGACAGGAGGATCACACAGGTTCAAAGCCAACCTCTGCTATTTAGTGAGGCTCCCAGCAACTTAGACTCTGTTTCCAAATAAGATATAGGTCTGGGAGTATAGCCTGGCGGTAGAAAAGCCCCTGGGTTTCATTCCCAGTAACACACACACACACACACACACACCAAAAGACAAATGGTAAAAATGAGCCAGGTGTGGGGGTGCACTCCTGTAATACCAGTACTTGGGGTGAGGCTGAGACAGGAGGACTGTAGGTTTGAGGCCAGTCTCAGTAACTTAGTAATTCTCAGCAACTTAGTGAGACTCTTTCAAAATAAAAAATAATGAAATAGGCCACATTTTTAAAAAAGTAAGGGCCACAGTACCACAATATAAATGAATAAAAGGTAGTAAAAGTGTTCGGAAACAAAGGGTAGATATGGATTTTATTATGGTAATGCTTCTCTAAAGTGGCCTATAATATTTGTTAATATGCCAGCTAAATGTACACCTTTCTGCCCTTTGACACCAGGATTTCCTTGTGCCTGGCATTGTGTTTGTGTGTACACACATGTCCAGATTCCAGTGCCATGTTCTTAAGCCACAGTGGTCAGCAGTCAAAAGCGGTATATCTTTGGAGCTGGTCAGTGATGAGCACTGCAGTCTTAGCAGTGGGTGTGCGGGTGCTTAGGCAAGGTTTCCTGTGCATTGTGGTGACACAGTCAAGAATGTTTCCCACAGAGAATTTGAAGAATAGTGAAAAGCCGGAGGAAGAAAGCCAAGATCCGAGCTTGATCTCCCACTGGAGAAGATCGAACCCAGGGCTTTGCTCATGCTAGACAAGCTCATCCCTCTGCTACGCCCCAGGCCCTGAGCTTTATTTGATTTTGAAGGTTCAATAGGAGTTTGACAAGTGGGCTGATTATAAAAGGGCTAAGAAGAGGGCCTCTTGCTGGGCATGGTGGTGTATGCTTGAAATCCTAGTACTTGGGAGGCTGACACAGGAGATAACAGGTTCTTGGCCAGCCTCAGCTACTTAGTGAGGCCCTCCACAACTTAGTGAGACCCTGTTTCAACATAAAGAATAAAGAATAGGGCTGGGGGTGTAGCTTGGAGGTAGAATGCCCCTGGGTTGACTCTCCCATACTGGGTGTGGGGGGGAAAAAGAAGGCCTCCTAAACTGGAGGACTTTGAGGTTTTTTGGAGCCTGAGGCTGCCCAGTCACCAGCATTCAAAGGTGGGTGCACCAGCGGTATTCAAACAGGCTACTAGATGAACAGTGTCCAGTCAGCTTAATGGGGTGCCCCCACCTTAAAAACCAACAAACAGCAACAACCTGCCAGCAGAAAACACTGGCGCACATCCCACAGAGGAATGTGGCTTTTGTTTGTGAAACTTCTCTCCAGTTGTGTGCCTGTGTGCTTGTGTGTGCTGCATCATGATATGAAGAATGTGTCTCACTGTGGACCCGAGTTTGATGAGGGAAGATCCCCAGCTACTGGCCCAGAGGGCGGCGTGGACAGTGAAGCATGACAGAAGCTCAGGAAGAGTAAGAGGCTGGGGCCAGGTGCGGTGCGCACGCCTGTAATCCCAGTGCTTGGGAGACTGGAGACAGGAGGACCACAGGTTCCAGTCCAGTGTACATGGCTTCGCCAGAACTTGTTTCAAAATAAAAAAAATTTAATAGGGCTGCTAGTGTAGCTCAGAGATAGAAAGTTTTTGGGTCGTATCTGCAGTACCTCTCTTCCCTCCATAAAAAGAATAGGTAGAGGGTCCAGATGTGTGCCTTGAATATGAGGAGGTTGGATACATTGGAAAAGTGTCCCTGATGGACAGTGTCTGTAGTAGACAACACTGATGTCCGTAGCTTAGGAGGCACTGATGTTCAGGATTGGCACTAAACTGCACGCTTGGAATCCCCGCACTTGGGAGGCTGAGACAGGAGGATCGCAGGTTCGAAGCCAGCCGCAGGGACTTAGTGAGGCTCTCAGCAATTAGTGAGAACCTGTTTCCAAATGAAATATAAAATAAGTCTGGGAGTATACCCTGGAGGTAGAAAGCCTCTGGGTTCCATCCCCAGTACCACAAAAAAAAGGCCACACAGGTTGATGAGGTTATTAAGGAGACTGAAGAAACACTTAAGAAGCAGGTGGAGGAAGAAGATCTAGTCAGTGAGATGAAGCAGAAACAACGAGAGGGGCTGGGAGTGATACACAGGGATCCTGGAATAAAGAGGGCAATTTATAGGATAAGGATGCTGAGAGGCCGCCTCAGATAAGAGCCTGCTTTGTTCCTGGTTCAAATGGAGGGTGAACTAAGTCTGCCCTGGATTTTTGAGATTTGAATATTTCTTCGTAAGTGCCAGCATTGTGTTGATATTTTGGGTCAGGGAGAACTTTGCCAGTTACAGACCTAAAAGGCTGTCTGGGAGCCCGAGTGAGGAGTGTGAGTGGAGGGAGGGAGGTGGGTGTGTGACCATGGATGCAGACTTTGTAGCTTGAGTGTGATCCTGCCTCCTAGGCAAATTCTTCAGCCTCAGAACTGGCTCTCTCAAAGCACACGAGGATGACGCGCCCCTGAGGGGCCATGGTGAGGCTCAAGTAGAAGGTGGGGTGCCCTTGAGCCCATGCTAGGATGCTCACTGAGCAGGCAGCATATTAGGCAAGCTGGTAAATGTGGGCATGGTGTGTTAAACTGCACCTCTTGGGCTCTCCTTGAGAGTTCTGTAAATAGTTTTTAATAGGCAGAGTAGCAGGTTTTGCAGGCCACTCCTGGGTATCACAGGGTTTTGCTGAATGTAAAGGGAGGTCGGGAGAGGGATGTAAAGTAACAGACTGGGTTGGCTGTCTGTCCCAGCTTGTGCTCCCACTTCCAAGGGCTGCAGGGGCTGTTTGTGATGAGCAGGAAAGCTGGATGGGGAGAATAAAGGCAGAGATAATTAATGTTATGATTTCCAGAGAGGAGTTGCGAAAGACTGTGCATGGGAACAGACTCCCTTTGTCTGTCTTAAAGACGCAGTTTACTTCTGTTGGCGATGTTCCTGTGGTTGCAGTGGCTAGGCATCAGGATGCCCTGATGAAACTTGGAAGGTCACGCCTCACCGCAGTGGGCAGAGCCAGTAGAGCTGGGAGAAAGCACGTGGTGACACCTGTCCACAAGTCAGCCGCTCCGTAGGCTTTATTTATTTTTTATATTTTTTGCGGTACTGGGGATGGAACCCAGGGGGTATTCTATCTCTGAGCGACACCCCCAGTCCTATTTTTTATTCTTTATTTTGAAACAGGGTCTAGGCTCTCTGTGAACTCAGATCCTCCTGCTTCAGCCTCCCAAATACTGAAATTACAAGCGTGTACCACCAAGCCCAGCTCAACAGGCTTTTATTAAACCTTGATCTTAACAAAGGAAAGTCACCCAGTACTAACAGCATGAGTTGAGACTCAGCTGCACTTCAGTTGTTTGTCCTAGGTGGCATTCCTAGCTGCCTTTCCTCCACACAGACAGTGTGTGTTCATTGGACTTCATGTTATAACGTGCAAATTATTACTGTGAATCCAGTCTCAATGAAAAGGGTGCACATTTAGGGATAGGGTTGTCTGTTTTTTGGTGCTACTGGGGATGGAACCCAGGGGACATTCTATCTCCGAGCTATACCCTCAGCCCTAATTTTTAGTCTTTATTTTGAAACAGAGTCTCACTGAGTTAGGGTTGTATTATTATTATTATTATTATTATTTTTTTTTTTTTTTTGCGGGTCTGGGGATGGAACCCAGGGGCATTCAACCTCCGAGCTACACCCCCTGCCCTATTTTTTATTCTTTCTTTTGAAACCAGGTCTCACTGAGTTGCAGAGGGCCTCACTAAGTAGCTGAGGCTGTCCGCGAACCATGATCCTCCGGTCTCAGCTGGGATTACAAGCATGCGCCACCATGCCCGGCTTTGTTAGGGTTGTATTTTAAAGGAAAAAAAATGTTATGTTTGATATGGACTTGAAGAGCTAAAAGCTAAACTGATTTTTTATGCTTTATAGGTTAAACATCTGATCCTCTCAATCATTAAAAACAATATTTTTAGGGGAAAAAAACCTGGCATAATATGAGTACTAGACAGAACAACTCTCTACTCTTAAAAAAAAGGCTTAAGAAACTTAAGATTCTGTAAGTTGTAGAATATATGATTTTTTTTTGTGTGTGTGTGTGTGGTACTGGAAATTCAATCCAGGGCCATTCTACCCCAGCCCTATTTTCTTCTTCTTTTTTTATTTTTTTACTTTTTATTTTTTGCAGGTCTGGGGATGTAACCCCCAGGGGGCATTTGACCTCAGAGCTATACCCCCTGCCCACTTTTTTATTCTTTATTTTGAAACAGGGCTTCACTGAGTTGCAGAGGGCCTCACTAAGTAGCTGAGGCTGTCCGCGAACCGCGATCCTCCAGTCTTAGCCTTACAAGCGTGTGCCACCACGCCTGGCTTCCTATTTTATTCTTTATTTTGCAACAGGGTCTAAATTGCAGGGCTGGCCCTGAACCTGCGATCCGCCTTTCTCAGCCTCCCAAGTACTGAGATTACAAGTATGTGTGCTCAGCTGAATATATGATACTTAGTGAGCATTTATAAGCTCATGTAGACTTGACCATTTACCTAGTTTTGGCGCGGGTGGGGGTCAGTTAGGCGCTCTTTCCCTCCACTCAGTGCCTTATGAATTCTAGGCAAGCACTCAGCCACGGACTGAGATACATCCCTTACTGGTAGTTGGCATTTTGGTAGGGATTACATGAAACCAGTAAGTTATCTTGGGAAGCACCACTGTCTTGATCTATAAACATGAGATTTTCTCCCATTGATTTAGATCTTTTATTATTTCTAACAATATTTTGTAGTTCTCAGTGTATAAACCTTAGATCTCTTTGGTTCAGTTCACCACTATTTACTCTTTTTTTTTTTTTTTTTGGTACTACTGGGAATTGAGCCCCGAGGAGCACTCTACCTCTGAACTACACCCCGGAACGATTTTACTTCTTACTTGGAAACAAAGTCTCACTAGGTTGACGAGAGTCTCACTCTCAACTGAGGCTGTCCTTGAATATGCGGTCCTCCTGGCTCCGTCTCCAAGTACTAAGATCATAAGCTCGCACCACCATGCCCAGTCCATTTCACTTTTTTTTTTTTTTTTGATGCTGTTAAAAAGACAGTTTTTTCTTTAACTTCCTTAAGCATGTAAATATAACTGGGTTTTGTATATGGAGTACTTGTCTTGAAACTTTGCTGAACTCACTTATGAGCTTCATTTTTTTTTAAAGGTTTTGCATTTTGTTATGTAGTTGGTCAACCTGCTTTAATTCAAGCTTTTGGTCATGTTCTATTGATGGTGGTTCTTGATTTCCTGTGATTATTTCCTGATGTGAGTTGTTTCATTGCTTCTCTTGAGCTCTGCCACTGAGGGTTTTTTTTTGGGGGGGGGTGACAGTGGAAATCGAACCCAGGACCATTCTACCTTCAAACTTCACCCCAGTCCTTTTTATTTTTCGTTTTAAAATAGGGCCTTGCTAGGTTGCTGAGAGTCTTGTTAAGTTGCTGAGGCTGTCTTCAAACCTGTAATTGTCCTGTCTCAGCCTCCCAGCTCAGTATACATCTTATTCTCTTTTGATGTGGTCTTCCAAAGGAGATAGTATAGAGTATTTGCAAGGAACTCTGTGAACAAGACTTGTATCATGAGAACAGTGTTTTCATGGAGCTGCATCTGCTTCTGGGTTTTCTGCTTAACAAAAGACAGGCTGGTGCCCAGTGTCCTGCAGTCTATCCCACTTGGACTGTTCATTTTGCAGAAATAAAACAGATGGGTGTTGTGAGAGGTTAAGAATAAACAAGCAATTGTTCTGTAGGATACTTCACTCTGATGAAGTAAAACAGCCACATCACAGCTTTCTGACACCTTGATCATAAAATGGGTTGACAGTTAACTTCAAAGACAACATACATATGTTTTCTTTTGAGTTTTGTAATTAGAATATTTACTTAATCTGTTTTCTTTTGCCATAATAGAATACCCGAAGGCCAAGCGTGGTGGCGCACGCTTGTAATCCCCGCACTTGGGAGGCTGAGACAGGAGGATCGCACAGGTTCGAAGCCAGCCTCAGCTACTTAGTGAGGCTCTCAGCAACTTAGTGAGACCCTGTTTCTAATAAAATAGAAAATAGGGCTGGGAGTATAGCTCTCAGGTAGAAAGCCTCTGGGTTCTACCCACAATACCACAAAAATAAATAAATATAAAAGAATACCCGAGACTAGGTAATTTATAAAGGAAACAGACTTATATTGGCTCACAGTTTGGAAAAGCCCCAAAGCACAGCATTGGGACCTGCGTGGCTTTTGGTGAGGGCTATGCATGGCAGAGAAGCAGCAGCACAAATGGTGCATTTGCAAGAGAGACAAGGGGCCAGACTCCTTGGAGAAAGGTAGTGATCCCTCTGTAAGGCCGTATGTCCTGATGACCAAATACCTCTCTCTTGGCGCTACCTACCAACCCTGCAACATTGAGGCATTAAACCTCTGGAGTTTGAGTGCAAGGATTTTAGCGTGGAATTCTGTGGGTTTGTTATGAGCTAGATGTCTTACTGGTAGATTTTCTTTCTTTTTGTTTTGGTGGTACTGGGGTTCCTGGAAGTCCTCCTACCTCCGGGCTACACTCCCAGACCTACTTTATATTTTTGAAACAGGGGCTCTTAAACCAGCGTGGCTGGCTTCGAACCTGCGCGATCCCCTGCGCTATCCTCCTGTCTCCGCCTCCCAAGCATGGGGATTACAAGCATGTGCCACCACGCCCGGCTTACTAGTAGATTTTCTGACTTAGGCCTTCTGTCAGGTGTGTCTTGTTAAGGCTCTTAGGGGTGATTGCATGGTGTCTGGATGAAGGTGAGAGCCCCTGTTCCTCACCTGATCCAGGCTTGTTGCAGTGAGGGCCAGGAGGGTGTTAGAAGGCTTTTGCTTAGGAGCTGGGACATGAAGCTCAGGCTGGTGCAGGTCTTTCTGGGCTGCTTCCTCAGTGGGTGGCATTGGGGAGCTCTGCTTTGAGTCACTCGGACTAGCTTGAGTTAATTTTCAGGTATCTCCCAGTTTCCTTTTGGGTTTTTCATTCCAGCCACAAATCTGTTCACTTTTAAAGACATCTTTGTCGTCGGGGGTGGTGGCATACACTTGTCATCCCCGCGCTTGGGAGGCGGAGACAGGAGGATCGCGCAAATTCGAAGCCAGCCACGCTGGCTTAAGAGACCCTGTTTCCAAACAAAAAGTATAAAATAGGTCTGGGAGTGTGGCCTGGAGGTAGAAGGGCTTCCAGGAACCCCAGTACCACCACCAAATAACAAACAAACAAACAAACAAATAAATAAAGACATCTTTGTCATCTCTGGGCTTCGTGAGTGAGGCTGGGAAGGCTGTAGTGTGGGGAAGGGTGTGTGGTTTGCCACTCGGCACGGGTGTGTAGAGGTTCTTGTTCAGTTTAATCCCTGTAAGGATCTGTCCTGTTGCTCTCTCTAACCACAGCCTCCTCCCTCCCACCCATCACCTACCTTTTCTTTAACCCCTGGAAACCATTAACTTGCCCTTTCTTTCTTTCTTTCTTTCTTTCTTTCTTTCTTTCTTTCTTTCTTTCTTCTTTCTGTACTGGGGGTGGAGCCCAGGAGCTTTCTACCTCCGGGCTACACTCCCAGACCTGTTTTTCTATTCTATTGTAAACAGGGTCTCACCAAGTAGCTGAGGCTGGCTCTGAACCTGCGCCATCCTCCTGTCTCAGCCTCCCAAGTGCTGGGATTACAAGTGTGCGCCATACACGCCCAGCTCGTTCTCTCCCTCCCTCCCTCTCTCTCTTTCCTTTCTTTCTTGGCACCTGGAATTGAACCTGGAGGCATTTTACCTCTGAGCTAAACCCCCACCCTGATTTTATTTCTTACTTGGAAACAGGGCTTTGCTAAGTTGTGAAGGGCCTCGCTGGGTTGTTGAGGCTGGCTTTGAACCTGCGATCCCTTTGTCTCAGCCTCCTAAGTGCTAGGATTACTTGCCTTCCATTTCTAAAATTTTGTTATACAAGAATGCCATATAAAGGTGAGCACAGTGGTACAGGTTTGTTATCCCAGTAGTTAGGAGTGAGACAGGAGGATTGAAGGCTTGAGGCCAACCTCAGCAACTTAGTGAGACCCTGTTTACAAACAAAGAACAAAAAGGGCTGGGATGCATCTCAGAGGTAAAATGTGCCTGGGGCCAATATCTAGTACCAAAACAAACACCCAAGTTGTAAGTGAAACCACAGAAATGTAAGCTTTTTTTTTTTTTTTTTTTTTTTTTTTTGGTGGTACTGGGGTTCCTGGAAGCCCTTCTACCTCTGGGCTACACTCCCAGACCTATTTTTACATTTTTATTTGGAAACAGGGTCTCCTAAGCCAGCGCACACGGCTGGCTTCGAACCTGCGCAATCCTCCTGTCTCTGCCTCCCCAGCGCGGGGATTACAAGTGTGTGCCACCACGCCCGGCAAGATGTAAGCTTTTTACATTTTATTTAATGATACTGGGAGTTGACTCCTGGGGTATTCTACCCCCAAATTACACCCCTAGCTCTTTTTTAAATTTATGTTTTTACTTTGAAACACAGGGTCTGGCTAAATTTGCAGAGACTGGCCTTGAACCTGTCATCTCTGTCTAGTCTCCCAAGGACTGGGATTCCAGGTGAGTGCCACTACTCTAGGCCGAAGCAGAACTCTTTGAGATTTTTTCTTTCTTTTTTGTTCAGCTCATTTCCTTGGAGACGTACCCAAAGTTGATAGTTTCATCTTGGAACACCAGGATTTGCACATAAGTAGAGTGTGTGTGTGCGCGTGTGTGGACGTACACACATACGTTACTAGGGACTGAACCCAGGGGCATTCTTCCTCTGAGCTATAACCCTAGCCCTGTTTTATTTTGAAGCAGGGTCTTGCAAGGTTAACTATTTGCTGAGACTGTCTTAAAACCTGCCATCCTCTTGTCTGAGCCTCCCAAGTACTAAGACTATAGGCATGTGCCACCATGTCTGGCTCCTAAACGGTGTTCTGATCTGAATGCTCTGTAGTTGAAGTCTTCACCCACCGAAGAACACTTGTGCTGGTCTACTAGTTGGCAGTTATGAATGCATCTGCTGTGAACTTTCTTATAGAGGTTATTGGACTTTTCTTGACCCATAGAAAGGGCTGCCTCCAACAGTCCAGGCACTAAGCACTTGGTTGCTGCGACTGCGGTATCACTGTGTGCTTCAGGTTAGCACTGCACATCTCATCCTGTCCTGTCTCTGTGTGTTTGAACTCGGTGAACAAGTGTTTACCAGGATTGCCACAGCTTTGCACCAATCTCTTAAAACCGGGCAGGAGGAGCTCACTGCTGCTTTCCCTGGTAAGTAGGCGAGAGGCAAGCAAGTGCTTGATCCTGAGCTTGCTGGGTGTGTCTGCCACTCAGAGCCCAAGCTTCATAGTGTGTGCCAGTTTAGTTAGCCAGTGCCATCCTGTACTGAGCTCCTATAGTCAGTAAATGATTTCAGTTCATATTAACTAAAATTCTAGTTCTTCATAAGATTATGATAGAGCTAGGCTCTGTTGTGCACACCTGCAATCCAGTTACTCAGAAGGCTGATACAGGAGGATCACAAGTTTAAAGTCAGCCTGGACAACTTAGTGAGACTCTGTATCAAAATACAAGAGGCTGAGATGTGGCTAAGTTCTAGATCTAGATGGACCAATGGGACAGAAAAATGGTTCTCGACTAACAGTGTTTTGGTTCTGTTGGCTAAAATATGCATAGTAAGACTAGTCTTTGCTACTTTGGATTCATGGGCATTTAGTGCATTAGAAAGGGTCTTAAGTAATGTCCAGTTTTTAGAAACTAGAGAGAAATATGTCCATCTGAAGCAGTGGTGTGTAGGCCAACTGAAAACATCTGGGCTTCTTTGCTAGGGATTGGAGAGGTATCCATTTGGGTAAGAAATCATTGCTGGTTTTGTGCTGATCAGAAGCCTTTATTTAGTAGAAATGGACATGAATTGAGTAGTGGTAAGTGTAGTTGAGTGAGTAAAATTCTTCTAAAACTTGGGATTCTAATAGGGGAGAAAAGGGAGACTTTGTGGATTGTCTACCATGTTTCTTATAAGGTTGTCATTCTGTATTTTTGACTGCTGCCAGTGGCCAGTTACTTTGCAGTCTCTTCTGTGTACCAAAGAGAAAGAAAAGCCAGATTTCTAATGTAAAAAAATTTTTCCCTCAATATTGGGAATATTCGTTATTTTGAAACAAGGTCTCACTAAGTTGTGGAAGAACTCACTAAGTAGCTGAGGCTGGCCACGAACCCGTGATCTTCCTGTCTCAGCCTCCCAAATACTGGTATTACAAGAGTGTACCACTGTGCCGGACTCTAATATAAATTATTATGCAGAAGTGAGATGAGTTTGGGTCAACTTAAATATCATTATTTCTTGGTGTGTGTGTGTGTGTGTGTGTGTGTGTGTGTGTGTGTGTGTGAGAGAGAGAGAGAGAGAGAGAGAGAGAGAGAGAGAGAGATCTTTATTTTGAAACAGAGTCTCACTAAATAGCTGAGGCTTATTGTGAACCTGCCATCCCTTGTCTCAGCCTTCCAAGTACTGGGATTACAAATGTACGTCACCACTCCCGGCCTCTTGGTATATTTTTAAATTTTTTCTATCCATAATGGGGGTACATAACTCATTAAAGTAATTGGTGAGATACAATAGAGTAGAAAGGTACTTTAAAATCTGGCATTGCTCCACTGTTCATAGGTAACCACTATTAATGTTAAGGATATTTCCTAGATTTTCTTAAGAACCTGTGTCACTTTTCTTCCTACAGATTGTGTTTGGCAGAATTTGTCTGCACTTGTGGTTATCAGCTTATCTATACTGTGGGTCTCTCCGGTGGATGCATCCCCCTGTTGCTTTCATTGCATTCTTGGTGAGGTTGTACACATATGAGGACCCCCTCTCAGACAATAGATGCTTCACCCCACTTTACCTCAGTTGGCCCTACTTTTTTTTAAACAGTGGGATCATAGCAGCCCCCCCCTACACACACACACACACACACACACACACACACACCCACACACACACACACCCCACACACACACACACACACCCCACACACACACGGCTGTTTTCCCTGTGAGAGACTTGTGATTTTGGCTGGAGTCATTCCTAGTTGTCACACCTCGATGGGGGGCCTCTTGAGTGTCCAGGCTCTAGAGGCCCCACTAGTGTTCCTTCAGGAGTGTTCTCTGCTGTGTTCCTGGACACCCACCTTACCCTGCTCCCGTTACTCTCCTCATGGACAGTTGGAAGTCTGATGACAGGTTTGCTCCTCACAGGAGCCCTGGCGTGTGGCACCTGGAAGCTGCTCGTGCACGTTGTGTATAGTGGCCATGGAGGTTGTGGCAGCTTTGAAAATCTGTACTGTAAGTTTTAGGACAGAATAGTCTTACTTCATCATTGCAAAACACATACACGCCCTTCTCTGTTGAGGGCAGCAGAGCATGGGACCCTGTTGAGGCTAGCATGCTTTGTCCTGCAGTGTTTTTTCCCTATAGATTCTGCACTTCTGATGTTTTTGGGGTGGGAAAGAGCCCAACCTGTGGGTAGGTTTGTGGTTAAACTGGTATGGGTATTTCCCTTCTCCCCCTATTTCTGCTGGTTGGTTTTATTCTTGAAGATCTCAAAGTTTTTCAGGGAGATTATGAAATTTCATTTAGTCAGTTTTCCTTATAGCTATTATAGCATAATCTATTCCTTTAAAAACACTCAGTGGAAATATTGAAACAGTATACTTTTTTGTTGTCCTTCTTGTTGGGGATTGAACCCACGAGTGTTCTACCTCTGAGATACAACCCCCACCCCAAAAACACTTTAAAAAAAAAAAAAAAACAGGGTCTTGCTGAATTGCTAAGGCTAGCCTTGAACCTGAGATATTCCTATCAGCCTTCCAAATACTTTGATTACAGGTGTGTGCCACCATGCCCGGCCTAAATTTAACATAAACTTTAGAAGGCATTCTTTCTGGTAATGCTGTTGTCCTTATATGGCAAGCCTATAGTGGTTACCTGATTTATTTGAAATTTTTTTTCCCCCTATGGTACTAGGGATTGAACACAGGGGCATTCTACCTCAGAGCTTCACCACTAGCCCTGTTTTTTATTTTTGAAACAGGGTCTCACTAAGTTGCAGAGAGCCTCACCAAGTAGCTGAGGCTGACTTCGAACCTGCACTATTCTCCTGTCTCTGCCTCCCAAGTATAGGGATTATGAGTGTGTGCCATGACACCTGGCTTCTTAATTTCTTAAGTATTAGGAAGTTTGAAACCCTTCTAAAATCTGGTATAGTGACTTTGAGAGATTGCATATTGTATCAGTTGCTCTTTTTCAATACTATTCTGAGTTACCTTTAAGTTTGCATTTTGATTGGGGGGGTACTGGGGATGGAACCCATGGGTATTCTACCTTTGAGCTACACCCCCAGCCCTATTTTTTTTTTTCCTTTATTTTGAAACAGGTTGTCACTGTTGCAAAGGCCCTCACTAAGTAGCCTAGGCTAACTGCAAACAGCTTCCCTAGAGCTGGGATTACAGGCATGTGCCACCACACCCATTTGATGTAAAGTATTTTTTGTTTGTTTTTTGCAGTACTGGGGATGGAACCCAGGGGCATTCTACCTCTGAGCTACACCCCAGTCCCATTTTATTCCTTATTTTGAAACAGGATCTCACTTAGTTGCAAAGGGCCTCACTAAGTAGCTGAGGCTGTTCTTGAACTATGATCCTTCTGTCTCAGCTTCCCAAATGCTGGGGTTACAAGCGAACGCCACCATGCCTGGCTGATGTAAAGTATTGAATGAATGAAAATTTAAAATTTTTAGTTCATTCTGTATCTTTAAGTGCCTGGTTGTGAATGTAGAAATAAATTATAATAATCAATTAGTCATAAAACGGAAGTATGATTACTTGCAGAATTAAGGGACTATGGGCCAGTGTGGCTGATGCTTTCTGTTGTCCCCTCTCTGTGGCAAGTATAGGGTACCAGCTCCTGCCCACTGCTGGTGTTCTGACGTTGGTGGGCATGTCTTTGGGCTGCCTGGGTGTGGGGCAAGTGTACATGCCTGTCCCAGCCAGCACTTTGCCAGCACCAGGTGTCTAACCATTCTCACCATCAGAGGAACCTTTTTTGTGTGTGTTGTATTGGGGGCTGAACCCAGAGCATTTTTCCTGCAAGCTACACCGCATTTTGTTGTCCTATTTTGAAACAAGGTCTTACTAAGTTGTGGAGGGCCTTGCTGGCTTGCTGAGGCTGCAATCCTCCTGTTCAGCCTTCCGAGTACTGGTTAGAGGCACAGGCCACCACTCAGGGCTGAGTGTCGAGCACGCTCTTTTTGTTGTTGCTTACTGTTAGGTCCTGAGATTTAGCACTGTGCTATGTGTCTATGGCTTAATAGTTATAAAGAAGTTGCTTATACTTGAGTGGTTGGATTGAAGAGGGCAAGGAGTGAGAAGGGAGGCCCTACCTGATGAGCAGGATGCTTCTCTGGAGTTCCTCCCAGACAGGCTTGCTTTGTGAGTAGCCAGCTTGCCTGAGCCCCGCCAAAGAGACTGTGTGTGTGAACCCAGCCCAGACCACTGCTGATCTCACTGATGAGACTGTAGGTGCCAAGGTGCCAAGGTTCACTGCCCTCTTCCTCTACTCCCAAGTTGCTTTGGAATGTACACAAACTTCCCAGGGTAGGATGCTGGAATCACATAAAGTATGTTGGTCTGAATTACTGCCTCCTGTCTTTCAGAATAGCTCCCTAGGCTGATTAAGGGTGTGAAGAGTGAGTGAGTGTGTGTGGGGGGGTGGCCTTCTCCTGGAATGTCTTCAGAGGCCCTTGAACACAAACTGAAGTGAATGGGGTATGGTCCTGCCCTAGTGGGACCATGGTACAAGGTGTGAGGGGTGCGATATGTGTAGCCTTGATAAAGCTTTTTGATCCTTGTGCTGTGAGATTTCTGTCAAACTTCATCTACATCTTGGACGGAAAGTCTAGGGCTGCCTGCCTTCCTTAGCAGGGGCAGTGAGCCTAGTCCTGACCATTCCACAGGCCATCCCAGGTTATCAGACAATCAAGGCATGTCCTTTCCTCAGCCTCCAGGGGCTGGCTTTCTAGGAAAAAGGATTGAGAGTGAACAGTGCCCTACAGCAGGTCATCAGGCATGAACCCTTCACCATCCCAGGTCAGTTAAAGATACATCACAGCAAATTTTCTGCTTGTCCCAGTCTGGTTGGTCCAGATGGAGAGACAGCAAAACTGTGAAGGGGCCTGAAGTCAAGATGTAGTGTTGACGGGGTCTGATTTTACTCTCTTTTCAGAACACAGGGCCCTGCTGGAGTTAACTGCAGTCCTCAGCAGCGCTGACTTTCCGCCATGGAATCGGTGAGTCCTGTACTACGTCTTTCTCATCAGTCTGTGTTATTATCCTTGGTTTGTCAATATGAGTTTCACGACAATTCAGTATCTCTGAGTTGTGCTCTTGGCTTTGGAGGTTTGCTCAGTGTTATGGCTTTTGTCCTGAGTTTCTCAGGGGTTAATAAGTAGCTCCCTGTCTTGCGTGAGAGGAATTCTCCTGAAAAAATGAAGCAAGTCCGTAGCTTTTTCTGCAAAAGCAGCTTATTTCTTCTCAACTTCCTTATCTTATTTTTGCTGTCTCAGATAGTGTGGAGGCCTATGGTTGCTTTGTCTGTGCAGTTACCTTTGCATGTTGTGGTAACCTGTGTACCTGGGAAACAGCTTTGGGAGGTTGCATAACAGCCTAGGAACTCTGGTCTGGCTGTCCTGTGCTGTTGCCGATAGGGCTGTAGCTGCTTGTGATGTTCCTAGAAGCTTGAGGCTGCAGGCTGTGGCCAGCAGCAAGAGCAGGACAGACGGTTGGCTAACTTACCAGGACTCCTGCCTCCTCCTTGGGAGTGACTGGCTTTGGGGAGGTGTTGGAGAGGAGGAGGGATATGTGCTTCCATAAAGACCCATTTGGCCTTGGATCTGACCCTAGGACAGGCTCCGCCCTGGGGAGGCACATTGAGGCTGACAGATTACTTATGTTCTCTAATAGATGAATTGGAAACTGGAAAGAAAACCCATGGCTCTTTAATTTTCATACGTGGTCTGAGTATTCATGATTATCTATTTTGTGTTGTTATTCTTAGCATACATGAACAAAACTTTCACTATACCTCCTCAAAGAGTTTTCTTTAAGGTGTTCATCCTTCATTTTGGTTGCCATTGGTCAGACTCTGTAAAAGAGGCCTGACTGGTCTCTTTCACTTCACAGAAATGTTTTCTTGGACAAAGAAGTGCGTATCTTAGTTGGCATACGTCAGTTATCACACTTGATGTTCCTAAAGCAGAAAGAGGTGTGAAGTTTCTCGTCAACAGACTTTTTTTTTTTTTAATTTCAAGAACATTTCACATTGTGTGGTTTATATTTGTTAGGGTATGATTATGAAAGTACCATTTCAGGGCACTTGGCCTCAGCACAGTCTGATTTTGGCAGTGTACCTCCAATCTACCACCCCTCCCCGCCCTATTTTTTTTTTTAATAATTTATTTTGAAACAGGGTCTCACTAAGTTGTAGATGGCCTTACTAAGTAGCTGAGGCTGGCTGATCGATACTTTTATCTTAGCCTGCCAAGTACTGGGATTACAAGTAAATGCCACCATGCCTGGCTGTCTTGTTTGTTTTGAAATAGGATCTTGTTTGGTAAGAAAGAGTCTGGCTGAGTTGCTGAGGCTAGCCTCTTTGTGTTAGCTTCCCAGGTACTGGGATCATAGGCATGGACACCACATCACCACACCCAGCTAATTGTTTTAAGTCTTAAACCCCAAACAATCTTTGGTTGTTATTGGGAGATTGGGCATGAGTAGTGTGGGTCAGACATGGGATTTGGGGTTAGCTCTACTGAAACTAGTGCCAGAATGAGATCTATCGTTTTATCTCATAGTTTCAGCAGTTTAAAGTTGCATTTGGTCTCAGGTACCTTACTATGGCTTGCTTAGGTTGAGTTCATAGTCAAATATAATGTCTTTAGGATAATCTCCATTCTACAGGGAACTTGTTAGATTCAATCCTAGTTGTCCAAATCTGAACTATAGAGATTTTATTTTTAGTCTAAGAACTATGCTATTTCACCGTCTTACAGAAACATTGAGGCTTTCCTTTTATTAAACTCTCCATTAACTTTTTATGCAAATATATAGCATATATTTCTCACAGCTCCGAAGGCTGGAAGCCTGAGATGAGGGGCCATATGGTTGGGTTAAGGTAAAGGGCCCTCTTCCAGGCTGAAGACTGATAACTTCTTGCTGTCTCTCTCTCTACATGGTGGAAAGAGGCTTTTCAGGAAGAGAGGGGGGGAGGGAGAGGGAGAGGGAGAGGGAGAGGGAGAGGAGAGAGAGAGAGAGAGAGAGAGAGAGAGAGAGTGTGTGTGTGTGTGTGTGTGTGTGTGTGTGTGTGTGTGTGTGTGTGTGGCTTCTGGACCATAGATATTCATTTTGCCTGGTCAGGAATGCAGAGGCCAACACCAAGGTGGAGGGAGGCTGGCTCCTCGGGGCTCTGTGGGAATCCAGCCCCTGCCTCGCTCCGGGTTCAGGTGATGTGTGGCCATCTCTGGTGTTCGGGGTTTTCAGGATGACCCTTGCCCTGTTTGTGTCCAAATTTACCTGTTTTTATAAGGGAACCATCCATAGTAGGTTGGGGCCCACCATCTGATCTCCTTTCAGCGTGAATACCTGCAAATACCTGTTTCTAAATAAGAACATGCTGGACTTGCACATGTCTTTTGGGGACAAAGTTCAACTCATAAGTGAGGCATGTGTAGAAAAAGAAAAAGTCATGTTTAAACCCACCACTTCAGAATAAAAAATACAAATTAAAATTTAACTATGTTCTATACATTTTACAAGATATAAGGATCACACCATATATAAAGTTATATATTTTTAAATTTTAAAATGTCTTTAAAATAATTGGGTGTGTTTGTGCACACCTATAATACAAGTACTTGGGAGGCTGAGGCAGGAGGATTGCAGGTTCAGAGTAGGCCTCAGCAACTTAGCCAGGCCCTCCACAACTTAGTGAGACCCTGTTTCAAAATGTAAAATAAAATAGGGCTGGGGATATAGCTCAGAGGTAAAATACCCTTTGGTTATATCCCTAGTAATCCCCCCCATACACAAAGCAATGAATATTTCATAAAACCCAGGGCATAGTGCATGCTGGTCAGTGTCTCCACTACTGAGCCATACCACCAGATGGTTTTCTGGGATACCTTCTTACTAAGTTGCCTAGGTTAGCCTGTAGCTTGTGATCCTCCTGAGTTGCTAGGAATAGAAGCACCCACCACCACAAACCAGCGTGATTTTTTTTTTTTTTATACTGGGTCTTGAACCTAGGGGCATCTACCTCCAAACTAGCCTAAATTCCTTCCTTCCTTCCTTCCTTCCTTCCTTCCTTCCTTCCTTCCTTCCTTCCTTCCTTCCTTCCTTTTGTGGTACTGGGGATGAAACCCAGGGGCTTTCTACTTCTGAGCTACACCCCCAGCTCTATTTTTTATTCTTTATTTTGAAACAGAGTCTCACCGAGTTGCAAAGGGCCTCACAAAGTAGTAGCTGAGGCTGTCCACCAACTGCGATCCTCTTGTCTCAGCCTCCCAATTGCTGGGATTATAAGGGTACGCTACCACGCCCGGCTTTATTTTTTGTATTGAAAACATGTTTTGCTAAGTTTATGAAGCTGGACTCAAACTTCCTATCTTCCAGTTTCAGCAGTGTCTCTGGGAAGTAACCTAGTATTGTGAGCTTCGGGACCAATCTTGTCCCTGTCTTTGTGGCAGGAGGGTCATCTTTTCTTTTTTTAATTTTAATAGACTAGGGCAGCTGAGTGTGTGGCGCACAACCCTGTAATCTCAGGAGGTTGAGACAGAAGGTCCACGGCTAGCCTCAGCAATCTAGTGAGACTCAGTTTCAAAATAAAGAGTAAGAAATAGAGCTGTAAGTATAGCTCAGAGGTAGAATGCCTCTGAGTTCAACCCCCCAGTTCCGGAAATAAAAATAAATAAATAAGTAAATAGACAAGGTGGGGAATGTAGCTCAGTGGTAGAGCTTTTGCCTAGCACGCATGAGGGGCTGAGTTTGATCTATCACCACACAGAAAAAAATAGATTTTTTTTGGTGGTACTGGGGTTCCTGGAAACCCTTCTACCTCTGGGCTACACTCCCAGACCTATTTTTATATTTTTGTTTGGAAACAGGGTCTCTTAAGCCACCGCAGCTGGCTTCGAACCTGCGTGATCTTCCTGTCTTTGCCTCCCAAGTGGGAGGATTACAAGCTTACGCTACCACTCCTGGCACTAGACTTTTTTTTTTTTAATAACAGTTTCCGGTTTACTAGAAAATTGAGCACAAAGTACAGAGAGTTCCCACACGGGAACAGCTCCCCCATGTCACCATTTTAATCAGAGTGGTCCCTCTGTACAGTCGGTGAGTGTGTCTCGGTGCACAGTAATCACAAGAGCCCACCATGCCTCGGGGTCACTGTAGGTGCTGGCCAGGCCAACCTATGAGTTTGGGCCAATGTACAGTTCCATGGGCCCACCATTATGGTATTGTACAGAGTTCTCTGCCCTAAAACTCCCTGCTGTTCCTCCTGTGCATGTGCAACCCCAGGCAACCTTGGGTCCTCTCGGTATCTCGAGAGTTTCCTAGATTTGGAGCCATACAGAACATATGTGGCATTTCAGAGAGGCCCTTTTCATTTAGCAGTATGTGTTTAAGTTTCCTCCAGGTCTCTTCATGGCCCCACAGCTCATCTCCATTTAGGGCCTGATGGCATCTCACTGTTTGGATACACAAGTAACCTATTGCAAGACATTTTGGATCATTTCTATTTTTTGTTTTGCTTTTTTTTGTGGCACATGGGTTAAACCCAGGAGTGTGCTGTCTGTGAGCTACACCCCCAGCCATATTTTATATTTATTTTGAAACAAGGTCTTGCTAAGTTGCTGAGAGCATCATTAAGTTGCCAAGACTGGCTGTGAACCTGTCTCCACCTCCCAAGTACTGGGATTACAGGTGTGTTCTACCATACCCGGGTTATTGAATCATTATTTATTATCTTTCTGTTTTTTTTTTTTTTTTTTTTTTTTGGTGGTACTAGGGTTCCTGGAAGCCCTTCTGTCTCTGGGCTACACTCTTATTTATACTTTTTTATTTGGAAACAGGGTCTCTTAAGCCAGTGCCACTGGCTTCGAACCTGCGCCATCCTCCTGTCTCCGCCTCCCAAGCGCGGGGATTACAAGCGTGCGCCACCACGCCCGGCATCTTTCTGGTCTTTTTTTTTTTTTTTTTTTTTTTGGTGGTACTGGGGTTCCTGGAAGCCCTTCTACCTCCGGGCTACACTCCCACTGGCTACACTCCCAGACCTATTTTTTAACTTTATGTGGAAACAGGGTCTCTTAAGCCAGCAAGGCTGGCTCCGAACCAGCGCGATCCTCCTGTCTCAGCCTCCCAAGCGCGGGGATTACAAGCGTGCGCCGCCACGCCCGGCTCATCTTTCTGGTCTTTGATGGTGAAATAAACCATAAACAGAATTGGCCATGAGCCTCTGAACTCAGTCCTGGTCCCTCTGTGAAGTGCCCCAAGGAGTGGGTTTTCTTGCCAGACATTTTCTCTGTCCCTCTAACCCCCCCCCCACCCCAAGAGTGGGAACAATGGTCAAGAAGGACGCAGTAGTCTCTTTGGAAACACCTGGGATTTCTCTTTGAGAAACCATTCCTCACAAAAGCACTATATTGGTTAGTAATTTTCAAACACTGTAGTATTAGTGGTAGGCGAGAGGTAGATGGAAGCCTTCTTCCCTCTGAGATCTTGGAGCCCTAGTCCAGTGATGGCATGAAGCCCAGTGTTGTATGGGGCTGCTTCCAGCATTCTTAGGCATTCTCAGGCCAGCATGTGCCACTTAATTTTCCAATCAGAGTTTAGGCCAACTTGGGGTTAGAACACCAGCAAGATGATATCCTCACCCAATTCACTACTTATTTATTAACTCAATACGTACAGTGCTTCAATGCCCCTTCTGGCCGGTGTGTGGGGGTATGAGGATTGGACCCCGGAATGTTCTACCTCTTAGGTGTACCCCTAACCCTATTTTGCTAAATCGTGAGAGTGTCTCATTAAGTTGCTGAGGCTGATCCTCTTGTTTCAGCTTCCCAAGTACTGGGATTGCAAGCATGGACCACCATACCCACCTTCTGGTCAGTTTTGATGGGTGAGTGCAACAGTTGGATCAACAGCAGGCATGATGCTGAGACTCCCCTTTTGTGATTTAAGGTTCCTGCTTTAATCTGGGGTGCCGGGTCTGTTGACCTGCTGGGGAGGCTTTGGAGCAGGCTACTCTTTGTGGGCTGCCATCGCCTTCAGGCTTCCAGCTCCTCATACATGATTAAGAGAAGAGTGAGCTGGACTTGATGGTGCACACTTGTAATCTCCGTACTTGGAGGCTGAGACAGGAGGACTGCAGATACCCAGCCAGCCTCAGCTACTTAATGAGGCCCTCTGCAATTTAGTGAGACCCTGTTTCAAAATAAAGAATAAAATAGGGCTGGGGGTGTAGCTTGGAGGTACAGTGCCCCTAGGTTCCATCCACAGTACTGTAAAAAGATAGACGGACAGAGAGAGAGGGTGGTTTTGGTCAGGTGTGTAGAACAATGTGGGAAGAGTGAAATAGTGTCTTCGTAGTGTAGTGGCAGGTGGTCCCCGGCATGTCTTGCTGGAGATGTGCAGGCTTCTGCCGTCTCTGCTTTTGTTCTGGGTCCCATAGGGCGCCCTGTGCCAGGCTCGCAGGTACTTCACATGGAGGCACCTCAGGCAGCAGAAGGGGCCTCCTGGTCCTTCTGTCTCCTCTGCAGCTGACTGGAAATAACATGCTTTAGCAGTCTGATGCAACAGTTTTGAGAGGAGCACCCACATTTTACATAGGAACATTGTTTCTCTCTGGCTACATTGCTGACAGCATTTCTAGTGAAGTTCGAGGGTTTGGGCACACAGAGGGCTGGTCACAAGTAAGGTTTCAGAACTGGGCTCCTGGGTGGTAGTCGGCCTCACTGCGCTTCCAGGCCACTGGTCCTCTGGACCTCTTTATGTGTTACAAATGGAGAAGTCCAGAGGACTTTTGTTGTACCTAGAAGATTTATAAAATACATACAGTTTCACTTAAAAATAGGATAATAAGCCATTGTTTATTATTATAAGTAATACATTCTTGTTTTATTCTTTTTGGTCTGAGCATTGAAACCAGGGCTTCTACCTCTAAGCTATTCTCAGCCCTTTCTATTTTGTAACAGGACCTCGCAGTGTTCCTGAGGCTGGCCTTGGAACCTCCTGTCTCAGCCTCCTAAGTACTGAGATTGCAGGCATCTTCTGGCTAAGTAACACATTCTTGTTAAAAATAATAATATTTCTACTGGGTGTGTGGCACACGTCTGTAATTCCAGTTCTAGGAGGCGGAGAGAATGATCACAGGTTCAAGACCAGTCTTAACAAATTAGTGAGACTGTTTCAAAATTAAAAATAAAATTGGGCTGAGTGTGTAGCTCAGAGGTAGCATTCCCCCCATTCTATCTCCAGTATCACCAAAAAAAAAAAAAACAAAACACTATTTTTTATCAAAGCCTGATATGTCATACCTGTAATCCCAGCTACTTAGGAGGCTTAACGAGGCAGGAGGATCTCAAATTAGAGGCCAGCCTGAGCAATTTGGAGAAACCTGTCTAAATTAAAAAAGGGCTAAGGATATATCTTATTTATTTTGGGGGTGGTACTGGGGTTCCTGGAAGCCCTTCTACCTCTGGGCTACACTCCCAGACCCATTTTATATTTTTATTTGGAAACAGGGTCTCTTAAGCCAGCCAGGCTGATTTGAACCATCGCGATACGGAATATATCTTAATGGTAGAGCACTTCCCTACTATGTGTGAGGCCCTGGGTTCAATCCCTAGCACTCCAACTAAGTAAACAATAAAACAACTTTCCCAGAAGAAACAAGTTGATCAGAGGAGCTGTTATTTTGAAATTTTACAAATCCTGTTAAAGTGTCGTTTAAGATAGCTGGATTTTCATCTCAGCTTCTGCATTCACTTTGTTGCAGTATGTTTTGTTTGAAGTATGCAAAGACAATATCTAGTTGGAAAATGGAAGTGTGTGTGTGTGTGTGTGTGTGTGTGTGTGTGTGTGTAGTTTTCGATACTGGGGATACACCGGTACTGGCCATAAGACCTCACTTGTGACCAGCCCCTTTCTGTGCCCAACTCTTCATGTTTCACTGTAAATACTGTTGGCTACATGGCCATTCTACCTCTGAGCAACACCCTTAGCCTTATTTATGTATGTATGTATGTATGTATGTATGTATGTATGTATGTATGTATTTATTTATTTATGGTACTGGGGTTCCTGGAAGCCCTTCTACCTCTGGGCTACACTCCCAGACCTATTTTATACTTTCTTATTTTTGGAAACAGGGTCTCTTAAGCCAGCGCGATCCTCCTGTCTCCACCTCCCAAGCGTGGGGATTACAAGTGTGTGCCACCACGCCCGACTTACTTATTTTGAAATAGGGTCTCACTAAGTTGCAGAGGGCCTCACTAAGTAGCTGATGCTGTCCATGAACCAATCCTCCTGTCTCAGCCTCCCCAATGCTGGGATTACCCATGTGTGAGCGTGTGGGCTTGAAATCAATTGGTCTCCATCAAAGGCTGATGTTCCCAAGGAACAAGTGGCTATTTCTGGTGTGTAGATGTCACTGTTCCTTCCTCACAGAGATGCAGTGGGAACAGGATGCTGGGGACTTGGACCACACTGGAAACAGTTCTCCTCTACTGCTCAGACTGGGAAAAACTGTAGCTGAATGAGGCAGGTCAGCCTCAGTGCTTACTCACAGCCTTTAAAAAATGTGGCACTCAGCCGGGCGTGGTGGCACATGCTTGTAATCCCCGCACTTGGGAGGTGGAGACAGGAGGATCGCGCAGGTTCAAAGCCAGCCGTGCTGGCTTAAGAGACCCTGTTTCCAAATAAAAATATAAAAAATGGGTCTGGGAGTGTAGCCCGAGGTAGACGGGTTTCCAGGAACCCCAGTGCCACCAAGAAAAAAAAATTAATTAAAAAAATGTGGCACTCTTAGAAGAATCTATTATCTACTCCCAGAGGTGGATGGATATTCTTGGCAAATTTATGTGCAGTGTCAGAGGGTTTCTGATGACAGACTGTGGATAGTGAGCACCCTCCTAGAATCCTCAGGGAAAATTCAGTTTTGCCCAACCCAGCGGGTCTGTGTGGCCTCTCACACCCACTGCATATCCTCAAGTGTGTGTTGGCACCAGAGCAGTTTCTCTTTGCTTTGATCCTGTGGTTGATTGCATACCAGTAGCAAGCTGACTGGGCCCTTGCAGTGCAGAGTGGATTTCTTATGTAACAGACTGCGCTGGGGTCCTTTAACAGGGACTCCACTCCTGGACTGGAGCTCGAACTGGCACAGCCCCATTCCTTTGGCAGCCCATGGGCCTTCCCTGGAGCTCACCCCGTTTACTTTGCTTACATAATTCTTCCTGTGAAGAAGCTGCCTCACAACGAGCTCATGTCTTGTTTTTTAGAGCAGGGGTCTCCAGTTATTTAGTGGCATTGTCTGTTTTTGGCTCATGTTAATCTGGCTCTGTAGTTCATCATGGTCACTTGCTTTGGAGATCTGCCTCTATTTTTCTAAGTTCTGCAGATTTTCTAAGATGATCTAGATTGCAGTGACTTAAAATATAACAGCATTCATTTGTTGGTTTGAAGAGCTTTTTATAGTTAGGGCATTCTCCAAGCCCAGTGCGTGCTAAGAAATCTTGGGAAAGTTGCTGTCTGCGACTTTGCTGTGTGAGGCACCGTGAGGCTCTTCAGCAGCCCTAGAGCCTGCTGGCTTTAATTCAAAAAGAGTACTTTGGTTTCAGAAGGTAGCTCAGGAACCTCCTGTGTGTGATTCTTTAGGCTATTTGTTAAGGAAAGATTATGTAAGCTCCTTATCATAAAATATGAAACCCACACATCAACTTGGTTTTTTCAGGCTTAATGAGATGACGAGGAGAAAGCATTTAGTTCTTGTGTGAGTGAGAGGTGGTTTTATGTAAGAGATGCGCTGGTGATTCCTCAGTGGTGTGGCAGGCCTGAGGCACAGGGGGGAGCAGACCATTTGTTTCCCAGTGAGGGGAGCCCAGTAGGGGACTGTAGTCTCAGGAGGTGCTTATGTCAGAGCACTTGGGCTTTCTGAGCCACCTCAGATTTAAATGGTGTGCGTGGCTGCACAGTGTCTTCTAGGAACTTGCCTTGTGAGGGCCACTGTGCCTGGGATCTTGCGAGGAGTGTTTCTGTGCATCTTTAAGGTGGCTGGGGTCAATCAAAATCTGTGGTTTAGGAACCCAGCTCCATGTTTGACAAATACTGGTTTCCTTATTTATAGGTTTCAGAATAAATCAGCCTCTCTTATAAGAACTTTCTTTGATTTTTCTTGGCACATACCTTTTTTTTTTTTCTTTTTTTTGGGGGGTGGTGGTACTGGGGATGGAACCCTTCTGCCTCCAGGCTACACTCCCAGACATATATTTGGTGGTACTGGGGGTGGAACCCGAGGCTTTCTACCTCCGGGCTATATCCCCAGACCTTTTTTATATTTTATTTGGAAACAGAGTCTCACTAAGTTGCTGAAGCCTCACTAAGTAGCTGAGGCTGGCTTTGAACCTGTGCGATCCTCCTGTCTCAGCCTCCCAAGTGCAGGGATTACAAGCGTGCGCCACCACACCCGGCTGACCTATTTTATATATGTTTTTATTTGGAAAAAGGATCTCTTAAGCCAGCGAGGCTGGCTTTGAACCTGTGTGATCCTCCTGTCTCTGCCTCCTAAGCGCAGGGATTACAAGTGTTGCGCCACCATGCCGGCTGGCACATACCTTTTGATACCCTGTCAGACAAACCAAAAGGTTAGCTCTCTTGATATATTTTCTTTCATTTTGTAAACATTCAGTATCTCTTATATGCAAGGCTCCATGCACAGCTCTGCAACCTCATGTTGGGCTACTGTCATTTATTTATTTGTTTGTTTGTTTATTTATTTATTTATGATACTGGAACCCAATGGCATTCTACCTCTGAGCCACAACCCAGCCCTCTTTTATTTTATTTTGAAACAGGGTCTTACTAAGTTGCAGAGGCTATCCGCAAACCTGCGATTCTCTTGTCTCAGCCTCCCAAGTGTATGACACGTCTTCCCGTTCTTTCCCACAGGCTCCAGAGGGAGCAGGCAGGCTCCCACCCAACTGCAACATTTGGAAGGGCTTGGAATTTTAAGACATGACCGTGGGGTCCAGCAAAGGCATTTTGGTGAAGGAGACGGATAGGGCCAAGGTGGGCCACAGCGTGGGGCTTAGACACGAGGTCGTTCCCAAGAGTGTTTCCTTACCTAGGTGAAGGAATGGGTTTAAACTTGCCCCCCCCCTAGCCTGGAGAAACACAGCTCTGGGGGTTCCTGCCCTAGCACTCTGTTGAAAAGTGCAGCCTCTGCATGTGTGGAGATGCCTTGGGGAGGGTGGGCCCTGAGCTGGATATGTAGGTGATTTGGTTAGCTGTGACTGACCACCACAGGCTACCCAGAGGAAGTGCTTCCTGGGCTGGGGAGTAGCTCCTGGGCTCGCTTGCTGCACACCAGTCCACAGTTGGCTGCGCTGCCTCACCCGCCATTGCTCCTTCCGCCCCAGAGCTTGGTGGGCCTCCCAGGTTCTTGATGGGCTGACACTTCCTGCTCACTAGAGGCTCCGAGTCCTTTCTCCCTTCCCAGACTCTCTGAAGCATCCCATGTAGCCCCTGGTAGCCTTGGGGTGCTCAGTGGCGGCAGGGCCTGTGTGGCCTCCCTTCTGCCCTTCTTACCCCTCACCTGTGTTGGGGTAAGGGAGCGGGTCAGGCGTCTCCCTGGCGTGCTGCACAGTGACTGAACTCACACTAGCTAGCACGCAGCTCCTCTGGTAGGGATGGGACTGCGTTTTCAGTCTTCTGTTTCACGAAGATGCTGCTGAAGAGAAATCTTTGGGTTATCTGGAAGTGACGTTGCCCGGTTGGCCTTATCTTATCCATAGAGTCCAGGCCATAACTTTCTTTAAAAACATGTAGCACCATGTAGAAGTGTCTGCTTTCTCCTCCTGCCAGGAGAGAGGTGGGTTGGTGAGATGGCGGGTTGTGATTTTGCTCTGCTTGTGCCCTGCATATTTCTTTAGAAATACCACTCCCTGCCAGGTGTCTTCCAGGATAAAAGGCCACTGGGCAGTGCTGATAGCTCTGACCGGTCCTTGTTCAGGGAGCCTCCAGGGGAAGCCATCTCCTGCATTCTCTCAGAGCCCCTTGTTGGGTGGACAGTATTGCTGTGCCTTATATTCTCAGCCATTGCAGATAAGAATAAAGGCCTCTTGCTAGGCAGCAAGGAACTGTGAGAGGCTTTGGTTGCACATTTTTCTAGTCTTTTGTAAAGGATAGGCAGCAGGAAAGGGTGCAGCACACAGGTTTCCTGGGACGCTTGTCTGACATCTAGAATCTGCTCCCGCTGCAGGAGGCCACATGCAGCACCCTGTGCAGCACCTCACATAGAAAAGGCGGTGGTGATGTCTACATGGAGTCGGGGTTTGATTGAGTGGTTCTGTTAATAGAGACCTTTGCAGAGTAAATTTCATCATTTTTATCTATGTTAAAAGTAAATTGTTCACTTGAAGCCCAGCATTAATATTTTTTAATCTGCAAAGGTTAAAAACAAAAACCTGAAGAATAAGAAAAACCCTGCATTCCCTTTACTTTTTTCACAGGCAAATTTGACAAAACTAGTAATTGTAATTGTATGTCACTCTACCTTTGTTGACATCGTGTTCCTTAACTTTTGAGCTAAGTCCAGTCTTGTGTTCATAACTTAACAAACTCATTCATTCATTTTTGTGACACTGGGGATGGGAGCCAGGGTCCTTCTACCTCTGGGCCATACCAGAGCCCAATTTTAGCTTTTATTTATTTCTTTTCTTTTCTTTTTTTTTTTTTATGGTACTGAAACGGGGTTTCTTGAGAAGAAACACGGCGTTTCCTTACCGGATTCTTGTCTGCGGTGAGCGAAGAATGACACCCGTAGACGGCAGGAAGGGGAGTAAGAAGTTTATTGGAAACAGCAGGGAATAGGGAAAAGTGGCAGAACACCTCTAAAGGCTGTCGGGATTCTGGTGCCCAGCTTCAGAACAGTACTTGAGGGTAGCCCAAGCCAAATGCCTTCAGTTGCAAGCTGCTTTCTCCCAAAGTCCACATGATCTGCCAGAAAAGAAGTGCAGGTCACCCCTAGAGGCCCTGGTCAGCCTTGATGTCTAGCGGAGGCCTTCAGGTCACTACCCGAGTGTAGCCCGGGCCAAGTGCCTTCAATTGCACCCCACCTTCTCTTAAAGCCAATGCGACCTGCGAGAGAGAGAGAAAAGCTCCCCAACGGGAGGGGTTCCCAGAGTGGGTAACCGTCCTGGTGACTGGTCTAGGGTTTATATATCTCTCTCTATATATCCTCTGTTACTTGGAGTCTGGGAGGCAGTTCTTAAAATTTGCATAGGGTATTTGCATGTCCTTTGAGGGGTCTCCTTTCAGTAGAGGTGTCAGGCTTGCTCCTGGGTTTGTGGATTAGTAAACAGATGGTTTTGTGAAGCTTGGTCATTCTTATCTCTGAACCTTGGAAGAGCTGGTCTCTTTTTAGGAGCCTTGGAAGTTAATTAGTATTCGTTGCCCCTCAGGAAATGAAGCTTTTCTACAGAGGCCTCTTCCCTACTTGCCTACTTCTTTTTCTACCTCCTCAGTACTGGGGGTGGAACCCAGGGCCTTTTCTACCTCCGTCTATACTCCCAGACCTATTTTGTACTTTATTTGGAAACAGGGTCTCACTAAGTTGCTGAGAGCCCCACTAAGTAACCAAGGCTGGCTTCCAACCCGTGTGATCCTCCTGTCTCAGCCTCCCACGCTGGGATTACAAGCATGCACCACCATGCCCTGCTTAGCTTTTATTTAAAAACAGGCTCTTGCTAAGTTGCTGAGAACCTCACCAACTTACTGAGGCTGGCCTCAACCTGTGATTTTCCTGTTTTACCTTCCCTTACAAACTTGTGCAGCCATGCCCTACTATATATATGCATATATTTTGTGTGTGTATGTGTGATACTGGGGATTGAACCCAGGGGCATTCTACCCCCGAGCTACAGTACCCCAGCCCTATTTTATATTCTTTATTTTGAAACAGGGTCTCACTGAGTTGCAAAGGGCCTCACTCAGTAGCTGAGGCTGTCCTCAAACTGTGATCCTCTTGTCTCAGCCTCCCAAATGCTGGGATTACAAGCGTGTGCCACCACTCCTGCCTGCTCAGCAGTTCTTAACTTTTTTCCGGGGGCGGGGGGCATTGGAGATTGAGCCTAGGAACATTCTACCTCTAAGCTACACCCCCAGCCTATTTTATTTTTGTTTTGAAACAGGGCTTTTGCAAGGTTGATGAAAGTCTCACTGGTTGCTGAGGCTGTACTTGAACCTATGATCCTCCCTTCTCAGACTCCCAAGTACTGGAATAACAGGTGTGTGCCACCAAGCCTGGTTTATTCTTTCCTTTTTAATGTTAATTGATAGAGTCTAGAGATAGTGCTCTCATTTAATAAGATGAACTAGAATATTCCAACATACCACTCTGTCCCTTGTGAAGGTTTTTAGGGTTGGAAATGGTGCAGGTGGTACATGTGAACAGGATAACTGCATCTTAAAAGAGCCAGGGCCCTGGAGACCCGAGGAGCCAAAGTTTCAGGGATGGGCCCGAGTGCTTGTTCCTCCTACATCAGACACCCTGTCAGGTGGTGAGGAGGGTCTCTGAGAGACAGGGTCCTCTTGTGCTCCTCTTCCCTGGTGCCAGCAGCAGAGCGTAGGCAGGCAGATCCTCGTGTGGCCATGCCACTGCTACTTCCTGTGAGCAGAAACAAAAACAGCGCCATATGGGGTTTACTCTAAAGTCTGTGGTTGATGGATTGTAAAGTGAGTTTATACTTCTGAAGACTTTGAAAATGTTTGAGTGAAATATGAAAACACAGACCCCCCCCCCACACACACACAGGGGCATTCCACCACTATTTATTTATCTATTTATTTATATTGTGAGACAGGCCCGGTATGGTGGTACACGCTTGTAATCCCAGCATTCGGGAGGCTGAGGCCAGAGATTCGCCGTTCGCGGCCAGCCTGAGCTACTTAGGCCCTCTGCAACTTAGTGAGATGCTGTTTCAAAATTAAGACTACAGAGAGCTGGGCGTGGTGGCACACGCTTGCAATCCCAGCATTCGGGAGGCTGAGACTGGAGGATCACGTTTTGCGGACAGCCTCAGCTACTTAGTGTGGTCCTCCGCAACTTAGTGAGACCCTGTTTCAAAATAAAGATTAAAAAATAGGACAGGAGGTGTGGCTGGGGTAGAATGCCCCTGGGTTCCATCCCCAGACCCGGGGAGGAAAAAATTAAGACTACAGAATGGGGAAGGGGGGTGTAGCTCAGAGGTCGAATGCCTCTGGGTTCCATCCCTAGACTCACCAAAAAAAGTCAAGTCATCCAGTCACCCAGGCTAGCCTTGAAATTGGCCATCCTTCTGCCTCAGCCTCCTGAGTACTGGGATTACAGTTGTGTGCCACTGCAGCTAGCTCCTATGTTGTTAGGAGTGGTGAGAGTATGCTTGGCTCTCTCAGTGAGACTGAGACAGGTGTCCCCCATCCAGCAAGCCCTCACCATTTATTTGGGCTCCTTTCTCTGCTGGGGAGGATAGGGAGGAAGGGGCCAGTGAATTTTGTATGTTGGAGTGGGTAGAAGATTTGCTCTGTCCTGAAGGGTGACCTTGCAGGCGGTTCCAGAGTGCAGGCTCAGAGCTGTACGAAAGTCGTGGGGTTGCATGTTTGTCGCATGTTTTTAAACCCAATATTTGCAAGGTTGAGACAGGAGGATCATGGGTTTGCAGCTGGCCTCAGCTACTTAGTGAGGCTCCCCACAACTGTGGAGGGGTTTTGAGACCCTTTTTCAAAATAAGGAATAATAAAAATAGGGCTGGGGTGTTGTCACGCAGAGGTAGAATGCCCTTCAGTTAAATCACCAGAACTTTAAAAAAAAAAAATGTGCATTCTCACCAGTTTACTTTATACAGTGAATGTGGTAGATAAAAGATTCTACTCACCTTTAAACATGCTGTTGATTCAGCCATTCCTTTGTAAACCACACTTTTTCAGTGTTTTGTGGGAGAATGAGAATTTCTTAGAATCTGTTTTTGAAAAGTTACAGTGAAAGTATCAAATTTTATTATAAAACATTAACTATGGGGGGTAGCTTAGGAACCATCTATTTGGAAATTTCTCAAAGGGCACAATGGTTGGAGTAGAAAATACAAAGAGAATAAAAAATTGCAAATTGTATAAAACAGGTTTTATTTGTGGTTTAATAGTTGAAAATAGGCAGGGCATGGTGGCACATGATTGTAATCCCCGCACTTGGGAGGCTGAGACAGGAGGATTGCACAGGTTCGAAGCCAGTCTCAGCTACTTAGTGAGGCTCTCAGCAACTTAGTGAGACCCTGTTTCCAAATAAAAATATAAAATAGGTCTGGGAGTATAGCCTGGAGGTAGAAAGCCTCTGGGTTCCACCCCTAGTACCACCCCCCAAAAAAATAGTTGGAAATAACTTTTGTACTTCTGAAGGCAGAATTAGAAATAGCTTTGGGCCCTCTCAGCCTTGCCCTCTTTGCCCTGATTCATCAGTTGCTGCGAGCTCAGGGATCTCCAGCAGCTCTGTGGAGGAGCCAGTGCAGGAAGGCTCTCATGGGCTCAATAGCGACAGAGAGGTGGGGGAGTGTGGAGAGGGGGGGCACTGGGGATTGAGCCCAGAGGGACCCTCTGCCTCCGAGCGACACCTCCAGATTTTCATTTTCCTTTTCTCTCTCTCTTCTCTCTTTTGCAGTACTGGGGATGGAACCCAGGGGCAGTCTACCTCTGAGCTACACCCCAGCTATTTTTTTTTTTTTTTAAATTTTATTCTTTGTTTTGAAACAGGGTCTCACTAGTTGTAGGAGGCCTCACTACATAGCTGAGATTTACTGTGAGGCTTCAATCCTCCTTTCTCAGCTTCCCAGGTGCTGGAATTACAAGTATTGCACCACTATGCCCAGATCTCCCAGCCCTTTTTATTTTTCTGTTGTAAAGCATGCTTTTATTAAATTGCCCAAACTGGCCTTGAATCAGCTATCTACCTTTTCAGCCTCCCAAATACCGTAATTACAGATGGGTGCCACCACGCCCAGCTAAGGCAGTTAGTTCTTAAATTGCCTCTTTACCCCGTGTCTTATTCCGTGCTGGTGTAATAATTTATCTGAGATGGAGTCATTTCCAAGACTAGAACTGTGCTTCTCACAGTTCTGGAGGCCAGGAAGTCCCGTGGCGAGGAAGGACTGCCCCCGCTTTCCTTGTGCCCCTGTGCCCTTGTTGAGGAGGTAGAGAGGGCCACCTCACCTCACCCCAGGTGACCCCACTGTGCCTATTAAATTTTAGCAGTGAATTTTGAGGGACTTTGAGACTGCGAGACTTTCACTGTGGGTTCTGCCTTCCCCCTTGTGGTGGAGGGAACGTTCTGTGTTTGAGCTACACCCCCAGACCTATTTTCTGTTTGTTTTTTTCCTTTCTTTTTTTGAGCGGGTGTACGGGGGATGGAACCCTGGCACATTCTACCTCTGAGCTACACCCCCAGCCCTATCTTATATTCTTTGTTTTGAAACGGGGTCTCACAAAGTTGCAAAGGGCCAGAGTAGCTGAGGCTGGCTGTGAACTGTGATCCTCCTGTCTCATCTTCCCAAATGCCGGGTTATAAGAGTGCGCCATCACGCTTGGCTTTTATTCTTTATTTTGAAACAGGGTCTCACTGAGTTACAAAGGAGCCTCACTAAGTAGTAAGGCTGTCACGAACTGTGATCCTCCTTTCTCAACCTCCCAAGTACTAGAATTACAAGTGCGCACCACCATGCCTGGGGCTCTGTTTTTATTTTTATTTGGATACTGGATCTAACATAATTGCTGAGAGCCTTGCTAAGTTGCTGCCAAGGCTGACTTCTAATCTGTGGTCTGCCTATTTCAGCCTCCCAAGTAAGGGGATTATGGGTGTGCACCACCATGCCTGGCTCACTGGTTTTAAACAGCCCCAGAGATCTCTCTTCTCTCTTGCAGATTGCCATGTCTGCACAGTTCTTCCAAACTCTGGTAGAGGATGCACCCTACAAGGAGCAGCAAGGAGGGCCAGCGAGCTGAGACTCTGGAGTGATTCAAGACTCCAGACGCACCAAGTGGAAAGCCAAAAGGGACACAAGCCCTTTCTTGGTGCAGTCTCACAGTGGCGTGAGCTTGTACTGGCCGCGGTGGCTTTGACGACTGACTTTTCTGAGGTGTTGCTCCTTTTCCCGTGGGGAAGGGAGAAGTGCAGTTTTGCCCTCATGTTTACCTAATTTTACATAAATACACTCTTGGAGGGTTAAGCAAATCTGACTGGTTTTCAGTGTGAAAATAAAATATAAAACTGTTCTTGGAGCTGGGTGCAGTGATATGCATGCCTATAATCCCAGTGCCTTGGAGACAGGATTGTAGGTTTGAGTCCTCAGCAATTTAGCCAGACTTTGTTTCAAAATAAAATAATAAAAAAAACTGGGCGTGGTGGCGCTGGGAGGCCAAGACAGGAGGATTGCAGGTTCACAACAAGCCTCGGTAACTTAATGAGGCCCTCTGCAATTAAGTGGAATCCAGCTTCCAAATAAGAAATAAAACCAGACCAAGGTATAATTTAGAGGTAGAATGCCTTTGCATTCAATCCCTAGTACCAAAAGAAAGAAAAAAAAAAAAAAGAAAGAAAGAAAAAGCTAGAGACATAGCTCAGTGATAGAAAGTCCTTGATTAAATCCCTAGTAAGAAACAAACTACTATTCTTGGATTTATTTCTACACAGAACATGTACTGGGGATGGAACCCAGGGGCTTTCTATCTCCAAGCTACATCCCAGCCTTATTTATTCATTCATTCATTCATTTTGGTGGTACTGGGGTTCCTGGAAACCCTTCTACCTCTAGGCTATACTCCCAGACACCTATTTTATATATTTTTTAAATTTGGAAACAGGGTCTCTTAAGCCAACGCGATCCTCCTGTCTCTGCCTCCCAAGTGCGGGGAGCATGTGCCACCATGCCTGGCTATTCTTTATTTTTGAAACAGGGTCTCACTGAGTTGCAAAGGGCCTCACTAAGTAGCTGAGGCTGTCCTTCAACTGCGACCCTTCTGTCTCAGCCTCCCAAATGCTGGTATTACAAGCGTGTGACACCATGCCCGGCTGATCAATATATTCTTGTGTGGTACTGGAGATTGAACCCAGTGGTATTCTATCACCAAACTACCCTCCCAGCCATTTATTTATTTATTCATTTATTTATTTATTTTTGTGGTACTGGTGATGGAACCCAGGGGCATTCTACCTCCAGGCAACACCCCCAGCCCTATATTTTTGTGTGTGTGGTACTTGGGGTGGAACCCAGAGGCTTTCTACCTCCGGGCTATACTCCCAGACCCATTTTATATTTTATTTGGAAACAGGGTCTCACTAAGTTGCTTAGAGCCTCACTAAGTAGCTGAGGCTGGCTTCGAACCTGCGCGATCCTCCTATCTCAGCCTCCCAAGCGCAGGGATTACAAGCGTGCGCCACCACGCCCAGCTCTATTTTTTATTCATTATTTTGAAACAGGGTCTCACTGAGTTGCAAAGGGCCTCACTAGTAGCTGGGGCTGTCCTCGAACTGTGATCCTCTTGTCTCAGCCTCCCAAGTGCTGGGATTACAAGTGTGAACCATCACACCCAGCTCAGCCCTTTTCTTAAATATTTGATTTTGAAACAGAGTCTTGGTAAATTGTTGAGATTGAGCTTGAATACGTGATACTCCTGTTTCAGTCTCCCAAGCACTGGGATTACAGGCTTGCACCACCATTCCTCTGTGTTGTGTTTGTGTGTGTGTACACTTGGGGACTGAATCCAGGGGCATTCTACCTCCAAGCAACACCTGCAGTCTGGTTTTATTTTTATTTCGAATCAGGGTCTCACTAGGTTAATGAGAGTCTCACTTGCTGAGGGCTGTGTTCAACCTGCAATCCTCTCATCTCAGCCTCCCAAGTACTGGGATTACAAGCATGCACCACCACACTCAGCTGTGATCAGTATTTAATTACTTTTCATGTGGCAAGTTTCTGTAATCAGTGCATTATCTTGGGGTAAACAGAACAACCTGAAAGCTGCTGGCAACTCTTGTCAGGCCGCACGGGAAAGCACCAAATCTAGGGTGCTCTGAGACTGCGGTAGGAGCAGAGGCCATCTGATGAAGGCAAGAGGAAGGATGTTGTCACATCCTTGCTGAGCATTTCTGCCCTCTCCTCCATTTCCACAGCGCACACCAGCCTTTGGCATTTCACCCATTCACAGGCATTCTTCTGGTTTGGGAATGTGGTTCAGTAGTAGAGTAGGTACCTATTATGCACGAGGCCCAGGGTTCCATTCCCAGTACCCCTCTTCTCCAAAGAAAAAGGGCCCTTCACTGGAGTCTTTGTCTCTCTTCTTACTAGTAGCAGGGTGTGATAGTAGGTGGTATGTTCTCAATTTCAGTTCTATTTTGATACCTAGGTAACTGTTCAACTCACATCTTGATTGTATTGGCTCAGAATAAACTCAGAACAAGTGGCTGCCTGCATAGAAGGGGAAATAATGTCCCCAGACAAGTCTAGCTTCTTCCCAAGGTGTGCGTGGACTTGTGTTCTCCATTAGCAGACTTGGTCCTGAGGGTTGTGGGCCATGGAGGGCCACGCCCTGTGCCTCACCAGTTGGTGTCCTGGTTTGGCCTGGAGCTGGCTTGGCAGGAGTGTTGTATGGGAGTGGCTGGGCTGCTTCCATGGTCGCTCTGTCCACAGAGAGGAGTTTGGAGTCTGGAGCAAGCCTTGGTGAGGGGAGTTGAGGATGAGTGGGAAGGGGAGTAAAGGTCTGAGGTCTGGGAGACAGGATGTTTAGCTTCCTTATTTTGTCAGGCACCACTGGGAACAGTGGTGAGCAGGTGTGTAGCTGTGGATGTAAAGGGGGCAGGAGAAAGGCTGGAGGTGGCTCTCAGGTTTATACCAGTGTCCACTTGGTGTGGTTGGAATTTGGTTTTCTACTCTGGGCACCTGGAGCCTATATACTCTGGCCACCACTGGGAGGCCCCGCCTTCCTGGCTCTTCTGGCTTCTGGTATGCACATTGAACAGCAGGGATCTGCTGAAGGGATACCGAGTCTTTTTCCATGGTGTTCAGAGTTTAGATGGACTGTGCAGGACATTTCTCCCGTTGTTCTCTCAGGAACTAGGGTGCAGGGGCTGCTGTTGGTCGTCCAGAGCAGCTGGAAGTAAGAACTGGGAAGGGTTTTTGGATTTCTCTGGGAATCTTAAATCATATCACATTTGGTGGATTTCTATTGTTCTGCAACTTTTATTCCCAAGTTAGTCACTTTCCTTTTGCAGCTCCTCCCGTTTCTACCCCAGGTAACCCTGTAGCCCACATCTCTCCTGTTCAGCCGCACCATGGGCATCTTTTGGGTCTTAGGTAGGAATCCATCCTTCAGGGGCAGGCGCCTCTGCCATCTCCTTAACAGCAGCACTGGAGGCCTTAGCACACAGGCAGCTGAGAAGAGGCCCTGCATGGTCCGTCTGTCACCAGTGAGTTCTGAAACTACAGCATCTCTTGGGGCCACCGTTTCTTTGCTGTTAGTCACCTCTCAGGAAGGAGGCAGCCACCATTCACCCCATGGCACCTGGAGATGGATCACTCAATTCTTGCTTGTCTCCTGGAAAACGGAGCAGTGTGGAAAAGTAGGTTAGGGTTATGGTTATTGCAGTTTTCTAAGTTGGCATGGAACCACAGACAGCGGATTTGGGCGTCACAGGTTTCAGTGGTAATATTGGGAGAGTTTACTTGTGTGGAACACTTGAAATATTACATGGCAGAGTGGGGAATGCTGGTGGAAAAAGCAAGTTAGAAAACTAGATTTAATATGGGCTTGTTTTTGAATAAAAATATGCTGGGGTGTTTTACTGGAGATTTCTAGATAGTAGGGAAATGTTTTTATTTTTCTTTTAGTGTGTCAGTACTCATATTCATTCCTATTCTCTCTTACTCACACTTTGCATCTATGTGTGTGTCTGCCTGCGCCGCCGCCCCCCCCCCCCGTGCTGGGGATTGAACCCAGGGGCATTCTATCTCTGAGCTATACATACCCCCAGCCCAATCTTTATTCTTTATTAATATTTTATTTGGAAACAGGGTCTCACCAAGTTTCTGAGAGCTTCATTATGTCGCTGAGGTTGGCTTCGAACCTGTGTGATCCTCCTGTCTCAGTCTCCCAAGCACTGGGATTATAAGTGTATTCCACCATACTTGGCTAGCCCCTTAATTTTAAAAAATAGAATGCTGTGCTGGGTATAGTGGAGCACACCTATATTCCCAGTACTTGGGAGGCTGAGACAGGAGGATCAAAGAAAGGTTCAGAGAGACTCTCAACAACTTAGCAAATCTCTTTTAAAATAGGGTAGGGGTGTACCTCAGAGGTAGAATACACTTTTGTTCAATCCCCAGTACCATCAAAGAAAGAATGCTATCGCTGTTTTCATATCATATGGTATTTAAGAAAGGAAGGTTCCCGCTTCTTTTTTTCCTTTCTCCAATCCCCTTGAGCCCAGTGTTTTGCCTGTGTGCTAGGGCAGGAGATCGGATCCTGCCTTCGCATTTCAATTTGAGGGGGGAGATGGTGTTATCAATGTAGATATGGATATTGGCAACTCAGAAGGAGATATTTGGCTTAGTGTAACTAAATGCCTTTGCGCGCGTCCCCCTCCCCCCCACACACACACAGTACTGGGATAGAACCCAGGGGCATTCTACCTCCGAGCTACATCCCTAGCCCTAGTTTTTATTCTTTATTTTTAAACAGGGTCTCACTTAGTTGTGGAGGGCCTCACTAGTAGCTGAGGCTGTTTGCGAACCACGATCCTCCGGTCTCAACCTCCCGAATGCTGGGATTACAAGCGTGTGCCACCATGCCCGTCTAATGTCTTTGTTCTTGAATTCATATTTTTATTTCTTAGGTAAGGTGGTTGAATATTTATTTCTAGACCTTGTGTGGCTCTGGTCATGTAGGTGAGCTGCAGAAGCAGCTAATGCAGCTTTGGGGGACACCTGCCTTGCCCTGGCATAGGCACTTCAGATAGCTTGAGGCTCTGGATAAAGAGGGCGCTGTCAGAGCACGTGGGCCTCAGCTGGGGAGGCTGTGCTGTTCTTGGAAGCTGGAGCTGCTCCGACTCGGTCTCCGTGGCACTGGCCCTGCATAGCCTGTTTGCTGCCCTGGGCCTGCCTTAGGCCTTCACAGCCTTGTGCCAGCTGGTAGGGCTCTTCGTGTTCTTCCCTTGAGCAGTCTCAGACGCCTGTGCTGGAGACAGAAGAGATGTGGTCTGAGCTCTATGAGGAAGTCATGGCTGTGGTGGTGGCTGATCCTCAGAGATCTGTCTAACCTGGCCTTCCAGTCCGTCTGGGGCTTGAAAGCACTCCGTTGACACTCGGGTACACGTTAGAAAATGGAATAAAGTGAGTAAGTTTGGTAGAGATGTATATATAGCTGACAGGTATTTCCAGCCTGCATTGGAGCAGCTGAAGGGTGTCGCTCCCTTTCTTCTTTTTTCCTTTCTCCTTTTCGAGAATTGAACTTGGGGACATTCTACCTCTGAGCTATACTCCAGCCCTATTTTCATTTTTATTTTTTATTTTGAAGCGGGTTTTGAGCCTGCTATCTTCCTGTTTCAGCTTTGAAGTACTGGGATTACAGGCATGTGTCACTGTGCCCCACTAAGAGTATCCATTTCTTAATTCAGTAAGCCCCAAGTTTTCAGTTCTGTGAATATTTCAATGAAACTGACATAGGTACCCGGGCGTGGTGGCGCACGCTTGTAATCCCAGCATTTGGGAGGCTGAGACTGGAGGATTGCGGTTCACGGACAGCCTCAGCTACTTAGGCCCTCAGCAACTTAGTGAGACTCTGTTTCAAAATAAAAAAAAAAATAGGGCAGGTTGTGTAGCTCGGAGGTCGAATGCCCCTGGGTTCCATCCCTAGACCAGAAAAAAAATTTGACATAGGTACTTTAAAATCGCTTGGGAATCATAACCTAGAGCATGTATATTTTTTATTAAAAACAAGAATACACCTCTCTCAGCTCCACTGGATCACACGGGCCCAGTGTGTGCTTGGTGTATTTTAAAGAGGAGAAAGGAAGGCCCTCCTAATGCACAATAGACCTGGCCCAAAGTGGCCTCTCTGTTCCAAGGAGTACAACAATTTCTGTCTGGGGGTGAGAAACTTACTTTTTTTCCAGGACACCAACCCTCCCAATTATTCTATTCTCTAGCAAAGGTTACCTTTTGATGGCTTTTTTTTTTTCCCCCCAGGTCTGGGCCTGGAACCCAGAGGCCTTTGACCTCCAAGCTACCCCCCCTCTTCAATTTTTTACTCTTTATTTTGAAACAGGGTCTTACTGAGTTGCAAAGGGCCTCACTAAGTAGCTGAGGCTGTCTGCGAACCACCATCTTCCAGTCTGTCTCCCGAATGCTGGGATTACAAGTGTGCACCGCCACGCCTGGCTTGATGGCATCTTAAAGACCTACAGCTACCTGACTCCCAGCTGCTGGAAAGAGACTCTGTTTACCAAAGCTCCCTATCAGAAGTCCTCAAACCATCTTGTAAATACAGCAGAGTCTGTGCAGAGGACCCAGGCTCCAGCTATGGCTACAACATAGACTTTTTATACTGCAAAAATAAAGTAAACGAAACCTGTTAAAAAAAACAACCAGAAACCCCCCCTGAAAATACAGATTGTTAGAACACTGGGACAGTATACAGTCTTTCCATAAATGAGCAGTCCTGTGAACAGAATACTGGGTAAATATGATACCTAGGACGAGTGGACAAAGTGGGTGAAAGAGAATTGTAAAGGTCCATTTTGTGGACTATATTGCCTCATGAGCATGTTGCTGAGTGTTTTGTTTGAGCTCAGGATATGTGCACAGTTTGTGGAGGGTGCTGCATTTGTGCTCATCTGTTGTGGTGGTTGGAGATCATGCCCTTGAGAGAGGCAAGACTCGAGGGCTGTGAGGGCTGAGCCCTGGAGAGAGCCCACAGTGGGTCTGGGTTCAGGTACTGTGCAGCTTTCCCATGACTGATCCATTTTCAGACAGCTTTTCTCCTTAGCATTAGTTTTCTTCTGGAATCTCCAGAGACCCTGCCCCTGGGACCAGTTAAGGACACATGTCCGCTTGGAACTGGTTGCTAAGGTGATAGCATAGGTGGATTGGACAGATGCATCTTGGGTGTGTGATGGTCGGCAATGTGGATACCCTGCCCTGCCCTACCCAGCCCAGCGATACACCAGTCCCAGCACTTTGGGCATGCCTGGGTTCCCTAAGCAGAGCCCTCGCGTGGCCAAGCAGTAGTGATGGTGTGCCCTCGTAGGGTGGAGTGGCATGCAGGCAGCAGCATGCTAGGGCTCTGGCTGTGTGGCTGTCCTCTCCCTGCTGTGTGGCTCGGCTCCCTGTGTTCTTCTGTCCGTGGTTTAATGGGAACACACCTTCCAGCTTCTCATCTTTGGAAAGCATGTCATCCTAGGCTTGTTCCTTGTTTGAATAGCTAGGAGACTGTACAGTCTGCTGTAAACCAGAATACATGGCATCATTTGTCTTTTTATTGGAGACTGGTCAGAGCTGCCACAGCAGGGAAGAGCTGCTGCCCTGTATATAGTAGCCCTATGCAGAGAGGACTGGTGCTTTGGAGTTTCCTGGTGTCTGGCTTCCAGGGGCTCCCTCTCTTTTCCATCCCCATATTCCCTTTCAGGTTCAAGGGCTATCGTGTGCTCAGTAGAGCTTGTGCACCAGGATCTGTAAGAACAAGCAGGTGTGCTTGTTCTTTTGGCCGGCTTCAGTTTTCACCATGTGCCTGGCCTCAGGAATATATTGCTGGGTATAAGCTCATATCTTTGGTGCTGCTCAGAATTAAAAAGCTCAGCACTGGCCAGATAGTTGATGGACTTGTTCTCTTTCACCTGCTTCTCCTTCCTGGAATGGGGGCTGGTTCTTCTTAAGCTGCACTTTATCTCAATCCCCAGCAAATTACCTGTCTGCTATTGGGTTTTGTCTTGGATGTTTGCAGAGACCAGGGATTTCCCCTCACGTTCTCTGCTACCCTGGGACCCCTGTTGTGAGGGCTGGTCGGCATATCCTACTCATGGCACAGGTGGACCAGCTGGCTGGAGTCTTGCTCTAGAGGAGCCTGCATTTGAAAACAGAGGTTTCTGAGTTCTACCCACTTTAGCAACTGGCTGCTAGAAATAGCAGCTCTCCACAGTGAGTTTCTTGGTAGAGACAGAAGTCTCGTGTATACTCATTTGAAAGCTCAAGTGGTTTGGAGATGGAGAAGATCATGTTGAATTAGATGAGGGTGTATGCTTTTGAGAAATGAGAACTGGGAAATTGTAAAACAGTAAGTTTCTAGGACAGGTTATTTCTACTTTTTTCTTTCTGTAGCTTTAAATTTTTTAGAATAATCCTACTTCTTAGGAAATTATGAAGTACATTATTGTTAAATTAGAGCTTTGAGAATGGACTGGCATTCAACTGCCCCCCCTCCCCCACAACTGCCCTGGCTCTTCCTCCTTAAGGAGGAGCGCGCCTGAATGAGCCCCTGCACTGCAGCAGCTCCCTGAGTGGCAGGGGGACAGTGGCCGGCCCCTGCTGGACACTTGGAAGCTGGCCGGTCCAGAGGTGCTTGAGCTGGTGTGTGGGTGTCTGGGTCAGGCCCGGTGGCCAGGCAGTTCTCCAAGGCCGAGTCTCTGATCTTTCGGCCTCTTCCAGTCTCTGTCAGTTTCTAAGGCATTCATGATGATAAGCTCCATCTAACCTGCTAGTTAAAAATCAATTTCTTGTAATTTTTCATTCCATGCAGAAATTGAGAGAAATTCTGTGTCAGAATTTCTTAGATTTCCCCCTTTTTTGTGGTATTGGGGATTGAACCCAGGGGCATTCTATCTCTGAACTACACCCCCAGCCCTATTTTTTATTCTTTATTTTGAAACAGAACCTCACTAAGTAGCTGAGGCCGGCTATAAACCGCCCTCCTGTCTCAGCCCTCCAAGTACTGGGATTACAAGTGTGTGCCCCCATGCCTGGTGGAAATTCTTAGATTTTGAAAATGAGATAAAAATACCTGAATGTGCTTTGTTTCCTGGGATGTATACAGATGGCACAGAGTCCTTCCGTATCCTGCTCTTCACAGTCCAAAATGACTGGGCCAGATTCAGGCAGCCCTACTTTCCAGCCTCCTGTTGCAAAGCCGTCCTGGGGGTGGGGGGGTCTCAGCTCCACACATCTAGGACAAGCTCTCTAAGAGCAGGGCAAGACCCTGACTGTGTGCTCAGGGAGCATGTGAGTGTTTCAGTCCTGTTACCCAGACTGGGGGACAGTAAACACCATTGCCCTCCACACAGTAATGTAGCATTGGGCTGCCACAGAGAGCTGATCAGAAACTTTTTCTCTGTGTGTGTGTGTGTGTGTGTGTGTGTGTGTGTGTGTGTGTGTGTGTAAGATTTTCAACCTCAGAAAAGCATCTCCATGCCATTCCACTCCACAAAAAGCACTCACAACAGATAAATAAAAAGTAAAGTGCAAAATTTCTCCTTGGTCTTTCAGAATCTAGCTATGTCTTTTGTCCTTGGTTAGGGCTTTACCTTAGCTGTTCACAGGAGAGTTGTCCAACCATACAGCACGAGGAAGGGTGCCCCATCAGACTAGAGCAGGCCTTTTCTGCTCTGAGCTGGTAACCTGACTGCTTGGGCCTTAGAGGTAGGTGTGTGTGTGTGTGTGTGTGTGTGTGTGTGTGTGTGTGCGTGCGTGCGCGCGCGCATGCCATTGGATGTCACTGACCTTTTCTAGCCTAGCCACTCTTAAATGCAGATTCGTTTTGGATATTACAAGGTATATAGCTTTAGGTTATGAACGCACTGAGGTATATTATCTGTGGTGCCTTTTCCCCTCCCATCTGCTAATTTTCAGAGTGAGTACCTCAGCGGCTGAAACCTCAGCAAGGATGGGTCATGCTAGTCAGCCACACTCACGCCCTGTTAGTGCAGTTCTCAGCCTGCCTTGCCAGCAGCTTGGAAACTCAGACATTCATTTTAATATTGTTTAAAGCCAATGGCTTCCTTTTTTTTTTTTTTTTTTGGTGGTACTGGGGTTCCTGGAAGCCCTTCTACTGAGGGGCTACACTCCCAGACCTATTTTTATTTTTGGAAACCGGATCTCCTAAGCCAGTGAGGCTGGCTTTGAACCTGCGCGATCCTCCTGTCTCCACCTCCCAAGCGCGGGATTACAAGCGTGCGCCACCACGCCCGGCTTTTTTTTTTTTTTTTTTTTTTAAAGTGGTCAAGCTTCAGTGTCATGATTTGAGATTAGTGTTGAGAACCGGGATAAACATTGACCTAATCAGTGTGGTGTGCATCCATACTAGGGAATCACGACACACATGCATATACGTCTTCACCATGTAATCGTTGGACTGCTATGTTTGTCTTCCTACCTCTTACTGGGCCAGTACGTCAAACTGTTCTTATTAGAGCTCTCCGGTGGAACTTGTGTTATCTGAAGATGGGACACAGGAAGAAGCACTCAGCTCCCCTGAGGGTGCTGCTTAGATGGTGCAGTTGAGCGTGCGGCGATGGCAAGTGAGCACCGGTGGTAGCTCTGCTCAGGCAGGTCCTGATTCTCTCATGAGTCCTGTTCAGAATGGCTGCTCTAAAATGGGAGCTGGCAAACACTGTCTTGTGATGTCCTGTGGCAGAAGGGTCAGGAGCACAGAAAGCTAGCTATACCCATGTAGATGTTTTAGGCTTTCTGGACATATAGTCTCTGTTGCAACTAGAACAAAAGTAGTGAGAAGCCAGGTGGTGGCTCACCCTGTGATTCCAGTGCATGAGACTGAGACAGAGGGACCCCAGGTTCGAGCCAGTGTGCACTAACTTAGCAAAACTCTATTAAAAAAAAAAAAAAAAAGCCGGGGAGTGTGTCTCACTGTAGATCTGACACTTTGGGTCCAATCCCCAGTTAACACCAATCCCACAAGGTAGTAAGAAATGATACTTAGAGTAGTGTGATCATGGTCCAGTAAAACTTTATTTATAAACACAGATGGTGAGCTGTAGTTTGCTCTCTAGCAAAATGAAAAGAATTGCTATGATCTATAAGCAGAAAGTCTGGTTTATTTCTATTAAAATTGATTTTAAAGGTCTGTAATTAATGCCTTTTTAAAGGCTGTCAGGCATAAATATTTAAACATTTTATCTGTTTGGCAACACCTCCTCTCCTTGCCATTCCCTTACTCCAACTTTGGAGAAGTGTGGGTGGGGAATACTCATTTCCATCAGCCTGACTTTGTTCCAAAGCACAGAATAATAAGAGAGCCCCCACAGGGTGGGGGCAGTGGAGTTAGAGTGCCTCCAGCCAGGCATGTGTGTAGAGCGTACCATTTGCCAAGATGCTGGCTGACTTTCTCGGTCTCCGAGGTTTCCAAGATAGCTGTAATTCACAGCAGCCCCAGTGTGACTATAGTGGCCGCTAAACTGGCCTTTTTTTTTTTTTTTTTTTTTGGTGGTACTGGGGTTCCTGGAAGCCCTTTTACCTCAGGGCTACACTCCCAGACCTATTTTTATAATATTTTTATTTGGAAACGGGGTCTCTTAAGCCAGCACGGCTGGCTTCAAACCTGCGCGATCCTCCTGTCTCTGCCTCCCAAGGGCGCGGGTTTCAAGCGTGCGCCACCACGCCCGGCCCAAACTGGCCTTTAACTGAGCACACTGCAGCACATGTGCGGTCCCGGGCACTGGATAGACGGGAGAGTGGCGTGGAGAGCAAGTGCTCCACGGGAGGCGAGTGTCCCCACAGCATCCCCATGGGCCCTAGCCAGGGCTAGGGTTATAAAGCCACACAGGGCTTGATTTTATGAAGCAGGGCAGCTCACAGGAACTTTAGGTGTCACTTGTGGCGCAGTTGATTTCTGGTAACGGCCAGGCAGTCCCTGGGCTTTGTACAGCACAGCTTGAGAGCCATGGCGTGGCTTTCTGTGTCGGCTCGCTCCCTCTTAGAAAACGGAGTTTGGAGCTGATCTTTTTTTCTGTGTTTTCTGAATGGATGGCAATGTATAACTGAGGGTTAGGCCAGCCCAGCTAGAAAGATACATATTGTGGCTTCGCTGAATTGTGTGTGTGCACATTTGGGTCACATCTTGTGAGTGGCACTCTCTAAAGTAGACAGGAAAAGTTTTAGAAAAACTAGGACTGATGCAAAGTGATGGCCGGCTGTGGGGGGTGTCCTGTTTTGAAATGACCCTTTGTGACTGGCTGGGCGTGGTGGCGCACGCTTGTAATCCCCGTGCTTGGGAGGCAGAGACAGGAGGATCGCGCAGGTTCGAAGCCAGCCGCGCGCGCTGGCTTAGGAGACCCTGTTTCCAAATATAAAAATGTAAAAAGAGGTCTGGGAGTGTAGCCTGGAGGTAGAAGGGCTTCCAGGAACCCCAGTACCACCAAAAAAAAAAAAAAAAAAAAAAAAGACCCTTTGTGATCCCTGAGATGGCGACTTTCTGAGTTAGCACAGAAAGTTTATACATTTGTTTAGCTTTCCTTGGTGAATATTAAACTTTGACAAAATCTGAGAGACTAGTACCTGTGTGCCCAGTTTTCAAAAATAACCAGCATTTTGCCAGTGTGGTTTTTAACTTTTTGGGGTGGTGGTGGTGCTGGGTATTAAACCCAAAGGGCATTATACTTTTGAAGTATACTCCCAGCCCCTTGTATTTTAGTTTTGAAACAGGGTCTCACTAGGTTGATGAGAGTCTCAACTATGTTGCTGAAGCTGTCCTCAAACCTGTGATCCTCCTATGTCAGCATCCCAAGTACTGGGATTATAGATGTGGGACATCATGTCTGGCACCCAGTGTGGTTTTTTAAATTTCAAACCCATTTATGCTATAAAATTTTTTCCTCAGAAAATTTAAAGTTTGAGGTTTTTTTGGATTTTTTTTTTTTTTTTTTTTTTTGGTAGTACTGCGGGTGAAACCCAAGGACATTGCACCTCTGAGCTACACCCTAGCCCTATTTTTTAGTCATTTTTTAAATTTTTGAAACAGGGTCTCACTGAGTTGTGAAGGGCCTCACTAAATAGCTGAGGCTGTTCGTGAACCATGATCCTCCTGTCTCAGCCTCCCAAATGCTGGGATTGCAAGCATGCATCACCATGTCCGGCTAAAGTTTGAGTTTTTAAAGTCAATCCCGGACATCCTGTCATTTGACCAGATACATTTCAGTAGTGTCTCTGACAGACCTTCAGGTGTGCTCTCTTCAGTTCCTGGAGCACTGGCTAGCACTGATGGGGTCTGTTCTGCCTGTCACAGACCTGCCGGCCCTCCGAGTTTGGGACTTGGTGGCTATAGAGCAGGGCCTTCTGTAGACCAGGCCCCTCTGCATCACTGTCCCGCGGTGAGGGATTGCTGAACTCCTTGCCTTGTCAGGAACCCATCTCGGCCTCTGAGAAAGTAAGGGCCGCAAAGGAAGACAGGCATGGCACTTTTCTTAATGCTTTAAATATTAAGGCATATTTTACTATATTCTTTCTTGTTCTTTTCCTCCTTACATTATAAATGCTCCTGGTAATTTTGCACAGAACTTTGTTTAAGATCTTTTCTTGGTGAGCGTGAGAGACAGGTCCTGTCATAGGTGGTCTCCCTGCCCTCCGCTCCAGTGCCGCCAGCGAGCCCAGCACCCTGCATATTCTAGGCACGTGCTCCACTTCCACATGCTCCCACCCATCCTGGCTGTGGGTGTTTGTTTCTCTTGGGAGCCGGTGGGAGGAAGCCTTGTGTTTAGTGCAGACCTCACTCTCACACTTCTGAGCCATTACTGGCGTGGTTTCATCTTTGAGCACCCTAGGCTTTCGTCCTTTCCTTTCCTTTCCTTCTGGCTTATGGCAGTTTTGCCCGATGCCAGAGCAAGTACAGTCATCGGCATACCTCCTTGGTTCGCTCAGCTCACTTGGGGTAGGCACAGATCTCTTGTTTGCTGTGGAAAAGCTCTTTCTGCGTGGCAAATAGGTGTGGTTGACCGGGGTGTGGGGCATGGTCGTGGTGGGGGCTGTGTCTAGTTGTGCTGGGGGAGGGACAGGAGAAGGCCTGGTATCCAGTGGCTTCCATTACACACACTTACTGTGCACCGACCTGCTCCTGGGTCAAAGGTAAGCTGCGTGTGCAGGCAGTGCTGCCTTGCCAAAGCCTCACGGCACCCTTCCTCGTGACTGGAGCCCCCTGGCCACCTAGCACCGGTTCTGAGTTGGCAAACGTACCCGCACCTCATTTCCTATGGACCAGGGTCATCTTCTGGGGCTGACCCAGCACAGGTCCACCTGTGAGTGAAACCAGGCCAAACTGTACCAAACAGTAGCATGGGTGTGGCAGTGACAAGTGTTTTGTTCTGTGTGAGTGAGGTATAGTTCTCTAGCTCTCTTTTTAGTAGGTTTTGTTTTGAGATAGGCCAGGCGATTCTTCTCTACCAAATACAGTCTTCCCAGAGAGAGTGGCACAGAGCTGTGCTGTTGTCACGTGGTCCCCAGGCTCCTCAACTGTGTGCACCAGCACTGTGGTGTAAATGGAGGGCAGGTATGGACTTTTGAAGCTTTCTCCTGCGGTGCTCAGCAGCTGGCCTGGTGATGCCTGAGGCTGCCAGGGCAAGGTGGGTTTCAGTGTGCACCTAGACTTATAAGCCCAGAGGCAGAAAGCTGACTGCCTTATGGAGGGCACAAACCCCAGCTCTCTCTGATTGGCCTGTCAAGGTGAATGCTGTTCCTGTTTTCTCTAGTACTGTTACACGAAGTAGGTGTGCTAACGGAGAGCTTGCTCTGGGCTTCTTTATGCTTTCGTGGAGGAAATTGCCCTAGGCCCCTGGGGGTCACATGAACGGAGCCTTTTACTATTTTTGCCGGGGATTTTGGAGCAGGGAACTTTCAAGTGTCATTGCTTGCTTTGCCTACCTGCCTGCTTGCCTCCCGATGAAACTCGGGCGTTTTACCTCCGAGCTATACCCCAGCCCTATTTTTGTTTTATTCATTCTTCTTCTTCTTCTTCTTCTTCTTCTTCTTCTTCTTATTATTATTATTATTATTATTATTATTATTATTTTAAACAGGGTTGCAAAGGGCCTCACTAAGCAGCTGAGGTTGTCAGCAAACCATTACTCCCCCTGCCTCCCAGATGCTGGGATTACAAGTGTGTGTCAACACGCCTGGCTGTGTCACTGTTTACTGAATTTTCACTGGGTTGTATGTGGGGTCAGTGGATCTTATTGGCAGCAGAGAAGGTGTTGGACATGGCCGATGGGTTTCCAGCCTCACTTTCAGGGCTGCACCCTGGTTTATTTGCCTTCCAGATACTTTCCCCCACTTCCTGGGAGCCGAGTCCCAAGCCATGCTAGCTCTTGCACATGTGGGAGAAGAAGAAAGTTCCCTTTACTAATTGTAGTACTTCTCCTAGGAAATGTGTGTGTGTGTGTGTGTGTGTGTGTGTGTGTGTGTGTGCGTGCATGCGCGCACGCGCACACCACAGTACTGGGAATGGAACCCAGAGGCATTCTACCTTCAAACTGCAAACCCCAGCCCTGTTTTTTATTCTTTATTTTGAAACAGGGGCTCATGAAGTTGCAAAGAGCCTCACTGAGTAGCTGAGGCTGTTCTTGAACCCAGATCCTCCTGTCTCGCCTCCCGAGTGCTGGGATTGCAAGCGTCTGCACCACGCCCAGCTAGGAAGTGATTTTCACCATACCTGACTGACATTATTCACCTCTTTGCTTGCTCTTCCTGAGGGCTCCTGCTCTTTTTTCCGTGTGGAGTTCCCAGGCCTTTGCCAGATGGTTCTGCATCAAGAGACTTTGCATTGTGGACTAGCCTCTATCCTGTAGCCCAGCCTAGCCTGTTGTTGTTAAGATAATCATAACTCACTTGCATATGTAAGAAATAATGCTGAATAATCCTTGTTGGTTTTCCCTACATTCCCCAGTGGTAATATTTTCAAAATAGACATTTGATAACCAGGATATTGACATCGACACAGTCCTCTGATCTTGTTCAGAGGGTACCCGCCTCCCTCCTACCTGGCATATGTGTAGTTCTGTGCATTCTCATCCTGGATGTGGGTTTCTGTATTCAGCCTGCAGTCAAGACACTGCCGTGGTGCCATCACCCTGCTGCCCTTCTGTACTTCCCCTCCCAGTACCTGGCAGCCACAAATCTGCGTTCTGTCTCTGTGGATCTACTGTCTATCCCGGATCTTTCCTGTAAGTGTGCAGCACTCTCTGTCTGGCTTCTTTTGCTGAGTACAGTGCTTTTAACAATTTATTATTTAACCCCCCCTTCCCTTTGGTACTGGGGATTGAGCCCAGGACATTCTGCCTCAGAGGGACACATCCTTTACTTATTTACTGACTTACTTACATGTATGTTTGTATGTATGTATTTATTTGGTGGTACTGGGATTCCTGGAAACCCTTCTACCTCCGGGCTATACTCCCAGACACCTATTTTTTTTTAATATATATTTTTATTTGGAACTAGGGTCTTTTAAGCCAGCGAGGATGGCTATGAACCTGCGTGATCCTCCCGTCTCCGCCTCCCAAGCGCGGGGATTACAAGTGTGTGCCACCACGCCTGGCTACTTATTTATTATTTTTTTTTTAAGGAGCTGGGGTTTTATTTTTTTGTTTATTTTTTATTTTTTATTTTTTTAATTTTGAAACAGGATCTCATTACTTTGAGGAGGGCCTCACTAAGTAGCTGAGGCTGGCCTCAAACCTGTGATCCTCCTGCCTCAGCCTTCCAAGCACTACTGGGATTACAAGTGTGCGCTACCACACCCGGTTTATTTTTTCTTTTGAAACAGGGTCTCACTGAGTTGCTAAGAGGCTGGCCAAGTTGCTGAGGCTGGCCTCAAAACTGTGACTCTCCTGTCTCAACCTCCCTTGTCAAATCTTTTTTAACCAGATCATATTCTTTGGTATGGTATAGCATATTTTGTTTGTTCATCAGTTGATAGATATCTGACAGTGAGCAGTGGACTAGTTAGGCTTCTCAAATTCATGGTCCAGCTCTTGCTTTCTGAGCCTTCCGCAGGCTACTGTCGGAGGTGGGAGAGGCCCACCCAGGCTCCAGGTTCTGGGCAGAGGCTTCACCTCCTATGGAGGAATTGTGGAACCCATCTGGGTGGGGCTTGATGGAGGAATTGGGTGCTGGGCTTCATACTCACATTCCATCCGAATGTAATGGAATGCAAAGAAAACTTGGGGTTTCTCTACATTCTGGACAAAGATTTGTCAGCTTCTGCTTTTTTTTTTCTTTCTTTAGCGATTCCTCTGTTCTGTTCCCTTCCCTTCCCTTTTCTCCAGGGTAATTCTACCTCTAAGCTACACCCTATTTTTACTTTCACTAAGTTGCTGAGGCTGGCCTGTGATCCTCTTGTCTCAGTCTCCCAAGTACTGAGATTAAATTTGTGTGCTATACCACTTCCCACCTGGCTTCCTTTAGAGATTTCAAAGCTTTGCAACATTAAATCCCTATCCTTATTGGCAGTTAAGCATAAGTAGTAAATTTGGATGCATCACTAATGTATGATATGAATTTAGAGAGTACATCAGATTAGAGAAGTTGAGCCGAGTATGGTGACACACACTTGTGATCCCAGTACTTGAGAGGCTGAAACAGGAAGATCACAGGCTTGAGGCCAGCCCCAGCAATTTAGTGAGGCATTGCTTTAAAATAAAAAGTAAGAATAGAGCTGGGGTATAGCTCAGGGGCAGAATGAAATGAAAATGTACATCCTTTTTTTTTTTTTTTTTTTTTTTTAAACCTAGAGGCTTTCTACCTACCAAGCTATAACCCCAGCCCTATTTTCTTTTGGTGGTATTGGGGTTCCTGGAAACCCTTCTACCCCCACCTCCCAAGGGGGGTTCTGGGGGATTACAAGTGTGTGCCACCACGCCCGGCCTCCTGTTTTATATTTTATTTTGAGAGGGTCTCACTAAATTTCTTAAAGGCCTCACTAAGTTGCTGAGGCTGGCTTCAAACCTGAGAATCCTCCCTGTCTCAGCCTCTCAAGCTCTGGTATTAAAGATGTTCATACTTCTGATTAAAAGTATTTTGTAGTTGGGCATGGTGGTACTACTTAGTGAGGCTCTCAGCAACTTAATGAGACCCTGTTTCCAAATAAATTATAAAATAGGGCTGGGTGGGCCGAGCGTAGAGGTGCACGCTTGTAATCCCCACGCTTGGGAGGCGGAGCCAGGAGGATCATGCAGGTTTGAAGCCAGCCTTGCTGGCTTAAGAGACCCTGTTTCCACATAAAAATATAAAAAGTAGGTGTCTGGGTGTGTAGTCCGGAGGTAGAAGGGTTTCCAGGAACCCTGGTACCACCAAATAAAATAAAATAAAATAGGGCTGGGGGTATAGCCCGGAGGTAGGAAGCACCACCCTCAGTACAAAAAGGGGGGTGGGCGTGGTGGCACACGCTCGTAATCCCCGCGCTTGGGAGGCAGAGACAGGAGGATCGCGCAGGTTCAAAGCCAGCCGCGCGCGCTGGCTTAGGAGACCCTGTTTCTAAATAAAAAATGTAAAAAATAGGTCTGGGAGTGTAGCCCGGAGGTAGAAGGGCTTCCAGGAACCCCAGTACCACCAAAAAAAAAAAAAAAAAAAGGTATGAAGGGAGGGCTCTGCATGTTTTGCTTAAACATGATAGTTTTCCTCCATTTGTTTGATCTGCATTTACCCAGTGTTTGTCCCCTTTCTTTCAGGCTGCAGTTTGTCCACTTTGTTGCACAACTTTACATTTTAGGCTTGATTCTAAGAGCTGGTTCCAGTTCCCCAGCTTAGCTTTTGGCTGTGCTTCCAGGCTGCTGGGCCTGGCTGGCCACATGGGGTGTGGGATAGGGTTCTGCAAAGCCCCTTGCTGCCTGGCCCTGGGGCCTTGAAAAGCAGGTGAGCATTTGGGCTTGTCTAGTGATCCTTTTCGTAGGGGAAGAACAAGGGAGTTGGCACTTCAGAAGATCAAAACAAAAATTCCTCTCATTTGTTAACCCACATGTTAAATTAGGCAAAGAATTGGATATGTTGAAACTTGTTTCTTTTAATAAACTTCTAGTGCATTTGATGAAACAGATCTGAAGGGCACTTGGGGTTAGTGTGACTCATCTTCCTGTAGAGGAGTGACTGCTGGCTCTCAGGAGATGTGGTGGGAAAGTCCTGCCATTTCACCTCTGTTGATGTCCCTTTTACCTGGAGATACCTGAGCTGTTTGTCCATTTGCAGAGACATGCAGTTTTGAGGGTCTTACCTAGAGTGAGTTTGTTTTAATGTACGAGGTTAATTTTGAAAATGTATACCTTTGTACTTTATTCTTCCCCCTGAATCTTCAGAATCACTTACCTTGGCACACTGTGATTCCTGAATTTGGAAAAAATGTTTCTGGGACGAAATCTCCTGGTGATGGGTGGCTCCCCTCAGAACGGCCATCACTAGCGATGGTAGTTCAGACTTTGTTATAACAAAGAAGATAATGCTTTTGCTTTCAAGATGTAGCTGTGGAACAGAAACTGGGTGAGCTGGCACAAGCCCCAAGTTGCAGACTTTAATTATGATGAGAACGGTCACTTGACCCAGATGAGCAGCTTGCTTGCTGCTCGATGGTGTTTGACCTGAAGAGGAGCTAGGGAGTCCTGGTGCCAAACTGAGGCCATGCCCCCAAGTCTGCCTCTGGGAAGGAGGATTGTGATTTGGTAGACTTCTCAGGAAAGTGCAGCGGTAGAAACTCTAGGAAGACAAGGTTGCCAGAGCAGCATCTGCACTAGGGTTCAGAAAGCACTAAGGAGGGAGCTAGAGGCCTGGAGGACCCTGGTGTGGAATGATACACTGTTGTGTAGCAGGGCCAGATATGAATTCCATCTCATCTGGATGTCAGAAGCCTGTATTCTGAGAGCTCCACCGCTGAAGGCCAACCAGAGTCCCTGCAGGTACAGGTGCGGGCTGGACTCAGGGGTAGATGTGTTTAACTTTGCTGTGGTGTGCAGGTTTTGTGTGTGAGGCAAGTGTGCTATAACAACCAGCAGTTTTACTAGGTAGAGTGTCTGTGGATCTGAATCTCCTCTTTGTGGCACTGTGACCTTTGCACACGCACACAGAGGCAGCTCAGAGTTGGCTGCAGAGTGAAGGCTCCGTGCCATCCCTTCAGGGGTAGTTGTCCCCAGAACACGGTTGTTCCTGACCTCGCCATGATGCAGCGTGGTCACTGTGAAGCCAGGTTCCTGAAATATAAACACCTGCAAGTGCAGGTGACAAAAATAGATGTATGGTCCTTTCGTTTTCGAAGTATTTGAGGTTTTATGGTATGGAACTCTAGAACTTCACCTCATGCTAAGATGCAGTCATCAAGTGATTGAAATATGTGATGCTGATTTTGATATCTCTGGCTATTTTTAGGTAGACTAAATGTGAACATCTCATACTGCTGGCTTGAGACTGAAGGTGGTTGGAGGTGGTGCTGTGAACCCAGCTCCAAGGCTGTGTGGAGAGGGGGAGGTGCTCGGTACCTTGGTGGTTGGTGCACGGAACAAAGTAGTCCTCCTTAGCGACAGATCTGGCTGGCAACCATGGCTCCATGTGGTGTCAACCTGTGGCCCCAAGCAGGGAGGCAGGAACTGTGAGGTTGCAGCAGAGAAATGTGGGATCCCTTGTGCAGGCTGGGTCCCAGGAAGCTGGCCCTCACTTCCCCAGAGCCCTGCTTTGAAGGGCTGTATGCTTGTTTAGATGTATGGGACATGACTGCCATAGGAATCTTTCTAGGTATTGCTGAAAATGGAAAAGGGCACCCAAACAAGTGCACGTGGTGGCAGTATCCTTGCTAGTGATGGGATATGGAGGGCAGGCAGCCCTTCTGGTTGCTGTTTAGGGACTGTCCACCTGAGGCTTCTATGTGAGGATGTTAGAAATGATGTGTGAGTCCTCAGGAAACGTACAATTTGAAGCAGAGGGAAGGTTTGCTCAGTGCATATTAAAGCTATCAGTTTAGACTCAGAAATTTGATCTGAATGACGGACTTGATTGTTGATGGCCAGGTCTTTCTCTCCTGTCAGCTGGTTGATGATCAGTTGGATAGGGCTTTACCGGGTGGAAGGAGTGGGGATTGGCTCACCTGTGAAATAGCAGGTGCCAAGTGGGAGGGGATTTGAGCACCGGAGAGATGTCTCCTTTGCCTCAGAGAGACATTCTAATGTAATATATTAGAATATGTTATAATGTAATATAATAGTATTTTCTGGTAGAGTGTGTCTAATTCTCTGTAGTGGCCTTTGTGTGTGCGTGTGTGTAGCCCTGGGGGTTGAACCCAGGAGCATTCTGCCTCCAAGCTATATATCTCCAGCCCAATTTTTTGTTTTAATTTGGAAACAGGGTCTTGCTAGGTGAATGAGGGTTTCACTACTTTGTTGAGACTGTCTTTGAACCTGTGATCCTCCTGTCTCAGCTTCCCAAGTACTAGGATTAAAAATATGTGCCACCACACCTGGATATTCTCTGTAGTATTTTAGGAAAGAAGTATGTGAAATACCACAAAACATACTTAATGACATCTTTTTAATTTTTCTTTCTTCTGAGACAGGGTTTTATTATGCTGCCCAGGCCAGTCTTGAACTCTCAGTCTCACAGTTCTCCCACATCAGCCTCCTGGATAGCTGGGGCTACAGGCTCACCACCACACAAACATCTTCATTTGATGTAGTTTACCAACTGGGGGTTGTTGTGTGTTACTGGGATTGAACCCAGGAGCATTCTCTTCTGAGCTACACCTCGTGCCCTATTGCGTTTTTATTTTCTAACACTAAGTATGAGAAGGATGACTAAGTTGCTGAGGCTGGCAGCTTTCCTGTGGTCTTCCTGCCTCAGCCTCCCAAGAACTAGGACTACAGGCATGCTCCACAATGCCAGACCAATATCTGTATATTCATTGAACTAGATATCCTCTTTTTACTAGCAGAAGTTAAAATGACTATGAACAGTTTTGGAATCTTAGACAAAAATCAGTCCGGCGTGGTGGTGCAGGCTTATATCTCAGTTCTTGGGAGGTGAGACAGGTGGATTGCAGCTTTGCAGCCAGCCTTCCGCTGGCTAGTTAGTGAGGCTAGGTTAGTAAGGCCTTCTGCAACTTAGACCATGTCTCAAAATAAAGATTAAAAGATAGGCTTGGAGGTATAGCTCAGAGGTAGAATGCCCCTGGGTTCAATCTCCAGCACTCCTCCCCCCAAAAAAAAATTTTTTTAAGACAGAAATCAAAAGTGAACTTGGCTGAAAGTTTAAGTGAAGCTGGGCATGGTGATGCATATTTGATATCTGTTGTCCGGTACGCAGTGGCCAAGGATGGCACATCTGAGTCTTCACTGAAGTTGCTACAGACAGCACTGCAGGACAGCATAGTTGAAATCTCATTCTTTTTTTCTTTTTCTTTCTTTCTTTTTTTTTCTTAAGGGTACTGGGGATTGAACTCAGGGGCATTCTGATCTCTGAGCTACAACCCCAGCCTTATTTTAATTTTTATTTGAAGACAGGGTCTCACTATATTGCCAAGAGTCTCACTAAGCTGCCAAGGCTGTCCTCAAACCCACAATCATTCTGTCTTATAGGCATATGCCACCGTGCACAGCTTCAGTGATGATGATGATTGTTATTATTATTATTGTTGTGTGTGTAGTACTGGGGGTAGAACCCAGGGGCTTTTCTACTTCTGGGCTATACTCCCAGACCTATTTTATACTTTATTTGGAAATAGAGTATCACTAAGTTGCTGAGAGCCTCACTAAGTAGCTGAGGCTGGCTTCAAATCTGTGAGATCCTCCTGTGTCAGGCTTCCAAGAGCTGGGATTACAAGCATGCACTACCACGCCTGGCTTGCTTATTTATTTATCTTTTTGTGGTACTGGGGACTGAACCCTGGGTCGTCCTACCTCTGGACTATATCCCCATTTTTATTATATACTTTTTGGAAACAGGGTCTCACTAAGTTGCTGAGAGCCTCGTTAAACTGCTGAGGCTGGCTGCAAACCTGCAATCTTCCTGTTTCAGCCTGGGATTACAAGCATGCGCCACCACGCCCAGCTAGCTTTAGTGAATTTTATTATTTATTTATTTATATTTTTTATTTTTTGGTGGTATTGGGGATTGAACCCTTCTACCTCTGTGCTATACTCCCAGACCTATTTTATATTTTTATTTGGAAACAGGGTCTCTTGAGCCAGCAAGGCTGGCTTCCAACCTGCGATCCTCCTATCTCCGCCTCCCAAGTGGGGATTACAGGTGTGCGCCACCACGCCCATCGCTTTAGTGATTTTTAAAGGACAACATTTCATGTCCAGCTCCCGTGTCTCTGTTGTGCAAAGCCTCCTTTGTCTTCAGAGCTTAATCTGAGAAATGGCTGTGCCTTTCCAAGGTTGACCTTCCACCGTACGCCTCTTGCCAGGGAAAACTAGAGCCTGGAACTCTTTCAAGAGAATAAGGCTTATCTGTATAAATCCCCTGGCAGTCAAACAAAAAAATTAAAAATTTTAAGTTCAAGTTTTTGTGTGAGTTTTCTTTTTCTGAATACCTGCTTTAAGTAAGGCATGTGGGACCACTGGCTTGTAGGTCTAGATGGTTTCTTGGCCTGACCCAACACTAGCAGCGAAGGCCGGTACCCTCTGGGTCCCTGCTGAGTGTTGCACAGGTACAGCTGAGCACACGAGTGGGTGTGAGCCATACAGGAGCACTGCTGTGGCCTGCAGGATGGAGCAGGCTGGCGGAGGGAAAGGGGCTGCTGCAGTAGTCTCCTGGTGTACCTGTGTCGCCACTGGAGGTGGACTCAGCTTCTTCAGTTGCCTGGTAGCTACTGACTGTCACACTTTGGACTTGTACCACGGGCGCGAAATTAAATCTGGTGCCTCAGTTTCTTCATTGTTAGAAGCAGCAAGGAAGCCAGGTGTGGTGGTGCGTGCCTGGAATCCCAGTACTTGGGAGGCTGAGACAGGAGGATCTTAGGTTCCAGGAAAGCCTCTGAACATAGACTTAGCGACCTAGTGAGACTTTGTTTCAAAATAAAACATAAGCTGGGCGTGGTCTCAGCATTTGGGAGGCTGAGCCCCGAGGATCCCGGTTCGGGGACAGCCTCAGCTACTTAGTGAGGCCCTCCTCAACTCAGTGACACCCGGTTTCAAAATAAAGAATAAAAAAAAAAAAAATAGGGCAGGAGGTGTAGCTTGGAGGTCAAATGCCCTGGATTCCATCCCCAGACCCGCAAAAAAAAAAAAAAAAAAAAAAAAAACCAAAAAAAAAACATAGCCAGGTACAGTGGTACCTTCTTGCAATCCCAATACTTGGGAGGCTGAGACAGGAAGATTACAGGTTTGAGGCCAGCCTCAGCAATTTAGTGAGACATTCTTTTAAAATAAAAGAATAAAATAGGGCTGGGAATATAGCTCAGAGGTAGAATGCCTCTGTGTACCACTCTTAGTACCACACATAAAAAAATGAGTAGGGCTGGAGGTGCAGCTTGGAGATCGAATCCCCTTGCGTTCAGTCCCCAGTACTACTAATAAACAAAACGCCAAGGAGTCAGTCTTGCTGGGGGTTCAGAAGTAACAGGAAACATTTTTAAAGGTAGATTCCAGAAATCCAACATAGTAATTTGTGTTTAGAAGGGTGCATTACTTTTTGTTATTTTTTAGGCCAGTGATCTATAAAAAAGGAGAGGAAAGGTGTTCCCAGCAAGAGGCAGTCAGCCCTCTCGTCCCTGCTTGAGAGGGCATTCAGGAGAGGACAGCCCCATGCCCAGAACCCTTCCCCTCCTCCCACGGCCATCGTCTCTCACTTGGATGACCCTGGGTCCTCATAGAAGCGGAATCCTAAGCATTTGGCCTCTCCAAACTGATTGATTTCACTCAGCATCGTATCCTCAAGGTTTGTGCAGGTTGTAGGATATGTCAGAATTATTATTTATTTTTTTGGTGGCACTGGGGATTGAACCCAGGGGTATTCTACCTCTGAGCTACACCCCTAGCCCTATTTTATTTTTATTTGAAAACAGGATCTTGCTAGATTGATAAGAGTTTTCACCACTTGCTGAGGCTGTCTTCAAACTTGTGACCCTCCTGTCTCAGTCTCCCAAGTACCGGAATTACAAGGGTACTCCTCCATGCCCTGCTCAGAATATCCTTCCCTACCTCCCACCCACACTCCAGTCTGTAAGTCCTGTACTAGGGATTGAACCCAGGGGCATTCTACCGCTGAGCTATACCACCAGCCCTATTTTTTATTCTTTATTTTGAAACAGGATCTCACTGAATTGAAAAGGATGTCACTAAGTAGCTGAGGCTGTAATTGAACCCGGACCCTCCTTTCTCAGCCTCCCAAATGCTGGGATTACAAGCATGTGCCTCCATACCTGGCTCCCAGCCCTATTATTTTTTTTTAATTCTTTATTTTGAAACAGGGCCTCACTAAGTTGTGAAGGGCCTCACTAAGTAGCTGAGCCTGGCCATGAACCTGCAGGTTTCCCATCTCAGCCTTCCAAGTTCCTGAATGACAAGGGTGAGCCACCACACCCAGCTCAGAATTTCCTTGTTTGGGGCTAAACACGGGTTTGCGCAACCATTCATTCATTGATAGGCATTCATGCTGTTGCCCTGTGTGTGTAGGAGTACAGATGTCCCTTTGAGAGTCTGCTTTCCAAAGTGGGATTGCTAGACCCCTCAGCACAGTTTTCTTTGAAACCTCCACAGTATTTGCACAGCAGCTGCACCATTTTGCATTTCCTCCGTGGCCCGCAGTCGGCTCATCTTTCAAGCCCTCACCTACTGCTTGTCTCTGTGCGCCTGTGACTGGTAGCCGACACTAGTCAGGATGTGGCCAGCCAGTTCTCAGCTTGGCTTCCTTGAAGGTATGGCCTTTCCCAGAAGATCTAATGGCTCTAAGGTGACCATTCCAGGTGCTCCAGTCAGTTCTGGAGTGCACATCTGGGTCTGGCAGAGCTCCCTCTCAGAAGTACCCCTGTGGCTATTCTGTCCAGCTGTCTGCCAGTTTTATTTTTCTCCTACCTCCGCCCTTTGGTTATTTTGTGATAACTTTTGAGAATAAAGGATGTTAAATCTGAGCTGCGTGTGGTGGCGCATACTTTTAAACCTAGTACTTGGGAGGTTGAAACAGGAGGATTGCAAGTTCATGCCAGCCTCAGCAATTCACTGAGGCCCTCCACAACTTAGTGAGACCCTATTTCATAAAATAGGTTCAGGGTGTGGATGTAGCTCAGATAGAATGCCCTTGGATCCGTCCAACACACACACACACACACACACACACACACACACACACACACACCCTTGCTCTGCCCCTTTGGGAGCCTGGAGTTGCACTCCTCCCTTTTTTCTAGAACTGGCTGACATTGGAACTGCAGTGTCTGGTGGGAAGCCCTCTTCTAGAGCATCCTCCTGGCCTAACAGCTTGGGCAGCTGGGGAAGCCAGAGCAGCATGTGAACATCTGGATTTATAACTGTGCTCCCCTGCCAAAAGGCATCTCCTTTGGGCTTGAGAATCTGTAATTAAAAAGCAACACCCCACTATAGATTGATCGTTATTTTCAACCTCGAAATGGTATTTATTTATTTATTTTTGGGGTTTTTTTGTGTGTTTTGTTTGTTTTGTGTGTGTGTGGTACTGGGGTTCCTGGAAACCCTTCTACCTCTGGGCTACACTCCCAGACCTATTTTTGCACTTTTTTTATTTTATACTTTTTTATTTGGAAACAGGGTCTCTTGAGCAAGTGCCTCACTTCGAACCTGCGTGATCCTCCTGTCTCCGCCTCCCAAGCATGGGGATTACAAGCGTGCACCACCACGCCCGGCTATTTATTTATTTTTGTGGTATTGGGGATGGAACCCAGGGGCTCTCTACCTCCAGGCTACATTCCCAAACGGATTTTATATTTTAGCTTATTTTTTAAGGGGTTCTTTTTTTGTCTTTTTTGAAACCGGGGATTGAACCCAGAGTGCCACACCTGCAAAACAGGCACTTTGCCACTGAGCTACATCCCGGCTCCCAGTTTTATATTTTATTTGGAAACAGGGTCTCACTAAGCTACTGAGGCTGGGTTTGAACTTGAGTGATCCTCCTGTCACAGTCTCCAAAGCGCCGGGATCACAAGCGTGTGTCCCCAAGCCCCGCTTGTAAGTGTTATTTAAGTATAACATTCTGATCTTTTCTTTGCATTTGAGAACAGAAAGAATGCTGGTGCTTTGTCATTGCGAGGCTTTCCAGGTTCCCATACAGTCCCTGAGGATCTGCGGCCGGGATTCTTGGATCCCCAAAGACTCATGACAGGTTGTCTAGGGACCTGGTGTGACCTGGCCCCCTGGGGCCTCTCTCCTCTTACACTTCTCTGCTCAAGCACTTTGATTGTGCTGAGGCCAGCGCTCATGACTATACTCACTGGGGCTTGGAGGCTGTGGAACAAAAGATGGAGGGACTTGGATTTTCATAGGTTCTGCCTCTTGTGGTCTTGAGGAAGTCAGTAAACATTTCAGAGCCCTGACTGCCCTAGCTGTGGAATAAAGGAAGTTGTGTTTCAGTTGTATTTAATGGGTTTATTCAATAGTTCCTGTACACAAGCTGACTTTGTGTTTTCTTGGATGGAAGCCCTCACTGCAGGGCACCCTCATCAGAAAGGACCCACCTTCAATGTGTGTGTCTTTTTTCTTTTCTCTTTTTGCAGCACTGGGGATTGAACCCAGGGATGTTCTACCTCTGAGCTACACCCCCAGCTCTATTTTTTATTCTTTATTTTGAAACAGGGTCTCACTAAGTAGTTGAGGCTGGCCATGAACCTGTGATCCTTGTGTTTTAGCCTTTCAAGTCTCCTGGAATTACAAGCTTGTGCCACCACTCCTAGATGCGTGTACTTATTAAGAGGTGAAGTTCAAAGAAGCATCTTGCCTCCCCCATTAATGGATCAGAACACTTTGTTTGTTTGTTTGTTTGTTTGTTTGTTTGTTTGTTTGTTTATTATGTGGTACTGGAGATTGAACCCAGCTCCATTCTACCTCTGAGCTACACCCCAAACCAACTAATTCCCTCTCTCCCTCCCTCTTACCCCCCAGTACTGAGGATGGAACCCAGGGGCATTTTACGTCTAGCTACACCTCCCAGACCTATTTTTTATTTTGAAACAGGGTCTTACTGAGTTGCAAAGGGCATCACTAAATAGTAGCTGAGGCTGTCCTCAAACTATTAGCCTCCTGTCTCAGCCTCCTAACTGCTGGGATTACAAACTGCTCCACCAAGCCCTGCTTTCTTACTTTTTTGAAACAAGGTATCACTAAGTTGCAGAGAGCCTCACCTCACTAAGTAGCTAAAACTGGCTAGGAACCTGTGAACCTCTGGTCTCAGCCTCCAAGTAACTGGGATTACAAGCATCCGCCACCACACCCAGCTCAGAACCTTCATTTTAAAATGCTTGTCAGAGACTTCCGGGAAGATGGCGACGGAGAAAAGCGGGGCTTATGAGCCCCGCTAACAATCTCTATTACCACAAAATCAGCACCTTTCATAGCCAGAAAACACCATCAGCAGAGAAACAAAAAAGGTAAGTACAAGGGACAGAGAAAAAGAGGGCCGAAAAGACGAGACACCAGAAAGAAACCAGACCGCAGTGCTGTAGCCGGAGCCGCGGGGCGGAGCCGCGCAGACGCCATCTTTCCTTCCAGCACCAGGCTCCAGAGAGGAGGGGAACTCAGAACGGAGCTCAGAGCCAGAGAGGAGATACGCCGGCCTCACGGCCGAGGATGCAACAACAGTGCCATACTACCAGTGGCAGCAGCGACTTCACCGGCTGGCACCAGACCAACGAACTCAACAGCTCACCAGGCTCCAGAGAGGAGCGGCGGACAGCGAGCCGAGGTGAGCCGCTGCGGATCAGCCGGGCGAGATTTGGCAGATTTTTCGGCGCAGGAAGCGTCTAAAGCTCCCAGGGGCTGGGCTCAGCGCACCCTGCAGGGACTCAGAGCGGAGCTCAAAAACAGAGAAGAAATATGCCAGCCTCACGGCCGAGGGCGTGGCAGTGGCACCATATTGCCACCGGGCGGCAGCAGCAAATTCACCAAGTCCACTACAGCTCCATCGGCGCACTCAACAACAGTGAGTCAAATTGCGGCCCCTAGAGGAGAAATCCCAGTACTGACTCCCAGGGACTTGACCCAGTGGGGGAGTTGCGGTGGCAGAGATAATCATACTATAGTCACAACTCCATGCAAGAGAACGCCCAGCCTGGCACCCCCCATTGTCTAAAGCAGCCTCTATTGACTCCCTGGGTCGGAGACTCTGTGATACAACCCAGTAAAGGAGTAGTGGTGACTGAGATACCACAGACTCGAGATCCAGAGCACCTTAAGTGAAGTCATAGTGACCCATGGAAGAACTCAGAGAAGGCACAAACTTCCGAAATCATGGGATAGAGAAATAACAATGGAGCAGTGAATGCCCACAACCTCACAACATCAGAACCTGATAAAACAGAAATTCAGAGATTTCTAGAAGATCAAATCAGGAAAATAACTGCAGAAATAACAGAGGTGTTTAGAAAAGAATTCAGAAAGAGCCAAAAAGAGATAAAGGATGCAATCAATGAAGTAAAGGCCTCAATTCAAAGTATAAACAACCGATTAGACCACGTGGAGAATAGAATCTCGTTCCTAGAAGATGATCACTCCAAAAATGAACGCATAGTTTCCGACAGCAGGAATCTGACATTGAAGAAATATGGGCCCATTTTAAGAGAGCTAACCTAAGAATAATTGGAATAGAGGAGGGAAAAGAAGGTGAAACCAAAGGGATCAACAATCTCTTCAAGGAAGTAATAGCAGAAAATTTCCCAAACATAGAGCAAGAGGTTGATATACAGGTCCAGGAAACTTCTAGAACTCCCTTTAGACAGGATCGGGAAGAGGATCCCCACGCCACATAATTGTCAAAATGACCAATGTGGAAGCCAAGCAGAGAATCTTAAAGGCAACAAAAACAAAGGGCCAAGTGACATTCAGAAGCAAACCAATTAGAATCACTCCAGACTTCCCAAACCAAGTCATGAGAGCCAGAAGGGCTTGAAGTAACATATTCCAAACTCTGAAAGAAAACAACTTCCAGCCAAAAATTTCTTACCCAGCAAAACTTTCTATCGAATTAGATGGGGAAATAAAAAGCTTCCATGACAAACAGAAACTGAAGGAATTTATGTCTTCAAAACCAGCACTAGATAAAATACTCAAAGAGATTAACTACAAAGAAGAAATAGGTAACACACACCAGAACTAGAGAAAAAAGATTTTCCATCCAACAGACAACTAAGATTGGCTATCTGTGGAGACTCATTATTTATGTTAGTCTTTTACCTATTTCTAAATTGTATTGTTTGCTTTTATTGTTGCTAATTTTTAGGATTTCTAGTTGGAATATTAATATACCTTCAGATATAGCATTTGGAAATATTTTATCTCATTCTATCAGTAACTTTTAACTCTGTCTACATTGTCTTTGGATATACAATATTTTTTTTATTTTCTAGGGAATTTGTTTACCCTTCTGTTGCCTGTGCCATTGAAATCATATCCCAGAAAACACTGCCAATTTCAATGTCATGAGGTTTTATGACCCAGATAGTCTTAAGGTTTATATTTAGGTCTCTTATCTATTTTGAGTTAATATGTGTATATGGTGTTAGGTAAGGGTCCAATTTTATTCTTCTTCATGTAATTATTATTTTTCAACAATATTTAGCTAAAAGATTATTATTTCCTCCACCAAATGTCTGTGGAAACCTTGTCAAAAATAACTTGACATTATATGGAAGAATTTATCTCTAGGCTTTTATTTAACTCCAATGGTTTATATATCTGCCTTTATAACAGTACTACACTGTTTAAATTACTGTAGCTTTATAACATTTGAAATCAGAAAATATACATCTTCTAGCTTTGTTCTTTTTCGAGGTCGTTTTGTGTACCTAGAGTCCATATTCTATATTAGGATAGATTTTCTCTGAAAAATAAATAAATAAATAAATAAATAAATAAATAAATAAATAAATGTGTGATTTTTCACCTAAAAAAAAAAAGAAAAAATATTCTCTGGTAAGAAAGAAAGCAAAAAGAAATATTGAAATGTTATCTTTAAGTCATCAAAAGCTTGGTATCAGAAAAATGAAACTGTTATGTGAGATTATCATTGTTAATTTTAGATACATTGCTATAATACTAGATGTCAAACACGTAAGCCAAGCATGGGAAGGAGCGATGGGGAGAGAACGGGATAGGGATTGGGTAGGGGCTAACTGGGCGATGTGTGCATGTATGTCTACAAAAGTTTTTTTTATACCATTATGATGTATGAATACAGTGCACCAATAAAAATAAATAAATAAATAAAATGCTTGTCGGCTGGGTGTGGTGGTGCACGCTTGTAATCTCCGCGCTTGGGAGGCAGAGACAGGAGGATCGCGCGGGTTTGAAGCCACCCAGGCGTGCTGGCTTAGGAGACCCTGTTTCCAAATAAAAATGTAAAAATAGGTCTGGGAGTGTAGCCCGGAAGTAGAAGGGCTTCCAGGAACCCCAGTACCACCAAAATAAATAAATAAATAGATAGATAAATAAATAAATAAAGCAAGCTTGTCTTCACAGTGCCCAAGCTGTGGCTTTGTAGGTCGAGTTGAATCAATTTTAAGTGCAGTGCCAGTGGCAATCTGAGCTGGAGAAGGCCATCAGAGATGGTAACTTGCACTTTCTTACGGAGTCCTTTCTCAACTTGATTGCTAATGAAGAGCTCACACTGGGAGTGGAAGTGTTGCCTCTTCTGTTGTGTTGCCTCTTTGGTCGCCCCTTTCCAGGAGTTGAAGCACAGGTCAGAGTTCTGTTGCTCGGTCCTCTCCCCTCTTGTCCTTTGCTGGGCTGGAGCTAATGGAGTAGCTCTGTGCACAGTAGCATCCATGGGTCTGGGAAGAGTCAGCATCACTTAAATTTTTTCCGACAGTTTGAGATAAAAACAAACATGTCATTCCAATGCCTCTTGCATGTATCTTCTGTGTTATTAGCATGCCATACTGTGAGCACTCTGACTTTCAGAGCAATTCCTTTGCAATCGAAGACTAGTCTGACTGTAGGCCAGCCAGCAGACAGGGATCAAGGAGTGTTTCTGCCTGCGGAACCCTTCTGCCCTCTGAGCAGTGTTCATGCACACCACACCTGGGAGGGAGGTGGACTGGTGTAGACAGTGCTGAGTTAACCTCTGTAGCTGTCATGATGGCTGAGAGAAGAACTTTGTATTTGGAGACCTGTCTCATACTCGAGCTTTTACACTTTGCATTTTTAAAATTCAGAATGAGGAGGAAAGGGAGGGTTTTCAAATTCTAGGTTACTTCAACAGTACAAATTTTCTGCTTAATGCAGAGTTTTGGTTTATCATGTGTGAAAGTGCATTTTCAAAGATGTATGGGTTGCTTAAAATTGGTCTACAATTATATTTACAAAAAAAAAAAAGATGTATGGGTTGGGAAATTGGAATGGGTAAAGATGGCCCTGCCCCACCCTTTCTTTTTGCTGTACTAGGGATTAAACCCAGGGCCTCAAATATATTGGGCAAGTGCTTTGCCAATGAGCTACCTGTATAACCCTTTTTACTTTTGAGATAAGGTCTTGTTAAGTTGCCCAGGCTAGCCTTTAACTGCAATCTGCCTTCACTACCTTGCTTGACTGGCTGGCTGTTTTCCTGCCACCTATGCAATGTATTATTTAGGAGCTGGGATATGGCCTGGGGGTTAGAACCTAAAGGAAGGGTCTGAGGCAGCCAGTCAGACAGGTGCTGACCTTTGGACCCTCAGCCCTGTTTGGCTCCCTTAAGATGTAAAGTAGGAAGCGAATAGACCCCATCCTTTTACATATTTCATGTTTAATGTTTTCCATATACTTTTCTCAAGTGTGTTTGTTTTATTTTTAATGAATTATGCAGTACTGGGGTGGAACCCAAGGGCTTTCTACGTCTGGGCTACACTCCCAGACCTATTTTATACTTTGTTTGGAAATGGTCTCACTAAGTTGCTGAGAGCCTCAATAAATAGCTGAGGCTGGCTTTGAACCTGTGCGATCCTCTTGTCTCAGCCTCGCAAGTACTTAGATTACAAGCCTGCGCCACCACGCCCGCCCTAAGTATGTTTGTTTTAAAATTAAATGATTCCCTTGCTTAAACATAGCACTAAGTAGAAGAAACAGAAAAAGAGGAAGGAAAGATCAAGTCATTAAAAAAACAACAACAAGGAGTGGCCTAGTTTGGGTGCCCATGAGCAGGTATGGAAGGGTAAGGAAGCATGTACTTTGTTAGCTCAGTACCGTGTCCCACCTGCAGCATACAGAAATTTTCAGGAAATTTGCTTAGCTGAACTGAGACATTTCAGCCTACCCCCATTGGGGCTTTTATTGCCAGGCCAGTCAACTTGGTGGGTAGGCACCAGATCCAGAATGCTTTTGGACTGAGAAAAGTCGAGGGGCTGGACTCTTCTTTCAGAAAGTCGGCTGTTGCAGTGTGCATGTGAGAGTACACGGGTGCACATGTGAGTGTGTGTGTGATGGGGAGAGACTGGAGCCAGAGGAAACAATCTTTGTGTCTGTGTGTGTGGTGCTGAGGATGGAACCCAGGGGCATTCTACCTTCAAGCTATACTCCCCAGCCCAATTTTTTACTCTTTGTTTGGAAACAGGGCTCGCTAAGTTGCAGAGGGCCTCACTAAACAGCTGAGGCTGGCCACAAACCCAGATCGTCCTGTCTCAGTCTCTCAAGCTCTGGGATTGCATGTGTGCGCCCCCACACCTGGCTAGAGGAAACAGTCTTGACCATGGCTCTGTTTAAGAACGAGCTTCAAAGAATGAGCCACTCTGCTCACCGTCCTGTTTCTTACTGGGCAGCTCTGTAACAGTGCCATGGGTTGGTGCACATCCAGGACCTCTCCTCTGTCCCCATCGTGTGCGTGTTCCTTCTGACCACTCGCTGTGGCCATCTGTGCACATTTCTCCAGGGCATACACTGCTTCTTGCCATTGAGCGTCGGCCTGTCTGGCACCTGACTGTTCTGGTTCTGGCCTTTGGCACAGGCACCGGGGCTTAGGCACTTGCCCTGTGGAAGGCATGAGGTGTGCGGAGTCCCCATGCGTCCCATTCGCGGGCACATCTTTCCCAGCACCATCCTACGGAAGCTTGCTTTGTGCTCTTTAAAGAAGTGGCAGTTTTCCTGACTATAACTGACATACCCAAGTGTTTACCCACTCAAAGTGTACAGCTCACTGGTTGTTAGTATGTGCAACCTCTAGAACTCCCTTTGTCCTCAGACAGAAACCTACATCTTTAGTTGTCACTCCCAGTCGAGAAGATGACTGTAGATTCGCCGATTCTGAACATTTTCTGTCAGTGAAATTACTCTCCACGTGGACTCAGCACACATGAGGAATACCCAGGGCAGCAAGCATGTAACAGCCAAATACGGAGTTTAATAAGGTTCTGTTTAGCCAGGCGTGGCGCGCTTGTAATCCCAGTACTTGGGAGGCTGAGGCACCTAAATGCTGTATCTTCTAGTTCTTCCCTCTTCGAACAGGCTTGACTTTGGGGATGAGGGTGGGGTGATCTTCAGCATCCAGGGTGGCGGCCTATTCCTACATCATAAAACACCCAGGCCTTTTTTTCTTCTAGTTCCCACTGCATTATATGTGTGTGCGCTCGCTCGCTCTCTCTCTCTCTCTCTCTCTCTCTCTCTCTCTCTCTCTCACTCAGGGAATACTACTGAGCTATATCACAACCTTTTTTTTTTTTTTTTTTTTTTGGTGGTACTGGGGTGGAACCCAGAGGCTTTCTACCACCGGGCTATGCTCCCAAACCTTTTTAATATTTTATTTGGAAACAGGGTCTCACTAAGTTGCTGAGAGCCTCACTCAGTAGCTGAGGCTGGCTTCGAACCTGTGCGATCCTCCTGTCTCAGCCTCCCAAGTGCTGGGTTTACAAGCGTGTGCCACCACGCCAGGCATAGCCCTTTTAATTTTGAAACAGGGTTTCACTAAGTTGCTGAATTTGACTTTGAACCTGCAATCACCTCAGCCTCCCAAATGCTGGGATTACAGGCGTGAGCCACTAAACCCAGCTGTCTTCTGTTTCTTAAGAGAGGGCCTTGCCTTGAGTCCTCTGTTCTTGTGCTCTCCAGGCCTTTATGAAAGCATGTTGAACTCCTGTGGAGCTTGCCAGATTCAGCAATGCAGTGTGCTGAGTTTTAACAAGTCCTAATGCAGAACCCTTTATCACCCTGAGCTGCTCCCCTGGGCCCTGCGGTCCACACGTCCTCTCCAGGAGCTGGGAAGCTGGTGCGCTTTTGATCACTGTGGGCTTCTGTGTTTCGACTTCAGTAGGAATGGAATCATATACTGTGTAGTCCTTAATACTGCGTCTTAATGTGAGTCCATAATACTGAGCAGCATTATGCAACTAATAGTTGACAGACCTGTACATTGTTTTCAACTTTTAGAATAAAGCTTCTCTAAATGCTTACATACAAAATACTGTATGGCTGAACTTGGCGGCTCACACCTGCAATCCCAGTACTTGGGAGGCTGAGATAGTAGTAGGATTACAGGATTAAGGCCAGTCTCAGAAATTTAGGCCTTCCTTTATTTATTTATTTATTTATTTTTCCAGTGCTGAGGATAGAACCCAGGCGCATTCTACCTCTGGGCTATATTACCAGACCTATTTTTTTTTAATATACTTTATTTGGAAACAGGGTCTCATTAAGTTGCTGAGAGCCTCACTTAAGTAGCTGAGGCTGGCTTTGAATTTATGCAAATCTCCTGTCTCAGCCTCTGAAGAACTGGTATTACAAGCTATTACAAGCACATGCTACCACGCCCAGCTCTAGGCCCTGTTTCAAAATAAAAAATTAAGCAGGCGTGATGGTGCATGCTTGTAATCCCTGCGCTTGGGAGGCAGAGACAGGATCCTGCAGGTTCGAAGCCAGCAGCTCTGGTTTGAGACCCTGTTTCCAAATTTTAAAAAAAGTATAGAAAGTAGGTCTGGGAGTGTAGCCTGGAGGTAGAAGGGTTTCCAGGAACCCCAGTACCACCGAAATAAAATAAATAAATAAATAAATAAATAAATAATAAAAATTAAAAAGTGCTGAGGTGTAGATCAGAGATAGAATTTGGGCGGGGTACTAGAGATTGAACCCAGGGGTATTCTACCTTCCAGCTATCCCCTTGGCTCTATTTTTAACTCTTGAAACAGTTGTACTAAGTTGCAGAGGGCCTTACTAAGTAACTGAGGCTGGCTATACTGGGATTACAAGGGTGGGCCACCATGCCCAGCTCGGTGTGTGTGTGTGTGTGTGTGTGTGTGTGTGTGTGTGTGTGTGTGTGTATTTTACTTTTTGGTTGAAAAGGACTGAAATTCTGAGTCCCTTAACAGGTAAATGTTTAACTTTTGAAGAACCTGTCAGGCTTATTCCAGAGTGGCTGAGCACCCCTACACTCTGACCAGCAGTGAGAAGAACAGAGCCTGCCCGGTACCCTCACTGCCCTGTGGCTAGGGACAGAGCCCCACAGCTACACCGCCTGCCCTCCCCTCCCTCCCCCTCCTTCTTCTTCTTCTCTCTCTCTCTCTCTCTTCTTTCTTTCTTTCTTTCTTTCTTTCTTTCTTTCTTTCTTTCTTTCTTTCTTTCTTTCTTTCGCAATACTGGGGATGGAATCCCAGCGGCATTCTACCCCAGCCCTATTTTGGGTTCTTTCTCTCTTTCTTTCTTTCTTTCTTTCTCAATACTGGGGATGGAATCCCAGCGGCATTCTACCCCAGCCCTATTTTGGGGTTTTTTTTGTGTTTTTTTTGGTGTTGGTACTAGGGTTCCTGGAAGCCCTTCTACCTCCGGGCTACATTCCCAGACCCATTTTATACCTTTTTTTTGGGGGGGGGGGAACAAGGTCTCTTAAGCCAGAGTGGCTGGCTTCGAACCTGTGCGATCCTCCTGTCTCCGCCTCCCAAGCGTGGGGATTACAAGCGTGCGCCACCACGCCTGGCTCTATTTTGTATTTTTTGAAACAGGGTCTCACTGAGTTGCCAAAGGGCCTCCCTAAGTAGTAGCTAAGGTTATCCACGAACAGTGATCCTCCTGTCTCAGCCTCCCAATGAGAAGGCTAGAGATTGTAGCTTAGTGATAAAGGGTTCCTAGGTTAAACCCCCACTACCACATAACCAAGCAAGAAGACAGAAAACATCTGTCAACAATGAAGCATGATAAAAAAGAGTGTTGGGCTGAGGATGGAGCTCAGAGGTAGAATGCCTCTGGGTTCAGTCTCCAGTAAAGCACGCACAGACACCCTCTGTGATCTAAAGCAGGGGAGCCTGAGGCACAACTTTGTGCCAGTACACTTAACACCTTAGATGAAATGGATAAATTTCTTGAAAGACACAAATATTTTGGCTAACTCACGAAGAAATAGTAACCTGAATAGCCCTTGTCTATTAAAGAAATGGTATGAGCCTCACTTCCAAAGGGCAGAGTTACCTTGACACTAAAATTAGAAAATCCTAAAATTAGAGAAGGTAGTTGGGCGTGGTGACATACACGTAATCCTATTACTTGAGAGGTGGAGACTGGAGGATTTCAGGTTCGAGGACAACTTCAGCAAATAGTGAGATTGTAAACAACCTAGTAAGACCCTTTTTCAAAGTAACATAAGGCTGGGGATGTATGTCAACACAGAGGTAGAACGCGCCTGGGTTCAGTCTCCAGTAAACACACACGCATGAACACAAAGTCCTTAAGGTACAGCACACAGATTGAACTAGCAATATAAAAGTGTAATACAGCCAGGTGTGGGAATGCACAGCTGTAATTTCAGTACCTGGGAGGCCAAGATAGGATTGTAGGTTCAGAGCCGGCCCCAGCAATTTAGCAAAATCCTCAGCAACTTAGTGAGACCTACAACAATTTAGCGAGATCATGTTCAAAATAAAGAGGGCTAGAGGTGTAGTTAGGAGGCAGAAAGCTCCTGAGCACAGTCACCAGCACCAAAGGGTGGGGGGTCACCCCATAAGCAGGTGTAATCCCAGAAATTCAAATTTGGTTTAGCATTCAAAAATCAATCAAATTTAAGCTGGGCATGGTGGTGCGTGCTTGTGATCTCAGTAGTGCTTGGGAGGCTGAGGCAGGAGGATCACGGTTTGTGGCCAGCTGTAGCTACTTAGTGAGGCTCTGCAACTTAGACCTATTTCAAAATAAAGAACAAAAAATAGGGATAGGAATGTAGCTTGGAGGTAGAATTCCCCTGGGTTCAATCCCCAGTACCGCAAAATAAATAAATAAAAAAAATTTTAAAAAACAATCAACTTAATATAGCATATTGATATAAAAATGAAAAATTATAAGGTCATCCAAAAATAAGCGAGAATAAAAAATTGTGATTAGCCTGGTGTGATAGAGCCTAGTCCTATAATCTCAGTACTTGGGAGGTGAAGACAGGGGTGCAGGTTTGAAGATAGCCTCAGCAAGTAGTGGTTCTTATCAATGTAGCAACTTCTCCCCCCCCTCAAAAAAATGCTTGTTAAATTCCACATATGTTCATGAGAAAAATACTCTGCAAACTACTGACAGAAATTTTCTCAACCTTGTGAAAGACATTTTAGAAATGCCTGAAACTGCTGTGTACAGTGGTATATTTCTTTAATCCCAGCTACTTAGCTGCTATGGTAGAAACATCTCAAGTTTGAGATGGGGATGGAATGAGGCCAGTCTGGTCAACCTAGTGAGACCCTGTCTCAAAAGAAAAAATTAAGAGCTGGGGCCATAGCTCAGTGGTATAGTACTGCATTAGTCAGCTTTTTCATTTCTGTGACAAGAACAATTTAAAAGAGAAAAGTTTTATCTGTCTCACTGTTTCAGGGGTCCAGTCCAGAGTGAGCAGTCTCCAAGGCAGAGACTTGGCAGGGAGTAGGGAACACTGCTCATGACAGCCCAGATGCTGGGGCTGGGGGTGCCGCCTGAGCTGTATGTCGTCCTGAAGGTCGTTCCCTAGTGACACCCTCCTCCAGCCACACCCCACCTCTGAACCTTGTTGCCCTGGGGACATGCTTTTAACACACAAGCCTTTGGGTCATTGTGGTCCCCTTCTCCTCCTCTTCCTCTTCTTCCACTAGGGATTGAACCCAAGGGCATTCTACCTCCGAGCTATACCCCCAATCCTATTTTTTATTATTTATTTTGAAACAGGGCCTCACCAAGTAGCTGAGGCTGGCCAGGATCCTCCTGTTTTAGCCTCCCAAGTACTGGGATTATAGCCACCACCATGCCTGGCCAGGATTGGGCAACTTGTTTGCAGACAGCCCTCCATTTCTTTTCTTTTTCTTTTCTTTTTTTTTGGGGGGGGGGCTGGTACTGGGGTTCCTGGAAACCCTTCTACCTCCGGGCTACACTCCCAGACCTATTTTATACTTTTATTTGGAAACAGGGTCTCTTAAGCCAACACGGCTGGGTTTGAACCAGCACCAGCGTGATCCTCCTGTCTCCACCTCCCAAGCATGCCTCCCAAGCGTGCGCCACCACACCCGGCTTCCTCCACTTCCAATTTTGCCTTCTTGGCTTACTATTGTATTCTTTAGCTTGTTTTTGTAAGTCACTTAAATTAAAAATTTAGCATTGATAGCTGGGCATGGTGGCATGTGCTTGTAATCCCAGCATTTGGGAGGTTGAGACAGGAGGATCCAGTGTGTGGACAGCCTCAGCTACTTAGTGAGGTACTTTGCAACTCAGTGAGACCCTGTTTCAAAATAAGGACTAAAGAGTAGGTTTGGAGGTAGAATGCCCTTGGGTTCCATCCCCACTACTGCAAAAAACAAAACAAAAAACCCTTTGGTTCTGTTTAGCCTCTATTACAGGTTTGCCTTTTGTTTGTTTTATATTTTTTACCTGGTCATGTTTTCCTTATATTATTATTTTATTTATTGCAGTACTGAGGATTGGACCCAGGGCCATTCTACCTCTGAACTACACCCCACCCCAACCCTATTTTTTCCTCCTTTATTTGAAACAGGGTCTCACTAAGTTGCAGGAGGCTGGCCAAGAACCTGAGATCGTCTTGTCTTAGCCTATCAAGTACTGGGATTACAAGCACACTACCACACCCAGCTTTCTTTTGAGCATATTACTATTTTTAAAATGTCTTTATTGGAATTCCTTCTAGAAATAAATACATATCTCTTGAAAAACCACTTTACCTCTGGCCCAGGTACCTAGGAATGCCTTTATAACATCCAGATTTATAGTTCTGTGTTCTTAGTTGACTCTATCCCTCTTCTTTATTTCATTGAGGTTTAAGAAGCTAATCTTTTAGGTTTTTTTTTTGGGGGGGGGGTCTGGGGATGGAACCCAGGGGCATTCAACCTCTGAGCTCTACCACCTGCCCTATTTTTTAGTCTTTATTTTGAAACAACGTCTCACTGGGTTCCAATGGGCCTCACTAAGTAGGCTGACGCTGTCCACAAACTGCAATCCTGTCTCAGCCTCCTGAATGCTGGGGTTACAAGTATGCACCACCACACCCGGCTTTTTTCCTTTTTTCTCTTTTTAACTCTGTGTATGGTTGGGGTTTGCTCCATATGTTCTTTCACAAGATAATGGGCATTGTAGTCAGTTGCAGAGGTGCACAACTGTAATCTCAGTACTTATGGAGCTGAGATAGGGGTCCAGGCTAGCCTCAGCAACTTACTGAGGTCTTGTTCAGAATAAAAGAGGGTTGGCACTGGGAATGTAGCTCAAAGGTAGAATACCACTGTTTTCAATCTCCAGTACCACAATGAAAGAAAGAGAAAATGAGTGTGCTGGCATTACTGGCCAGATTTCTTTGGATGATTGTTACTGGTTGAGATTCTTGGTAGGGGTTGTCTCAGTCCATCCGCTGCTGAAGAAGCTCTAGTGTGTGCACCTGGCAGTGACTTTGTTTTCTATGCTGCTGAGACCCCCCCCCCCCCATACTGGGAATGGAACCCAGGTATTTTACCACTGAGCTACACCATCCAGCCCTATTTTATTCTTTTGTTTTGAAACAGGGTCTCACTAAGCTGTGGAGGGCCTCACTAAATTGCTGAGGCTGGCAGGGAATCATCGATCCTACTAAGTACTGGGATTACAAGCGTGAACCACCACTCCTGGTCCCTTGTGGTCCTTGCTGGCTGCATCGTGTGCGGAATTGCCTTACCTCCGGAGGGAGCCGGGCCCCACATTGCAGTGGTTCCATCTCTTGAAATGCAGTGGCCTCATTCCGCAGCCCATGTCACTGAAGCGGCTCCCTTACTTTCCCAGCACTTACAGACTTGGGTGCCCTCCATCCCTTCTCCGTTGAAGGTGCGTCTAGATTCCATCACCCTCTCCGAGCGAGTTGACAGCCCTTTCCATTTCAGTCTGACAGACTTTGTTCCTTTTTTCCCATACTTTGTGCTTTTATAAGAAATACTGAGACCAGATACTTTGTAAAACAAACAAACAAAAAAAAAAAAACTAAAAAAAAAAAGGACTCACTCCTTTCTGAAGCCTTTCAAGGGGCTCACCTCAAACGCTGTGGCATCGCGCATCATGTTTCCAACAAAGAGTCTTGTGGGGTGTGTTCAGAGTTTGTATTTAGTTCTATCATGATTGTATTATGCTATTTGTTAAGACTTGTCCTTTTTTCTCTCTCCTTTTTTCCTTTTTAGATTATCTTTCTGCCTACAAATTTGGAAATTGTACACTTCTTTTCATGGTTACCTTGGGAGTTAGCCTTCTCTGTTCTGTTGAGGCCTGAAGCAGATTTTATGCATAGAGTTGTAAAGAAATACCCTAACAACTCTTCAGACTTTCCTCAACCGGATCTGTCCGCGTGCCATCCGCTCTTGCTGCAGTTCTGTTGTGTGTTGATGTCTCTTCCTGTGATTCTCAGTTCTACCAACTGTCGTTTTTCACTGGTGTTTTCCATAAGGAGCCTTATAATGAACGCAAAGAAGATAGTTTGGTGTTCTTGAAGATGAAGATTAAAACCTTCCTCGGGACTTGCTGCCCTTCTCATCTCACTGCTGAGGGGCACTGCTCCTCGCACCTCTCCTGTCCTCCTGTCCTGTCTGACCCTCGGCGGCACCCTCCTTGTCCTTCTGTCTTGCTGTGAGCAGCCCGCACCCTCCTCAGCCCTGCCTGTCCTCTGGGACGGACGTCACCGGGAGCTTACCCTCAAGATGTGGAGGCAGCCTTTGCACGAGGAGAGAGCAGGACTCCTTCACTCGTGGGTGGTCTTGGTCCTCAGGGGAATAAAACCTGTGTCAGTTCAGACAGAAAGGCGTCTGCAGTGCGCGCGTTGAGAGACCAGCTCTCCAGTCGGTGGTCCTGCCTGGAGGGGAGGGCATCCTTGGACTGTCACAACTCCAGACTCCGCCTGTAATGAGGAAGTTATGCCATCTGTTCAGCTGAGGTTAGTTAGAGGCTCAGAGTGAAATGACATGTGAAAGTAAAGCACCATGCAAACGTAATTGAAACGGGCCCTTAGCCCCAGCCACCGGCCTGCAGGAGCGGGGCGCTGTCGTTCATGATTGCGCTTGTTCTGAGCACCTGCTGTGAGCTGCTTGCTTTTCATGGAGTGCAGACCTCAGAGTCCTCCCAAGGGCTTGGAGCACAGTCAATTTCCCAGTTTACAGATGAAGACTGAGAGACGATTTGATTCCCTTGCTCACAGTTCCAGCCATGAGTGGTGGGATGTTTGTGCCTGGCACTGAGGGTTGGGCGGTCCTCAGTGCATAAGTTTTTGTCCATAGACACTCCATGGAAAGAGCATGAATGGAGGCGTTTTGTGGCACTTTCTTAGTTTGAGTGTTTCCTAGAACAGCTTGAGTGCACCAGTGGACCTTTGCCGTAAAGGTGACTCACGGCTTAGGAGCCTCCCTCTGGGGGGACTGACCAGTGAGTTCAGAGGAGTCGCTGCTTTATGTTTTGACTGGAGTGAATTCTGAATCAGGCTATTTCTGTAGCCAGTTGTAAACGTTTCAGCAGGAGACTGGATTGGTGTGCACCCTCTACCTTCCTCCAATTGATCTTGACTGCTTTCCCTCTGCGTCGCTCTCTTGCTCTTTCAGACGTGTGCATACACATATCCTGTTTTAGAAATAAAGCTGAACTGATTTTTACTTTGAAAGTATTTTTCAAAAATGCAATTTAAAGCTGGGCATGGCAGTACATGCTTGAAATCCCAGTACTTGGGTGCCTGTGCCAGGAGGATCATAGGTTCACGGCCAGCCTCTGCAACTTAGTGAGACCCTGTTTCAAAATAAAGAATAAAAATAGGGCTGAGGGTGTAGCTTGGAGGTAGAATGCCCCAGGGTTCAATCCTCAGTACTCACCCCCCCCCATAAAATAAGCAGCAAATTTAAATGTCTGGAAACAATTTTCAGGTGTTGGAGCTTACAATAAGATATTTGTTTAAACAAGGCAAATTTGGCTTTGGGAACATATACAAGTGCATAATTCTGTTTCACATCCTGAACCCAGAGATCCTCATTCTGGGGACATTTGTTATGAACCTTCTTTTCCTCTACTTTCCCTTCTCTCAACCCTTTTCCAGGGTGGGGGGGTACCTGCAGAGAGATGCTTTTTTGTGAACAAGTTTCATTGTTCTGTAATAACTTTTCTCATGTTTTAACATGAAATTGTGTTTCCTCTGAATATTTAATTATAAAGTATATATGTAGGACCCATAAATAAACATTTGCAACATGAAATAGCAAATTTGTTTTTCTTAAAAATGTCAGCTTATACTTAGATTTATTTGCTTAGTTTTTTGTATGAAGCTTCAAAAATCTGGTAGAAAGGAAATTAGGAAAAAAGCTTATTTTTCTTAATACCTCATATGCTGGAAGAGGAGAAAGCATAGGGTAGTATTTACGGCCTCGTGAAGGCGGTGCTGGAGCTGCTGCGCGTTGACGCAGTTCCCCGCACAGTCATGTCTGCATCTTTCTGTCTGCGTTGGGCCATCTCTACACATCTAGTCAGGGATGCCCTTGATACTGCTGGCGTATCCTAGATGATGTTTTCTTTCAAGGGAATGTATACCCCCCAATAGTTGTGTTCTCCCAAGACAGAAACAATGCTGAACCCTAAACCCTACTGTTGGTCTGTTTTACCAGAAGTCAGTTTCCTCCTGGCCTTTGCTCACTTGGTCTACTGCTGCACCGTTCCCTCTTGACTTCCTGGTTTGTGGACACTCGCCTGCCATTTCTTGTCCATACACAAGTTTGTACAAAGACAGTGGATCCAGAGTCCTTAGTTTGCTCTTCTTCGGTATATAAGTATACAGATAGTTTTGTGTTGAGGGATTAAAACCACATTTGCTCTGTGCTGGACAGAGAGTAGGGTCTCGTGATAGGTAGGCAGGGAAGAGAGGTTGGGTGGTCCTTACTTTACTCTGGAATTTTTTTTATGCCTTTATTCTCTATTTACAGCTTTCAGAAATCAGCTGATGTCGCTGCGCATATGTTTAGAGCTGTTGCTATGGTGACAAGCCTGGCAGCCCACACAGTCCTTCTGGAAAGGCTGGGAAGCTGCTTGTTGGCTTCTGCTCACACGCGGGCACTGCCCCCTTACCTTTTCCACCTTAAGTTGTCTGCTCTTTTGGTTTGATTGCCTGATTACTTTGCCTAAAAATTTCAAAAGAAAATTCATGTGGCACATTAAGTGCAGAAAGACCCGCAGCACTGTTTTCAAGTCTCTCCTTCCTTCCATTGTTGCACAGAACATAGAACATCGGCATCTGCAGCTGGTCCCATCTGTCTCATTTGTCTTAGCGACAAGCTGGACTTCGAGCTTTTGTCAACAGCAGCCTTGAGCGGTTTCTTCTATAATATTGCATGTAAACAACGGTTTCATCAGATCACTCATCAGATGTGTTAGAAGTTACTTTTTTTCTGGACTCATGTTAATGGAGTCTGAATTAATAATCATAAATATGTTCTTTCTTGTGCATTGCTAAGATTTGAATCTATCTCAAAGTTGGGTATGGAGAGGTAGGTGCTCCTCAAATGCTCCGGTTGTCTGCTATTGCATGCTCACCGTTTTGCTATGACAAAATGATTTGTTAAGCATTTGGGGTGTGATTTCCTGAGAATTGAGTGAAAACTAAGGACTACCGCTCAAGGAACATGTGTGTGACTAACTGTACCTATCCTTGGTAGTTTCTGGGGTTCCAGAACGCTGGACCCTGACCTCTCGTCTCAGCTCTCATTTTTCCACAGAGACCTTGATATTATCACTAGAGTGGTTATATATATATATGTGTGTGTGTGTGTGTGTGTGTACACACACACACACACACACACACACATTTATTTGCAGTACTGGGAATGAAACACAGGGGCATTTTATCTCCAAGTTATACCTCAACCCTATTATTTATTTATTTATTTATTTATTTTGGGGTCTGGGGATGGAACCCAGGTGCATTTGACCTCCGAGCTACATCCCCTGCCCTATTATTTATTTATTTATTTATTTATTTATTTATTTTTGGTGGTACTGGGGTTCCTGGAAGCCCTTCTACCTCTGGGCTACACTCCCAGACCTATTTTTATATTTTTATTTAGAAACAGGGTCTCCTAAGCCAGCGCGCGGGCTAGCTTCGAACCTGCGCGATCCTCCTGTCTCCGCCTCCCAAGCGCGGGGATTACAAGCGTGCGCCACCACGCCCGGCTTATTTTTTATTTATTTTGAAACCGGGTCTCACTGAGTTGCTGAGGGCCTCACTAAGTAGCTGAGGCTGTCTGTGAACCACAATCCTCTGGTCTCAGCCTCCTGAATGCTGGGATTACAAGTTTGCGCCACCACACCCGGCTCTTACTATATATATATATATATATATATATATATATATATATATATATATATATATATATATATATATATATATATATATATATATATATATATATATATATATATATTTTTTTTTTTTTTTAAATTTGGAAACAGGGTCTCTTAAGCCAGCATGGCTGGCTTTGAACCTGCACAATCCTCCTGTCTCCACCTCCCAAATGCGGGGATTACAAGCGTGCGCCACCATGCCCAGCTTTATTTATTCTGAAACAGGGTTTCACTAATTTACGGAGGATCTCACCAAGTAGCTGAAGCTGCCCATGAACCTGCAATCCTCCTGTCTCAGTCTCCCAAGTACTAGGATTATAAGCATGCACCACCACTCCTGGCCGTAAATTTTATTTAAATGAAAGTTGTTAATTACTATCTTCTAGAGCCTGAACTTGTTCCACAGAAAAGTATGTTATGTGCAAAGTCCCATTCTCCTTGTTCAGTGAAAATCTTGCAGTAATTTTATAGCCTAAAACCTCTGCTCAGATCTCAAGTGGAAAAGACTGCACAGTGGAGAGCTTCATCCGATTTTGAAAGCATTCACAGATTATTGCAGTTCCATTTTAAGTTTTATGTTTGTAAAGACAGGCATGGACAGGTATTGAGGTAGCAGTGTTTCTGGTGGCAAAAATTCACAAATGTTGGGTAAGAAAAAAATGTTTTTCAGACAGTGTCATGCTTCAGTTTTAATGAAGAAAGTAGAACTGCAGGTGTCAACACAAATCTAGAGCAGGAGGATCTGCCCCGGATTCCCTGCACAAATATCACACCTGGTGTGTGCTGGCCTCTGGGAGCGATTAGGAACAGAATTAGAGGAAAAAAGTATTCGGAGAGGGAGAACAAGTCTAGGATGCGTTACATCGGGACGTCAGCTCTGTGATATGATAATATTCCTTCTATTTTCTTCAGGGCTGAAGCATTTTGCAGATAACGTTAGCCATTATTACTTTGTTGGGCAGAAGTTATTTATATGTGGAGATCGTAAACCCTAACCTACTCAGGTGCCTGTTGCTAACAATAAATTTCTACGGCATCATGAAAAGAATGTGTCCTGGGTGCGGTGGCTCACGCCTCTCAGCCTAATGCGTGAGAGGCCGAAACCCGCCTCGGCAAGGAGGAAAGAAGGAAAGAGAAAGGGCACTCAGCAGAATGCCCGTGTTCACTCTGCAGCACCAAAAATAAAAGACACATATTCAAGAATGGCTCCACACAGCCTTTTCTTTCTTTTTGATTTTCATAAAGGGTCCTGCCACCAGTGAAGCCAGATGTGTAAGCAAACCAATCCAAAGTCCAGCGGGTATCCTATTTCTGTTGGAAGCTCCTGTACTGTACTCCTGTTGGTGGAAGTGCACTTCGCAGTCTGTTGGCTAGAAGGGATTCCAGGGGAGGAATTTGGCATTTGAAGTTTTTTTTTTTTTTTTTTTGGTGGTACTGGGGGTGGAACCCAGGGGCTTTCTACCTCCAGGCTATACCCCCAGACCTATTTTATACTTTATTTGGAAACAGGGTCTCACTAAGTTGGTGAGAGCCTCACTAAGTAGCTGAGGCTGGCTTCGAACCTGTGTGATCCTCCTGTCTCAGCCTCCCAAGCGCGGGGATTACAAGGGTGCGCCACCACGCCCGCCCGGCTAGCATTTGAAGTTTTTAAGCCAAGCTATTCCTTTGATAGAAAAGATCCAATTAGCCGGGTGTGGTGGCGCACCCTTGTAATCCCAGCACCTGGAAGGCTGAGACAGGATGTCACAGGTTCAAAGCCAGCCTCAGCTACTTAGCAAGGGGCTCAGCAACTTAGTGAGACCCTGCTTCCAAATAAAGTCTGGGTGTGTGGTCCGGAGGTAGAAAAGCCCCTAGGTTCTACCCCCCCAGTACAAAAACCAAAAAACATGAAAAGATCCAATTATAGTCTCACACACTGGATTCTTGAAATGGGTTTAAAAAGATCTTTTAGATCTTCTAGATCCAGGCATGGTGGTGCATGCTTGCAATCCCAGCTACTCAGAAGGAAGATAGTAGTTGAAGGCCAGCCTGGACAATTTACCAAGACCTTGACTTAAATAAAATCTGAAAAGGGATTGGGGGTGCACCCCGCTGCACTTGGCAAGCCTAGGCCGTGCCTGGGCCAGTCCCATCACCACCCTGTCCTCTGCTACCCGCCAGGCTGCTGTCACACTTACCACTTCACAAATGGGCTTTGGAGTTTGACCTAGTACAGTGCTGTTGATTTGCTTTACCAGAATGTGACCCTTCTTTTTCTTTTCTTTTCTTTTTTTTTTCTTTTTTTTTCTTTTCTTTTTTTTTCTTTTTTTTTTTTTTTGGCAGTTAAATTGATAGGTGTGGTGGCGCACGCTTATAATCCCAGCATTCAGGAGGCTGAGACCAGAGGATCGCGTTTCACAGACAGCCTCAGTTACTTCTATTTAGTGAGGCTCTCTGCAACTTAGTGAGATCCTGTTTCAAAATAAAAAATCAAAAATTGGGAAGAAAGTATAGCTCGGAGGTCGAATGCCCCTGGGTTCCATCTCCAGACCCGGGGGGGGGGGGGAGAATAAAAAATAGGGCAGAGGGTGTAGCTCAGAGGTTGAATGCCCTGAGTTCTATCCCCAGACACACCCCCCCCCAAAAAAAAGATAGGTGTGAGCCTTGACATATACCTGGTCACTTCCTCCACCTTTGTTTGTACCTAGGAGGAATTGAATCTCTGGGTCCTTTTGTTACTTAATATACAACCTAAATAGTAGAATTCATCTTTTATTATGCTGGCAGACTGGGAAGGACCTTCTGACTGGCAGTACTGGACACGGTTTCTAGGGGTTTGGGTTCTAGTCCTGGCCCTGGGCACATCCTTCTCTCTGGCCCGAGGCACATCATCTGACCCCGTGCAAGTCTCCTAATTTCTCATCTGTGGCATACATGTCTGTCCAGATCATGTAGGGTTCATTCTTGGTGAGCATAAGGTATTGTTAATATGTTTGGAAGTTGTGTGTAATGCTTATTTCTTGTAATCAGGTCATAGGGATGACACCTGTGCATGGTGGGCAATGAGGGAGCTGAGAGAAGCAGGGCCTCTGAAGGTCAGCTCTCTGCTGCTGAGACCCCAGTGTTGGCAGGGTCTGGACATGTATGTCACGTTCCTTCTTAAGGTTCTAGTCATAGCAGAGTGTGATGGTAGGACCTAACGTTAAGCTTGGTGGCTTCTACTGCAAAAACCCACGCTCACAGTTCTGGAGCCCAGGTCTGAAAGCAAGAGCCTGTGGGCTCAGGCCCCAGGCCCCAGGCCTCAGGGTGGTGGTACACCACTCTGCTCCTGCTGCCATGCCCCCTTGCCCAGTTTTCCATTTGCCTTTCTCTCCTCAGAGCGCCTGCCATTAGACTCAGGGTTTGCCCAGACGGTCCAGGAGAGCCTTACCTCACAATCCTTCACTTGGTTATGTTGGCAGACACTCTTTCCAAACAAGGTTACGTTTACCTTTCACAACACAGAACTTCTCCAGTCAGCCCTCCCAGCTTTCTAGCTCCTCTCCCTTTCCCTCAGTGTTGCTTGTTCTTGGCCTTCACTTAAACAGTTATACTGAATACAGCGCATGCCCGTTTGTGTCTGGGTTCTTTCCCTGCCTTTTATTCTCTTTTCTCCCCCCCTCCCCTCCCCTCCCCTCCCCTCCCCTCCCCTCCCCTCCCCTCTCCCTCCCTTCCTCCCTCCCTTCCTCCCTCCCTTCCTCCCTTCCTTCCTTCGCAGGTCTGGGCATGGAGCCCAGGGTCACTTGACCTCTGAGCTACACCTCCTGCTCTATTTTTTAATCTTTATTTTGAAACAGGGTGTCACTAAGTTGCACAGTGCCTCACCAAGTAGTTGGGGCTGTCTGCTAACCACGATCCTCCAGTCTCAGCCTCCCAAATGCTGGGATTGCAAGTGTGCACCACCACGCCTGGCTTTCCCCTGCCTTTTTATTTTGATACAGGATAAAAAGCTAAGGGTTTTGCTAAGTTGCTAAAGCTGGCCCAGAACCTGTGATCTTTGTGACTCAGCCTCCCACCACACCCATCCCCACTGGCCTTTTCATGGACATTTGGGTTGTTTCCACCTTCAGGCTGCTAGGAATGGTGTTTCTTTCCTTTCTTCTACAAGAAACTAGGACAAGCCAGGTACATGCATTGCAGTCCCAGTACTTGGGAGGCTGAGATAGGAGGAGCTTGGGTTTGAGGCCAGCCCCAGCAACTTAGTGAGAACCTGGATCAATACAAAAAAGTTGTGGGTTGTGGCTCAGAGGTAAAACACCTCTGGTTTAATCCCCTGTATCCCCCCAATATATATATATATGTATACACACAAGGCATATGGGTAAATGTACTAAATAAACAGATGGTCTCTGACATATGATTTTTCAGCTTTCAGTGGTGTGAAAGTAGGTGTTCTCTCTCTCTCTTGGTGCTGGAGATTGAACCAGGGGCATTCTACCTCTGAGCTACAACCCAGCCCTATTTTATTTTTTATTTGGAAAACAGAGTTTTGCTAGAACCTCCTTAAGTTGTCTTGAGAACCTCCTTAAGTTGCTGAAGTTGGTTCTGAACTTGTAATCCTCCTTTCTCAGTCTCCCGAGTCCTGGGATTACAAGCATGTGCCACCACGCCTTGTTTGTTTGTTTGTTTGTTTGTTTGTTTGGTGGTACTGGGGTTCCTGGAAACCCTTCTACCTCTGGGCTACACTCCCAGACCTATTTTTTATTTTTGGAAACAGGGTCTCTTAAGCCAGCATGGCTGGCTTTGAACCTGCGCGATCCTCCTGTCTCCGCCTCCCAAGCGCGGGGATTATACAAGTGTGTACCACCACGCCCAGCTTTTTTTTTTTTTTTTTAAAGACAGGGTCTCACTATATTGATGAAGTCTCAGTACTTGCTGAGGCTGTCCTCAAATCTGCAAACCTCCTGTCTCAGCCTCCCAGTACTGAGATTACAGGCAGAAACCACCACACTGGGCTCAGGTTTGTTTATTTCTGAGCGACACTCCCACCCCTATCTCTATCTATCTATCTATCTATCTATCTATCTATCTTGAAGCAGCGTCTCACTAAGTTGTGGAGAACCTCCCTAAGTAGCTGAGGCTGGCTGTGAACCTGAGACCCTTCTGCCTCAGCCTGCCAAGTGCTGGGATTACAAGTGTGCGCCCCCACGTGAGGTAGCCTCCTACAGGACTTGATGTGCTATACACACTCGCTTCTGACTTGTCAGTGGTCACCGAGCTTGATTCATGCCAGGCCCTGTCTGGGAAGGTGCAAGAGAACACATGGAGTGTTGCCATTTTTTTTTTTTACTCTCTGGGCCTCTAAACCTGCCCCACATGCTTTCACCTCATGAAGATCAGCTCCATCCTCTTCCAGCTACAAGGACAGGGAGTGAAATGTCATCATGTCTTTACACAGGGACGTTTGGCTTAGTTGTCCAGTTCCCGTGTTTGTGCTTATGCAAAAAAAAAAAAAAAAAAAACAACTTGCGTGGTGTGTAGCTGGCCCAGAGCAGTTGCCCAGGGTGTCTTTCTGATGTAGCTCAAAGGCCAGCCTCAGACCAAATGGACACATGGTCCCCGCTTGGGACTCAGGGGAGACACCGGACCTCTAAGAAGTGTAACTGGGCACAAGAGGAGGTGCTCGTGCCTCCTTTGTTAGGGCTTGATATCTCAATGGTTTGGTCACTACTCACTAGGCTTGTTTTGCTTTACACATTGGGTGGCATACCTTGCAAATTAGAAAGAGAAATACTGTTTTGCCTGGTTAATTTTCTAAACATGAGCAAGCAGAGGATAGTCTTTCCCTTTTCTCTAGTGTTTTTCTGCTTTAGAAGAGTAGAGCCTGTGTGCCAATATAGAATCTCTGCCACAAACAGGCCTTTTCCAAACTGATGGTTTGGTCTTTCAAGGAGTTAGCATTTTTCAACACCCAGGAAACAGATGGCTGTCCTGGCTTTGCAGGGGCAGGGCAGCAGGCACCAGTGTCCTCCCTGGCACAGAGAGAGGATAGGCCTGGGGATACCACCCTCTCCTGGGAGCCTGACAGGATATTGTGGCAGAGTCACCTTGAGGGCTGCATCGAGGACAAAACAAGATGGATGGAGTTGTTCTTTGTGTCCCATGAAGACCTTGGGACCTTCATACCCAGCAGGTGTATAGAGTGTAGATCAGGGTGTACTGCTGGCCATGAGGGTACAAAAGGAAGAGGAGCAAGCCGTTGCTGGGTTTGCTGACTCAAGCCCCAGCTGTGCCTCTGGCTAGGCTGCCTCTGTTGTACCCTTACACTGAGGGCAGACATGCATATCATGTGGACTGTTTGGACAGTCTAAAAGTGTGTGTGCGTGCTGTACAGTAGAAGAGGGAGAGACATGGGGGGGCACCAAAACCCCATGCCAATTCTCTGAGAGGGGGAGAGGGAGGTGGGGGCGAACACACCAGAACACCATGAGACTCCTATGAGAGAGGGAGGGGGAGGGGAGAGAGATGGGGCACCCAAAACACCATGAGACTCCTATGAGAGGGAGAGGGAGATGGGAGGAACACACCAGAACACCATGCCAGTCCTGGGGGTGGGGGTGCATGGCAGTCCTGAGATCCAGGGCTATGTGCTCATGTGATGATAAGGAGTCTCCTCCTTTTTTACATCTCATCGTGAGTGGTCTGTGTAAGATCTTTATTCATCAGTGTATTTTGGTGTTTAGAATTGCAGTTTTCTAATGGAGAGAAGCCTCTATATTTAAGGTATCATACTTGTGTGAAACCCTTTATCATCTTTGCTGTGGCTAATCCTACCACATAGTTAGCCTCCCCCAGAACAGATGATTGCCAAGAGGGAACAGTTCATGTTATTCATGCCCCAGAGCAGCTGCGAGGATGAGCTGAATCAAGGGCCTCCCGAGTGGCAGCAGGTGGTGCCTGGCCTGCGGCACCCTTCCTAGAAGACTTCTTCAAGCCTCCTGTCTCTCGAAGCTCGGGGTTCCCACCTGCACTGAGGAGGCCACGGCAGGGTCTGAAGTGGAGGGTACAGGGAGGGCCCTGAGCAGCACTAGCTTTCCTCAGGTGCACTGGCAGTCTGAAGTGCGTGCTGCACGTGCTCAGGGTGTGCTCACCGAGCGTCTCACCCTCAGGCCAGGCACCGTTCAGCTCTTGCCTGTGCCCCTCAGATCTTTAGAAGCCCAGAACACATGCTGCACAAGCAACTGGACACCTGGGTTGTGCCGGCAGGCAGTAGGAAGCAGCATGGCTGAAATCCAGGCCAGCAGATTCACAGGCACCACGTTTGAAACTGGCTGGCAGGACCTGCCACCCGAGAGGACCTGGTCCCGAGGCCCCTCCGCACCAGTGGCATGCAGATTCTGCTCTGAAGTCCTCTGGACTGTCCACGTGTGCATCCTCGGGCCTCACATGCAGATGAGGATCACACTTGTGGTCTCAGCCCAGGTACATGTGTGAGAGAGAAGGCTTATTCTGGTGCAGTGCCTGTATGTGCCAGTACTGAGACTGCACGCTCAGTCTTTGGCCCCTCCCGGTGTGCTCCAGGTGAGAAGTTGACAACTGAGACTCAAAGGTGGCAGAGGTCTCACAGTGCTGCAGTGGGCTCCCATCAGCAGTGTGACTTGTTGGCACCTGCTGTGAGTGTGGTTCTGGGTGGGAGAGACTGGAGCCCTTACCAGAATGCACTGACTGGCTGAAAAGTGCTCTGCTGTGAGGGGGACATCAGGAAAGCCTGAGACATCCACGGGGCTAGCCCTCGCCATACATCTCTGATCCCGCACATGGGGACATGTGGCCTAAACTCACCCCTTTCTCGCTGCTGCCTCCACAGGCCACAAATTGGTGGTCAGAATCTGTTGGTCAGTTACTCAGCAAAGTAATAGATTAATTTTAGTCTTGTTCTTCCAGGTACAACACCAGTACAGGAAATGGCACGCATCTTAGGGGCACGTGATGATAGATCCTATGCCTCTTTACACAGGTGCAGTCAGCCATTGGAGATACAGGACTCTCCCTAATTACACTTATCTGACTTCTAGCACCATGGGACCCTCACACCCAGGGAAGCTCACACCAAACAAGTAATCCCCAGCATGTTAAAAATAGATAAATAAATAAATAAATAAATAAAGGCTTGGGAGTCAGCTCAGTAATAGAGGATCCCTGGGTTCAAACTCTATTATTATTATATTTTTTTTGTGGTACTGGGAATTGAGCCCAGGGGCATTCTACCTCCAAGATATACCCCAAGCCCTATTTTATATTCTCTATTTTGAAATAGGGTTTCACTAAGTTGCAAAGGGCCTCCCTAAGTAGCTGAGGCTGGCTTTGAACCTGTGATCCTCCTGTCTTAGCCTCCCAAATACTGGGATTACAAGTGTGTTACCACACCCAGCTAATAATAATAGTCATACTTAGAGGGAAGAAAAAAAAACACCACGGAGGAACCTTAAATGCATATTGCTAAGTAAAGGAGCCCATCCAAAAAGGCCATGTTGTATCATTCAATTCTAAGACATTCCAGAAAAGACAAGATTGTGAGGCAGACACCGTGGTGCATGCCTATAATCCCAGCTACTCAGGAGGCTGAGGCAGGACCAAAAGTTTGAGGCCAGCATAGGCAGTTTAGGTAGACCCTGTTTCAAAATTAAAAGCGGGGGAATGGTTGTACAGGCCTGTACTACTAGTACTTTGGGAGGCCAAGGCAGGAGGATCACACATTCAAGGCCAGCTTGAGCAATTTAGCTAGACTGTGTTTCAAAATAAAAAAGGGCTGGGGGTTTAGCTTAGTAGTAGAATGCCCCTGGATTCAGTTTCCAGTGCTCTACCGTCACTCCACATTCATACAAAGGTAAAGAAAAAGCAAAACTGGAGACAGTGCAAACCCCTGAGGTGGCCTGGTCCTGGGCAGGTTGGGGAGGTACATGAACAGGTGGGGCACCAGGGACTTCTAGGGTAGCTAAAACACTCAGCATGTTCCTGTGATGGTGGAGAGGTGGTGCATTTGTTCTCACCCACAGAATGCATAACACCCAGAGTTAACACTGATTCAGACTGTGGACTCTGGTCATCATGCATCACTGTGCGTTCATGGATTGTAATGGGTGTGCTCAGAGGTTGATGTGGAGGAGGTAGCCTGGCAGGGCGGGGGGCTGGGACTACGTGGGACTCCACTCCACGCACAGTTTTCCCATGAACCTAAGGTTGCTGTCATAGTTGCTCGACCTATTAAAATGATCTGGACTAACCAGGGTCAAGACTGAAGTTTTGAGAACCCCATTGGGGGGTAGCCAAGAAGATCACAGATTCGAGGCAGCCCCAGCAACATAGCAAGACTGTTTTAAAATAAATAATAGCTGGCCACGGTGGCACACGCTTGTAATCCCCGCAGTTGGGAGGCGGAGACAGGAGGATCTGCAGGTTCTTGCTGGCTTAAGAGACCGTGTTTCCAAATAAAAATATAAAATAGGTCTGGGAGTATAGCCCAGAGAAGGGTTCCATTCCCAGTACCACCAAAAAAATAAAACAAATGAGTAATAAATAGGGCTGGAGTTATAACTTGGTGGTAGAATGTCTTTAGGTTCCATCCCCAGTAGCAACAGCAAGGGCAACAAGAAGTCATTGTAACTAGGGTTTAGATTGAACTCTGCTGTTCAAAGAATACCTTTTCATTTAATCCCTGCAGAATCCTCTAAGAGAATGTGCGCTTTCCATTGCTCTATGGAGGAAGTTGGGAACTAGGGGTCTGCAAGCCCATCCGGCTGCCCCACAGATGCTGTTCCTCTCCCAGTGCTGCCCGTTCATCCCTGACCACTTGTGCAGGTGGCAAGCCCCAGATCTTGGGGTGCTGTGGTGCCCTCCGGACCTTGGGGCTCCAAAGTTAGCCCTTTGACATGTTCTGCAAATAGTTTCTGACGTTTTGTCTCCGAGCTTTTAGTATTTCTGCCCAGCCATTCCTGGGTCTAAGTAGGTGAGAGAAACCCAGCGTACAGAAGACATCCTTGGGTACACACCAGGCCGGGGAGGAGGGAGGTGACCTCTGCCCTTGTCGCTGTTTGGTGGGAAGTACACAACTAGGTCGGGGTTTTTCTACCCTGAGTTTTTTGTTTATAAAGAAAGAAAACTTGTTTCTCCTTTTTTTTTTTTTTTTTTAAATTTTGTGGTACTGGGAATTAAACCCAGGAGCAATTCTACCTCAGAGCTGTATCCCCAGCTCAATTTTCTTTTTATTATTTATTTTGAAACAGGATCTCACTAAGTTGCAGAGGGCCTAAGTAGCTGAGGCCGTCTGTGAACCCATGATCCTCCGGTCTCATCCTCCTGAGTGCTGGGACCACAAGCGTGAGCTACCATGCCTGGCTAGAAATGGTTTCTTGTTAATGGCCACTTCTGTGCGCTTGGCCAGTGGGATGCCATTGAGGTAGAGCCTGCTGTGATCTGTGATACTGACCTGCTAGTTTCATCCACGCCTTGGTCATTTGGTGGTAAAGCACGTGCTTGTTCTTTGCTGACTGGTCCCTGCCATTTTCATCAAAGTGCCTAAGCTCGTCTGTCTCATACATAGCAAGCCTTTCTCTGTGCCATTCAAGTTTGCGTCATGCTACCCCTCCCTGCCGCTTTTCATTTTTGAAACTATCTTGGGCAAAAATTTCAGGAGATAGTTCATTACAGGAGTAGAAGCAGTGGCTTTCCCAGTAGACTCTGCCCCCTTGGTTTTTAATTTTATTGTTTAAAGAATGTTCCTGGGCATATATTGGTTTTAAGAGAATAGTGTAGAAGTTATTCAGCTTCTTACTAGACACAAATGGAAGCTCGGAAAAGTGCAGGCACTCCCGCAGGGTCTTACAGCACTAGACTTTTCCATTTTACCCCCATCCCAGCAGGTGTGTCTCCCTGTAGATAAAGCTTTTCAGCACAAGCCCACCAGACTGCTCCACTCAGAGGGACGTCCACTGTGTTACTTCCCAAGTCAGGACTAAGGTTTCTCGTTTAATGTTTATCATAGTCTGCTTGTGAAGTGTTTGTTTCTTGTGAAGAGTTTGACTCTGCGGTTTTACTATTTATTCAAAGTATTGTGCTCCTCCTCACCCTGTCTGCTTGACCAGCTCTGGAACACCATGCCATTTCAGCTGTAGAAGATGCTCCTCCAGCACAGCCACACCTCGCCAGGAAATACGAATAGAATTTCAGTGCACAGGCACTGAGATTCCTTTGCCATCCACCCCCAGTCAGTCACATGCTCTGTTCTATATTTAATGTGTCTTTACAGAGTTCTTTGTTTGGACTGACTTCCAGGCAAAGTCCGCACACTGACATTCTGTGTCTTTTAAGTCATGTTTAATCTTTAATTCCTGTTTTGTGCTTTATTTTGGGTTCCCCCCACTTTTGTTAGAGATCTGAGTCTTTTGTCCTTTAGGATTATTTTGTCCAGTAGGTATTGGGACAGTAGTACACAGTTTAAAGTTTTTTATTAGCCTTATTAAAGAGAAAAACAAGAGAAGTTAATATTAAGAATGTGTTTTATTTAACCCAGCATATCAGAATACTCAATTTCAACATACAATTAACATGAAAATTACTGGCAAAAGCCGGGCATAGTGGCATACCCTTGTAATCACAATACTTGGGAGGCTGAGAGAGAAGGACCACAGGTTCACGGCTAGCCTCAACTATTTAGTGAGGTTCTACGTAACTTAGTAAGACCCTGTTTAAGAATAAAGAATAAGAGTGGGCAAGGTGGCACACACTTGTAATCCCAGCACTTGGGAGGTTGAGACAGGAGGATCACAGGTTCGTGGCCAGCCTCAGCTACTTGTGAGGCCCTCTGTAACTTAGACCCTGTTTCAAAATAAAAAAGAATAAAATATAGGGCTGGGGGTGTAGCTCAGAAGTAGAATGCTCTTGGGTTTAATCCCCAGTACTGCAAAATGAGAAAAAAGGCTGAGATAGAGAGCCCCAGGGTTCAACCCCTCAGTTCTGCCCAAAACAGAACAAACAAAAAAGTATATATAAATTACTGGCAAAATATCCTGTTTTTCTTTTGTACTACTTTACTTCCGCTCCTCGTGGCGAGCTCCAGCCTTCTCCTGGCGTGCTGTCGGCTCTGTGGCCAAGTGTGATGTCCTGTCGTGGGGCTTGGTGTGCTCTCTTCCCTGCCAGGCAGCAAGTGGTTCTAGAAGCTCCATCAGATGCCACTGTCCCCGGGCTGGCTTCTTCACGGTTAGGGCTTTAGTGTTTACCCGGTGCCCACACTCTGGCCACCTTCCTTTTGTCCTGTGACTGAGGCTGCTAGGTGCCAGCGCTTGAGCTCTGCCCTTCTCAGTGCCCCAGGGAGCTGGGGTATTTATTTATATGGAGAGATGCCTGCCCTTACCAACTGTCTGCAGAAGGTACAGTTTGTATAGAAAAGAATAAGTAGTTGCTTTTACCAATTTCCAAAGCAATGACTTAACTTTCAGGTATTCCTCAGAGGTTAGGGTTACTGAGTCAGTTGCTGGCAAAGCTTTGGTCCTGTATTGTGATCATGCTGTCTACACACATGCCAGCTGCCCTGCCTCTGCCCACTGGGAGACCACTTGGACACATGTCTCATGGCTGGAGGTGCCACTCCTGGGTCTATCATTTGGATTTCAGCCTTGTCGGTGAAGATCTAAGAAGTTCTAAACAAAGTGCATCAGGATCCAAGCCTGATATTTCCACTGAAACAGAAAACTGTCTCCAGTGTCTGTCTACCACTTTCTGTTGCGCATCTTCATGTCCTTGTCTGAAACGCAGCGCATCGAGGCACTTGAGAGCATTCACTTGGCTCATGCCACCTGATATGTGCAGCAGCAGTCAGCAGTACCATTTCTGAAATAGGGGTTGTTGTTTATAGTGAGGGTTCAAGGCATATGAGACTAGAATTACAGAGTCAAATTGCCATGTTTTACTCAGCAGTCACTATAGTGGTAATTTAAATACGTCCATGGGTTCCCTAGCATCCTTCCTCCCCTTCAAAAGGTAGACCCTTAGCTGGGTGCTGTAGCTCAGGCCTGTAATCCTAGTACTAGGGAGGCTGAGACAGGAGGCTTGCAGATTGTTTAGTGAGACTCTCAGAAACCTTGAGTGACCCTGCTTCAAAACAAAAACTAAAAAGACCTGGGGGTATAGCTTGGAGGTAGAATGCTCCTGGGTTTAACCTCCAGTGTACCTCAACCCCCCAAAATATTAAGATTGCTTTTATAAGCCGGGTGTGGTGGCACATGCTTGTAATCCTAGAATTTGGGAGGCTGAGACAGTAGAATCACGGTTCACAGACAGCCTCAGCTACTTAGAGAGGCCCCTTGCAACTCAGTGAGACCCTGTTTCAAACTAAAGAGTTAAAAATGGGACTGGAGGTGTAGCTCGAAGGTAGAATGCCCCTGAGTTCCATCCTCAGCACTGCAATATATATATATAAAATATATATATTTACGTGTGTGTGTGTGTGTGTGTGTGTGTGTGTGTGTGTGTGTGTTTTACTGAGGATGGAACCCAGGGGCATTCTACCTCGAAGCTACATCCCCATCCCTATTTTATTCTTCATTTTGAAACAGGGCCTAAGTAGCTTCCCAAGTACTGGGATTACAGGCCTGCACCACCATGCCCACTTTATTTAATGTTCTAATCATGTAAGACACAGATCCCAAAGTGAGGAACATGAAACAAAGTGTTTTAAGACCAATTCACTTCCAGTACCCTCCTTACCCTGCACACATCTCCTGTGTCCTTTTTTTATTTTTAACTTGTTATTTTGAATTAATTATAGACTCCCGGGTGTTAGAGTCACGTCCTGTGGAGCCCTCCCAGTGGCCAGAAGCCCCACTGGGGGACGTTGCCACAGACCTTGCTCAGTCACTCGCCACCCCACAGTTCACGGGCTGCCATGAGACGCCCCGTGCAGGCCGCCTCTGTCGCGGCCAGCCCTCCCCATCCTGGCTCTGTTGGCGGCAGCTGCTCATTGGTTTCCTGGCTGCGTAGTTTTGTCACTGGAGGGTGTTAGAAAATAGTTCACACAGGATGTGATGGTGGAGTTTGGCCTTCCATACCCCGCAGAATAGCCAGAGGTCGGCCATGCTGTGAAAGCAGGTTGAAAGGTTTTTGAATACCACCTAAAAGACTTTCCCTATTTTGGCACCATGATAAGATTTTATGAACATTTGTGTGCAGGTCACGGTGTGGGCAGAGACTTCGTTTTCTGGGGTGAAGACCTAGGAGTGCAGTGGGTGCTTCCACACCTTTGGAGTGCTGTGCCTCCTGGCAACCTCTGCTAGCTGCTGGACCGGGTGTGCACAGCCGGGGCTGCTGAGCATCCTGCCTGCAGGCTCACTGCCCCGCTCCTGGGCCAGCCCCTTGGCCAGCAGTGTCTTTCGTCGTTCTCCGATTGGACTGTCAGTCGTTTACTGTTCTGTTGCTCTCTACTCTGCACACAGAGCCACAGTCTACTCGTGAGTTTTCAGTGTCATCTTGATTTTAGACTTCTGTAGACCAAAATTTTTGTGGTACTGGGGATTGAACCCAGGGGTGTTCTGCATCTGAGCCATACCCCAGCCCTTTTTTATTTTTCATTTTGAAACAGAGTCTCACTGAATTGTTGAGGCTGACCTTGAACTTGTAATCCTCCTGTCTCAACCTCTCAAGTACTTGGATTACAGGTGTACGCCACCATGCCTGGCTAGACCAACGGTTTTATTCTTTTGAGGTTGTTTGTTGATTTCCCCATCTTATAGATTCTACTTTTGGTCTCATGTCTTGAACACTGCCTAGCCCTAGTTTCTAAAGATCTTCTAGTGGGCGGTGGTGGCAGCTTGTATTCCCAGTTTTTGGGTGGCTGAGACAGGAGGACTGCAGGTTTGCGATCAGCCTCAGCTACTTCTTGAGGCCCTCTACAACTTAGTGAGACCCTGTTTTAGAATAAAAAATGGCGCTGGGTGTGTAGCTTGGAGGTAGAATGCCCCTGGGTTCAATCCCCCAGTAACACACACACACACACGCATGCGCCATTATTTTCTTTCTAAAAATTTTAAAGTTTTTTTCTAGTTTTGTTAGGTTTTTTTTTTTTTTTTTTTTTTTTTTTTTTTTTTTTGTGGTCCTGGGGATTGAACCGGGGCATTCTATTTCCAAGCTATATCCCAGCCCTATATTATTCTTTATTTCTAAAGATTTGAATCCTTCCTAATTTGGTTTCCTTCTCCTTCCTTCTCTTGCTGGCCAGGACTCCCAGGACAACACTGAGTGAATAGCGTTGGAGATGGGGAGGGAGGACGGAGTCAGCGCTTCCCAGGAAGCTGGTGGGAGCGGCGCTGTCACACTCCTCGTCTACTGGGGGTGCTTGTCTGCTCTTGGTGTTTCGCTCAGGTTTTCTGGGTTTTGTCTTGAGTGTTGGGTTTTGTGAAGGCCTTTTCCTGGCCAAGTGTTAGGATTCTGTGAACTTCCTTCATTAGCTGAGTGGCTCCTGGCCTGGCTCTTGCCTGTGAGCCAGCGCTTTGGCACAGTCACTTGTTAGGGTGATCCTGGCCCACTTTTCTGCGTGGACTTGGTACCTGCCCACTTTTTCTGTGGGCTCCTCCCACTCCCTGTGTCGGATCGCTCTGTGACGTCCATCTCTGTCTGTGTGCTTGGGCTGAGGTGTGGGGGTCGGAGCCGCCACTCTGTGGGAGGCTTTGTGACTCGTGTTCTTCCAGGCTGCCCCGCAGGTCCCGTACGCTCCAGCCCCAGAGGGTCTGCTGACGCCCTGCCGTGGGGTGGTCATCCAGTTGTGCCTTCAACACCCACGCCCACCCTCTGTCCTCTCCATTGCAGTGAGCCGCATGGTGACTGCTCTTGTGTAAGCCGTTGCCCTGCTCACTCTCCACGTTTCTTTGTCCGTCTTCCTCTTCTCCCATCTGTGTGCCAACCCTCGCCTTGTCAAGGGTTTGACGTTTCCCTTCTGTCCTGCAGCTGCAGTGACTAGACACTGAATGTCCAGCAGCCCTGAGCCGCCCCACGTTCGGTCTTCGTGACTGGTTCAACAGGGCGCACAGGGAAGAGATCCTGCAGCAAGCTCAGCTGCACCTTCCACTTCCTGCAGTCCTGTAACAAGTGCTTTGTTTTACACCTGATTTATCCAGCTTTTTTTTTTGTGTGTGTGTGGGGGGGGTGCTGGGGTTCCTGGAAGCCCTTCTACTTCCAGGCTACACTCCCAGACCTATTTTATATTTTATTTGGAAACAGTGTCTCTTAAGCCAGCGCCGCTGGCTCTGAACCTGCCCGATCCTCCTGTCTCCGCCTCCCAAGCGTGGGAATTACAAGCGTGCGCCACTATGCCCCGGTTATCCAGCTTTTTGAACAGCATTTGTTGTGAAATTGTGAGATTCGTTGACGTATGCTTGTTTTCTTTGCTGTATAGTAGTCCATGTTAATCCTACGGCGGCACCGATTTTGTCCAATTGCAAACACTGCTACTGTAAACGCTTTGTGTAGTCTCTTTCTGTGTTTACACTTGGATTTCTTTTGGATATATTCCCAGGAAAAAAAAAAATCCGGGTTTCATGATTTGCTTATGTTCATTTTGAGTAGTGTTATATTCTGTTAATGAATCCGTTTCCTTTGCTTCACATCTTTAATATTAGTATATTATTTTGATTTTAATTTGCATTTTTTGGTTACTAACGAAGTTGAAAACTTTTTGTCTACTTACCTTTTGGGTTTTCTCTTTGAAGTATCCATTTAAGTATATTTGCTTTGTATTGGATGGTTTGTCTTTTTATTTATTTGCAGGAGTGCTTTATATGTTCTGGGTAGTTTTTTTTTTTTTCTTGGTTATATATGTAGGAAAATTTCTCTTTTCCTTTTGGGAAAGTGACTTTTAATGGTAGAAAGTCTTATTTTTGATTATTTGAACCTTCAGACTTCCTTTGTGGTAGGTATTTCTAATGCACTGGTTAAGAAACTCGTCTTGACCTTGCCTCAACATTGTGAAGGGAGTCTGCGGGTAACTGCCTTGCCTTGGTGCTTAGGTGTGCAGTCTGTCTAGACGGTTGTGTGTTGAGGTAGGAGCCAGGCTGTGCTGCTTGCACATGGGGGTCCCATAGCACCATTGCAGCAGAGACAGGCCCTTCCCATGCAGCCCGAGTCAGCTCAGCATCGCTCCACCACTGACCTACAACCACCAGTTTTTAAAAAAAATTGAAGCCAGGCGTTGTGGTGTGCATCTGTCATCCCAGTACTTGAGAGGCTGAGACAGGAGAAAAAAGACTGCAGGTTCGAAACCAATGTGCAGTAACCCCCCCCCCCCCCCCCCGGTACTGGGAGTGGAACCCAGGGGCATTCTACCTCTGAGCTACAACCTCAGTCCTATTTTTTATTCTTTATTTTGAAGCAGGGTCTCACTGAGTTGCAAAGTGCCTCACATGGTGGCGCGCACTTGTAATGCCAGCGTTCGGGAGGCTGAGACAGGAGGATCGCCGTTCGCGGCCAGCCTCAGCTACTGAGTGAGGCCCTCTGCAACTCAGTGAGACCCTGTTTCAAAATAAAGAATAAAAAAAGTAGGGCTGAGGTTGTGGCTCAGAGGTAGAATGTCCCTGGGTTCCATCCCCAGCACAGGGAGAAAAAACAATTAGCTGGGAATGGTGGCGCACACTTAAAATCCCAGTGCTTAGAAGACAGATACAGGAGGATTGCAGGTTCAAAGCCAGCCACCGCAACCTAGCGAGGCTTTTGGAACCCTAGTGAGACCCTGTTTCCAAATAAAAAAATATAATCAGGCTGGGGGCCTAGCTTAGAGGTATAATGCCTCTGGTTTCAAATCCCAGAGTGCGCGCGTGCACATGCGCGTACACACACACACACACACACACACACACACACACACACAAGTTAGCTGGGCATGATGACACACGCCTGTAATTCCAGTACTTGGGAAGGCTGACACATGATCACAGTATTACATATTAATATACGTGAATGTCTTTTTCCGGGCGTGGTGGCACACGCTTGTAATCCCCGTGCTTGGGAGGCGGAGACGGGAGGATCGCGCAGGTTTGAAGTCAGCCTCACTGGCTTAAGAGACCCTGTTTCCAAATAAAAATAATATAAAATAGGTCTGGGAGTGTGGCCCGGAGGTGGCAGGGTTTCCAGAAACCCCAGTACCACAAAAAAGAAGGAGGAGGAGAATGTCTTTTGAGAAATAACTTTTTGTGTTTGCTTTTTGTGACACTGCGTATTGAACCCAGAGGGATTCTACCTTCAAGCTACAACTCCGTCTGCTCTCATCTGCCTGTCTTGTTGGAGGGGGATGGACGTCTGCCTGGCACAGCATGCAGTGGGGAGGCTCTGCATGTGTGGCCACCTCCTCGTTGATTTTCGTGACGGTGTGGGAGTTGAAGCCTGCTGGCAAGCTGTGTACACTGCCCCTTGAGCTTCTAGTGCACCTCTCCTTTGTGGGAATTTATCACATCCGGCATTGGTCTTTTTGGGAACACTAATTCACTGAGTTATGCAGGTGTTTCCGTACACATTATCAAAAACAGCTTCTTTGATACCACTGATCACATTAAAACATCTTTATGTGTGCAGGGCCATCCAGCTTAATGGAGTGGGTGCAGGTTTTCCAAAGTTCAGGCTTCCTCTCATTTGAAAGCTCAGATTTTATTTTTGGCAACAATTATTGTCAGTTCATCTGGAAGCGATAGCTCACTTGTATTTACTTTAGAGAAAATACAGTCAGCCTTCTTTATCTGTGGGTTTCACATCTGCAGATTCAGCCAGCCAGAGAGTGAAAAGATAGGACCAAATGGGCCACGTTCTGAACATGTACAGACCTTTTTCTTAGCACTGTTCTCTCAGTGGTCAGCACAGCAGCATTTACATTGTCGAGGTTCTGAGTCATCTGGATGTGAGAAGGCCATATGCATACACTACACATTTTATAGAAAGGTCCTGAGCACTGTGGACTGCGGTCTCTGGGGCCTGGAGCCAGTTCTCCAGACACCGAAAGACAGGTGCCAGCTTCTTTTTTCTTCTCTTTTTTAGGTGGGTACTCAGGATTGAACCCAGGGGCATTCTGCCTCCAAGGTACACCTCCAGCCCTGTTTTTATTTTTTGTTTTGAAGCAGGGTCTCGCTGTGTGGTTCAGAGTTCATACTCTCAGTATTGAGGCTGACCGCCAGCCTTCTATCTCAGCCTCCCAAGTACTAGGACTGTTGTAGGTGTGTACCTCCATGCCCTGCTGTCCACTTTTTAGTAATGGTAGTTAGACTGGAAAGAGACTGGTGTGTAGAATTTGCATTCCACGAGAGAGCAGCCAGTCCGGCCAGTGACTCCCACAGGTGGTCTTCCTCGCGGTAGTGTGATGCTTGTGACAGCACCCACAGGTCTTCACACACCTTCCCATTTGTCGCACATGGGCTCAGGCTTGTGACTGAATAAAATTGAGGGCTGAGTGCTGGGCTAGATAGGATCATAGGCGATGCTGGCAGGCTCTATTGCAGTCATGTGGCAGAGCAATGCTGGTGCCTACGCCCGCCCTAGGGGAAGTGTGTAGCATGAGGTGTACCAGGAGGACAGTTGGCCCCTGTCAGGAGTCTGGGCATGCCTGTGAAAATTGCAGAACCAACAGAGGCCACAGCAAACTCATGAAGGGCTAAGAGGATAGACATGAGGCTTTGCAACCCCTAAGCTGAAGATGTCCAGACAGGGACATAACAAGGGCAGGGGATAGAATCGCTCAGTGGTAAGTATTAAATTGTAAAGCCCGCCGGGCGTGGTGGCACACGCTTTTAATCCCACAGCTTGGGAGGCTGAGACAGGAGGACTGCACAGGTCCGAAGCCAGCCTCAGCAACTCAGTGAGACCCTGTTTCCAAATAAAGTATAAAATAGGTCTGGGAGGATAGCCCGGAGATAGAAAAGCCCCTGGGTTCTACCCCAGTACCACCCCCCCCAAAAAAAAAATGTAAAGCACACCAGAGCTCTTACCTCACACATATGGGAATCTGGCCGTGTCGGGCCTGGCCCACAGCGATGGCCCATTCTGGTGTGGCCTCGTCGTCACTTCCTCAGGAGCAGTGTGGTGCAGAGGGTCACTGCAGTTTACTTTGTGCTTAAAAATGCTCTTCTACTTGCTCTTACTCTGGTTGATTGTGTGGCCAACTTGAATATTTCGGCCTGGAAATTGTTTTCTCTAAACGATGACTGTGGCCATACTGTACTGTCAGCCAGCATTCCCAGCACCACTTGGGATTTCCACGTGATTCCATCCCCTTCCCAGTACAGAGCGCCTGGCTGCTCCCACTCCATGTGCTGTTGTGTTTTCCTTCTTTCTTTTTTTTTTGGGGGGGGGTAGCAGATCAAACCCAAGGTGCTCTACGACTGAGCTTATACCCCCACCCCTTTTTATTCTTTATTTTGAGATGGGGCATTGCTAATTGCCGAGGAAGAACTTGAACAGTCTTTCTATTTCAGCCTGCAAAGTCACTGGGATTGCAGGTATGTGCCACCACTCCCGGGCTCTGCACACTTCTGGGCTGGAGGCAGGCGAGGTGTTGGGCTGCCCTCCGTGAGGCCCTGTTTGACCCCATGCTGTTCCTTCCCTCACCTCTCGCAGGTTTCTTGTCTCTGTGAGTGAGTGGACTTTCTGGAGGTTGGCTCTCCAGGACTTAGGTTTCCTCTTATTTGTCAGTTTCCCAGTCTTGAGTTGTTGTTGTTGTTGTCCCCCCTCCCCTCTTCAGTGTTTCTAGACTCTGCTAGAACCAGGCTTCGTTTCTGGTTCTTGCTCTTTTGTGATGGATGCCATACCTTCCTAAGTCAGTTCTGAGTTCTGAGTTCGGTTCACTGTGGCCTGGCTTTATGTGTTGTGTTCGTGGTAGCCCTTCTCTTGTTCTGACGGCTCTGCTCCTCTCTGGTTGCTGCTCAGTTGGAGCAGGAGCCCCAGTGGCTGGCAGGACTCTCGGCTGACTGTGGATACGGACCTCGCAGGAGCTGGGCTGCTGACCTGGAGCTGCTCCTGGGCCCAGCTCCACTTGCACACCCCTCCTAGCTGCACTGGCAGGCTCGGTCAGAGCCTTTCATGTCCCACAGACACAGAGTCCAGCCCGTTGGGGTTTCACAAACTGGGCTTTCCTACTTGGTTAACCTGCTTCCAAGTGCTTTTCTGTTTTTGAAGTATTTGCCACTTACCTTTAATTGTCAGTACTCTCTTTTTTCTCTTTTGCTGCTAAAGTTCTCTCTCATTATTTCCGCGTGTGTGTGTGTGTGTGTGCGTGCGCGCGTGCATGTGCATGTGTATGCTTGTGTATGTGTAGGGACACTGGGAACCCAGGGGCATTCTACCTCTGAACTACACCCCTAGCCCTCTTATCTTTCATTTTGAAACAGGGTCTCAGTTGTGGAGAGCCTCACTAAGGTGCTGAGGCTGCAGTCCTCCTGTCTCAGCCTCTCAAGTACTGGGATGACAAGCATATACTATCACGCCAGGTTCTCTGTCACTATTTTTACATATCTGTGTCAGGGGAAGGAGCTCTGGAATGTCGGGAAGTCGATGGTGTCTTTAGTCTGTACTATGGTTGGCAAGCCCTCTGAGGCCGGAGCAGTTGTGTCTTGCACAGGACAGTGGCAGGGTGTGTGTGTTCTGGAAGTGCATTGCGCTTCTGGAGGTGGGGGCTGGAGGTGTACCTCTGTGGTAAAGCTCTAGCCTGGGGCTGCCAGGGCCGCCCCAGCACAGTGGGCATGCATGTGTGTCTGTATGTGTGAAAGGCTCTGTGTGGAGAACGGCTGAAGGACAAAACGTAGGTGATAGCCCTGTGCAGGAGTGGCCTCATGTGTTCAGGGCGCTGCTGCCCAAGCACTTGGCCCAGGTGGCTTATAAACAACAAGGATGGTCCTGCAGTTCTGCAGGCTGGGAGGCCAGGAGCAGGGCATGGCAGCTTCAGCGTCAGGTGAGGGCTGCTTCCTGGTTTGTAGTCTGTGTCCTCTCCCTGCGTCCTTACAGAGTCACCTTCTGTAGAGTGACACCTGCAGAGTCACCTTCTGAGCCCAGTAGGCTGTGAGGCCAGGGTTCAGGGGTCTGGATTCCACATTGTAACACACTGTCTAACTGGGATGCTTCTGGTTTGGTGTCCACAACTCACATGCTACTAGGACTACCCCATCCTGCCTGGGCTTGATTTTCCCTCCTGAGAACGGGCAGGCAGGACTTTTTTTTTTTTTTTTTTTGGTGGTACCGGGGTTCCTGGAAACCCTTCTACCTCCGGGCTACACTCCCAGACCTATTTAATACTTTTTTATTTGGAAACAGGGTCTCTCTTTTTTTTTTTTTTTTCAATTTTTCTTTTTTTTTAATTTTCTTTGGGTTTTATTTTTTTTAACAATTTTTTTACTGAACATAAATAGTATACATTTACACTATATTTGGTGCCCTCTCCCCCCCGCCCCCGTTTTCTCTCCCCCACCACCACCAATGGTTGGCCAGGTTAACCATGTCTTATTCATAATTTTACACATGTTCAGGTGAAGATGCTCCTTAATCAAGATCGGCCTTTCTCCTCTCCTATCTTTCCATTAAAACTTAGCTAGTATTTCCCCTCTAATATCTGGGGTCCTACTGGTATCCTTTGTGTTTTCTAGTTTGGGCATATTAGAGGAAACATGTGTATCTTCTCCTTCTGTGCTTGGCTGATCTCACTTAACATGATGCTTTCCAGGGCTTTCCATCTTCTTGCAAATGATATAATTTTGTTCTTCTTTATGGCTGAATAGAATTCCATTGTGTGTATTTCCCACAGTTTTGCTATCCATTCATCGAAACAGAGTCTCTTAAGCCAGCACAGCTGGCTTCGAACTTGCCTCATCCTCCTGTCTCCACCTCCCAAGCTCAGGGATTACAAGCGTGTGCCACCACGCCCGGCAGGCAGGAATTCTTAACAGTTTAACTTCTTGATAATATTCATAAATTTTTGTTTGCCACTGAGTTCCCAGACAGCCACAAGTTCCATCGGCTGTCCCTGCAGGCTGAGACACCCGTTTTATGGCAGGAAATGAAGAATGTAGAATTCAGCATAGAGAAGATGCCCCTGGCCTCAGGCACCGAACATGTGGACGGCGACACCTTGCTCTCCTGCTTTGTGGAGGAGGGGCCAGGAAGTGGGTGCCTTGGCACCCAAAAGACGTGTAGATGTTCTTATGTCAGTTAGACACCACAAGAATACTTTTGGAGGTTTTATCAGTTATCGTAGAAAAACAAGGTAGGATGTCAAGGTGTTGTGCAGAAAAGTGTCTTGGGATCTTGAAACCAGTCTGAAGACTAGGGGCAGGTTGACCCAGGTGAATGAGTCACAGAAACTGCTTCACCCAATGCAGTATAGCAGAGAGGAGTGCGAGATTTGAAGAAAACATGGAACAGTGACACCGCTGGGTCAGGAGAAGCATTTTCCTCCTCCTCCATTCTACCTCTAAGCTATACCCCGGCCTTTCTTTTATTTTTTGTTCTGAAACAAGGTTTCATTAGGTTGCTAACAGTCTTGCTGGTCTCAAACTTGTAATCCTCCTTTCTAAGCCTCCCAAATACTGGTCTTACAGCTGGGTGTGGCCGCGCCCAGCTGGGATAAAGGTCCTCTCTCTGGGGAGTACAGGCCAACAGGGAGGCAGTAGCTGTTGGGAGGTGGGGCAGAGCTGCTGCTTCCTGTTCCTCATGTGAGTGCAGCTAAGGATCCTAGGCTCAGATGATACTAGAGTAGCTATGAGAAGATTGACAGAGGGTGGAGGACAGGTACCAAGAACCCACGTCCAGAAACCAGAGTGAGCCAGGCGTGGTGGTGCACGCTTGTAATCTCAGTGCTTGGGAGGCTGAGACAGGAGGATCGCACAGGTTCGAAGCCAGCTGGGCTCTTAGTGAGGTTCTCAGCAACTCAGTGAGACCTTGTTTCCAAGTAAATTATAAAATAGGGATGGAGGTGTAGCCCAGAGGTAGAATGCTCTGGGTTCCATTCACAGTACCGCAAAAAAATAAATAAATAACTATAAATAAATAAACCAGAGCAAGGTTTGGAAGGAAGAGACACCTCCACGTGTACACTGGCTGAGGCCAGGCCTTGGCCTGTGTAGTGAGCGCCAGGAGGGGCTGGGCAGAGCAGTGGCTTGGGGTCTGCTGCTCCGAGTGATGCTTGCAGGTGTTGTGCCTCAGGGATGGTCTCTTGGCTGTGTGTGCAAGTTGGAGAAGGTGGGGGTTTGCGCAAGTGCCCTGGCGACCTCTTAAGTGCGAGTCTCTAACCAGCAAGCCTTGTAAGATATCAGACTATCAGAAGACATAGGAAATACAATGCAGGGTTAATTCAGCATGTGCTCTCAAGTTTTGTGGGAAGCATTGAGGCTGGAGCCCAAGGCCACATGAAGGGTCTGGTTTGTGGCACGAAGTGGGGCCAGGATGTTGGACCTCCTCTGTGGATTCCTTCAGAGCCATCACATGCCTGTAACCTACCACCTAGCTGTTCTGTTTGAGATACAGTATGGAATTAACGAGGTGTGCGTGGTACCTGGAGCTGCATGACCTGCCCCGCTTCCACCCATGCACATAGCCGCTGTTTCTGCTTCTGGTGATCCTGGGGGGACCCAGCGTGGCTGTGGAGGGGGCCCTGTGCCCCTGCATGCCTCAGCTGGGCAGAGCCCACTTAGGTGGGTGTGAGCTGGCTGGCTGTGGTGCTGCCTGTGAGCGCCACAACTTGTAACCCGGTGTCCTCTCTCCTGAAGCAGACGGTCGATGATGAGGCGATGGCGGCATGAATGAAGATCAAGTGAGGGAGTAGAACGATGCCCAAGGGTGTGCGTTCTAAAACACCACAGCAAGAAGACTTTCCTCTCAGCAGCGACATGGTGGAGAAGCAAACTGGGAAAAAGGTGAGTCCCACTGCCCATACGCCGCCCTGTGCCTTCCCAGAGGGCCTTTCTCCCCAGCAGAGTCCAGCCGCCGGCCACAGGTTTGCGTCCGAGAGTGGCTCTCTGGCGTAGTCCTGGTTTCGATGCCCATTCCTGCCCCCAGGACCTCAGGATTTCTGTCTTGCTTTCAGTGAGGTTCGTGTGACAGCTAACTGTGTTTCAGTCATTCTAACTAAATCTTTTACTTTCAAATCTTGTGTATTCTAAATATGAATGGGAAACAGCATGTAAGCCTGAGCCACTGTATTCTGTCGGTGTGCCTTCACTGTTCTTGTGGCCCTCACCAAGCTGAGCTGCCCTGAGACTTAGCTGCCTGCTGTCTGGTGGGAGCAGGAGCGCCTGCTGGGACACCCGCAAAGTACCAGCCAGGGCACTCAGTCCAGGCGGCTCCACCTCTGGCCGACCCTCACTCTCACTGGCAGTCAGGTGGCCTCCTAGATGGTGCTCTTCTGTCCCAGCTGCTCCCTCCCGCTCTGCCCGCAGCCCCTGTGCCATGCTTGGCCTGTAGAGAGGGCTCAAGACTGCTGTCTCTGTGGTTTCTTGGTGCTGCTGTGCTTCATCTCCATCTCGTAATCCTCTGGGTTTGGAGTGTGATGGCTAGCAGTGTCCATGTGTGAAAGTTAAGGAGCGGAGCCATTGACTGGTGCAGTTTGGTTCAGCATGAAGCAGTTTGTGAGCGTGGACATGCTTGGGTGCTGTTGACAGACAAGTGAGGCGCCTGAGTCCCCCCCACTTGCTCAGTTAGGAGCACCAGAGCAAGTGGCCACCTCAGCGTGGAGCCTCCAGGCAGTCTGAGGCTTGTGTTTGGTCAGCACCACATGTTGCTGGGCTTGCCACGAGGGGCTACGTACGCTGTGTGTCCTGTGCAGGGTCCTGGTTAGATGTGGGTGGGAGTGTGCTCCAAGCTCCTATCTTGGGACTGGTGGGGTGGCAGTCTAACAATACCCACCCTGGAAGCAGGGATCCTGAGGTTTTGGGACAGTTTCACACTGACTAGAGCAAGGCACCCTTGGTGGAGTCATGGCTTACAGGTCTGTGTGTGGAATTTTCCATGGCTCAGACAGCTAGGTGTGAACAAAGGACCCTGGGAAAGGCTTTGCTGTCTTTCTCTTCTCACTGGTCGGTGGGTGGCCACCAAGCGGAAGGACTTCCTGACAGGCCAACCCAGGCACAACACAGCTCAGCTCCTGTGGCCAGACATCAGAGTGGTGTCCAGTACCCACTGATGTGCCCACTGGTGCCCGCCTCCACCCTGGTGCTACTGCTGCCTCAGGCATTGGGGGTACTCTGTCTTCCTCGTCTCTTTAGGGGTACTCTGGAGCTCTGCTTGCATTCTCGGAACAGCTCCGCTCTCTCCTGATCCTCTCCTGGATCCCAGTGGCTCTCACCACTGCTTCTCTAGGCTCTGTAGCATGCACCTCCTCTTGGATGACTGCTGCCTTTGTCTGGTGAATTATGCCCCAGAGAGTTGGAACCCTCTCCCAAAGAGATGGGTGTGCTGTGGTTTTCCCGCGAGCGGGTAGGCTTGGCCCTGCAAAATTGTGAGCTGAGTAGTGCCTGTTTGCCTGGTGTGGGTCAAAAACTTCTTGTGTCATGTGGCTGATGCAAGTAGAAGTCCCAGAGCCCCACAGTGTCCATAAGAGACTAGGTCGGGCTCTGGGAACAAATGGCTGTGCTCTGCCCACACACCCAGCAGGATTGGGATAGAGGTGGGGAATCAAAGATGGACCTCATGGGGCCTGGTCCTCAGGTGGGACGGAGAAGGTGTGTGAGGAATGGGAACTCCACGCCCCAGACTGACAACAGAAGCCATCTCTGGCACCTCACAGAGATGATGACATGGTAGGGAAATAGCTGCTCCCTGGCACAGCTCTTGGTTGTCCTGGAGAAAGTGATACAGCTACTGTGCGCTGACCTGCAGAAGGAAGTCCAGGCAGGGCCCGGGTACAAAGACAGGCTGTCAAAAGCAGGCTGCGCTGCCTTGCAGAGCACCCAGGCCAAGGTAGCCCTGCCCTGCCCTGCCCTGCCACTCCACCGTCCCAGGTGCTCTGGCCCAAAGCATGCGTTGACTTGGCTGTGGGTGCCTCCCCCCTGCTACTAGAGATTGAACCCAGAGGCATTCTACCGATGAACTACACCCCCAGCCCCATGTGTTTACTTTTGAAACAGGGTCTCTAGGTTTATGAGAGCCTCACTACTTGTTGAGGCTGTCCTCCAGCCAGCAGTTCTCATCTCAGCCTCCCAAATACTGGAATTACAGGTGTGTGTCACCTTGCCTGGCTTGAGTTGTTAACTTCACCTGAGGGGAAGACTCGAGTCAGTCCTGAGAGCGCAGGTACCAACTGTGTCTGCGCTTTGGCCATGGGGATGCATGGGCCAAGCTTTTGGATTTTTGTTTTGTTTTCAGTAAGGTAACTGTGTCCCAGTTTGAGGGGTTTTGTTTTTATTGTTTTTTATTTGTTTTGTTTCTTAACTACCCAAGATAAAGCCAGACTGTTCCTCCAGGAGGTAGATGAATTTGACCCTGGAAGTGCTGTGCAGGGCTTCCCGAGCTCAGCAAGTGGCTAAGAATGGTGTCCTGAGAAGATGTGGTCCTGGCTGCCGCTTGTGCCCCGTGGTGGCCAAGCTCAGGGCACAAAGGGTCCTGTGGGTGGAAGGGCCCTGGACTGTCATAAGCTCCCTCTCCTAAGACACAGTTGCATGTTCCCAAAAGCAGAGGTTTTAGATTTTTCTCTAATGCAGTCCTGATGGGGGCAGGCTTTGTGGATGACAGGGACGGAGTGCGTGATTCTGCAGCAACCCTCCCTGCTGCAGATCTCTCAGCAGCACCGGCCAGGGACCAGAGGAGGAGGCGCCTCCTCAGCTCTCCCAACGGGACAGCTGGGGCAGCCGCCCCAGAACATCCCAACTGGAGATAGCTTCAGTCCGAACGAGCACACTCCTGAACTGTTGTCCAAGCCCAGGCAAGCAGGAGGAGACTTCCTGACTTCAGTCCAAGCAGTCCTGCCACGACAGGCAGACCATTATCACTGTGCTCGGCACACCTCATTCAGAGAGGAGACTGTAGAAACAGCCTCCCTGGGGGTGCTCAAAGTGTGTTCTGGGCTGCTGCCTCCCTGGGAGCCTGCCCCCTGCAGAGCTGTGGGCAGACCTCTGAGGGTGGGCCCTGGCTCTGCTTTTCTTGGGGAGAGCTGCACATGGTGTTGCTGTGGAGCCTGGGCTGCTCTGTGGCCACCATAGACTTGCCTGCCTGAGGCCCAGCTCTAGAGGTGTTATTCCCATGTCGCCAGGCCCTCCTCTTGCACGGCCTTGTCCTGAGGTCTCACAGGCAAATCTTGGGGGGGAGGGTATGCCCAAGGCAGAGCTGTGGGCCCTGAGCTCCCACCCCTCACAGCAGGAGGCGTCATCCAAGAGTGAGACTCCAGCCAGCCAGCCACGGCAGCACACCCCTGTAACCCCAGTACGCGAGATGCCACAGGTTCAAGGCCAACCAACCGTAGCAACTTAGTGAGACCCTGTTTCAAAATAATAAAAACAAAGATGTTTAGGGTATAGCTTAGAGGTAGAACATCCCTGGGTTCAATCCCTAGTTCCTAAAAGAAAAGAAAGGGTGAGAATCCCAGAGAAGGATCTATTTCCCTGGGCCCCAGACCCTAACTGGGGCCAGCTCATCTCAGGACTCCAGATAGGTTTCCATGGTTGCAGAGGCAGAGAGGCCAAGTCATGTGGTCCCAGGTAGACTTCTGGATAGTGGGACTGTGGGGTTTCTGTCTCTTGGCTAGATCAGAAAAGGAGAAGGGAATGCAAGCCTTGCCAGGCCAGGTTACTCCAGTGTCCTCAAACCAGTCCCAGGCCAAGGATAGAACCCATGGCTAGCCAGCCCAGGGCAGGGCAGCAGGTCACTGACAACTTGGTGTGATAGCTGCTGACCTCCACCACAGCTCCCAGCCTTTCCCACCCCATTCTAGCTGAGCAGCGCTGTCTCTTGCTGCCTTCCCCCAGGGCCTGCTGACTGAGGTCTCTGCCTCTGGCGGTGTGTGGCTGTGGCCTGGCTCCTGGGAAGGCTGAGCGCCTCAGGCTCTGCTTGTCCGCCTCCCTGCATTCCTGCGTGGCATCCTGAAAATCCATTCAGCTTATTTTTCCTGCCAGAACTCCTGTGTGTGTGTGTGTGTGTGTGTGTGTGTGTGTGTTTTAATCCTAGGCAAATAAAAGGTCACAGTATTTTTTCCTGCATTTTCTTCTGTAAGCTGTAACTTTAGTTCTTAGATGGAAGCCTGTGAGCTGTTTCTAAAATAAATTTTGTACACGGTATGGGGTAAGGTCGAGGTCCATGGAAACCTATTTGATCCATCTGCATTCACATGAACCCTAAACCAAGAGGTGCTTCAGGAAACTGTACACCAGTAGCCCCACAACATTGGGGATGGAACCCAGGGGCTTTTCTACCTCTGGGCTATACTTCCAGACCTATTTTTTATATATTTAGAAACAGGGTCTCTCACTAAGTTGCTGAGAGCCTCACTAAGTAGCTAAGGCTGGCTTCGAACCTGTGCGATCCTCCTGCCTCAGTCTCCCAAGTGCGTGCCACCACGCCTGGCCTATTTATTATATTAACAAACCAAAGAAGATTTTGGATTTTGTTTTGTTTCTGTCTTTGGTAGCACTTGGGATTGAACCCAGTGAAATTCTACCTCTGAGCTACACCCCTGGCCCTGTTTAGTTTTGTTTTATTTTATTGTTTTTGGTACTGGAGATGGAACTGAGGGGCATTGTACCTCTGAGCTACACCCCAAGCCCTATTTTTTTGAAACGGTCTCACTGAGTTGCAAAGGCCTTCACCAAGTAGCTGAGGCTGTCCGCGAACCACGATCCTCCAGTCTCTGCCTCCCTCAACACAAACACCACTCCCCCACACACAGTATTTTTATATTGATTGATTAATGCTCACATTGAACGTAGGGGAATTCTACATTTAAGACACACCCCCAGCTATTTGTTGTTTGTTTTGTTTTGTTGGCACTAGAGATTGAACCTAGAGACATTCTACCTCTGAGCTACATCTCCCAACTCTATTTTATTTTTATTTTGAAGCAGGGTCTCACTGAGTTGCAGAGTCCTGGTAAAACTGCTAAGTCTGGCTTTGAACCTGTGATTCTCCTGTCTTACTCAGCCTCCCAAGTACTGGCATAGACATGTGCCACTATTCCAAGCTACACACCGAATTTTTAAAAAGAATTTTAGCAAAGTGAACTTATCAGTATATAAAAAGGATAATATGCTATTGCCAAGTAGGATGTATACCAAGAATTCAAGGTTCATTTAACACCCCAAATCAATAAGTTCAATTTATTATATTTAAGTTTTTTTTGGGGGGGGGTATTGGGGATGGAACCCAGGGGCTTTTCTACCTCTGGGCTATACTTCCAGACCTATTTTTTATATATTTAGAAACAGGGTCTCTCACTAAGTTGCTGAGAGCCTCACTAAGTAGCTAAGGCTGGCTTCGAACCTGTGCGATCCTCCTGCCTCAGTCTCCCAAGTGCGTGCCACCACGCCTGGCCTATTTATTATGTTAACAAACCAAAGAAGAAAACCATGAGGTTCTATCAGTTGATGTATGAAAAGATTTGACAGCATTTAACATTCACTTATTACATAACCTCTCCGCAAAGTAGAAGGGAGTCCCTCCTCCTGATACAGGGCACCTGTGAAAACCCCGCAGTAAAGGACTGGACATTCCCGCCTGGAATCAGGAAGGAGAAGGAGGCTACGCTTGCAGCAGATGTGCTGCTGGAGTGTGTTTCCCTGCATGGCTGATGGCCTGGGGGCGGTGGGAGTTAGAAGAGAATCTTTGACATACTTGTCAGTGAAATGCAGATGTAGTTGTAGCTTATGTTTCACTTTTTTTTATGTATTCATTTATTTTTTTTTTTAAGTACCAGAGATTGAACTCAGGAGCATTCTATCTCCAAGTTACACCCCTAGCCTTGCTTTTTAGTCTTTAATTTGAAACAGGGTCTCACTAAGTTGCAGAGAGCCTCACTAAGTAGCTGAGGCTGGCCATAAACCCACAATCCTTCTGTCTCAGCCTCCCGAATGCTGGGATTACATGCATGCACGACCATGCCTGCCTTTTCATTTTTAAGTTTGAGACAGAGTCTCATTTAGTTGCCCAGGCAGGCCTTGAACTTGTGATCCTCCTGCCTCAGCCTCCCTAGTATCTGAGATTACAAGGCCTAAGCCACCATTCCTGCTGTTCATATCCATTCTGTAATGAGCTGGTTATCTCCACACAAAGCCTTCCAGGAATCTAGTTGAATCATGTATTCACATCAGTGTGGGAAAACTACCATAGCATTTTTGAGTTTTCCTATTTGTTGACATGATATATCCCTATATACTTCATTTTCTCTTAGTATTGTTTTGTAATTTTCTATGTAGAGGACTCAAACATCTTTGTTGGACTTATTTCTAATGATGTCATGTATTCCTTTCTATGAATATCATGTATTAAGCAACCCCCCCTCCTCCATACTGGGGATTGAACCCAGGGGGCATTCCACCTCTGAGCCACGCCCCAGCCCTATTTTATTTTTTATTTGGATACAGGGTCTCACTAAGTAGCTGAGGCTGGCCGTGAACCTGTGATTCTCCTGTCTCAGCCTCCCAAGTACTGGGATTACAAGTGTGCACCACCACGCCTGGCTCAAATCATGTTATTCGTATCAGTGCCAAAGTGATGATGGTATATATGGTGTAGTGCGGTCCTTTACTTTCTGTACCCAGCAGTTTTACTTACTGATCTGAGTAGGTCAGTTGTGTGCTCCTTGGGATTCTTCCTGTGTGCAAACGTGTCATCTTAAGGCTGATGCTTCTCACCTTCAGTGCAAAGGGGATCGAAGCAAATCTAGCTCCCAGGAAGCCCGCACGAGCACTGCTCTGCTGCAGAGCATGCTGGTGGAAGGTCAGTGTGCGGCAGCCTGCGCCCCTCCCTCCCTCCCTCCCTCCCTCCCTCCCTCCCTCCCTCCCTCCCTCCCTCCCTCCCTCCCTCTCTCCCTTAGTGGTACTGGAGATGGGGAGCAGGGCATTGTACTTACAAGCTATACCCCCAGCCCTATTTTTATTCTCTTTTTTTTTTTTTCCCAGGACTGGGGATTGAACTCAGGGGCATTCTACATCTGAGCTACACCCCCAGCCCTATTTATTCTTTATTTTGAAACAAGGTCTCACTAAGTAGCTGAGGCTGGCCATGGACCTACAACCCTCCTGCCTCAGCCTCCCAAGCACTAGGGTTACATGTGTGGGCTACCATGCCCTGATTGTACTAAAAGTGATGTATCTATTTGACTTCTGGTGAGCAGTTGAGGGGATTTTTTTTTTTTTTTTTTTTTTTTACTGCTATAATGAACAAAGTGCTGTGATCTTTCTTGTGCTAGTGTGCACACATGTGTTCAGCTCCCTCACCTCCACAGCAGCGGCGTCGGGTTTGTCCTGCGCCCTTCGCGCGTCTCTGTAAGCCCTAGTTCTTCTTCTGGCAGGGTGCTCACATACATCTCCTTATGGGTTGCTTTTGGGGAGGGAGGGTGGTTGAACCCAGGGGCTTTTCTTCCTCCAAGCCCAGGAGCTTTCTACCTCTGAGCTACATCCTAGCCCTGTTTTTGTTTTATTTATTTACTTATTCATTTTGTGGTACTGGGGATAGAACCCCTAGAGGCCTTCTAGAACTCTAGGGTACACCTCCAGACCTATTTTACACTTTATTTGGAAACAGGGTCTCACTAAAGTTACTGAGAGCCTTACTAAGCTGCTGAGGCTGCCTTCGAACCTGAGTGATCTTCCTGTCTCAGCCTCCCAAGTACTGGGATTGCAAGCGTGGCCACCACACCCGTCTGTTTTGTATTTTGAAACTGAGTTCACTAAGCTGCTGAGGCTGGCTACAAACCTGTGATCCTCCTTCTCCGCCTCCCAAGTACTAGGATTATAAGTATGCATCACCATACTCTACTTTTTTTTATTTTGGGACAGTCTCACTGAGTTGCTCAGGACCTTGCTAAGTTGCTGAGGCTGGCCTTAAAACTGTGTTCCTCCTGTCTCAGCCTTCCAAACTGACTGGGCATACAGTTGTGTGCCACCACACCTGGCTCCTTATTTTAATTTCTATTCTTCCTGCTGAGGAACACCTCTGCAAATTACAATGATCTGATGTGGATATTTCCATTTCTGAAGAGTTCATTCGGATATTTTGCTCATTTTAAAATACGTTTTCAGCTGGGCAAGTGTGGTGGCACACTCTTATAATCCTAGTACTTGGGAGGCTGAGACAGAAGGATCTCAGGTTTGAGGACAGCCTCAGCAAATTAGTGACACTCTCATAAAGCTAGGGAATTTAACCTGTTTCGAAATAAAGATAAGCCGGGCGTGGTGGCACATGCTTGTAGTCCCAGTGTTCCCAGCATTCGGGAGGCAAACAAGGGATAGTGGTTCACAGACAGCCTCAGCTACTTAGCAAGGCCCTCACAACTCAGTGAAACCCTGTTTCAAAAATAAAAAGACTAAAAAAAAAACTAGGACTGGGGTTGTAGCTCGGAGGTACAATGCCCCAGGGTTCCATCCTTAGTTACAAAAAAGAAAATAGGGCTGGGGGGTGTCACTTAGAAGCACACCTCCTCTGGGTTCAATCCCCAGTAACGCGCGCGCGCGCACACGCACGCACACACACACACACACACACACACCAGTAAATGAGTGTAGATGTTCTTGCCTTAGTCCTGGTTTTGGGGAGAGCACTGGCCCCTGCCTCTGTCTTCAGTTGCTGGAGTTTCTAGTGGTTTCTAATTGGGCTGGGGATGTTTTCATTCCTCCCCACATGCTGTGAGCTTGTTCCTGAGCAGTGTTGAATTTTTCCCTCCAGCTTTTTTGTAGCTGTTGAGACCTACATATTTTCCTTGTGTGGCTGTAGATTAGATTTTCTTGCCTCTATATTCATGAGGAATATTAGTTCCTAATTTTATATTCAAGGAACACTATTATCAAGTTCTGGAATAAGGGTATGACAGCCTCATAAAAAGAATTGGGAGTGTTTATTCTTGCTCTGTTCTCTGAAGGAATTTGTGCAAGAGTGCTATTTTTTCTTCTTGAAATGTTTGGCAAAAGCCGCCTGCTGAGTCAGGCATCCTCTTGGTAGGAAGGTGCTTGAGTACGTTGTCTTGTGTGTTCATGGGGTGACGTGGGTGAGGGTTCCTCTTTCCTTCCCCGGGGGAGGTTCCCACAGAGGGCTTCCTGCCGTGAGGTGACAGGTGTGCAGAGGACAGGCAGCAATGTGCCATGTGTCGAGTGGGATGCGGCCGCGTGGCCCTTCTCCCAGAAGGCCCTTCCCTGCTCACATGTTGCCTGGACTCAGTTTGGAGCGTGTTCTGCAGGGGTCTTCCAAGGTCAGGCAAGGTAGAGCAGGTGGCAGGGCCGGTCCTGAGGAAGTGCTGGGCTTCTTCCAGCAGCCCACAGGGCCCTCCTGGCTTTGAGGGCAGCCTCTGCAGCTGCACAGTGGTTGCCGGCAGCTTGTGTGGGAAAGGGAAAGCAAGACATCACAGGGAGGGGCAGCCCGCCTGGAGTGGCCGCGCCTGCCCGCCTTGCGCACTGCACTTGGCCTGCGTGTCACCTGGGGCAGGACCCCTTCCGAGTCTGGCTGCAGCACCCCAGCACTCACCTGTGCTTCGTGAGACAGGCTCCCTTCAATATGGATGGGCAGCTTCCCTGCTGTGGCCTCTGGTGCCTAAGAGGGCCTCCTGAGGGCACCAGAGGCTCCCAGTTGCAGCTGCTCCTCCCTCCTTGTCCCTCTGCAATTCCACACCCCACCATGTCCACCTGTGTCTCATGACCTCCGGTGGAGACCACCACCCAAATCATATCACACACTGCGGCCTGAGTGTGCCTGTGGAGGCGTGCCCTGTGCCCTCTCCCTCTGAAGGTGGGCAGCGTGCCCACTCTGGTGGTGCACTGAAGCAGACAAAAGCTCAAGGCTTGCCCAGAGTCAGCCAGCCCCACCCAGTGGGGGCTGCAGCCACGTGGGCAGCTTGGGTTCCTCTCAGCCTGTGGATTCCTCCCCCTGGTGGCCACCCTAAAACACCTCCAGGCCAGGCAGAGTCGGGCTGTTGAGCAGAAGGGCAGGGCCGCTCAGCAGTCAGTGCAGAGGTGGAATGCACCTGGCTCCACCACCCGGGAGCTGGACACTGCCCAGAGCTCATCGTGCAGAGTGCTTCCACACTGAAGGCTGAGCTCTCGAGCCTTTAGTTGTTCTGCGCCTCCCAGGGACATGGGTGTGTCTGCCTGCTGTACGCTGCACACACGGGAGTTTTCCTCCCCAGAGTGACTTAGTGAGCCCCGCAGCTGCAGGGCAGGCTCCAGCCTCTGGTCAGGGCCAGCCAGTCCAGCTCCAGCTTTGGGCCTGTGATTCTCTGCACCTGTGGCCTGGGTAGGAAGGCCTAGGGCAGTTATTGCCCCCAGTGAGAGGTTGGCTTTTCCCAGCACGGGAAGTGAAATTGTAGCCAATCTGAGGATTTTGAAGGTTGAATCCGGGAGTAATGTCTGAAAGCAGCACTTTCTCTTCTAGGATAAAGATAAAGTTTCTCTAACCAAGACCCCAAAGCTGGACCGCAGTGATGGAGGGAAGGAGGTGAGAGAGCGAGCCACCAAGCGGAAGCTGCCCTTCACTGTGGGGGCCAATGGAGAGCAGAAAGACTCGGACACAGGTACCGCCCGGCCCCTGCTCCTAGCCCTGCCCCTCCTGGCTTCGCCCTGTGCCCGCCAAGTTCTGCTGGCTCTGCTCCGCCGGCCTGCCCAGAGCAGCCCGGGTGAGGGCAGCGGGCAGAAGAGCCTGCAGGTGCCACCCGCTCTCCCACATTGGGGCTGACGTGACAGGGAGGGCTCACCCCTCAGGCGCTCTGCTGCATGGAGCTGTCACACACGTTCACAGAGAGCAAGGGCCGCCAAGCCGGTGAACTGGGCCCCGCTGCTCTCGGGCAGAGCCACAGGGAACCCTTGGAGCAAACAGAGGAAGATGGTCTTTCTGAGCAGGGATGGGTCAGAGGATGAAGAGCAGGGGCATGCGCGCATCGTGTGTGGGGGTTCAGCACCCCTCAGTGTGCACACCCTGGGGTTGCCCCTAGGGTGGAGCTCTGGCGTCTTGTGCCTGAGGCCTTCTAGTCCTGCTGGACATCTAAGTTCTCTTTAGCCCTGAAAGGGAGGGTGGAGGGGGACACAATACCAGAACGAACACAAGGCCCACAACACTGGCGAAGGGCCCTGGGATTTATCTCTGGCACTCTCAGGCCCCAGGAGCATGACCACGGGGCAGAGGCTCTGAGTGGGAAGGGGCTGGAGGTGGGCACGGGAGGAGGGCAGGCGTCTTCTCCTATCCGGGAGCTCTCGTGGCAGAGGCAGTGTGCGGGAGACTGGCAGTCGCGGGGAAGGACCGGTGCCCCCCGCAGTGTCCGCAGAGGTGGGCGGAGACTGGCCTCTGCTGCCTTCCACCCCATGTCAGAGAAGTGGTGAGCATATTTGGGGATAGGATGTTTGCAGAGCCACTAGGGTGAGACACAGGGCAAGTGGGTGGACACTGCGGGGGAAACAGTACTGACTGCCCTCTATCTTGGCTTCCGCCAAAACAGGTGGGGTGCTGCTTCCCAGGGGCCACAGGCATGCTCTGCACCCAGAGGAGAAAAGACCAGGCCTAGAATCCATTTTGGTTTTGATGCTCTGCTGGTGTGGTTGCAGCAGGAAGAGGTTTGCTGTAGGGATGTTGGTTCTGTGTGGTCTGGAGTGGGCCTCTAAGGTGACTTTGTATCCCCAGAAGTCTTGCTGCGGGAGTTCACTGTGTGAGTGCTGGTGCTGCCGGGAAAGCCTGGCACGTTTCTCTCTGCCTACTTCACTGTGGTGGAGAGGCCTCCCAGAGCTCCGGGGAACTTTCAGACCTGCCTGTCGGTGCCAGTCTGCAAGACTCGGCACAGACGCACTCCACTCTGTGTGGGAGCTCAAGAACATCCTGGACGTGGGCACAGTGCCCGCTGAGTCCTGTGTATGGACACTGCTTCCTTTCTCCAGCAGGACAGGTAATACTTGAGCCTGGCATGGGTGCACACGCTTGTAATCTCAGTACTCTGAAGACTGAGGCAGGAGGATCACAGGATCGAGGCCATCCTCAACAAGTAATGAGACTCTCAGCAACCTAGCAAGACCTATTTTAAAATAAGAAATAAGCCGGGCGCGGTGGCGCACGCTTGTAATCCCAGCATTCGGGAGGCTGAGACCAGAGGATCATGGTTCGAGGACAGCCTCAGCTACTTAGTGAGGCTCTTCACAACTCAGTGAGACCTGGTTTCAAAATAAAGAATAAAAAATAGGGCAGGAGGTGTAGCTTGGAGGTTGAATGCCCCTGGGTTCCATCCCCAGACTAAATAAACAAACAAACAAACAAACAAACATACATACAGAAAAGCCTAGGGGTATGGTATACCTTGGAGGTAGAATGTTCCTGGACTCAACCCACAATATCTCAGGCTCACGCGCGCTCGCGCTCGCTCGCTCGCTCGCTCTCTCTCTCTCTCTCACACACACACACACACACACTTAAAATAGGGCATGTAATATTTGTCCTATTTTAGGTTTGTTTTCCTTTTGGGGGTTGATTTTGATAAAGCTTTCTTGTACATCCACTTTGTTATTATAACAGAATTAAACTTCCAGCCAGGCCTGGCGACACATGCTTATAATCCCAGTACTTGGGAGGCTGACAGGAGGATCACAGGCTTGTGGCCAGCCTCAACTACTTAGGCCCTCTGCAACTTAATGAGACCCTGTTTCAAAATAAAGAATAACAAAACAGGGCTGGAGATGTAGATTAGAGGTAGAGTGCCCCTCGGTTCAATACCTCAGTCCCCCCTCCATAAAACCACTAGACTTCCCAGTGAAGTGGTTGTGGCATGTGTGGATGTCTGTGTGGCGCGGCCTGTCATAGACAGTTGTGTTCACTCGTTCATTCCTCCGTCTCTTTACTCAGTTTGCGCCGCTGGGGGTGGAACCCAGGGCCTGGCACACACTGGGCAAATGCCGTGCCGTGAAGCCCCGGCCCAACCTGAGAGGCTGATCCTCTTAAGCTAGTGAGCCTTCCTTCTCCTTCACTGCGTCACAGCCACACTTGCCTGGTACCTGTCTCCTCCTGTGCTCCTGGTGAGCAGCTGCCTGTGCTGGGTGCTGGCCCCACCCTCCCTGGTGAGGAGTGCTTGCCCAGAAATGAGGTGGGATGGGGTGAAAAATGTGCCTCTCATCCACAGAGTGCTCTCTTCAGCTGCCCCTCTCAGGGCAGAGAAGCCATACTATGCATGAGGGACAGAGGTCCTTCCTTCCTTCCTCTCTTGAATTTATAAAGAAAAGAGGTTTGTTTTGGTCTGTAGTTTTGGAGGCTGGGCAAGCACTGCAGCTGCCAGACTTTAGCCCTGGTGAGAGTGCCTGGTCCTCTCAGCCTAGGGAGGCGTCTGCCCTCCTAGAGGGAGTATCACTCGGCCACCCAAGGGGACCTTGGCTGGGAAGGTGATTGGGAGCAAGTGCGAAGACCAGTGCTCCAGGTGCCTGGCTTCACCAGCCCTCCTCCTGCAGTGTCCCTCCAGCGCCCTCTGCTGCTGCTGAGAAGGTGTGGCCCAGCCCAGTCATGGAGAGATACTGGAGCCAGCCCCATGGGGTAGCAATAGTGAGCTTCCTTGGCTGTGCCCCTGAGTAGCCAAAGGCTGCCACCCCTACTTCCAGAGACCACTGGGCCACCAAAGGAATGGTTTCCTGTTTTCTAGACCCTGATGCACATGGTCCAGCCCACTAGAGGCGCGGCCTCCCAGTGCTTAGTCAGGGCTGGGGCGGCTTGCCCAGAGCAGTACAGTTGTGTCTGTTGAGTGTAGAGTCTGATCAAAGCCAAGCCCCTGAGCTTGTCCACGAATGGTCGCCTTCACAGCCATGTGGCTGTCCAGGAAGACATGAGTGTGCAGCACGAGTGCCTGTGCCCTTCCAGGAGCCCTGGTAGGACTCTCTTGGGCTACTGGATGAAGGAGACAAGAGCTGGCAGGCTCGCCCAAAAGCCAGCAGCAGACTAGCAGGCCGCAGGACACTGGCAAGACAGTGCTTGCCCTCGCCCCAGACCAGGTCAGTCAGAGGGGACCGACCACCTTCATCCTTCTGACTTGGTCTCATCTGAGTTTACAGATGTTCCTGGCGAAATTATATGATATCTTCAAATGATACCATTCTGTCTACTTTTATGTATTTTAAATTCCCATAGCTTTAAAATCCTAAAAAGACTGCCAGTACTTGGGAGACTGAGACAAATTCCAGTACTTGGGAGGCTGAGACAGGAGGAACACAGGTTCAAGACAACTTAGCGAGACCGTTTTTTAAAAAGATTTTTTTTTTTTTAAATAAAGGGCTAGGGAGCCAGGTGTGGTGGCGCACACTTGTAATCCCAGCATTTGGGAGGCTGAGACAGGAGGATCACGGTTTGTGGACAGCCTCAGCTACTGAGTGAGGCCCTCTGCAACTTAGTGAGATCTTGTTTCAAAATAAATAATAAAAAATAGGTCAGGGAGCATAGCTCGGAGGTCAAATGCCCCTGGGTTCTATCCCTAGACCTTTAAAAAATAAAAATAGCCGGGCGTGGTGGCGCACGCTTGTAATCCCCGCGCTTGGGAGGCGGAGACAGGAGGATCGCGCAGGTTCAAAGCCAGCTGCGCGCGCTGGCTTAGGAGACCCTGTTTCCAAAAATGAAAATGTAAAAATAGGTCTGGGAGTGTAGCCTGGAGGTAGAAGGGCTTCCAGGAACCCCAGTACCACCAAAAAAAAAAAAAAAAAAAATTAAATAAAAATAAAAATAAAGGGCTAGGAATATGTAGCTTAGAGGTAGAATGTCCCTAGGTTCAATTCCCAGTACTTTGGGGGGGGGGGTGTTAGATCATCACCTAACCTTCTAGGGTTTGTACAAAAGCACCTCATTCCTTAGTTTCCATTCTTTCTGCCTGAGACACTAGGAGGGCAGATTGTCCCTTCCTCGCACTCATGACAGGACTGGGACCATGCCAGTTCCTGACGCATCTGCACCAAGAAATGCAGGCCTTCAGAGGCTGTGTTAGAAACCAGGGGCCAACCCCTTACTGGGAGTCTTATACAAGAAGGGCCACAGGTTTGGTCATGCAGGAAAGAAGTTGGGAGAATGTGTTTGGAGCCAGCAGAATGAGGGCGAGGTACACCCACAGTCCTGTGGCATGTAAGGACCGTGGCCCTCAGGGCTGAGGGTGACTGGCTGGGTGTTGATTTTACAATGGACGATGCTGGGATTGGCCTAATAACCACATGATAAAAACACAATGAAACAATGTACTTTATACATAATTGAGAATTCTGTGATTGGTCTCCCATCCAAGTACTAACCAGGCCCGACCCTACTTAGCTTCCGAGATCAGACGGGATCGGGCGCATTCAGGGTGGTATGGCCGTAGACTGTGATTGGTCTCTCATCCTAATAGTTCTCGGCCATTCTTTCTGTCCAGACTTGACAACCTCCCCCATACTAAAGGTGGAAGCCAAGGACCCTATACCACTGGGTACCACCTCCAGCCCTTTTTATTTTGAAACAGAGCCTCCCAAAGTTGCAGAGGCTGGCGTCAAACTTGCAGTCCTCCTGCTCCAGGCTCCTACATAATGAGATAACAGACAAGCACCACCACACCCAGCCAAACTCAGCTCTTAAACAAAAGGCAGCATGAACTAGCAAAGGAAGTCTCTTTCTGTGTAGTATTCTGTATTTCCCCAATTCAGAAGCACTAGGTCTGGTGGCTAGGCCCATGAACATAGCCCTGGCAAGTGAGTCAGAGTCCATCAGACGCCCAGCCCAGGCTTCTTCGCAGGGAAGAGCAGAGTCAGCCAAGGGGAAAGGCCGGCCTCTCCTGGTCGCACAGTGCTGCTGGCGAGTTGGCAGGCATGGGCAGGTGGCTCTGGGAAGCGGCAGGAGCACCATCTTCACCTGCCTGCCTGTCAGTGTTCCTACTTGTCATGCTTTGATCAGAAAGCGGGAGTCCCACCTCAGCGCTGGGACGAGCCGTGGCACCCAGGCAGATTGATGGATGCCACTCAGGCTTTGGTCTTTGTGTGGACTGCAGTTTTACTTATCTTGAATTCCTAGCATGCCTTGGTGTAGTGAAGGTGAATGCGGTGGTCTGGGCCCTTTGTGCCAACGTTACTTCCCACATTCTGGCCTCCATGTGCTGTCCTGCCACCTCAATCACTCCCACCCTGTGTGGTTCTGGGAGCAGCTTATGGGATAAGGACTGGAGTTGCCCTGGGTCTAGAGATGGGATGCCACATTCTTGACTTTTGACCCCCACCTAGTTTTTTTCTCAGAGTGAGGAGCCAGGATGAGAGGAGGAGCCACTGGGATTATGACACACAAGTGGGCACTGGGGTGAGAGCATTCAGCTGCAAGCTCCTTTTTCTTTAAACAATTCTTTAAATGGGCATGGTGGCGCATGCTTGTAATCCTGGCATTTGGGAGGCTGAGACAGGAGGACCACAGTTCGAGGGCAGCCTCAGCTACTTACTGAGGCCCTTTGCAACTCAGTGAGACCCTGTTTCAAAAAAAGAATAAAAGATAGGGTTGAGGGTATAGCTTGGAGGTAGAATACCCCTGGGTTTCATCCCTAGTACCACAATAAATATATAAATAAATAAAATCAATGACAGGAACTGAAAGAAAAAAGGCAACTCAAGAAATCAGAAGGACACATGGCGTGAGGTGGCACTGCAGGCTGGACTGATAAGAGCTTGGCCCTGTTGGACCCTGGCTGCACTGCAGCTGGAGCCCAGGGCTTAGCAGCAGTGATGTTCCCTTTCACAAGTAATGGTCTCATGTGTGTTTGCCTACAACTGGGGCTCCATAGTCAGAAGCTCTGCACTTCATGACTCCAAACATCAGGACTAGGCTAAATATTTGGCATGGGACAGGACATGTGCTCAAATTTTGAGGCCAGATAAAAGAGAAACCATTCACTGACCAGAGATTAACTGATGTGTGCAAGGAGCTTTCTGTCATTTCAAAACGTCATCATGAAAATGATCCTCTGCACAGCAGAATCAAGAATCTACTGGTACCGCGGCCAGGCTCAGCCCTCTGCAACTCAGACCTGCTTCAAAAATAAAGAATACAAAATAGGGCTGGGGATGTAGCTTGGAGGTAGAATGACCCTGGGTTTCACCCCCAGTACCACAGTAATCATCATCATCTACTGGTACCCCTGAATGTTGTGGTGGAACACAGGAAGTACACATCCTGTTACAGCAGTATTATGGGCGGTGTATCCAAAGAACTCTCTGAGCTGGGCGTTGTGGCACATGCCTGCAATCCTAGGGAGGTTGAGACAGGATTGCAGGTTCAAGACCAGTCTCAGCAAATTAGTAAGATTCAGCAACCTAATGAGAAACTGTTTCAAAACAAAAACTAAAAGGGCTGAGAGTATAGCTTGGATGTAGGACATCCCTGGGTTCAGTTTCGAGTCTCACACACACACACACGCACGCACACATGCACGCACACACATGCACACACCAACACTTGGAAAAGACTAGTTAGAAATGCTAAATATTGTACATGCTCTGAAATGAGCTAAGGTATGCACACTTTAGCAGAACACTTTCAGCCCCAAGAACTATGAGAGTCTTTGTCCTTAAGGGTCTGAGGCTCTGGGCCCTGGCTTGTCCCTGCAAGAGGTCCACATGGCTGAGTCACACTAGCTTGTCAGTGTCGACACCATTCACAGTGAAAGTCCTTGGGCTCTATGACAGACAGGTGCCAAAAGGGGAAGAGAGGCTTCTACCCAGTCCTGCCCCGCCTCTGGCAGGGCTTTCATATGGAGTTGGGCTTCTTCGTGCTGTGTGCTCCCCAAAGCCTCTGACCAGAGCCAGAACACATCCTCCCTGGAAAGACCAGGCCTTCATCTAGGCTCCCCGGGTGCCAGAGCACAGGTAGGACAGTCCCTGGACATACTTAGACTCCAAGGAAAATGGCAGCCTCAGGTAGTCACACCGTTGAGTGACTGAGTCAGAAGAGCCAGTGGAATGTAATGAGCGAGGGGACAAGACAAGAAGTAAGGCCGGCAGAAAGGCTGTGGTCAGCTGGGCGTGGTGGCACATTTCTGTAATCTCCGTAGTTGGGAGGCGCAGACTGGAGGATCACAGATTGGAGGACAGCCAGCAAATACTGAGCTTCTCAATCTACCAAGACCCAGTTTCAAAAATAAAAATAAAATAGGGCTGGGTGTGTAGCTTGGAGGTAGAGTGCCCCTGGGTTCAATCCACAGTACATTAAAAAGAAAAGTCATGGTAACATATGCCTGTAATCCCAGTAACTTGGGAGTCTTCCACAGGAGGATCATAGTTTTGAGGCTGGTCTCAGTAACTTAGTGAGACACTTTCAAAATAAAAATGATCAGGATGTAGCTCAGAGTAGTACTTCCCTGAGTTCAGTCCCTAGTATAAAAACAAAAAACCCTCACCCAAATGTGATGGCACACTCCTATAACACTTCCCAGCGGTTGGAAGGCTGAGACAGGGTAGTCACAGGTTGAAAGGCAGCCTCAACAATTTAGAGACCCTTTTTCCAAATTTACAAAATAAAATAGGACTAGAAATGTAACTCAGAAGTAGAATGCCCCTGAGTTCAGTTCCTCAATGACCTACCATATAACTGGTTAGATGAGTTGGAAGTTATAACTAAAGAAACTGCCTAGACTAGACTAGACTGAGGCATAGGAGGGGAGGATAAGGTGCACAAAAGTGGGAAGGTATGTAGAGGAAAGATGAGGTTTTACAGGATCTGGGCAGGGGCCCGGAAGGGATAGCAATGGACAACTTCCCAGAGTCCGTGACAGCGGGCCCAAGGAAGACAACAGTCAGATGTGAGGACAGGGGCAGTCAGCAGCGGGTAGAGCAGAGCTCCTGCCTGCTCCCTCCCTGGGGAGCCCACTCAGAGTCTTTTCCCCAGTGGGCCCAGGGACAGGCAGCTGACCCTGGAAGTCAAGAGTCACTCAGGAAAGCACCTCTCCGGGAAAGGCCTTGTCCAGCAGTGCCAGGCCTGGGGCGAAGGGGTCGGAGAGACAGGCCACCGGCAGAGGACAGGGCGTGCTGGGAAGTGTGTGGAGGAAGGGCACTGCAGAGGCACAGTGCCGTCACACCCTTTCTTCTTAAAGAGGGGGAGCAGGGCTGCCCCGAGTGGCAGTAGTGCTGGGGACGCGTGGGTGAGGACCCTGTCTCCTGCCCTGTCTTTGGGTTTCACGCAGAGCACTCAGCCTGCAGACAGCTTAAAGAGGGCAGTTGGGTACCCTCCCTAGCAGCTCAGAGGCACACAGCTATGGCCCCAGGTGCTCCTCTCTCTGCTCTGATGGAGACTTTCTCCTGGACCTACCAGTTTTCCACTTAAAGCTTGGCAAATGCCACTTCGAATTCATATAAATTTCACCTTACTTCCACTTGGATAACAGAAAATTAGCAAGGTATCACAGGAACTTGCCCATTGTCCCTAGCAGGCTGGGGGTGACTCCTGCTCCCCTTCTCACTGATGGGACACAGTTGGAGGACTCTCCTCCGAGGGTCGTCCTCACCTGGGCACGCAGCTCTGGGTCAGCTGTGAGATACAAGGACCGGGCTGCCGGTGGGGGTGGCAGGCGGCTTGTGTCCCCTATGGGAGCCTGGCCTCTGACACAGCTGCTCTTGGACATGCCACTACTGGGCATGGTGTGGGCCACGGGCTGTGGTCACTGGGGGGCTTCCAGGTACCTGCCCTTCACCCCAGAGGCTCCTCAGATGGGCAGCATCTCAGCCTGACATACCTGCTCTGGAGCCGGGAGAGGGGCAAAAGGCCTTACGTTGGGCCTATGGAGGCTAGGTATGCAGCTGCTCAGAAGAAAGCTACAGTGGAGAGCTGGCCTTTTAGAGATCACATTTCAGACTGGGTTCTCTTTCTGTTAGGCACGTCAGTGTTTTGTTGGAGGTCAGGGAGAGTGGTTTGGGTAGCTGTGTCCAGGGGTGAGTTCTGGGCTCTGCAGAGTGTGCTGAAAGTGCAGGCAAGGTGTGGCTTCTGTCAGTCTCACTGGAAGCAGCAGAGAGCTCTCCTGCCCAATCAGAGGGCCCGCTCAGTCGGTTCTCACTGAAGCTTCGTGAGGGCAGAAGTATAGCGGGGCTGCCGGGAGGGACGGCAGCTGGCCCTGGCACCCAACCTGTGTCCACCCTCCACACCCAGCTGGCCCCTGAGGCAGCACACGCTGCAGAACTGGCAGTCAGCTGCCCTCAGCGGGAGGTGCAGGGTGCACGTCCAGCTTCACCATGTCCCCCCTGTGCTGGCTGCCTTTGTCATTTTGCTTTAGAGGAGTTTTGCCTCCGAGCTACACCCCCAAACTTGTAATCCCAGCATTCGGGAGTTTGAGCCCAGAGAATCGCAGTTCACGGACAGCCTGAGCTATTTAGTGAGGCCCTCTGCAACTTAGTGAGACGGTTTCAAAACAAAGAGTAAAATATAGGGCTAAGGGTGTATGTAGCTCAGAGGTCAAATACCCCTGGGTGCCATCCCCAGTACCACACGCACAAAAATCCACATCTGCTTAGGAGCTAAGGTGGAAGGATTGCTCAAGCCCAGTAGTTTATCCTAGGTAACAGAGAGACCCTATTTCAAAAACAGAAGCTTCTTTGTGTTAGATAAGGTGACACATGCCTGTAATCCCAATACTTGGAAGGCTGAGACAAGAGGATCACAGGTTCAAAGTTAGCCTCAGCAACTTAGACTGCATTTCAGAATAAACTAGGACTGGCTGGAGTTGTAGCTCAGAGGTAGAATGCCACTAGGTTCAGACCACAGTACATAAAAACGAGGGAGGGAGGAAGGAAAGAAGGAGGGAAGGGAACAGACCACCTGTGCTGTGGGTGGGCACAATGGCACAGTGCCTGTCATCCAGCACTTGGGAGGTTGAGATGAGGAGGTCAGGTGACTTGGCGAGGTCCTGTTTCAAATAGGAATTGTAGCTCTGTGGTAGAATGACCCTTGATTCAGTCTCCGGTCCTACACACATACGCCCACCTAAAATCACCTGTACTGGGTCTGGAAACACCCTGCCCAGCACTACCACCCACCGCAGTACTGGGGAGGCTGGCCCATGGGCTTTTGGATCTTGGAGTCAGCATGTGCTGTTACCAGATGTCACCCCTCGTTCGGCAGTCTATCACAGTCTGCCCTGGGTTGAGGAGCTGACTCTGAAGCCATGCCGTGTGGTCGGTGGTCAGCAGCTGTGCAGGTTGGCAGTCGCCTGCTGGCTCTGAGCAGACCTGTGGCTGCAGGCCTGTGTTCACCCTCCTCTAGGAGAGCATCACAGGAGGCGTTGCCACCAGGAAGGGTCGTGTGGTGGCCAGGAAGGTGCAGGGTGTGTGCACCAAGAGAGCTCAGGGAACGCCTTGGCCTGGTCGCCTGGCCGGGTTCAGCGCAGCCCTTCTGGTGCAGGCCCCAAGCTGCGCTGCTGGGGATGAAGCTGCCTCCCTCTGCACCATGTGGCCAGGGCCAGAATTCAGTTTCTTTCTGGAGTTTGCTTTCTCAGATCTTCGCGTTGTTGGCCTGCAGTACTGAGGAGTTTTGCCCTGGGTTGTGAAATGGGTAAATGTCACTAAGTGGTTACTGCCTACAGAGCTTCTCGCATAAGCACTTGTCAGTAAGCCATAAGTGTAGTTTCAAAAAGCAGTCCAAGATACTTCCTGAAGTATCTTAGCAGAGAGTTCTCCATGGGCATGGCAGGTGGGGCATGGCCGAGGTGGGGAGGGTGTGCCATGCGGAGCTGAGTGGGCACGCTGGCTGCAGACCAGAGTCCCCTGTGACAGCAGATGGGGAGAAGTGGTCCTGCAGAGGGGCCTCGTGGATGCTGGGATGGAAAGGAAGGGGTGCCTCGCCCATTTCCCATAGTGACCCTTCCTCCGTGTCAGATCCCCACCAAGCCTTGCTGCGGACTCACCAGCACATGAGGGTGTTGAAGAGGAGCTGGGCTCTTGCCTGGTCCCCGTCACGGGGAGCAGCTGCTGGGCAGGGGAGAAAGCCAGCTTCCATGCTCCCGAGGCTGGGTTTGGGCATCTTTTCCTTCCGCCCACTCTTTTAAGAGAAGCAGCGTCTTTGTGATAGAGGTCAGCAGGGTGTTTGTTGTGGGTCAGAGGTGTCCAGGACTCGCTCGTTAGGAGGAGGCTAGATGGAAACAGCTGAGCTGTCGCATCGTATCTTGTTAGTGCTCTGTGTTGATGCCTTTAGATGCCTCCAGCTCAGTCCATGTTGTGGTACTGCAAGGCTGGTACGCTCCTCGAAGCACCATGGCATGGAATGGAGGTTCCTAGAAGCAAGAAGAAAGGTCAGTACTGACAAGTTGGCCTTTATTATGTATTTTAAACTGTGTCTGCCACTGTATCTGCACTCTTTGTTTGGAGGAGGGCTGGGAAAGAAGTTTAATTGCAGACACGTGTGTTAACTACTGACCTGGCCCGGGCAGTCAGCAGTGCTAAGCCATCCTGCTGCATCCCGTGCGGCACCTGCAGTGAGCGAGTGCTTGGTGGAGGCCGAGACTTGGCAGGCCTGACTGGCTGACAGCGAGGCGTTGACCTGCTCCCAGAGGCGTGTGGCACCGATGCTCCCAGCACTGCCCTTCCCTCTCAGGCCTGCCTGTTGCTCTGGGAGTTGTTGGGTGGAATGCAGGGGCTCCGGAACACGAGGGAAGGATCTGGTTCTGGGGCTCAGCATGAAGTCTCCCCTCCTTCTCTCCTCACTCACCGTACAGAGAAACAGGGTCCTGAGCGGAAGAGGATCAAGAAGGAGCCCGTTGCCCGCAAGTCCGGGCTGCTGTTTGGCATGGGGCTGTCTGGGATCCGAGCTGGCTACCCCCTCTCTGAGCGCCAACAGGTGGCTCTCCTCATGCAGATGACAGCGGAGGAGTCTGCAAACAGCCCAGGTGAGCCCCGGACAGCAGGTGATTCTTGGCACTGGAGGCACTGGCTCTGCTTGTTGGTGGGTCCACGCAAATCCCCCTCCACATCATGAAAGTGGCCAGGCTCTCGGGGTTTTCATGGATCAGCGCCATCTCCAATAACCCCACCTGTCCCTCCTTGGCCTGCAGTAGACACAACACCAAAGCACCCCTCCCAGTCTACAGTGTGTCAGAAGGGGACGCCCAATTCTGCCTCAAAAACCAAAGACAAAGTGAACAAGAGAAACGAGCGAGGAGAGACCCGCCTGCACCGAGCCGCCATCCGGGGAGATGCCCGGCGCATCAAGGAGCTCATCAGTGAGGGGGCCGACGTCAACGTCAAAGACTTCGCTGGTGAGTGCTCCCTGCACCGCACAGGGCACGGGGCAGCAGGTCCCCCGCCCCGTGGGGGTGTGGTTCTCTCCGTGCTACCCACTCACCCACAACAGTACAGTTGCTGAGGCAGAATTGTATCTGGGGAAGGATTTCAAAGTAAAATCGTTTTTAAGATTGGAGGAGCTATAAGTAGTTGCTCTACTGCAATCCAGGATCCTGGAAGGGTCTGGTCTCTGGTGTGCTTAGGAAGTAGCCATGTTGACCCCAGCAGAGGGCACCGCTGTGCTGTGCTTGGGCCCAGCATCCAATTAGGGGCACCAAGGACACCCCCTTATCTCACACAGCTCCTTCATTTGGGCCACAGGTTTGCCTGGGAGGCAGAGAACGTTGGGTTTTGTTTTTGTTTTCTTTTTCTGTGGTATTGGGGATTAAACCACCAGGGCATTCTATCTCCAAGCTATACTTGCAGCCCTATTTTATTTTTTATTTGAAAATAGGCTCTTGCTAAGTTACTGAGAGCCTTGCTAAGTTGCCAAGGCTGGTTTTGAACCTGTGATCTTCCTGTCTTGGTACTAGGCTTACAAATGTGCATCACCACATAACAGCCTGGGTGGTATGTCACTTTTTTTGTTGTTGTTGGCACTGGCGGTGGAACCCAGAGGCTTTCTACCTCTGAGCTATACTCTCAGACCTATTTTATATTTTATTTAGAAACAGGGTCTTACTAAGTTGCTGAAAGCCTCACTCAGTAACTGAGGTTGGCTTCGAACCTGTGCGATCCTCCTGTCTCAGCCTCCCAAGCGCTGGGATTACAAGAGTGTGCCACCATGCCGGGCTGATATGTCACGTTTTTAAGTAAAGAAAGAAAGAAAAACCGGGCGTGGAGCCAGGCGTGGTGGCACATGCATGTAATCCTAGTACTTGCAAGGCTGAGACAGGAGGATCACAGGTTTACAGGCAGCCTCAGCTACTTAGGCCCTCTGCAACTTAGTGAGACCCTGTTTCAAAATAAAGAATAAAATATAGGGCTGGGCTGTAGCTCAGAGGTAGAGTGGCCCTATTATCCCCCTACCAAAAAACAAGACAGAAGTAGAGGTGCCTTCCCTCATCTGGTTCAAGCCGGGGGCCTTATTCCTTTAAGGGCTCCATGATTCATGTCCAGTGCTGCCCTTTTGCATAGCTTGCACCAGTACACCAGGGCCCTCTTCCACTGAGCCACATCCAGCCCTTTATATCTTCTGTTTGGAAACAGCATCTCACCCAGTAGCCCAGGCTGGTATAGTGCCTTGTTGGAAAGCAATTTTCCTCACTGGCTCTTTGCTGAGGCGCCCACACTCTGTAGGGTGAGCCCTACCTGCACACTAGTGTATGTGGCCATGCTGCATGCTTGGGAGACCTTGCCTCCAGGTCCAAGCTTAGGGGCCTCTAGAACAGACTGTTTTCCTGCTTTCAAAATGGGGGGGTTCCTCTGTGTGTTGTTTAATGAGAAGGGTGGAGGAGGCTTCATTACCCTGTGTGTTCACAGATTTTCTGCCCCTGCAGATCACAGGTTAGTGATCTGCAGGGTTAGCAAGCTGGATGTGTACATAAGGTGCCACAGTGAAAAAAACTTAGGACTTGACTATAACCTGCTTCCTAGACAATTGCCCCACAGTACAGGGTACCCCCCGTTTTCCCTTGTCATTTAGCAATTCCTCAACTGACAGGAGTGTGAGGGGTTTGAGGATTAAATAACATATGTCCTAAGTATCTGTTTCCAGGCTGGACAGCACTGCACGAGGCGTGTAACCGGGGCTACTACGATGTTGCCAAGCAGCTGCTGGCTGCAGGTGCAGAGGTGAACACCAAGGGCCTGGATGATGACACGCCTTTGCATGATGCCGCCAACAACGGGCACTATAAGGTTGGCACCCCATGCCCCACACGACTGCTCTGTCCTGCTGACCATTCACGTTTCTGGGTACTGAGAAGTGAGCTATGTCCCTGAAGACCCGACAGTCCCACGTGCCCCCAGCTTCCTTGTCCCAGACCAGCCCCTGGAGAGCCTCTCACAGTTCAGATGATGAGCACTGCCTGCAGCACACACAGGGTCCCTCCAGCCAGTGGACCAGGCTGCATTTAGCAGGTGAACAGTCACACCCAGGAGGAAGGGAGGCAGGAGAGTCACTGCTGACCCCTCTCACTGGGCACGCTGTGCAGCCTGGAGGCCAGCCTGCAGGTCTGGGATGCTGTTGTGCTGGAGCTGTAGCCAGCATGCAGGCTGCTGGGGCTGGCACCAGACAGCGTGACCAGCTGGGGCACAGCTGCTTCCAGGTCAGAGGCGCACACACACAGGGTGTCAGGACATGCCTCTTCCTGCTGAGTCAGTTCAGAGGGGCAAGAGTCTTGTTGCTGTCCCTCCCAGAGCCTCCTTGAGAGGCCTTGGGTCCAGACAGGACAGTCCCAGCTGGTGAGGTCACACATGTAAACCTTGTGGGCATTCATCGTGCTCCTGAACAGCAGCCCTTGCCTGCCCATTTTTAGAAGGTGCCAGGAACCTGTAGAGGCTGACCAAGCACAGCAGGAAACTGAGTCATTGTGGGAAGGGGCTCTGACTTTTACTAAAAGATTTCTGAGGCAGGTGGAGAATATGGCACTAATTATGTATTAACTATTAAAGAATCGCCATTACATTTATGGGTGAAATGATAATGGCATTATGGTTTGCTTATTTGGCTTTTTTTTTTTTTTTTTTTTTTTAATGGTACTGGCGTTGAACTCGGCCATTTTACCTGAGCTACCCCTAGCCCTGTTTTATTTTTTATTTTGAAACAAAGTCCCCCTAAATTGTGGGCCTCTCAATAAGTTGTTGAGGCTGGCTGCAAACCTGCAGTCCTCCTGTCTCCACCTCCCAAGGTTTACAGTGTCTGGGACTTGCTAAAACTACCTCTGCGGGGACAGGTGTGCGTGACGTGGGCTGGCTGTGAGAGGACGTCACCATTTGCGTTTCATCATTTCTTTCGCTATCAGGTCCAAATTTTTTATTACAGAAAAAGCTAGAGGTGGTAGAAAAAGTGAAGTAGGCAGGATGATAGCTTCCGGGGTGGGGGAGGTCTGGGGAGGTCATTTGGCATCCTTCCCTGGGTGGTCCAGGGGATGGAAGAAATTGGAGTGACTGCTGGAGGCCTAAGAGGGACTGTGGCCCTAGAGACAGTGGTGGCCTCTACTAGTAGGAAATGAGGACGTTGGTCCTCCCGTTGCCAGGAGCCAGTTCCACCAGCAGCACATGATGGAGGGAAGGCCCACTGCCAGCATGTTGACAGTAGCCGAGTCCATGGGCCTGGTGGTTCCTCTAGGATTGCACAGCAGGCTGTTGACAGCTGTCATAGCAGCAGCACACAACTCCAGTATAGAGGGGGACATGTGAGCACCTGCACACTGAGTGACAGGAGCCACAGTAAGCTTGTCTCAGACTGGACCAAAGTTGAGGACAGAGCTAACACTTTCACTTGAGTCCAGCAAATTGCTGTCCTGGGCATAGGACGCGCAATTGCTGATTATAAACGACTGAACAGAGCTGTTGAAATATTACCTGGAATGTTTCTGGCACTCATGTAACCATCCTTAAACATGTAAAATCAAGTGAGGACAAGGTTACCTTATCCTAATGTAAGTGAAAATAAATAAACCAGCTTGCAGAAACATGGTCTTTGTTTCCTCTATTCTGTGCCTCCATTACCCAGAACCCTGGTTACTCTTGGGACTCTGAACTGCTGACAAGCTCACTATCAGTGGGAGGGGGAGCCTTCGTGAAAAATATTCCTGGGAAGTGGTGCACACCCCATGAAGGAAAAATGGAGAACAGAGGAAGAGGCATGGTGCTTTTGGAGGACAGGCCTGGAGAGGCGGAGACCCTGCTGCACCCTCAGAGGAAGAGGATGGCTTCCCTGGAGTACCAGGGACGTGTCAGCAGTGGCTTGAGGGCAGCGCCCTCACACTCGGGCTTCAAGGGGCTGTTCTTGAGTTAAGCACCAGAGTTCTTGGAGTGGGCTGCTGTTCACACAGGAGCCTCAGAGCAGAATGTCATGTTTCTCAGGCAGGCCCTTAATGCCTCATTGATGTCCCCCAGGTGGTGAAGCTGTTGTTACGGTACGGAGGAAACCCTCAGCAGAGCAACAGGAAAGGGGAGACGCCGCTGAAAGTAGCCAGCTCCCCAACAATGGTGAACCTGCTCTTAGGCAAAGGCACGTACATGTCCAGCGAGGAGAGCTCCACTGGTGAGTGGGCTCCGGGCCATGGGGTCTTCCCTGCAGCCATCGGGCAGCCCTGCAGTATCTGCCCGTGGTGTTTCCCTGCAGATTGCCACACAGGGTCTCCAAGCCTCCTTGGGTGTCTGGCGCCTTCAGGAACTTCTGGACTGTAGGAGCCCTGCCTGGGGCCTCGCTGCCAAGAAGCCTGCAGTCTCTGCTGTGATGCCAGCCCCATCTCTGAGCAGACCTCTCTGGGTCCCTTCTGCTATGGCTAGGCTCCGGCCAGCCTTCCCCTCCTGGGTGACCATGAATCTGGGGAGGCCTTGACTCACTGCAGCTGCAGAGCTTCCCCTTCCCCTTCTAGGAGAGTGGTTCTAAGCCTGCCTGACATCTCCCTTCCTGTCCCAACAGAGAGCTCTGAAGAGGAAGATGCCCCATCCTTTGCACCTTCTAGCTCAGTTGATGGCAATAACACGGACTCTGAATTTGAGAAAGGCCTGAAGCTCAAGGCTAAGAATCCAGAGCCACAGAAAACTGTGACTCCCGTCAAGGATGAGTATGAGTTTGATGAGGACGATGAGCAGGACAGGGTTCCTCCCGTAGATGACAAACACCTGCTAAAGAAGGATTACAGGAAAGAAACCAAGTCTAACAGTTTCATTTCAATACCCAAAATGGAAGTAAAGAGTTATACGAAAAATAACACAATTGCACCAAAGAAAGCAGCGCATCGCATCTTGTCAGACACATCAGATGAGGAGGACCTGAGTGTCTCTATGGGGGCAGGAGAGAAGCTGAGACTCTCGGCGCACACAGTACTACCCAGCAGTAAGGTGCGAGAGCCTTCTAATTCCAGGCAGCAGAAGGAGAAAACAAAGATGAAAAAGAAGCGGAAGAAAGAAGCAAAGGGCAAAGAGGTTCGGTTTGGGAAAAGGAGCGATAAGTTCTGTTCCTCTGAGTCAGAGAGCGAGTCCTCGGAGAGTGATGACGAGGACAGAGACTCTGTGGGGAGCTCAGGCTGCCTCAAGGGGTCCCCTCTGGTGCTGAAGGACCCCTCCCTGTTCAGCTCACTCTCCGCCTCCTCCACCTCATCCCACGGCAGCACTGCGGCCCAGAAACATAGCGCCAACCACGCTGACCAGCACGCCAAGCACTGGCGCACAGACAACTGGAAAGCGGTCTCCTCCCCCGCCTGGTCCGAGGTAAGCTCCCTGTCAGACTCCTCGAGGACGGGCCTGACCAGCGAGTCCGACTGCTCCTCCGACGGCTCCAGCGTGGAGTCACTGAAGCCCGCCAGGAGGAAGCAGGAGCACCGCAAGCGGGTCGGGCTGCAGAGCGCGCCGCCAGAAAAGAGAAGCGCCTTTCACCCCAGCACTGATGGCGCCGTCCCCAAGCTGGACAAGGAGGGGAAGATCATCAAAAAACACAAGACCAAACACAAACACAAAAACAAGGAGAAGGGGCAGTGCCCAGTCAGCCAGGAGCTGAAGCTGAAGAGCTTCACGTACGAGTACGAGGACACCAAGCAGAAGTCAGACAAGGCCATCCTCTTGGACAACGACATTTCCACCGAAAGTAAGCTAAAAGTGTTGAGGCACGACAGAGACCACTTCAAGAAAGAAGAGAGACTCGGCAAGATGAAGTCAGAGGAGAAAGAATGGCTCTTTAAAGATGAGCTCCTTAAGGTCTCCAAGGACGAGAAGTCACTGAAGCGAGCGAAAGACATGAGCAGAGACGTGGGCCGAGCTTTCCGGGAGGAGCGGGAGCGGGTCATCAAAGCAGAGAGGGAGAGGCCCACGAAGGAGGAGAGACTGCGACTGTACAAAGAGGAGAGGAAAAAAAGGCCCAAAGACCGGCCCTGCAAGCTAGAGAAGAAAAACGACGCGAAAGAGGACAAAATTCCTAAGGAGAAGGAGAAGACTTTCAAAGACGATAAAGAGAAGCTCAAGAAGGAAAGAGTGTACAGGGAAGACAGCGCATTCGATGACTACTGTAGCAAAAGTCAGTTTCTGGAGAGCGAGGACACCAAGTTCAGCCTTTCTGACGACCAGCAGGAGAGGTGGTTTTCTGACCTGTCTGACTCCTCCTTTGATTTCAAAGGGGAGGACAGCTGGGACTCCCCAGTGACGGACTACAGGGACATCAAGAGCGACTCTGTGGCCAAACTTATCTTGGAAACAGTGAAAGAAGACAGCAAGGAGAAGAAGCGGGATAGCAAAGCCCGGGAGAGGCGAGACTTCAGAGACTCTTTCTTCCGGAAGAAAGACCGGGACTATTTAGACAAGAACTCTGAGAAGAGGAGAGACCCACTGGACAAGCATAGGAGCCTCCCCAGCTATCTCTCCGAGAAAGACAAGAAGAGAAGAGAGCCCGCTGAAGGAGCGCGGGACAGGAGAGAAGCCGTGGAGGGCGCCCGGGAGCGGAAGGACAGCCGCGCGCGGCCCGAGGAGGCGCCCCGGGAGGACCTGAAGGAGTGCGGCTGTGAGGGCGCCTTCAAGGACAAGCCGGACTGCGACCTCAAGAGCCTGGAGTCCTGGGAGCGGCACCACACAGCACGGGAGAAGGAGAAGAAGGAGAAGGCGAGGGCAGAGAAACACAAAGACAAGTCCAGTGACAGAGACAAGAGCGAGAAATCTGTCCTTGAGAGATGTCAGAAGGACAAAGAATTCGACAAATGTTTTAAAGAGAAGAAGGATTGCAAGGACAAGCACAAAGACTTGCACAGCAAAGACAAGGACAGAAAAGCGTCTCTTGACCAAGCCAGAGAGAAGAAGGACAAGACGTTCCCCGGAATCATCTCTGAAGACTTCTCTGAAAAAAAAGATGAGAAGAAGGGGAAAGAGAAGAGCTGGTACATCGCAGACATATTCACGGACGAAAGCGAAGATGACAAGGAGGAGTACCCGGCCAGCGGGCTCAAGGTCGGAGAGGCCTGCGATGCGCAGCGGGCTGATGGCCTCCAGGAGAAGGAAGACGGGAGAGAGCCGCACGCCTCGGACAGGCACAGGAAGTCCTCCTCTGACCGGCAGCATCCAGAGAAACCCAGAGACAAGGAGGCCAAAGAGAGGAGGAAGGACAGAGGGGCTGCTGAGGGGGGGAAAGACAAGAAGGAAAAGGCCTTCGAGAAACACAGAGAGAAGAAGGACAGAGAGTGTGCGGAAAAGTACAAGGACAGGAAAGACCGGGCTCTGCTCGACCCTGCCCAAGAGAAGAGAAACAAGCAGAAGCCGCCCGAAAAGGTGGAGAGGAAGCACTCTGTGGAAGACAAGGCCAAGGGCAAGCACAAGGAGCGGCTGGAGAAGGAGCACTCCAAGGAGAGGAAGGCTTCTCGGGGCGCTGAGCTGGAGAAGAGCTTGCTGGAGAAGCTGGAGGAGGACGCGCTGCATGAGTACCGAGAAGACTCCAATGACAAGATCAGCGAGGCCTCGTCCAGCAGCTTCACTGACCGAGGCCCGGAGCCTGGCCTGGGCGCCCTCCTGGAGGTGTCCTTCTCGGAGCCGCCTGAGGACAAGGCCAGGGAGAGCACTTGCCTCGCCGAGAAGCTGAGGGAGAAAGAGCGGCACCGGCACTCCTCCTCCTCCTCCTCCAAGAAGAGCCACGACCGCGAGCGGGCCAAGAAGGACAAGGCGGAAAAGAAAGAGAAGAGCGATGACCACAAGGACAGCAGCAGCAGGAAGGACTCCAGCCAGTACGAGAAGGACTTCCTGGACGGGGAGGCCTATGGGCTTGCCTACGCCACAAAGGCCGACGCCGAGGACGAGCTGGAGAAGGCCATTGAGTTGTTCCCGGCTGAAAAGCGAGAGAGAAATGATTCCGAAAGAGAACCGCCCAAGAAAATAGAAAAGGAACTAAAACCCTATGGGTCTAGTGCCCTCAGCACCCTAAGGGAGAAGAAGAAGAGGGAGAAACACAGGGACAGGTGGCGAGAGGACAAGGAGAAGCACAGGGACAGGCACGCGGACGGGCCCCTGCGGCACCACAGGGACGAGGCCCGGCCCGCCACCCGGGACAGGGACACCCCAGGCGCCTTCAAGGAGAAGCCCAGGGATGAGAGCCTAAAGCTTGGCGAAGCCAGGCTGAAGGAGAAGTTCCGGGAGAGCACAGAGCGAGAGAAAAGCGAGCCCGCCAAGGTGAGCAACGGGAACGACAAGCTGCCGCCATCCCGAGACCCAGGCAAGAAAGATGCCCGGCCCCGAGAGAAGCTGCTGGGAGACGGCGACCTGATGATGACCAGCTTCGAGAGGATGCTGTCCCAGAAGGACCTGGAGATCGAGGAGCGCCACAAGCGCCACAAGGAGCGCATGAAGCAGATGGAGAAGATGAGGCACCGGTCTGGAGACCCCAAGCTCAGGGAGAAAACAAAGTCAGCAGATGACGGGCGGAAGAAGAGTCTGGACCTTCCTCCCAAGAAACCTCTGGGGCTGGACCCTCCCTTCAAAGAAAAGAAGCTCAAGGACTCGACGCCCACACCGCCTGCCACCGTGGAAAGCAAGCCCCCCACTGGGCCAGGTGCAGAGTCCAAAGACTGGTTGGCGGGGCCACCTCTGAAGGAGGTCTTGCCCGCCTCACCCCGGCCTGAGCAGAGTCGGCCTGCTGGGCTGCCCACCCCCAGCTCGGTGGTGTCGTGCCCCAGCTATGAGGAGGTGATGCACACACCCAGGACCCCTTCCTGCAGCGCTGACGACTACCCTGACCTGGTGTTCGACTGTGCCGACTCCCAGCACTCGATGCCTGTCTCCACCACATCCACCAGCGCCTGCTCCCCACCTTTCTTTGACAGGTTCTCTGTGGCCTCCAGTGGGGTTTCAGAAAACCCGGGCCAGACGCCCACCAGGCCAGTGTCCACAAGCCTATATCGCTCCATCTCCGTGGATATCAGGAGAACCCCTGAGGAGGAATTCAGCGTTGGGGACAAGCTGTTCAGGCAGCAGAGTGTCCCCGCGGCATCTAGTTTTGATTCTCCAGTCCAGCATTTGCTGGAGGACAAGGCCCCTCTGCCACCCGTCCCAACAGAGAAGTTTGCCTGCCTGTCCCCGGACTACTACTCCCCAGACTATGGTGTCCCCTCACCCAAGGTGGACACTCTGCACTGCCCACCTGCGGTCGTCGGCACTAACCCCTCCCCTGACGGCGTATTCTCCAGCTTGCCGGCCAAGTCGTCCCCTTCCCCCGGAGGCGAGCTGTTGGCCCCAGCCATTGAAGGATCCCTCCCCCCAGACCTGGCCCTTCCTTTGGATGCCACGGAGGACCAGCAGGCCACAGCTGCCATCATCCCCCCAGAACCCAATTACCTGGAGCCCCTGGACGAGGGCCCCTTCAGCACCGTCATCACAGAGGAGCCCGTTGAGTGGGCCCATCCCACCCCAGAGCAGGCCCTTTCTTCTACCTTAATCTCCAGTGCCTCCGAGAACCCTGTCAGCTGGCCTGTGGGCTCTGACCTTCTGCTAAAGTCTCCACAGAGGTTCCCAGAGTCCCCGAAACATTTTTGCCCTGCAGAGTCCCTCCACACCACCACCCCAGGGTCCTTCAGCACCACGGAGTCCTCGTACCCCATCTCTCCTGTCCCCTACCCTCTTCCAGCAGCTGAGCCCAGCCTGGAGGAAGTCAGAGATGACGGGGTGAGTACAATCTCAGTCACGATCTCTGCCACAGAGGGAGCGGCTCCTTACACTGCTCCTGCCCGGCTGGAGTCCTTCTTCAGCAATTGCAAGTCGCTTCCGGACGCACCCCTTGACGCAGCACCCGAGCCCACGTGTGTCCCCGTCACCCAGGTGGAGGCTCTGGGGCCCCTAGAGAGCAGCTTCCTGGACAGCAGTCACAACTTGTCTGCCCTGGGCCAGGTGGAGCCCGTGCCCTGGCATGATGCCTTTGCCAGCCCCGAGGATGACCTGGACCTGGGGCCCTTCTCGCTGCCAGATCTCCCTCTGCAGGCTAAAGATGCTTCAGATGGTGAAACAGAGCCTGTGGGAGGAAGTCCCGCCCCTCCACAAGAGAGCCCTTTGGCAGCCTCCGTGGCGGTCAGTGGTGGGGATGTCTGTGCCTCGGTGGCTGAGGGACAGCCAGCGCTGCCTCCTGACCCGGCCTCCCCCTCACTCCCCACTGAGCCCGAGCCCTCAGAGGAACCAAAGTTGGATGTGGTTCTAGAAACCACAGTGGAAGCCGAAACTGTGGCAGATGAGCAGGCCCCCGAAGACTTGGACTCCAGCTCAGCCCCTGCACCTGGCCCCCCTGAACAGCAGCTCTTGGGGGACAGAGACGATGAGGCCGAGGCTGAAGACCCCTCCAGCATTCCCCACTGTGCACCTGATGGCCCCACCACGGACAGCGCAACACAGGAACAGGACAGTGCAGAGGCCACTCACGTGCCTACCCTAGCAGAAGGGCCTCCAGGCAGTGTCCAGCCAGAAGCCACAGACCCGGAGCCCAAACCCACAGTTGAAGTCCCAAAGGCCCCCAAGGTGGAGGAGGTCCCCCAGCGCATGACCAGGAACCGGGCCCAGATGCTGGCCAGCCAGAGCAAGCAGGGCACAACCCCTACAGAGAAGGAGCCCGCCCCTGCACCTACCCCCACCTCCAGAGCCAAGGGCCGGGCCTCTGAGGAGGAGGACGCCCAGGCCCAGCACCCCCGCAAGCGCCGCTTCCAGCGCTCCAGCCAGCAGCTGCAGCAGCAGCTGAACACGTCCACGCAGCAGACGAGGGAGGTCATCCAGCAGACCCTGGCTGCCATCGTAGACGCCATCAAGCTGGACGACATCGAACCCTATCACAGTGACAGGTCCAACCCGTACTTCGAGTACCTTCAGATCAGAAAGAAGATCGAGGAGAAGCGCAAGATTCTCTGCTACATCACCCCCCAGGCGCCCCAGTGCTACGCGGAGTACGTCACCTACACTGGGTCCTACTTGCTGGACGGCAAGCCGCTCAGCAAGCTGCACATCCCTGTGGTGAGTGTCCCAGTGTCTTCCTGCACAGGAGCATCGGGGACAGGGCTGTGGGGCTGCTGGCATCAAATGGAGCTCCCAGGGACGTGCCAGCGGCCTGTGGGGTCAGGAGAGCCACTGGTGCACCTCGCTGTCAGCTGAGGGCCGGTGCCTCTGTGGTTACCGGCACCCCAGCCCTTGGTCCCAGACACTCTCTGAAGGCGAGATACCGGGCCTCAGCACTGCCCCTGTGCTCCCTGCCTATTCGCCTGGTGGGTCACGCCCACACAGTGCCCCTCTTTCTTGCTGTTCACCGTCTTCTTGATTCCCTTGTCAGTGAAAGGCCCCCTCTCGCGTGCCCCTCCTGCTTGCCTGCTCGGGCTGCTAGGACACCAGCTGCTGCTTCGCCTGGCCAGCCTGTCTTCGTACCTAACCTCCCTCCTCCCCTGGGCCTCTCAGGCTGGGTCCTCACAGCACACCAGACCCAACCCGCACCCTGAGCCTCCGCCAGGTCCCTCATCTTCAGCTGCCTCATGAGAAGGGGTTCTGACACATCTGGACTGGTAGCACGCCCTGTCAGCAGGGCCCCACTCCACCTACTTCCCAGACAAACCGCTTCCTCCTTGTCCTCTGGGATCTTCTCGGCTCCCTGCTTGGTGCCCGCGTTCCTTCAGGGCCTCTCCCCTCACTCTGCACAGCCGACAGACTGTGGCCGGCTCACCTGCTGTTTCTCAGCCCAGATGGCGGCTGTTGAGCAAGGCTTGTCAGGATTGGCGTTTTTCTTTTGGGGGCACAGACATTCTGACCTCAGGTTGCATGAGGCAGGAGGCCAGAGAGGGACTCTCAGTCCTGAGAAGGACCTGCACGCCTTTGCCACATCGCACCGGGCAGCTCCAGACTGGCGACTACCCAACTTCTGAGAGAGGGTGGGCTTGGAGTGTGGGCATCTGCTGGGAGTGCTTCCTGGAAACGGGTTCCAAAGGGTGAGATCTTAGGCCATGGTGGAGCAGCCCTCTCTCCTGGGGCATCTAGGGCACAGCCAGTATGAGCCCAGCCAGAGGCCCAGGTCCTTCCCTGGCCAGGCCTCTGACCACAGTGGTGTGGTTCACTGCATTCGGAAAAATCTGGCCTAAGATTTCTGTTCATTAACGTTTTTTGGACTTTGTTTTGAGAAAACAGCAACATGGCTGCTATAGAAAATGTGGAAAATAAAGGAGAAAAGCTCCCTCAAGCCCTGTCACTCAGCTAACCATTCGTTCCCTTGGTGTTCTGTGTCTCCTGAGGTCCTGCAGACCCATGGATGAAGCAGGCAGGGGTTGGGCTGGCATGTCCAGGTCCCTCAGCCTGCTGGGCTTTTTACCAGGCCAGCAACTGCAGGAGCCACGAGCCTCCTCCTGCAGCCCGGCTCCAGGTCTTTTGCCTCCTGTCAAGATGGGGCTGCACTAAGTGCTGTGTGCACATATGTCGCTGTCACTGTGAAGTCCACCGTCAAATGAGACTGGCACATCCGAGTGGGCTGGGAAGGAGGAACACAAATGCACACACGGACCTTTCAGCCCTACACTCCTTAGAAGCAGCCCAGATAGCCTCCCTGCCCTGAGGAGGCTGCACCTGGTTAGAAGTCTGCTACTTTATCAGGAGCTGGGCACCTAAAGAGACATGATGGGCAGGGTCTGGTGGCTGAACAGCCTAACCAAGTTTAGTTTTGGACTATTTTACAATTAACTGGAAGCTGGGTGTGGTCGCATACGCTTGTAATTCCAGCACTTGGGAGGCTGAGACAGGAGGATCGCACAAGTTCGAAGCCAGCCTCAGCTACTTAGTGAGGCTCTCAGCAACTTAGTGAGACCCTGTTTCCAAATAAAAATATAAAATAGGTCTGGGAGTATAGCCTGGAGGTAGAAAGCCTCTGGGTTCCACCCCCAGTAACAACACACACACACACACACACACACACACACACACACACACACTTTAACTGGAAAGTTCAAAGCTCAGAGCAGTGGAGAGTTTGCAGGAGCCCTCCAGGTGCCAGCCACAGGGTAGGTATATGGCTTAGTCAAGGGTGGGGTCTGTAGCAGGCCTTCTGTCCCATCTTCCATGATTCCATGGTATTCTCAGGGCATGCTGATCACCTGTTTGGGGGTAGAATCCCAGTCATGGTGCGGAGTTCTAGATATATCTTCCAGAGCTCTTAGACTGTCCCTCTTCCAGAGGGATGCCCTCCTTTGCCCTACTCCTGCATGCACCTTGCAGCCCCAAGAGGCCCCATCCCATTGAGCCCCCTGCCCAGCCCTATTGCAACCAGGTGGTTCCTTGGTGGCAAGCATGCATGCCTCTGCCCAGGGCCCATGTGCAGTTGCTTTAGAAGGCTGATCCCACCTGCCCTCATCTGTCAAGCACTGCAGAGCCTAGTCTTTCTGTCCTTTCTCCAAGAACAAACCTGTTCGTTGCCTAGGCAGTATGCTAATAGCAGCAGCCTTGGATCTTCTTCCACAGGGCCCAGGTAGGCTGCTCTCCCTCCCAGTAGCCATGCCCAAGAAGTGTTAGTGTGCCATGTTGGAGCAGGAGCCCTCACTGGAGTCCACTGGGCCCTCCACCTTCCACGAGGAGCCACAGACCTTCAGGTGTCCTGCGCCCTGCCTCTCCCTCACTGTTTCCTCGCTGGCTCAGGAGATCTGAGTTTAGGCTTGCTCTTGTTGCGTCTCCACAGCCCACTGAACTCCCTCTCCTTTGCACTTGCAGATAGCGCCCCCTCCCTCCCTGGCAGAGCCCCTGAAAGAGCTGTTCAAGCAGCAAGAGGCCGTGCGGGGAAAGCTGCGTCTGCAGCACAGCATCGAACGGGTAAGAGGAGGCCCAGGCTCGGGGGTCGGCGCCTGCGTGCCTGAGCTCACCCACTCCTCTCCTCCCTAGGAGAAGCTGATCGTGTCCTGTGAGCAGGAGATCCTGCGGGTTCACTGCCGGGCAGCCAGGACCATTGCCAACCAGGCAGTGCCCTTCAGCGCCTGCACAATGCTGCTGGACTCCGAGGTCTACAACATGCCTCTAGAAAGCCAGGTCAGTGGTCCTCCTGGGCCAGGGACACGAGCCCTCTGTCCAGGACAGGGAGGGAGCAGCCACTGCTTGAACTGCACCCTACAGCATAACCTCTGGCCTGTGCTCTCAGACTGCACACGGATGGGGGAGGGGACTTCCCCAGCTCCTCTGTGCACAGTGTGCCCAGCCTCCGGTAGCCCAGAGAGGACGGGGACAGTGAGCAGGCCCTCAGGCCACGGCTCTGGGCCTCAGTGAGTTTGTTTCTAACACTCTTTATTTAATTTTATTTTTTGTGATACTGGGAATGGAAGCCAGGGGCATTGTATCTCTGAGCTACACCCCTAGCCTTTTTTTTCTCTTTTTTTTTTTTTTTTTTTTTTTTTTTTGCAGTGGTGGGGATGGAACCAGGGGCATTCTACCTCCAAACTACACCCCCAACCCTATTTCTTATTCTTTATTTTGAAACAGGGTCTCAATGAGTTATTAATTCCAGCCTTAAATTTGAAGTTCTTCTGTCTCCTAAGCACTGGGATTATAGACATAGGCCACCCAACTGTGACCTTTTTTAGCTTAACTTTTTTAGTCTGTAGCTTAAGGGCCAGAGCTTGTATGGTGGTGGCGATGGGTGGTGGTGGTGGCAGGGCCCTGTGGCCATAGGCTTGGGAGCTCAGTGCCCTTGAGGCTTTTACCTGCCAAGGGCACAGGGTCGTCTGGGCCTAGAGCAGATTGAAGCCTCGGGGTGAAGATGCCGCCACTGCTGCCCTCCAAAGCAGGGCTCACTGCCTTCCCCCACCCCCAGTCCTCAGGGGGCTCAGCCAGGGGCTCCCAGCCTTGAAGAACATCTCTAGGCTTTCTGATTGTGGCTCAGATCTGCCAGGTGTCAGTCTTCTGTGAGTGCTGGCCTGGCGCACCTTCCTTTGGCTGAGATGCTTTGCACCGGTCTTCCCAGAGTATTCTGTCCGCCTTCTGTGCAGTCCCACCTCAGGAGCACAGCCCTGCTCTGTGTGTGCCTGCCAGGCGGCCCCAGAGCCCACCCCTTCACGCTATGCAGGCCATGGCACCAGGTGCTCGGGACAGGCATCCCAGGGAGGGAGGCAGCAAGCCTGCTGTCTGGAGGGAGCTTTCACCTGGCCCGCCCCTAGGATGTGGGTGACCAGTAAACCCACGGGGGTCCAGCTCCGCTGAGTTCTCCCTCCCTGGGTTCCCTGTGTCCTGGTCTGTTTGCAGTCTGTTGGGGTGAAAATAGGTTGTGTGTGGAGTGGTAAGGGCAGGCTCTGCACAGGACAGCAGTGGGAGGCTGACCCTGGCCTAAGTACGCTCGGTTCCTGCCTCAGCTTCTCAAGCCAGGGATGCAGGCCAGGGGCATCCAACCTCCAGGCTACACCCCAGCCCTATTTTTTATTCTTTAGTTTTGAAACAGACTCTCACTAAGTTGCAGTGGGCCTCACTAAGTAGTTGAGGCTGGCCCCAAACCTGTGATCCTTCTGTCTCAGCCTCCCAAGTACCAGAATTACAAGCGTGCGCCACCGCACCTGGCTCAAAAGTCCTTTTTAAAGAAGAAAAATTAGTTCCTAAAGGAAGAAATCTGAACAGATGGGATCACCAGCTTAGCCATGAACCCTCTGCTGTCTTCTTGAGACCAGGGCTGGAGAACCTCCCTCCCCCCTCCCAGCACTCATGGCTCAAGCACAAGGAGGCATGGCACCCTGCAGGAAGCCCGGCTGCCATTGGGGCAGATCCTAAGTGGCCAGTGGGCTGCTCGCAGGACAGGTCCAAGGCTGAGCTGGTGGTACCAGTGCCAGGAAGAGCCTCCCTTGGGGCTCTTACTAAACTGCGGGGAGGGCTGGGCTCTTCCCCTTGGCCCTGAAGGAGTGAACACTGTGGCTCCTCCAGTAAAGGCCAGGAGCACCACCCCCCACACCCCACGTGTGATCTCTTCAGGGTGACGAGAACAAGTCAGTGCGAGATCGGTTCAACGCCCGCCAGTTCATCTCCTGGCTGCAGGACGTGGACGACAAGTATGACCGCATGAAGGTGGGTGCTTGGCTGGGTGGCTGTGGGCCCTCGTGACCCCGAGCCCTGCTCTGCAGGTGCCGAGGCGCAGCGGGTAAGAGGGGCCAGGAGCCAGATCAGCAGCACTGTGAGACCCTGAGAAACCCTGAAAGCAGTCACTTGCCAGTTAGGAAGCAGCACAGAACTGGGGACTGGGCGCCCGTCCTGGGGAGCTAAGCCAGGAAGCTGGCAGGTACTGAAACCCTGTCTCAAAACAGAAGTTGAGGGTGTAACTGGGAGGTAGCCTGTCCCTGGCTCAGTCCTCAGTACCTCAGACAGACAAGACTGATAGAAGTCAGTGTCTGCTCTGGGTACTGGCTCCATGCATGCCGCCCCGTGGGGAGAGGACGTGACTCCAAGTAGCCACAAGTGCGAGGTGTGCAGATGTCAGCCTTGTACTTCTCATGCTGTGGCAGTGTGCTCAGAGCTGCTGGAGCGGAGCAAGGGCAGCAGGCACAGGAACAGTGAGCCGCAAGTTTTATTTCGTTAATGTGAACTTTTACAAACTAGCAAGAAAAGTAAGCATATAATTGATTTTGTGTGATACGCTGCCTCAGAGCTTTTTTTTTTTTTTTTAACTTATTTTTTTTATGGGAGCTTGAAAACAAGGGCATTCTACCTCCAAGCTACATCTCCAGCCTTATTTTGAAACAGTAGTCTCTCCGAGTTTTTGAGGGTCTTGCTGAGTTTCTAGGGCTAGCCTTCAACCTGCAATCCTCCTTATCTTGGTCTCCCAAGTACTGGGATGCTGGGTATGGTGATGCACGCTTACAATCCCAGTACTTGGGAGGCTGAGATAGGAGGATCACGGGTTCAAACCCAGCCTCAGCTGCTTAGCAGGACTCTCAGTAACTTAGACTCCTTTTCAAAATAAAATAGGACTAGGGGTGTAGCTCAGCGGTAAAATGCCCCTGAGGTCAGTCCCTGTACAAAATACAACTTAAGAGATACTGACCAAGACTCATCATTGGAACAATCCAGAGAGTTGGAAACCCAGGGGCTGTCCATCAGACTCAAGCATTTCAGCAGCTCGTGTGTCAGAACTGGCCGGTGTCTGTCTCCAGAATCCCTGTTGAGCAGGACGGCCCCTGAAGTGCACTTTTAGCAATGGCCCAGTTTCTCTGTGAGCTCTTGTGGCCTGAGGAGCTGCTGGGCGCTGGGTGAGCGGGCGGGCGGGTGCAGAATGGCCTGCGTGCAGGTCTGGCCGCGCCCTCACCGAGTCTGCCCGCAGACGTGCCTCCTGATGCGGCAGCAGCACGAGGCGGCGGCCCTCAACGCGGTGCAGAGGATGGAGTGGCAGCTGAAGGCGCAGGAGCTGGACCCCGCCGGGCACAAGTCGCTGTGTGTGAACGAGGTGCCCTCCTTCTACGTGCCCATGGTCGACGTCAACGACGACTTTGTGTTGCTGCCAGCGTGACCCCGCGGGAGTGCGCAGGACACAGGCGAGGGCGGCCCGCGAGCCCGGCGGGAGGAGCCGAGACCACACCTGGCCAGGCCTCCCCTCAGACTGGCGCGGTGCCAGGGGCGGAGGATGCCCCTTTCCAGCCGCGGGCGGGCGGGCGGACACCTCAGCAGGCGGCCGAGGCGGCGGCCCCGCACTGGTGCGGCGGCCCAACCCAGAGACCGGCACCTCGGGCCCCTCTCCCAGCCACCGCAGGCACCAGAGGAGTCGCAGAAGAGTGCGTTTTTAAATTCCCCGCTCCATTCTGATCAACTAAAGGAAACGAACTAAGGCGTCCACCTCGCAGACAGTGGCCTCCTGGCCGGAGGGCAGGTGCACGCCCCCTGCGCCGTCCCCAGACAGGCGGGGGCTCTGGGACGCTGGTGCCAGGGAGGGCCTGGCCGCGCCTGCCTGGCCGCAGAGGGAGCAGCCAGGACTCTCCGATAGTGTTTTTAATGGAGTCAAATCCACGTGGTTTGTATATTTTTTTCCTTTAATCTTGGGCATTTTGTTTCTCTTTCTGAGAACGTAACTTGAAACACTACAGAGCCAATAATCCTATAAAGAGTGTATCCGCAGACGCTGTACAGTTTTATATACATTCACAATGTACTTTGCTGCCTTCTAGATAATTTATTTTGCAACACATTACTGCACAGTTGTAAATAACTTATGTACTGTAACATCACTTTCAGTTATGTGTAAAGAAATAAATAAATTAATTAAAATGTCTTTGTACATGATGGTCTCCCAGGAGGGCGCGTGTGTGACTGAGGTGATGTGAGCACTAGACCCTGGGTTGGGACCCAGGCTGCTCTACCTCTGAACTTCACCCTGAACCCCATTCTCCTCATTCATTTATCTATTTGCGGGTCTGGGGACGGAACCCAGGGCATTCAACCTCTGAACTACACCCCAGCCCTATTTTTTATTCTTTACCTTAAAATAGGGACTCACTGAGTTGCAAAGGGCCTCACTAAGTAACTGAGGCTGTCTTCAAACTAAGATCCTCCTGTCTCAGCCTCCCAAATGCTGGGATTACAAGCGTGCACCACCACGCCCGGCCCCATTTTATTATTTTGAAAAGGGCCTCATGAGTCGCTGAGGCTGGCCATGAACCTGCAATTCTCTTAGCCTCCTGGCTTGAGCCACCACGCCTAGCCCGAGCTGTTTTAGCTTTAAAAGAAAATGTGTTTTCTCCTAGCCACCACAAAACCTTCCCTTCCCACAGTGCAGAGGTAAGGCCTTGTTAACAGGGTTCTGAGGGCAGTGCCTGAGGTTGGGCTCTAGGGAAAGGCAAGCTGTCCTCTGTCCCTCGGCCTGTGAAGGGAAGGAACAGCTGCCCGCCTCAGCTGGACCCTGCAGCCTAGGCCTTCCTCTCCAACCCACTGAGGAGGGCCCATTGCCCATAGTCAGAGTCTGCCCTGAGCCTCCACTGGAGGCCCAGAAGTCTGGAGCAGGCCAGGAACCTGAAGGCTCACAGGCTTCTCAGCACCCCTGCAGCTGGGCGCCCACTTCTTCCCTAAAATCTACCTTTATTATAAAACACTTCTTTCAAGCATCATTTCTCCTTCTTAAAATTGTCTGAATTATCCCGTATGTGCATTGAGCATTCTTGGAACAAACAGTTTGAGCAGCAGTAGCTTCTGGTCCCCTTGAGTGGTCTGCAGAGCCTTCCTGGGCCCTGTACGACGTGCACGCTGTGGCCTTGGCTCGTGAGTGAACGGAAGTGCGGATGCATTTAAGGAAGGTTCGAAGCCAGCCTCAGCAACCGAGCAAGACTTACTTGAAAATACAGGAAGCCGGGCGTGGCGGCGCGCCTGTGAAGTCCCAGTACTTGGGAGGCTGAGACAGGAGGACCCAGGATTGCAGCCAGCTTCAGCTACTCAGGCCCTGCTTCAAAACGAAGAAGAAACAATCCGGCTGAGGGTGTAGCTCAGAGGTAGAATGCCCCTGGGTTCAATCCAGCACCACATGCACACAAAAACAGAGCCGGGCGTGGTGGGCACGCTTGGAATCCCCGCTTGGGAGGCGGGGACAGGAGGATCGCGCAGGTTCGAAGCCAGCCACACGCGCTGGCTTAGGAGACCCTGTTTCCAAATTTTAAAAAGTATAAAAAATAGGTCTGGGAGTGCAGCCCGGAGGTAGAAGGGCTTCCAGGAACCCCAGTACCACTCAGCTACTCAGGCCCTCCACAACTCAGTGAGGCCCTGTTTCCAAATAGAGAATGGGTCTGGGAGTGTAACATGCTCCAAGGTAGAAGCTCCTGGGTTCCATCCCCAGCACTGCAAAAAAGAAGAAATAATGAAAGGTGATTCCCACTCGCTGAGCAGTAGGATCTGAGGGCGGGAAATTGATGTGCAGCTTTTCACCTTATTCTTGAGATGCCTGGCTTTCAACGGAGAACAGACGTGCAGAGGAAAGGCGGTCAGTAGGTACCACCCCCAGGGAAAGCCAGATGCTGAGCCAGACTGGGACTTAAACCAGCTAAGCTGGGCTTAGGGAGCACTGGGTTTGGAAGCCAGGGTGTTCTACTCCTGGACCCCCATTCCCATTTTATTTTTTCAAACAGGTCCTTGAACCTGTGATTCTCCCGTCTCAGCCTCCCAAGTACTAGGATTACAAACGTGCCCCACCACGCCCAGCCTCAAACCAGCTCTTCTAAATTTATGTTCAGAGAGCAAAGGAATGTGCTGTGGTGGCATGCACCTGTCTTCCCAGATGCCTGGGAGGTTGAGGCAAGAGAAGAGCAAAGGAATGTGCTGTGGTGGTATGCACCTGTCTTCCCAGATGCTTGGGAGGTTGAGGCAGGAGGGCCGAGGTTGGAGCCCAGCAAGGTTATCTGAAGAATTATGGTCAAAAGTCGCCCACGTTTGATGAAACATTCAGTGCGGCACACTAAGAGATCCCCACTTAGCCCGTTTTAACCCGACAGGAGAGGTGTGGAGAGCGGCACAGCCACAGGAGGCAGAGGCCACGGCTCCCCAGAGCGCTGGACCGGCTGTCAGCCAAGGCGCCGGGACCGGACCACCGGCCTGGGGAGGAAGGGGAAACCGTGCCTTTCCAGATAAGCAAAGGCTAATTATACATACATATATATATAGACTTTTTTTCTATTTTGCTAGCAGATCTGCCCTTAGATGGGAGGGAAAGTACTGACAGGGTCTTTCTGGCAAAACTGAAAGACACTATCCACAAGTCCAGGTAAAGAATGGGAACGTGTAAAAGTGGCAACTCGGTAAGTACAGCAGACGCAGTGACCAGGTGCGGTGCCTGCCTTTGCTCAGCTGCCCGGGAGGCAGAGGGCGCAAGTCTAAGTTACTGAGTAAGTCAGTAACTTAGCAAGGATGCCTTGTCTCAGAAAGGCTGGCTCTGTGGTAGAGAGCACTTGCCCAGCATGCACAAAGCAAAAATTAAAAAATGGAGTAAAATTTTAAAAAGAAATTTTTTTTTAGTACTGGGGATGGACTCCTGGGGCATTCTATCTCCGAGTGAACCCCCAACCCTAGGATTTTTTTTTGTTTTTTTTGTTTTGATGATACTAGGGGTGGAACCCAGCGGTTTTCTACCTCCGGGCTACACTCCCAGACCTATTTTATACTTTATTTGGAAACAGGGTCTCACTAAGTTGCCGAGAACCTCACTAAGTAGCTGAGGCTGGCTTCGAACCTGTGCGATCCTCCTGTTTCAGCCTCCCAAGCGCTGGGATTACAAGCGTGCGCCACCACGCCCAGCTTTTTATTCTTTATTTTGAAACAGGGTCTAAGTTGCAGAGGGCATAAGTAAATGAGACTCAACAAACTGCAATCTTCCTGTCTCAGCCTCCCAAATGCTGGGATTACAAGGGTGCGCCACCACGCTCAGCAGAATTAAAATGTTTTTAACTCATCTGATGTGTAAAGCAATAATTACAAAAATGTCAGTGGATGGCTTACAGCACACAGATGTGAACTGTGGCCCAGGCCAAAACAGCACACCCCATGAAAAGCTGTGCACATGTGAGATTCATCACTACTCACCAAACCAGACCCTTTATTTTATTATTTATTTATTGTGGGCACCAGACCCTTTTAGTTAAAACATTCATTGAAATCCCAACAGCAGACCTCAGGCATGGTGGCACATAGCTGCAGTCCCGGTACTTGGGAGGCTGAGATAGGAGGACCACAGGTTTGAGGACAACCTCAACTTTCAGCAACCCAGTGAGACCATTTCAAAACAAAAATAAAAGGCGCTGTGGTGTAGCACGGAAGTAGAATGCCTGTGAGTTGAATCCCCAGTACCATAAAAACTTAATAAAAAAGTCCCAATAACAACCTTTAAAAAAATAATAGCTCAAAATACAGTAAATGAAACAAGGGGATTTAAGTGAAATATTAGAAAAATCTGGAAGGCAGACATAAAGCTGGGCTTGGTGGTGCACAACTGTAATCTCAGTACTTGGGAGGCTGAGACAGGAGGACCACAAGCTCAAAGCAAAAAGAAAACAGCTGGGCATGGCAACACATGCGTGACACAGGAGGACCCCAACCTCAAGACCAACCTCAGCAAGAGACCTATTTCAAATAAAAAATTAGGCTGTGGATGTAGTTCAGGGTTAGAATGCCCTTGAATTCAATCCCCAGTATTACAAGGAAAGTAGGAGCTGGGGTGTAGTAAAGCACCCTGGTTTTTTGTTTGTTTGTTTGTTTGTTTGTTTTTTTGTGTGTGTGTGTGTGTTTTGTTTTGTTTTTTGGTGGTACTGGGGTTCCTGGAAGCCCTTCTACCTCCGGGCTACACTCCCAGACCTATTTTATATTTTTATTTGGAAACAGGGTCTCCTAAGCCAGCGCGCGGGCTGGCTTCGAACCTGCGCGATCCTCCTGTCTCCGCCTCCCAAGCGCGGGGATTACAAGCGTGCGCCACCACACCTGGCAGAGCACCCTGGGTTTTACCACAAAAGAAAACAAAAAGATATGGAAAAGTCAAGAAACCAGGCGTGGTGGCAAACACTTGTAATCCCAGTACGTGGGAGGCTGAGACAGAAGGACCCGGGTTCAGGGCCAGCCTCAGCTACTTAGTAAGACCCTGTTTTTTAAAGAATAAAAAACCAGGCTGAGGGTGTAGCTTGGAGGTAGAATGCCCCTGGGTTCAATTGCCAGCACCACAAAAAGAAAGAAAGAAAGAAAGAAAGAAAGAAAGAAAGAAAGAAAGAAAGAACCAGATAGGCAGACACAACATTCAAAAGCAAAACATTGACATGCTGTAATACCAGGACTGGGGAAACTGAGGCAGAAGGATTGCAGTTTCAAGACCAGCCTCGGCAGGAGGATCACAGGTCTGAGGACAGCCTCCGCAAGTAGTGAGACTCTCATCAACTTAGACCCTGTTTCAAAATAAAAATTTAAGAAATAGGGCTGGGGGTATAGCTCAGAGGTAGAATACCCCTGCGTTCAATACCCAGTACCACACACACTAGTCTACACGGCATTCATCTTTCACTATAATGACTTTAAGTAGCTTTAGCTTTCAGAGCAAAGGCAGCGAGGTCGTCAGATTGGATTAGAAGGGAACTGAATAATCCAACAAGAATATTTGGAGATGTCCGTGGCCTTACTTTCCATGATGGGTCAAACTGGGCAGAAAGCAACAAGGACATGGAAGTCATGGTGACCCTTGCCCAGCTAGGCCCAGGGGGGTCTCTGGGGCCGTCCACCCAGCAGTGGCAGAACAGCCATTCTTCCCAAGGGCGCAGTGTTTATTCTCCTCGAGAGACCCCTGTTAGGCACAAAGTCAAGCCCAGTAAATGTTTCTCTATCCACATTGGCTGAGATGACATCAGGAATTAATACGGGAGGGGATTCAGAATGACCAAGGCGTCTGAGTGCCGGGCGTGGTGGCGCACGCCTGTAATCCCCGCGCTTGGGAGGTGGAGACAGGAGGATCGCGCAGGTTCAAGGCTCTCAGCAACTTAGACCCTGTTTCCAAATAAAATATAAAATAGGTCTGGGAGTGTAGCCCAGAGGTAGAAAAGCCTCTGGGTTCCATTCCTAGTACCACAAAAAAAGGGAAAAAACATGAAGATGAAGTCCCACACTCCTAAATAACCAGCAGGTGGAAAAGGAGCTGCAGGGACCTTGCCCGGGGACGTCTTTTGCAGACTCCACCTGCGTCTGTTCTCCGTCCCACCGCTAGGGGGCGGGCGGCGACAGTCATGGCCGAGCAGGGAGCCCAGGCCAGCCCCCGCCCAGCAGCCCGCCCACACGCACACGACACCCACACAGACCGAGCCGCTGGGCCCAGCTGTGCGGGCAGCGCTCGGCTGGACGGTGCGGACTTCACAGGCACAGCTGCTCTTGGGATCACAGCAGAAACCACAACCTCATCTGGCCAGGCTTGACAACGTAGTCGTATTCACGTTCTTTTTTTTTTTTTCTTTTGCGGTTCTGAGGATGGAACCCAGGGGCATTCGACCTCCAAGCTACATCCCCAGCCCTATTTTTTATTCTTTATTTTGAAACAGGGTCTCACTAAGTTGCAAAGGGCCTCACTTAGTAACTGAGGCTGTCCTTAAACCACGATCCTCCGGTCTCAGCCTCCCAAATGCTGGGGTTACAGGCGTGTGCTACCACTCCCGGCTAATAATCACATTCTTAATAAGACCCAGGGTCCTATAGTCCAGGACACAATAGAAGATTATTCAGTATACAAAAACCCACAAGAAGCCATTAGAATGTCCTGGGTTCAATCCCCAATACCACACACACACAAAAAAAAAGCAGTCTAGTATCCAAAATACATAAAGAACTCTTATAAATTTAACAACAAAATGCAAGCAAACCAGCTTCTGTGTGTGTGTGATCCCAGGGGCATGCTACCTCTGAGCTGTGCCCCCAGCCCTATTTTTTTAAATTCTGAAACAGGGTCTTTCTAGGTTGATGAGTGTCTCGCTGCTTGCTGAGACTGTCCTCAAACCTGAAATCCTCCTCCTAAGTACTGGGATCACAGGCCTATGCCGCCACACCCAGCTGTAGACCAGTTAATAAAAGGAGCCGTGGCTGGGTGTGGCGGCTTGTGCTACCATCCCAGCTGCTCAGGAGACAGGTGGGAGGACTGCAAGTTTGAGAACAGCTGCGCAAACTGGTGAGACCCTGCTCCCAAGTAAAAACTAAAAAGAGCTGGAGACGGAGCTCAGAATATAGCACCTGCCCAGCATGTGTGAGATCCTGGGTTCAATCCCAGTACTGCAAGAAAAAAATTTACGCTAAAATGGTAACTTTTGTGCTATGTATATTTTGACATCAGTTAATTAAACTATTCTAAACTGGGTGTGGTGACACATAATTACAATCCCAGGCTGAAACAGGCAGATCCCAGCTCACAGCCAGCCTCAACTACTTGGTAATGCCCTCTGCAACTTAGTGAGACCCCGATTCAAAATAAAAAACAGGGCTGGGCGTGGTGGCGCATGCTTGTATTCCCTGCGCTTGGGAAACAGAGACAGGAGGATGGCGCAGGTTCGAAGCCAGCCGCGCTGGCTTAAGAGACCCTGTTTCCAAATATAAAAAAGTATAAAATAGGTCTGGGAGTGTAGCCCAGAGTTAGAAGGGCTTCCAGGAACCCCAGTACCACCAAAATAAATAAATACATAAATAAATACATAAATAAATAAATAAACAGGGCTGGGGCTGGGCGTGGTGGCACTTGGGAGGCTGAGACAGGAGGAGCTCACAGGTTTGCAGCCAACCTCAGCTACTGAGTGAGGCTCTCAGCAATTTAGTGAGACCCTGTTTCCAAATAAAGTATAAAATAAGTGGGAGTATAGCCTGCAGGTAGAAAAGCCCCTGGGTTCCACCCCCCAGTGCCACCAAAAAAAAAATAGGGCTGGGGGTGTAGCTCAGAGGTAGAATGCCTCTGGGTACAACCCTCAGCACCCCCGCGCCACACACACACACACACACACACACACACACACACACACACACACACTACTCTAAAAAACAAAATAAAGGGCCCCACAAAGACTTCAATGGGCCCAGCAGTGCCGACTGTCAGGCGGGTGTGTGCCCAGAAGAACCCACAGCAAACAATCATGGTGGCCTCAGCCACAGCAAGCAAACCTGGTGTCCCTCAACAGGGATGGGTAAAGGTCACAGGAGAGAGCGCCTCAGGAGGTGCTGGGGCTGGGCCTCCCGTCTCAGCGCCTAACCTCAATGCCCAGCTGGAGACCCTGTCCTCCACGTGTGCGTGTGCGTGTGCGTGTGCGTGTGCTGCGGTCCTGCGGGTTGAACCCCGGGCCATTCTACCTTCGAGCTCTACAACCCGGGCATAAATTCGTTTTTAGATTCTTACTTTGAAACAGCGTCCTGCTAGGCTGCTGAGAGCCTCACTGCTGAGGCTGTCTGTCCTTGAATCTGCGATCCTCCTGTTGAGACCCTGTTTTGACAAATAAAAAGAGGGCCAGGGGTGTAGCTCAGAGGTAGAATACCCACGGGTCCAATCCCCAGTTCAGCAACCACAGAAAGTTACCAACTATAAATTTTTATGAAGATACAGATCCCAATCACAAAGCGAAAGAAAACAAATTCGCAAAGAAAATTCAGGAGGAATGTAAGGCGTCTGTCTTCCTCGCAACGCAGCTGCCCACGAACCCTACCCCGGGGTAAAGGCGCCCTACCTGGCTCGGACCGCAGCGCGGAGCGCGCCGCCCGGCTCCCCACGCATGCCGCACGCCGCCGGCGCACCTGAGCCCGCACCTGCGCCCGCACCTGCGCCCGGCCACACCCGCTGCCGCGCCCACCCCGCCCTCAGGCCGGTCCACTCCGCCTCCTCCCAAGGCGCCACTCACGCCACGCCCCCGCGGGCTCCGCCCCGGCCCCGGCCCGACCCAAGTCCCTCCTGGCCCCGCCCAGGCCCTCAGGCCCCGCCCCAACCCGCCCACCCAGGCCCAGCCCCACCCAAGTCCCTCCTGGCCCCGCCCAGGCCCTCAGGTCCCGCCCCAACCCGCCCACCCAGGCCCAGCCCCACCCAAGTCCCTCCTGGCCCCGCCCAGGCCCTCAGGCCCCGCCCCAAGCCGCCCACCCAGGCCCAGCCCCACCCAAGTCCCTCCTGGCCCCGCCCAGGCCCTCAGGTCCCGCCCCAACCCGCCCACCCAGGCCCAGCCCCACCCAAGTCCCTCCTGGCCCCGCCCAGGCCCTCAGGCCCCGCCCCAACCCGCCCACCCAGGCCCAGCCCCACCCAAGTCCCTCCTGGCCCCGCCCAGGCCCTCAGGCCCCGCCCCAGCCCGCCGTCCAACCAGGCCCCGCCCCGCCCCTCAGGCCCCGCCCCAGCCCGCCGTCCAACCAGGCCCCGCCCCGACCCTCAGGCCCCGCCCCAGCCCGCCGTCCACCCAGGCCCCGCCCCGACCCTCAGGCCCCGCCCCAGCCCACCGCCCAACCAGGCCCCGCCCCGACTTAAGTCCCTCCTGGCCCCGCCCCGACCCTCAGGCCCCTCCCCATCTCACCGCCCACCCAGGCCCCGCCCGCCCCAAGTCCCCCCTGGCCCCGCCCAGGCCCTCAGGCCCCGCCCCATCTCGTTCCCGCTCCGGCTCCTTCCCACTCGCGGGCCGCCCGCTCCCCGCCTCTCTCGGGCTCGGCGCCGCCCCGGCCCGCCCGCCCGCCCGCCCCGCTCGGTTCGCCGGCTCCCGGCTGGCGCCGCCCCGGGCCCCGAGCGCCAGAGCCAGAGCGGCCGCCGGCGCTGGAGGCGGATGGAAGCGGAGGTCGGGGCGCTGCGCGCTGCGGGCGGCTTCGGCCGGGCCCGGCGCCTGCTGGCCGCCGCCTCCTGGCTGCCGTGCGTGGTGCTGGGGCTGGCGCTGAGCTCGGAGCCGCTGCTCACCGCGCGGCCCGCGCACCACTGCCGGCCGGACCCCGCGCTGCTGCCGCCCGCGCTGCGCGCGCTGCGCGGCCCCGCGCTCCTCCGCGCCAGCGTGCCCCTGGGCCCCGCGCGCGCGCCCAGCCCCTGCCTGCTGCTGCGCTACCCCGCGCCGCCCGCCGCGCCCGCGCCCAACGGGACCCGGCCCTGCACGCGCGGCTGGCACTACGCGCTGCCCGCCGCCGGCCTGCGGCGCAGCCCGGTCACGCAGGTGCGCCCGCGGGTGGGCGGGCCGGGAGGCCGGGCGGGCGCTCGGGGGGATGCGGGCGGGGAACTGACCCGAAGGCCACGCCGGCTTGGCCAGGTAGACTCCTGGCTGGTTCCCACGCGGGCGACCTCCGGCGGGGGGCGCTGTGGTCAGCTGAGGGGGCCGCGGCGGCGTCTGCAGGTGCGGCCCGGGGGCTGGAGGCGGGGTGCCGGGAAGGAGTGCGTGGCCCCAGGGAAGGACACGGGCCTCCTCTTCCCGCCCCACCCGCCTCCGCGGTGGCACCTTCACCTTCACCCCACAGCGCTGCCCCTTTCTGAACAGTTGCCACATCTCCGCAGGGCCGGGGGCCCTGAAACCTGCTGGACGGCCCTCCCCCGTGTGGCACCCACACCTGCCGTCCTGCATGGCGGACCCATGGACTCGTGCCCTACGGTTTCCACAGACAATTGGACCTTAATTCAAACCCCCAAATAGCACAGCCCAAGCCAGTACTTTAAGTCTGGAGGGAAGCGGCCGGAGGCGCCACACCGTCGAGGGCCCTTGACCCCTCAGGAGAAGCCCTTGAGCACACCTCTCCACCTGCTTCCCGGAGTCGCTCTTGAAAGGGCAGATGGGGGGCAGGAGGTGCTGTTGTGCGCAGGGCTGAAGCCCTGCGGCCCTCAGCACCGCAGGTGGAGACCGGCTGGACAGGAGAGGTGCGCGGGGGGCGCCCCAGGCCATCGCCTCCGCGGGGCTCAGCTTGCTCCTGCCCCGTGCAGACCAGCAGAGCCAGAAGCTGCCCTCTGGCCTGACCACCCTCCTTGCCTCCAGCCGGGGTCCTGGGGCCCCTGCATCTCACCGCCCCTGGGGGGGAGAGGGTCCTGGGCTGGCCCCCAGCTCACTGTCACCCCACAGTGGAACCTGGTGTGCGAAGACGGCTGGAAGGTCCCGCTGGCGCAGGCGAGCCGCCTCCTGGGCTGGCTGCTGGGCAGCGTGGTCCTGGGCGCAGCCTGTGACCGGTGAGGCGCCTCCCCCGCCCGCTGGCTGGCCCTGTGGGTGGCAGCAGCCTGTGGCACGCTGACCCACATCCACGCATGCCCCGCCCGCCAGGTTCGGCCGCCGGGCTGTTTTTGTGGCTGCTCTGGTGCTGTCCACAGTCCTCGGGGCCAGCGAAGCGCTGGCTGCCAGCTTCTCTGCCCTGCTGGTCCTGCGGTCCCTCCATGGGAGTGCCCTGGCAGGGGCCTGCCTCGCCCTCTATGTGGCCCGTGAGTACCCTGAGCAGTGGGGACTAGGGCCAGCTGCTGTCCGCCCCAGCCCAGTTCCGGGCAGTGGCTGACCGCAGCACTGGGAGTGGCTGTGGCCTCAGGCGTCTGTCTGCCCCAGGCCTGGAGTTGTGTGACCCCCCACACCGTCTGGTCTTCTCCGTGGGGGCCGGCCTCTTCTCGGTGGTGGGCACGCTGCTGTTGCCCGGGTTGGCCGTGCTAGTTCAGGACTGGCGCCTTCTTCAGGGCCTTGGTGCCCTGGGCACGGGACTCTTGCTGCTCTTTTGGGGGTGAGTGTTGGAGAGCCTGGCTGGCAGCTGCCACAAGGGCGTGTGCCTCTTCTCTGATCCTCTGTTCCATCCTGGCATGTGGTCAGGAGACAGGGCCCAGAGCCACGGGGCCCAGGGAGGGTGCTGGTCCCTGCCCATCCTCCAAGGAGCAGCTGGAGGGAGCAGAGGGCATCCTTGCCAACCCTGCAGGTTCCCAGCCCTGTTCCCCGAGTCTCCCCGCTGGCTTCTGGCCACGGGGCAGGTGGCTCAAGCCAGGAGGATCCTGTGGCACTTTGCAGAGGCCAGTGGGATGAACCCCGAGGACAGCTGCTCCGAGGAGAACTCCCTGGCTGCAGGTAAGGCATCAGTGGGGGGCTGGGGCTGGGGCTGGAGGAGGCAGGCCCGGCCCAGGCCTCACACTGCTCCCTATGTCCCTGGGACCACAGAGCTGGCCCTGCTGGCCGAGGGCAGCCCCCAGCCCCAGCACCCCTCCATCCTGGCCTTCCTGCGCACCCATGTTGCCTGGCGGAACGGGCTCATCCTGGGCTTCAGTTCGTGAGGAGGGACGGGCAGGGCGGGCCGGGTTTGCAGCTGCCCGGGGGTGGGCCCTGTCCTGAGCCCTGGCCCACACCTCTGCCTCCCTTGCAGGCTGGTTGGTGGGGGCATCAGGGCCAGCTTCCTCCGCAGCCTGGCCCCAAGTGAGACGGCCTTCTACCCACCCTACTTCCTGAAGGCTGGCTTGGAGGCAGCAGCCGTCATCCTCTTGCTCCTGATGGCTGACCGCTGGGGCCGTCGCCCTGTCCTGCTGCTGGGCACCATGGCCACAGGCCTGGGGTCCCTGCTGCTCCTCGCCGGGGCTCAGTGTGAGTTTGGGGCCCGGGCAGCCCTTGCTGGGTCCCTGGGTTTAAGCTGGGGGTCTGTCCTGGGGCTAGTACCTCCCGGGACTGTCATGCCAACAGGGAGGCACAGGGCATGGAGACCAGCCTGCTGTCCTTCCTCCTCTGTCCCTATGGGCACTGGGGAGAGTGAGGCCAGTGGCTTAAGGGCCAAGAGGGCCCCCACGACAGGCTAAACATGAGCATCCTGCCCAGAACTGGATCACCTGCTTCCAGGCGCAGGGCGCAGTGCAGGGTGGAAGGTTGTGGGCCAGGCTGGTATGGCTCTGCCCATTGTCTTCCTGGCCAGGGCTGGCTCGGGTTGGAGGGGCAGCTCAGGTGAGCGGGGCCTGGCACAGAAGGGAGGTGCAGGCGTTTGTTCAGAGGTACCCAGAGTTTGGGGCAGCAGTGCCAGGAGTGAGAGGCTCCAGGTGGATAGTGGCACCATCACCCGGGCTATGCTGGGGCCCGGGATGGGCTGGCGTTAGGCCGCAGAGGCCTGTGGGATGCTCACGGGAGGGGCTCAGGACTGGGAGGGCAGGGCCCCGAGGGGCCTTGGGGCGAAAGCTGGGAACCCTGCCCTTTGTCCCCAGACCTGCCGGGTTGGACCACACTGTTCCTCTCTGTCCTGGGGCTCCTAGCCTCCCAGGCCGTGTCGATACTCAGCAGCCTCTTTGCAGCTGAGGTTTTGCCCACTGTGACCAGGTGAGCTCCAGAGGTGCCCGGCTCAGGCGGGGTGTGCGGTAGGTAGGCCCGTGCCTGCTGGGCAGGACGCTCTGCCCTCCTGAGAGGCTGGGCTCGCCCACAGGAGGACCTGGGCGCACAGGCATGGAAGGGGCTGCGACGGAGGGGGGGAGAAAGCCCGGGGCTCGGGGGCAACCATTGCCCAGCTCCCCAAGGAAGGGAAGTGGTTCTGGAGCGGGGAGGGAGGCTTCCAGAACAGCTTTCAGGTCTGTTCTCCTCAGGCCCTGCCCCGCCAGCGGTGGTGACCCTGCATCACCGCGTGCCCCGCCCCTGGCTGCTCCCCACATGGCACTTCTCCTGCAGGGGCGCCGGGCTGGGCCTGGTGCTGGGCGCCGGGCTCCTGGGTCGGGCAGCTGCCCCGCTCACCGACATGCAGGGCCGGCGGGGCTTCTTCCTGCAACACCTGGTCTTCACCTCCCTGGCCATCCTCCTCCTCCTCTGCATTCTGCTGCTGCCTGAGAGCCGCGGCCGGGCGCTGCCCCAGTCCCTGGAGGAGGCCGACCGCCTGCGCCGCTCCCCGCTCCTGCGCAGCCGGCTGCCCCAGGACCACCTGCCCCTGCTGCCGCCCTCCTGCCCAGGCTGGGCAGGCCCCGCTCCCCAGCAGCACTGCCGCCTGGTGGCGCCCGCGAGCCGGAATGAGGGCCACCACTGAGCACCCTGGAGCCCGTCCATCCAGGGCGCCTCGCCCTCAGGCCGTGGCCAGTGCAGGCAGGAGGCCCTGGCACACCTGGCCCTCACTCTTGGGCCTGCGCTTCCTCTGGCCATGGCCAGCCAGTGTGAGGATAAAGGTGGCCATGGAACTTGACCCCTGGCTTTCCTTGGCTGCTCCTGGGGCAGGGAGGAGGATGCGTCTCCGCCTCTCGGGAAGTGCACGGGGCTCTGGGCAGGGTTCGTGGCATCCCTTATGGTTGCTGGGCACCCACAGTGCATCAGATAAACTAGCATGATTTTAATTCAGATTTACCCACGAGGCTCTTTCCTACAGAGGTAAAAGCCACCAATGGATGGCAGAAATGGGTGACTGCAGTGTGGTCGGCCCCTGCAGGGTGGCACCTCCCCTGGCTGCTCACTCCACACTGCACCACCTCTGGCAGAGGCCAGGCCTGGCAAGGGCACCTCTGCCACACAGCCAGAGCCAGTGTCCAAGCAGGGCCTCAGGTCTCAGGTTGGCCTCTGCAGAGGAGGCGGGTGTCCTGGGAGGAAGTCCCGCCCATCCATGGGCCTGTGCAGACAGCATGCCCGCTTCTGGCTCCCGGCTCTGGCCATCACGGATGCCCATACATGTCTGCCAGCCGGGCGAAGCGAGGGCCCCAGTCCCTGAGGTAGTCGTACTCCTGGTCCTCATCACCGAGGCTGGACAGGATGGAGCTCAGCGTCCCCGCCACGGAGCCGTCCCCCTCGTAGTCATATATGAGAGCGGTGTCGTAGGGTGGCACACTGGGGTCACTGTCTGCAGCCGCCAAGCCCTGCAGAGAGGCCCCGTAGAGCTAAGGACCCGCCCAGAGGCCGCGGGGGGAGCGTGGGAGGCAAGTACCCCCCCTCCCACCCACCCCCAAGCCAAGCGGGCCTCCTGGCCTCTGACCTTCCACTGAGCCCCACCCCCTCAGGCTCAGGCCTCAACCTCCCTCTGCAGAACCTGCTGCCCCCTGGCCGGCCTGCTCCTCAGGGGCTTCCCTGGAGTGTGGCCAGGGGCCCCACTGGTGACCGCCCTCCCCTGACAGCCTGCGCCGGGGTTCCAGCCTGACCCAAAGCCTGTAATCCCAGTACTTGGGAGGCTGAGACAGGAGGGTCACAAGGGCTCGAGGCCAGCCTAGGTCTAGGAAGTGTAGCCCGAGGTGGAAAGCCCCTGGGTTCCATCCCCAGCGCCGCACGTGCGCACACGCGAGCGCGAACACACGCACGCGCGCACACACGCACACGCGCGCCTGGAGGCTCTGGAAAGGTTTGGGGTGCGGGCACGCGCTTGAGCACCTACGTGGGTCTCCGACCCCCATCCCCCCAGGGGCACCTACATCACGGATGAAGTTGGCGATGTCCGCGGGGCTGGTGGGCAGCAGGCGGTGTGGCTGGGGGGGCACGTGGCCAAAGGGGGCATCGCGGCGCAGGGGCGGCCGCACCAGAGGCAGGCTCAGGGCCGACAGCTCGGCAGGGTGGCGCAGCTGGCTCATGTCGTAGGCGTCCTGCGAGCGCAGTCAGCGGGGTGGCCGGGCGGTCCAGCGCCATCCGGTCTCAGCCTCCCAACTGCGGGATGGAGGCGCGGCCCCGCCCGCCTGGGCTTCCCGGAGAAAGCCTGCCCTGTGCCCCCGCTCGCCGGGCCCTCACCTGGTCCTCCTCCCCGCCTCCCTGCTCGTCGTAGTTAAGGATGTTGTCCCGAAGGTCATCTTGCAGCCCGTACAACAGGCTCTTGTCCCGCGAACGCCGCCGGAACCGCGCTCGGAGCGCGGCGAGCAGGACCAGCACTGGGGCGAGGGCGGGGCTGGTGAGCGGGGGCGGGGCGAGACTGCACGCGGAGTGGGCGGGCCCGAGGGGAGGGCGGGGCCGAGAGGGGAGGGCGGGGCCGAGAGGTGGAGGGCGGGGCCGAGAGGGAGGGCGGGGCCCGAGAGGTGGAGGGCGGGCCCGAGAGGGGAGGGCGGGGCCGAGGAGAGGGAGGGCGGGGCCGAGAGGTGGAGGGTGGGGCCGAGAGGGAGGGCGGGGCCCGAGAGGTGGAGGGCGGGGCCGAGGAGAGGGTGGGCGGGGCCCGGGGAGGGCGGGCCAGGCCAGGCACTCACGGAGCAGCAGAACCACGCTGGCCAGCACGATGACCAGCGCGCCCAGGCTGACGCCCGCGCCCCCCGCCCGCAGCGCGCTGGCCCCGGGCAGGCAGACGCCGTCGGGCGTGCAGCGACACACGGTCACGTTGAGCTGCTGCTCGCGCCGCTGGGGCGGCTGCCCCGAGTCCCAGAGCAGCAGGCTGAGCCGGTGCGGGCCCTCGGGGACGCGGTGCCGCGGGCGCAGGCGCGCGTGGCTCACTGCAGAGGGCGCCACCGTGAGCAGGGACGCGGGCGCCGGCCCCAGCGCCCGACAACGCCCCGAGGCCCGGGCCTTGGCCTCCCTCCACCCACTGGCATGGGAAGCAACCGCCCTCCCAGGAAGCCGCGAGCTGCCAGGCGCCCCGCCCGCCCTCCGGCCCAGCCCCGCTGCCACCGCAGGGAGCCCGCGCACCGTTAACCTGGCTGAGGCTCCAGTTGCGGCCGAGCTCTGGGACCCTGGGGCTCAGCTGGAAGTGGAAGGGGGCCCCGTGGGGGGGCAGGTCCTCGTCGGTGGCACCCAAGAGGAGGCCGGGGCCCTGGTCCGGCACACTGCACAGGCTGCTGGACGGCGGAGGGGCCAGCACGGGCGCGTGGTCGTTGACCTCCAGGATCTCGATGGACAGGGTGCCTGTGGCTGTGCTGGGCTGTGGGGCTGCAGGCAGGGAGGGCAGTGGACTCCGTGCCTACCCGGCCCCCCAACCCTGTCAGTCCACCCAGGGGCTGCTGGGCAGTGAGGCCAGGCTAGAGCAGGCCGGGCAGAGAGCGGGGCCAGGCTCACCATCGTCCATGGCCAGGATGATGGCCCGGTACCAGCCGTCCTTGAGGAAGGGGGAGGCGGGGCTCAGCACCCGCTGGGTCTGGACGTGGCCCGTGGCTCTGTCCACTTGCAGCCAGTCCTCAGGGTCGTAGTCCTTGGTGTAGCTGTGGTGGAGAGGGGCGAGGGGTTGGGGTTTCTGAGCCCCCAAGACTCCCTGAAGTGAGGCCCCACACAGACACACGTGTGCACACCGGGTGGCAACATATACCCCATGTTTACACACACACACACACACCCCACTGCATGCGCTATACCTGGTACACATATATACCCCATATGTATACATACAAATACACACTGCACATGTGCAACACACACCCACAGCCTTACCCTGTGCCTATACCCACAATATGCAATACACATATATACCCCATACATACACATACATACCACACATGTGCAATGCATACTCACCCCGTATCTATATGCACTACATGTGAGTAACATATACCAGTACACACTATCCACATATACCCCATACATACACTTACACACCACACATGTTCAACACACACCCCATAGCACTATACACACATATACTCCACATGTACACATATATAACACAATATAAACACATACACACGTGTGCAACACAAGCCCATATACAAGCACAGCCCATACATGTACATACGTCACACACGTGCAATATACCCCATCCTTAAACACTCCACCCACATGCAACACATATGCACACACCTCCATGCACCCTGTGTGGGTCTGCCAGGACGGCCCCCACCCTGACCTCGAGGGAGGCCCCCACAGCCTGGGCTGGGCATTCCCCTCCAGGACAAGTGGGCTGTGGCTCTGGGCAGGCCACAGCCTGGGCTCAGCCCATGCCCAGCACAAGTAGGGCACCATGGAGACAGGCCAGGCCACCAGAGGTGGTGATGTTAATGGACTCCCCGGGGAAGCGGGCATCCAGGACAGATATGCTGGCCACACAGAGGCCACCGGCAACAGCCGGGCTGTCAGTGTGCACCGCCCGGAGCCCGGTCCTGCCAGGGACGCGTGCAGGGAGTGCACGGGAGCCCAGGCCCCACCTCCGACCCCAGGGCCCGGGCCAGGCACCCCCAGTGATGGGCGGCAGCCTCGCCCCAGGGCCCGGGCCCACCTGACTCTTTGGAGATGCTCTGCATCAGGGTCTCGGGCAGAGAAGGTGGCCACAGGGGTTCCTGGGGGGGCCCCCTCGGCCAGGCTGGTCCGCAGGGGGTTCTCTGGGAACACCGGGGCCTCGTTGACATCCTGCACGCGCACGCTGACCCTGGCCTGGCCCCGCTGGGCCCGGGGAGCGGCTGTCTGCAGCGGGGCCTCGTTCTGCACCGACACCGTGAGCTCATAGCGCACTTGGCCCTCGTAGTCCAGGGGCTGTGGGAGGAGGCAGGGCCGCCTGCTCTGCAACCAGACCCAGGCACCCAGCACAGCTCCTACAGCTGGGTCTTCCTGAGAGCCAGGTCCTCCTCCTCCCCCTTTGACCTTGACAAGTACGCAGTACGTGGGACTAAGAGGCTCAAAGAGTGATATAAAAGAATAAAAGGAACACTGGTCATTCAGAATGGCCGTGCTGGGATGTGTGGCCAGTGCCTCAGGGCCGGGTCCTGGCCCTCAGAAGTGAAGCAGATGCCCCCAGGGGTCCGTGTGGACGTGGGCAGCTGCCTCGGTGTGGCACTCAGGTGTGGCTTCTCTGTGCGCAGGGCACACATGTTTGTTTGCGTGTGGCTCCTGCTTGTGAGGCAGAGCTGGGACCCACACAGGTGTGTGGTCTCTTTGGGCGTGTGTTATGTGCAGGAAGAGGGCCAACACGTTAACCGAGCTGCGTCGCAGCCCCTCCGGCCTGTGTCTGCGTGTCCCGGCCCCTCCCAAGCCCTCCTCCCAGGACCCGCCAGAGGCCCCGCGAAGGCACCAGACACTGCCCTGGTGGAAGGAGCCCGGGAGCTCAGTGTGCACCGTGCTGGGGGCCGGGCCAGACCCCACTGGGGCGAGCACACTCACCTTCACCACGGACAGCACGCCCTCGTTGGTCCTGGGGTCTGTGCGGATCGCGAAATGTCCATCGGGGTCACCTTCCATGATGGCGAACCTGGCCACCCAGTTGGGTGAGCCGGGCAGGTCCCTGTCCTCCACCTCGAGCCGCCCCACGTCCACTCCGCTGACGGCCTCGGCAGCCTCCACTGAGAACTGGAGGACGGGACGGTCCTCGTGAGCACGGGCGGGTGCCCTCAGGGCACCTGCCTCCCTCCGCACTGCCCTGCTGGGTGACCGGCGGTCACAGGCCCCACGGGGCAAGGCCCGGCTCTCCTGCTCACAGGCGCCCTCCAGCGGGGACCCCCTGGGCTCCAGGAGGCCAGAGCCCACCCGCCCGCTCCTGCCCAGGAGCCCGCGCAGGGGAGCAGCCTGGCAGGCTGGGCCGGCACCTCGCCCCTGGTGAACTCGGGGGCGTTGTCGTTGATGTCATCCAGGGAGATGATGGCCGAGGCCGTGGCGGTGAGGCCGTCCCCCGACATGTCCGCCACCTGCAAGGTCAGGTTGTACACGGCGACCACCTAGGACACAGCGCGGGCTCAGAAGGCGCGGAGCCGGCTGCGTGCCTCTCGCCTGGCCAGGCCACGCAGCCTCTCACCTCGCGGTCCAGCCCCACTTGCACCGTGCGGATTTCTCCTGTGTGCTGGTCAATGCTGAACTGCTGGGGCCCGGCCTGCTCCAGGATGGAGTACCGGAGCGCGGCGTTGTCTGTGTTGGGGTCGTCGGCGTCTGTGGCCTCTGCCCTGGTCACGTAGGTGCCTGGGGGACGGGAGGGGCTGGTGACCGGGGCGGCACGGGGGGAGGGTGCCCACAGGTCACTGTGGCCTGGAGGCTGGCTTGTGAGAAGCCCTCGCCAGAGCTTCAGACCTGACTCTCAGAGCTGACACAGTCTTCCCCCGACGTGGGCAGGTCAGCGCGTGAGCCAGCTGGGAGCTTCGGGAGCCGGGCCTCCCGAACCCTGGACCGTCCCGCTGCCGAGCCCCAAGTCTGGCTCCAGAGGGAACCCCGCCTTCGCCTGGCCCAGTCTCACCTGGGGCGGCGCCCTCGAGCACGCGGCCCGTGAACACCTCCTGGAGGAAGGCCGGCCTGTTGTCATTCTGGTCCACGACCACGATCTCCAGGTCCGTGGGGTCCTCCAGGGCGGAGCCTCCCAGGTCCAGCGCAAAAGCCCGCAGCTGTCCAAGCAGAGGGCAGAGCTGGCTCAGGGACACTCAGGTCTTGAGAAGGGATGGCCATCCTGGCCTCCTTGAAGCTAGAGGGCACAGGCCAGGGCTTTGCTGCAGGGGGTGAGCGTTCTCCAAGCAGACTCCAGGCTCCTCCTCGCCTTTGGCTGCCAGGAAGCTCACGGCTGCAGTTCATACATGACTGGCACACCATCCCCACTAGACTTCTGCCCGCTCTACCTTTTTCTGTGTGGTTTGGCTGCTCTTGAAGTAAATTTTAATCCCTGATGCACGTGACATTTTAAATTACTTTGTATGCTTTTAGAGAACGGCATAATTTAATTTCCAGGTAAAGAATTTTCTGTGCCGGCACAGCAAGCATGCCTGCGGCCCCGCTCTTGGGAAGCTGAGTCGGGAGGGCTGCTTGAGCCCAGGATCTGAGGCCAGCTTAGCAAACACTGTGACAATCCTCTCAGAAAAGAAAAAAATAAGACTACTGCGGGCACTTTCTGTGCGGAAAGCCTTGGCGGACCCCAGGAGTGTGGAGGGAGCCGGGCTTATAAAAGGGAAGCGCTCCCTGAGCTGGCAGAGGCACAGCACGCATACTGCGGGGTGCTGCAGGAGATAGCTGTGCAGAGGCCGGCCGTCCTGGGCTCTCTGGGCCCCTCCCGGCCAGTCCACCCCTAAGAGTGGACATACGGGGCTCTTGATGACATCTGCTCCCCAACAACGAGGACCAGGGAGACGTGGCGGTGGGCAAGGAGGACTGGAGCCGTTCCTCCCTCCTGAGCACCACGCCGGGCAAGCCCCAGTTACGCAGGAACAGAAGCCCCAGCCCTGTGCCCTCGGGTGCAGGCCCGGGGCCCCCCAAGGGTGCCGGATCACAGCAGAGGCACAGTCTCGGGCCCAGGCGGGGGCGAGGTTGGGCAGAGGTGCCTGGGAAGGGGCGGGGGACGCAGGCCCCACCCTGAAGTGGTCGTTCTCCTCGCGGTCCAGCGTGGCGTTGAGAAACACCCTCCCGGTGAACTTGTCGATGGAGAACAGGCCGCGGGGCTCCTCGTCCACGCCCGGGCCCTGGATGCTGTAGATGATACTGCCCAGCGGCTGCTTGTCCGACTTGATCTGCGGCGGGAGGGGCAGGCCAGGCTGGCAGGGCTGGCCCCACCCCCCGCCGCCTCCCTGCAGCTCGGCCGTCTCTAGGACACAGGCGACTGTGCCACAGGCTGGTGCTTCGGGGAGCGCCGTCGACCTGGATCCCAGCCCCCCGGGTGGGCAGGGGCGACCAGCTCAGGCGCTGTGCCAGGGGAGGCCCAGGAGCAGCCTCGCTCCTTCTGCCCCCCCCCATCGCCCGGCTGGGCTCTGTCAGCAGGGTGGGGGCTCCCTAGCTCCCAGCAGCCCTCTCAGGGATAGGGGCGCCCCGTGCATAAGCCTTCAGGGACCCCCAGGCCACCTGGCCCTTCCTTACCTGCACCAGGGGGTAGGGGAGGCGCTTGTGGTTCTCCGACACACTGATGGGTGGGATGACCCAGGCCCTGCGGACACGGCTCAGAGGCGCCCGGCGCCAGAGATGCAGGGTGCTGGGCTGCAGCCTGGGGCCCCCCCATGACAGGCCAAGGCTCTGCACGGAAGACAGGCCGCGGTCACGGGGCGTGGGGGCTCCCACGGAGGTGGGGGCTATACCCTCCCCGGGTGCCAGGCCAGCTTCTACATCACCTGGCTACATCCCTGGGGTGAGGCTGCACGGCCCTGGGGCCACAACCCGCAGCACAGATGCCCACGTGCCTCGCCCACCCCAGGGCCCCTGGGGAGGGGATGTGAGGCTCCGAACCCCGACACCTGTGAGATGCTGGGCACCCGTCCGTGAGTGCCCAGGAGGGGCCTCAGTGGACCAGAGGGCAGCCGTCTCCCCGGGAGCGTGGGGCTGGGAGGAGACGGGTGGGCTGGGGACCCAGTTTCTGGAACACAGCACCCTGTGGATGAGGCATGTGTGCACAGCTGGTGTGTGTGGCGGGGGTCTCTGCCCGGCTGTCAGAGGGCGGAGCCAGGGTAACAAACGGCCGCCCCTGGTCTCCTCACACTTGATTTGGGGGGCAGGGCTGGGGCAGGCAGGGTGGACTGGCTGCCACACAGCCCAGGCGGCCCCCTCCCAGCCGGGTCTTTCCTCCCAGGAGTGGAGCTACCTGCTGTGACTCTCCAACCCAGACTGTAGGTCCTGGAGCCGGGATCTGGACACACCCTGCTCTTGCCTGCACTCAGGCGGGGGCGTGCCCTGGAAATGGCCCCAAGAAGCCCGGATGCCTGGGCAGAGCACAGGGCTGGGAGGGAAGAGGGAGCCGTGACCCCCACCCCGAGGTGGGGAGCCTCGGGCCAGTGATAGTGTGAAGGGCACTGCTGAGCCCTCGCCCCAAAGCCCCATCAGCAACAAGTGTGATCATGGAAGGCCCTGCCCCGCAGAGGGGAGACTGAGCCCAGAAAAGACACTGCCCGGCAGAGCTGGCAGTGGTCCATTTCAAAACATACTCCATTGGGAGGCTGAGACAGGAGGATCTCGGTTCACAGACAGCCTCAGCTACTACTTAGTGAGGCCCTTGGCAACTCAGTGAGACCCTGTTTTAAAATAAAGAATAAAAAATAGGGCTGGGGGTGTAGCTTGGAAGTAGAATGCTCCTGGGTTCCATTCCTGGTGCCGCAAAAAAAAAAAAAAAAAAAAAAAAAAAGCACCCCAGGTTTTTGGAGACTTCAAATTCTGGGCCTCCATACCTAGCTCCTAGACTGACCTTGGCCCTGGGTAGCCCGTCCCCCCGGCATGCACCACCACGCACCCCTCGACTGGGAGACAAGCTGAGAGGAGTCAGCTGAGGACTTCTGGACGCCGCCATGCCTGACCATGAAGCCCAGGAGCCAGCTCTCCAGGTGGCGTGGGCTGTGAGCTGGCCCTGCCGGCCAGGCACAGAGCCCCAGACGCCCTCACGGCCCCAGCCCTGGGGACCGCCAGCAGACTGGTGCGGCCCGACAGGACGAGGCTGCCAGGCCTGGTCCGGGCCTTCTCGTGGTGGGCCTTCCTCCCCAGGGCCTTGCCCCATCCAGCAGCACCTTCCTGGTGTTGGACACTCCAGGTCTACGGTCCCACAGAGCTACAAGCTTCTGGAGCTGAAGCCCCCTGGACCCCACGTTCTCACCTCAGTGTGGGGCAGTGCTGGCTGGGCACCTGGGGCAACTGCCGTGCCTGGCCTGCCCCTGCCTCGGCCCCTCAGGCCATGAACCCAGGAGCGCTGTGTGGGAACTTAGTCCCCCTGCACCCTGGGCAGGGGCCAGGCCTGACCCCGACAGGATCCTGGGCTGGTGGGCTGCCCAGGCGGGGCAGGAGGGCATGCTGGAGGCCCTGAGGGAGCGGGGCTGGACGTCCCATAGAGCCGGCCCTGGACAAGGGCGCCCAGAGCACAGTGCTTTGTGCGCCCGCCCTTCCTCCAACAGCCCCTTCCAGACAGAGCCCCCCATCATGGTCTCTGCAGGAGGGGAGCCTGGTCCCCAACACTTCTTACGGGAGGGCAGAGACTCGGACTTTCTGTCAAGACCCTACTGGCTGCAGGCCGCCTGGTGGATCTACCTGCTGCGAGGACATCAGGCAGCCCTGGCTGGGTGGTGCCCTGGTCAGGACGCACAGGTGACCCTGCCCTGCCCTCCACGAGAGGACACGGCCCCGCTCACCTGAACGGAGCACACGGGATTGGGGCGACCTGGGCTGGCCAAGGCCCCAGGGCGGCTCCTCTTCCTCCTCCTCCTCCTCCTCCTCCTCCTCCTCCTCCTCCTCCTCCTCCTTCTCCTCCTCCTCTCCCCTTCCTCCTTCTTTTGTGGTACTGGGGATGGAACCCAGGGGCATTCTACCTCTGAGCTACACCTCAGCCCTATTTCATATTCTTTCTTTTTTTGAGGGTCTGGGGATGATGGAACCCAGAGGCCTTTGACCTCCAAGCTACACCTCCTGCCCAATTTTTTATTCTTTATTTTGAAACAGGGTCTCACTGAGTTGTGGAGGGCCTCAATAAGTAGCTGAGGCTGTCTGTGAACCACGATCCTCCTGTCTCAGCCTCCCAAGTACAAGCGTGTGCCCCACGCTTGACTCCAGTGCTCCCTTCTAACCACAGGGCCAGGGACAGCCTGTCCTCTGGAGCTACCAGGGGGCGTCTGGCCCTCACCCCGGCGTCTGCCAAGCCTCGCTCCTCCTGGGCAGGGCTGGGGGCTCAGGAGCTTTGGGCCAAGGCCAGGGGGGCAAGGCCGCCCCACCAGGAGGCCTGTCGGCTGGCGGTGTAGAGCTGGCCCTCCAGAGCTCTGCCCTGCCCAGGGATCAGAGCTTGGTGTTGCTCTGGGCACCCCACCCCCTGCCGGCACCCATGGGTCTTGATGTCCTTTGTTAGGGTGACAGGTGGCAGTAACCCCAGGCTGAAGCAGCCCCCACCCTGGGGCTCTCGGCCCCAGCTGGCAGGACCCCGGGTCTCTTCAGCAGCCTGCTTGCCGGGCAGCGCCCCCACCTGCTCCGTTGAGTCCAGAGGGCAGTGGGTGTTGGGGGACAGGCCGGAGCTCCCGCCCAGGAAGGCTCTCTGCTAGTGGACAGATGGCTTACTGCCCTGACCTGGCCAAAGCCAGCCAAGCGCAAGCCAATTCCAGGGCAGGGCATGTTCCTGCCAAGCGCAAACCTGCCGGCCTGGCACGGGGGCCCTGGCCCAGCCTTGGGGGGCCTGGCTGTTTCCAGAACCTCCTGGGCCAGCGCTGTCCAGGCCTCTGCAGTGCGTCCTCCCCCTCGGTCCTCACAGCCCCCCGGAACCCGGGCTGAGCACCTCACCTCAGGACTCCCAGAGTGAGGTTCAGAGGGCCATGTCATTGGCCCGTGGCCGCATGGCGGAGCTGGCACCGCTGCGGCTGAGCCTGAAGGCACTTTGACCAAGCAGCTCAGAAATCGTGCTCTGTGGGAACGCTGGCAAAGCGCCTGGCTAGCCTGGAACTTCCGGGCTCTGTGCACCCGCGTGGCCAGCCTGCTGCCCTGCATCAACCTCACCTCCGCCAGACGCCCAGGGGCACCGCTCGGCACCACCAAGCGCAGCAGGCCTGGCCAGAGCGGAGACGTGGGCAGGGGCAGTGCCGTGGGCAGGCACAGCCAGCTCCCACTCGGGGCGCCTGGGCAGCCCGTTCTTTGTCCCTCACCCCTTCCCGGAGGTCCAGACCGGCCGGAGGCGAGGCCAGGGAGCTGCCTTAGGAAGCTCCATTAGTGCTGAAGCCCACAGAGACCCCATGTCCAGGACAGGGGACCGGAGTGCCGGGGAGGCACGCTCTGGGACATGTGTTGTCGGGCTCCCATCCACTCCGCTCTGTCCTCATGCCAAACCAGACCAATAGGCCCTGAGACCCTGCCCTTGGCCAAGGGCCCTGGGGATAGCTTGGAGACACCAGGGCCACTGCCCCAGACCCACGCTGCTGGGCCAACAGCCCCACCGGGGTCTGCCTCTGGCACACAACCCCAAGAGCCCCCACCACGTACCAAGCCCATGTCCCGGCTAGGCAAGCACCTCACCCCCACTGCCGAGAGACGGGGTGCCATCCGCCACCCAGGTGGCCTCAGGAGGACACCGTCCAGCCCCAGCCCAGCACTGAGCCCGGCAGAGCTGTAGGTCACCTCAGAGGCGGGCCGAGTGACGAGACCAAGGTCCCCTGTTGACAGCCAGGTGCCCACTGCCTCGAGGCGACAGAGCTGGGGCCCCTACTAGCCACTGTCCGGATGCCAGTGGGGGGCAGGCCCGTGCTGGTCAGCTCCACGGCAGGGTGCAGCCTGGTTAAAGGGAAGGCACGTCCCTCATCCCAACTGTGTGGAGGGAGCGTGTCGACTTGGGAGTGGGCGGGGTGTGCTCCGGAGGGGACAGGGGACCTTGCCTGAGTACCCCCCCAGAGGCTGGAATTCAGCACTGCCCTGTTCCTGGATGGCCAGCGCGCCAGGAATGGCCCAGCTGTCGGGCAGGCCAGGGTGGCCCCGGCGTCTCCCCTGTGGGCCCCTCCAGCTGCTGTGGCTCCAGGGGAGGGGAGGGGGCGGTAGAGAGGACAGCAGCTGTTCTCTCCCATCCACGGGTCAGAGCTGCCAGCGCCTCCCTCTGGGCCTTGGTCACCGGCAGGCTGAAATGCTGTAGCGCACAGGAGGGCCTCTGCTCGGCCCTCGGGGTCCGCTGTCCACCCACCTGACTCGGGGCCTCCAGCTGCCTTGGGAAGGGGAGAGGGAGGCCTGGGGAGGAAATAGGGCTCCTGCCCGGCAGCAGAGCCCAAACCCCAAAGGGCAAAGCCTGTAAGGAGTGTCTGAGCAAGCGCCAGCCTTGGGTGCTGGCGGAGAGATGCTGTCCCTGTAGCAGGTGGACACTGGGCATTGGGGCTGGGAAGCCAGTGGGGCCCAGGGTGTGGGGTACCAAGCCTGCAGGAAGCCAGTGCCATGTCCTGGGTGGACACTGCCAGGGCGCAGGCCGAGCTGGGCTGTGTCCACACGGTGGAGAACAGGACCCAGTGGCCAGGCTGGGCAGGATCCCAGGGCTGTGCCCTGCAGGACAGCTGCTCAAGGGTCTGGCTGGCTAGGCGCCTGGTTGGCTGCTAGGGCAGAAACCGGAGCTGCCGGCCACCAGACTGGGAAGTCTGTGGGAACCGATGGACCCAGGAAACCCTGTGGTCCAGCACTGCAGACCACCCTAGAGCCACACCAGGGCCAGCTGGTCACATGCCTGTCCTTCATGCACACAGCCTGCTGCATCCGGGAGGCAGCACTGACCACGACCACGTCCCAACCGCTGCTTGGCCCTGGACCTTGGCAGGGGGCCACAGAGGCCACATCCTCCACGCCCAGATGCAGCCCAGGCCAGCAGCAGCCCAGGGCACGAGAGACGTGGCTGCGGCCAGAGAGTGGCCACAGTGGGGTGAGGGTTCAGTGGCCTGGTCACCAGCAGGCCTGTGCTCCTGCTGGAAGGACCACGGGGTGAGGGTGGACAGACACATGCAGCCCCCAGCCTGATCAGCCCCAGCAGCTGCCAGCGTCTCCAGGGGGACAGAAGGCCCAGCAGCTGTCCCGGGTGGGGCCGCCAGCGTGGAGGGGTGTGTGGAGGGTTGGCCTGGCATTCCCCAGGGAGAGGTCATGTCCAGAACGCAAGACCCTAGAGGGCAGGGCCCGCAGCTGCCCAGGGTCACGGGAGGGGCAGGGCATCACCACGCCTAAGGAGGGGGTGCCAGCGCAGCCGCTGCAGGAGCGCTCAGGCCCCGCGCAGGTCTCCTGCTGCCCTGCCACAGGACTGTCCACTCCAGACCCTGGCGAGGTGCAGGGTCTGCATGCACCCCAGGAGGCAGGGATGCCTGCTGGAGCCTGCCCGCCTGGCTCCCCAGTCCTCTCCCATTCTGCCCAACTCCTGTCGGGGTTTTGGGGTGGCCCGCAGCCCCAGCCTCTGCTCAGCTCTCCCGAAGCCCCGCAAGCCTGGTGGCTCACCCCTGGCTCCACCCTCCACTCTCAGGCTGGGAAAGACCACCTGGCCAGTGGGCCTGGACAGCAGCCGTCCTCGGGGCTCCGGAGGCAAACCGGACCTGCGGGTGTCTTACCTGGGACAGCAGCCCCAGGGCGAGGAGGAGCGCGGCGTCCATCCTTGCCAGCAGCAGGGGGCTGCGGGGACAAGAGTGTCTGCCTCTGAGGCCGCAGCGGGGCAGCGCCTCCGGCCGGCTCTGAGGCCTCCGGGCTGAGTGACAGCACAAGTGCGCGGGCTGCCTGCGAGGGACAGCACAAGTGCGGCGGGGCGGGGCCAGGGGGCGGGGCCGAGGGCAGCACAAGCATGGTGGGCGGGGCCAGGGTAGGGGCGGGGCCAAGGGCAGCACTAGCGGGGCGGAGCCAGGGGAGGGAGCGAGGCCTAGGGCAGCACGAATGGGGCGGAGCCAGGCGGTCGGGGCGTGGCCTAGGACAGCACAAGCGTGGCAGGCGGAACCAGGGGCGGGGCTTAGGGCAGCTCAAGCGCGGTGGGCGGAGCCAGGCAGGGTGAGGCGGGGCCAGCTTTGGGACAGCACGTGCGTGGTGGGGCCTGAGTGACAGCAGTGTGCAGCTGGACCAGCCAGGCGGGAAAAGGACAGCACGTGTGTGTGTTGGGCGGAGCCGGGAGGGAAGGAGGAAGGGCCAAGTGACTGCACGTGCGCGGCAAGGCGGAGCTAGCGAGAAGGGGCGGGGCTGGGCCCCAGCGTCAGCACGTGCATGGTGGGGTAGGGCCAGAGGCTAAATGACAGCTGTGGGCGGGGCCGGGCAGGAAAGGCCGCTCCAGCAACAGCACGTGTGTGGGCGGGGCCAAGGGCGGGGCGGGGCGGGCCCGGGGCCAGCTTGCGTGGTCAGGCCGGGGCTCTGGCGCGGTCCTGAGGGCCCGGCTAGCAGAGGTCGCGCGGAGGGAGAAGGCAGGGGCTGGCACTCACCGGGGCTCCTGCGCGCCTCTGCCTGGAGGGCTTCCGCGGGCCTCCTGGCCTTCGGGTTGGGTCCAGCCACAGCCTCGCCTCTGGCGAGGAAGGGCCGGCGGGAGGTGGCCTTTGAGAGTAGGTGTCGGGGCTTGGGCGCTCGTGCAGGTATCCCGGGGGTTCGACCCGTGGGCAGCAGAGGGGCTGCGGGCGGCGGCCAGCTGAGGGCCCCCACCTCTGCTTTCCCTCGAAGCGGCCCTGGATGCCAGCCCACTCCCGGGCACTTCCTCGGGCCCTGCCCTGAGACCCTCAGTCCCACAGCTTGAAGTGCCTCTGGTGAGCTGGGGACTCTCAGGTCTCTGCGCCCCTGACCGCCCGGCCACTCAGCCCACAGCCGTGCCGGCGGCCCCGGCTGCCCAGTGAAGGCCCATCGCTCCGCCCCCTGCCCACCTCCACCCACCTCCCCAAGCTGGCTCCAGCGCTCTTGCTCTGGCCGCTGCCCACAGAACTCCTGCTTGCCCGTCCACACCCCACGGGAGGCCTGCACGCAGGACCGACTTTCCTGAGCGACCGCAGCGAGCGGGGCTGGTGCCCAGCCGGGCCTGAGCGCCCTCCTGGGGCCGCGGCGTCTTGTTCCTGTGGACGAGGCTGTGCAGGTCCCCTTCGTGTCCAGCCCTGCTGGGGCAGCTGCCTGGGGGTGGCTAGCGGCCCGTCCCTCCTCAACACCGGGAGGGAAGCAGGGCTCGGCTGGGTGGAGAGCCAGGCGGGGACAAAACTGTCCAGCTGCTTTGGGTTTCTGCCTTGAGGTATTAGAGTAGGGGTGGGGCATGCCAGAGGAGGATCAGGGAGACATCCTGAGACCCCCTCCCCATTTCCCACCATCCTCCACACCTCAGTCTGCCTCCCACCCATCCAGGATGCTAAGGGCCAGGAAGGCCTGGAGTAGGGGTCCCCGGTTGGATGCAGCCCAGGAGGCAGATGCCCCTTGAGGAAGCCTTGGGCTGCAGGCCCAGCCGGGGCCTTGGGTGGACATCCTGCCCTGAGGCAGGAAGGGAAGGGAGGGAGGTGTTGGGTGGCAGGAGCCAAGGTCCTGTCCCGGCTCCACATCAGGCCAGGGGGCCGGCACCTCAGAGTCCTCTTTCCAAGGACCAGGGCCAGGCGACTGCTCTGCCCCCACACCGGGCAGCCTGGCCTTCATGGCTGATCCCGTGGGGTGTCGGTGGTGCCTGCAGGTCGAGCTCTGTCCCTCAGTGGTAGGATGCTGGCCTCGGTCCCGCCCTCGTGTGCCCCAAGCCCTGCCTGTGCATCCAGCCCCCACCCACATCACTGCCCAGGCCTTGGGCACGGCCCCTGCTGTGGGTGGCACTGTCCCAGGGGCCACAGTGCACAGGGCAGGTGGTCCCAGAGCAGTGCCCACAAACACACTGGCCAAGTCTGTTGAAAGAGCCTTGTACATTCAAATTGCATGGACAGATGGACCCGAGAAGCTGCCGGGTGGGGTGCTGGCTGCCTCCACAGGCGCTGTGGCTGGAGGGCCAGGTCGGCATGGTCCTGGAGCCTGGCAGCCAGGTTCTGCAGAGCATGGGGCCGATGGGGTCCTGGGGTGGCTACCCTCACTCCTTCCAGTGCTGCCCCTGACCCCTGGCCTTACCTTACCCATCCTCCTCATGGGGACAGAGCGTCTAGGGGAATTGGACCAGGCAGTGCCCAGGCCCAGCCCTGAGAGCCCACCTGGGGTCCTGTGCACATGGGCTGAGCGCAGCGGGCTGAGTCCCCCACTCCCCATAATCGCCCCCGGCAAGGCCAGTGGAGGTGGCGCCTGGGCCGGGGCTCAGCCAGTGAGGCCTGGAGGTCGGCTAGTGGCTCCTGCTACACCTGCAGGCAGCAGCAGGGGGCAGTGTTGCTCCAGGCATGGCTGCAGAGGCGGGTGGGACAATCCCAGCAGGGGTGAAGGGCTCTGTGTGTCCCTCCTCACCGGGGCACCCCCCTTCAGAGTAGCCCGTGCCTGTTCCTCATGCCGAGGGGTGGGTGCACTGGGCCACCCTCCCTCCCCAAGCTGAAGGAGCTGGGGTGCACAAGGCTGCCCTCCCTCCCTCCTGGTGCTGAGGGGCTGGGGTGCATGGGGCCCTCATCCTCCTGTTCATTCAGAGCCATGCAGCCTGTCAAGGAGGGTGGGGGCAGGGTGGGGAGAAGTGGGGTGCTGCAGGCTGGGCCCGTGGCCTGGTGTTGGCGCTCTGTGGGGCTGGGGCCTCGCTGTGCAGGAGCTGGTGGTGGCCAGGTGGACACGGGCTCTGTCCGAAGCTGCTGTGGACGCTGGCAGTCCCTGGCTCTGGGTGCTGGATGTGTGGCCCTCGCGGCGGCTGCAGGAGCACCTGCTTCTGCCCCCCACCTGGGGAGACCAGTGTGCACCCAGGCTGGGAGGAGGGTGGGCCCCGTCTGCAGAGGCCTCCGGCAGCAGGCCCTCCAGGGCCAGGGGCTGGCACCGCTTCAGTGCCAGCAGCAGGAGCCCGGGCCCTGGGTGGCCCCCACTTCTGTGCTCTGGGCACACACGGGCACTGTCTTCAGTCAACACCAAGTGGACGCGGGCAGACCTGCAAGCAAAGCCTCCCTGAAGCCAACAAATCCCATTAGTGGCTGTTTGGATTAGCTCAGCCGCATAACGAAATCAATTATCTGCCACGTCTTGCCCTCCAGCCTCCCCCGTGGGAGGACCTTGTGAGGACAGGACCCGCCGCATCCTTCTCGGGCCTCAGAGCCCAGGGCCAAGGCTCTGTGCACTTGGGGAGCACGGGGCAACGGGCTTCCAGTCCCTGGCGTCTTCTCCAGTGAACCCGGCCAGTGAAAGCCCAGAAAGGGGCCCGAATCCCAAGGCGACGGAGCCATCTGCAGACAGCACATGTCTCCCGCGGGGTCCAGGATTCCAAGCTGAGCAGAACTGCTGGCCAGGTGCCGGCTCCAGCGGCCTTCCTGGGCAGGAAGGTCCTCCACACCATGCCCGGCCTGCCCTGACCTCGGTGACTGCCTGGCCAGGCTGTCCTGAGACGCTGGGCTCCAGCTGAGAGCCAGGCTCAGGAGCAGTGGCTGCGGCCAGCCCCTCTGCTGAGCGCTGGGGGCCATGCGGCCTGTCTCCTCCGGGTGGTCACACAGGCTAGCGCTAGCTCAGAGTGAGGACAAAGACCTCAGACCGGCGCTGCTTGGCCCGTGGGGGAAGCACCACGCCTTGTTCATGGAGAGGGGCCTGGAGCCCTGAGATGGCTAGTTAACCCCTGACTTGAAAACAAAGTCTATTCGTGGGTTTTGTTTTGCGCAGTACTGGGGATGGAACCTCCGAGCTACACCCCCAGCCCTATTTTTTAGTCTCTTTATTTTTGAAACAGGGTCTGAGTTGAAAAGGACCTTGCTAAGTAGTTGAGGCTGTCCACAAACTGCAATCCTCCAGTCTCAGCCTCCCAAATGTGTGCGCCACCACGCCCAGCTTTGAAGTGGTTTTTTTTTTTTTTTTTTTTTTTGTGGTACTAGGGATGGAACCCAGGAACATTCTACTTACAAGCGACATCCCCAGCCCTATCTTTTTAATTCTTTATTTTGAAACAGGGTCTCACTGAGTTGCAAAGGCCCACACTAAGTAGTTGAGGCTGTCCACAAACCGCGATCCTCCTGTCTCAGCCTCCCAAATGCTGGGATTACAAGTGTGCGTCACACGCCCGGCTTGAAGTGTTTGTTTTTGTGACAAAAATAAAAGTAAACAAAACTAAACGGACCTTCTAGAAAACATGGAGGTGCACAGGCGTGTCCAGGGACAGAGGCCGGCACTGCCACGGCTGTGGGAGCTTCGCAGGCTGGGCCAGCCAGCACAAGCTTCCTGGTGTGCGCATCACTGAGAGCCAGATGCCATGGCGCGCGTCACCCCGGCACTTGGGAGGCCGAGACGGGAGGATCGTGGTATGTGGCCAGTCTCAGCAACTTTAGCTGCGAGGCTCTCAGCAACCTAGTGAGATGCTGCTTCAAAATAAAATAGAGCTGGGTGTGGTGGCGCAAGCTTGTAATCCCCATGCTTGGGAGGCGGACACAGGAGGATCGCGCAGGTTTGAAGCCAGCCATGCTGGCTTAAGAGACCCTGTTTCCAAATAAAAAAATATAAAATAGGTCTTGGAGTGTAGCCCAGAGGTAGAAGGGTTTTCAGGAACCCCAGTACCACCACCACCACACACACACACACACACACACACACACACACACACACACAATAATAAAATAAAATAGCACTGGGGGTGTAGCTCAGAGGTAGAATGCCCCTGGATTCTGTCCCCACCCCCACAAGAGTACTCTCTAAAAAAAGAGGAATCCTTTTTTTTTTGCAGTACTGGGGATAGAAATGGGGGCATTCTACCTCCAAGCGACACCTCAGTCCTATTTTTTATTCATGGTCTCACTGAGTTGCAGAGGACCTCACTAATTAGGTAGTCGAGGCTGTCCCAAACGTGATCCTCCTGTGTCAGCCTCCCAAATGCTGGGATTATAAGTGTGTGCCACCACACCCAGCTAGGAATTTAATTTATTATTTCCAAATAAGCAAAGAGAAGAAATGTAGAGAATGCTATTAATAAACTAAAGGAAAGGCGGCCCGAGAGCCCTGCGCTGGTGGGTTACGCAGCCGAGGCTGTGGAAGTCTGTCTCCAGCCAGTGCAGGCGTGACGAGTGGGTCTGTCTTGGTCTCACAGACAGCCAGTCACATGGCTGCACACCTGACAGAGGCCGCCGGGAGGCAGAGGTGGAAGGGTGTGCAGGACCAGATGCCAACCCGGCGTAGGGGGACGTGATGTCCAAGGAAGCCTGTGAAGAGGAATGGAGAGGCCAGATACAGAACACCAAAATATACAACCGTCAGCTAGGCGGGGTGGTACACGCCTGTAATCCCAGTACTTGGGAGGCTGAGACAGGAGGATCACAGGTTTGAGGGCAGCCTAAGCAAGTAGTAAGACTCCCATCAAACTAGCAAGACTCTGTTTAAAAATAAATAAATAAATAAATGATAGAGCTGGGCATAGTGGCAACATGCTTGTAATCCCAGTACTTGGGAGGCTGAGACAGGAGGATCACTGGTTCAAAGCCAGCCTCAGCATTTAGTGAGGTTCCCAGCAACCCAGTGAGATCCTGTTTCCAAATAAATACAATCGGGCTGGGGGTGTGGCTTGGAGGTAGAAAGCACCCCCCCCCCAGCACCACAAAAGAAAACAAAACAAAAACAAAACAAAAACAAGAGTCCTGCTCCCAGAGTCAGGGTGGGCAGCCCGCCTGCAGCCGTGCAGGCTGCTCGGTGGCGTGCCGGCGCTCCCCCCAGTGCTGCCTCCGTGTGCCCTGGGCTCAGCACGGCCGCTGGTGGACTGGGCGGGTGCCCCAGGACCCTGCCGAGGTGGAGCAAGCACGCCCACCTGACTTAAGCTCACAGGCCAGGAGGCCCGCCCCGCCCCGCCCAGAGGACTGCCAGGACTCCAGTCCTCAGAGCCGGGCTGCTCGCACCCTCAGGGTAAAGGTATCCATTTGGTTCCGGCTGTGCGGCTGCGCGGGACCTCACAGGCCGGCCAGCTCTCCAGGTGGCCGCCGTCTCCGTGGCTCTCAGCCATCACTCCTGCTGTTACTGTTACTGGGGCTTGTGTGTGTGGGAGCCAGGCCTGGGGGCGCACGCTTGTAACCCCAGTACTCAGGAGGCTAAGACAGGAGGACCGCAGGTTCCTGGCCAGCCTCAGCTACTTAACGAGGCACTCCAAAACTTAGTAAGAACTTACCTCAAAATAAAAAATAAAAGCCGGGCATGGTGGTGCACGCTTGTAATCCCAGTACTTTGGAGGCTGAGACAGGAGGATCGCGGTTCGCAGGCAGCCTCAGCTACTGGGGAAAAAAATTTGTGGTACTTGGAGGAACCCAGGGGCTTTCTACCTGAGCTACACCCCAGCCCCTTCCCTTTTTTTTTTTTTTTTTTTGCAGTACTGGGGATGGAACCCAGGGGCACTCTACCTCCGAGCAACAGCCCCAGTCCTATTTTTTTATTCTTTATTTTGAAACAGGGTCTCACTGAGTTGCAAAGGGTCTCACTAAGTATCTGAGGCTGGCTTTGAACCTTGATCTTTTCTCAGCCTCCCAAAAGCTGGGATTACAAGCGTGTGTCACCATGGCTGGCACCTCCTAGCCCTTTTTATTTTGAAACAGTCTCATTAGGTTGTAGCCCAGGGGACACGGGTGAAAGGGACACCCACCCTGTCCAGAGCAGACGCGCAGCCTTCGGGAGGCCCCAGAATCGACAAGGACTCCCACTTGATTGGCAACCAGAGACTCGGGGACAAGGAACTCTCAGACTTCTGGGCCGCTATGGCAGGGGTCTGCCACCTGGGCTTTGGGGGATGCGTAGGAGTGCAGTTAGTTGAGGGGAGGCTGTAAGCACGTGCTGCAGAGAGCCAGCAACAGGAGGCCCGAGGCTGCTGAGCAGGGACAGACCCTTGAAATTAGGTCTTTTTTTTTTTTGCAGGTCTGGAGATGGAACCCAGAGGCATTTGACCTCCAAGCTATACCCCCTAGAGGCATTTGACCTCCAAGCTATACCCCCTGCCCTATTTTTTCTTTATTTTGAAACAATCTAAGTTGCGGAGGGCCTCACTAAGTAGCTGAGGCTGTCCTCAAACCATGATCCTCTGGTCTCAGCCTCCCGAATGCTGGGATTACAAGCGTGTGACACCACGCCCGGCTTTAGGTCTTTTTGTTGTTGTTGCTGTGGTACTGGGGATTGAACCCAGAAGCATTCTACGTCTGAGCTACACAGCCAGCCTGTTTTACTTTGAAACAGGTCTCACTAAGTTGCTGAGGCTGGCCTTGAAACCACAATCCTCCTGTCTCAGACTCTCAAGTACTTGATTGCAGGCCTGGGCCTCCACGCCTGGCTGTCACTGGGAACTAAACCCTGGGGCACTCTCTCCCCAAAGTCATACCCTAGGCCCCTTTTATTTTGAAATAGGTCTCACTTAGTGTTGCCAAGGCTGGGGCAATGAGGGGGACCCAGGAAGAAGACAGGGTCAACCTGCAGCTGCCTCGGGGTGGGTGGACCCCAGGCTGAGAGCAGCTGAGAAAGAGGGGCCAGTGGGTACACAGTGCGCGAGACACACCCGCGTGCAGGTTCTGTTGGCCGTCCTGTGTGGCCATCCTGTGGCATCCGCAGTGCCTGGGCCACACGCCACGTCCGGATTGTCACAGCCCAGGATGCCCAGCATGCAGCTCTCCAGGCCTGTCTTCTCAAGCTGAGTGGCTGCACCTCTGAGTTAGCCGTCCCCTTGGAGGGTATGTGTGGCTGGCCCCCTTTCCCTGCGCAACCCCCGGTGTGGAATCTCATCCACGGCCCAGTCCAGGAGGGGGATGGAGAGGGCTGGGCCGGCTGTCTGGTCCCAGAAAGATCTGACCTGAGCACTGGCCATTCCCAGCTCTGGGTGTGGGCGAGCCTCTGGCCACGAGGAGCTGCACGTCCCCATGCAAAGGCAGGGCCAGGCCTTGGGCCTGCACGCGGGGAGCAGCAGTATCTAGGAGCTGCTGCTGGGCATTGGGGAGGCCAGGAGCTGCCCCACACGCCCTCCTGAGACTCGTGGGCCTGATCCTGTTCCAGGGCCCTTGGGCTGTGGACTCATTCCCCACTGGAGAGCCACGGAGTGGCCAGTGTGCTGCTGTGGGACGGGCAGCCATCTCAGCTCGGGACGTCAGAGCCAGCCTGCGTCTGCCCTGCTCCTGCCTCCGCGGAGCTCAGTGGGCACGGCTGGCATGGCCCGGCGTTTGCACGCATGCAGGCTTTCTGGGAGCCGCATGGCACTGTCGTTGACTTAGCAAATGGGCCTGCGTCCCCAGAGACCAGATGCTGCACACGCACGGGTGACAATCCTTCAGCGACCGACCGCCATCCTCGGTAAGGGAAAGGTACCATCCCTGTTTGCACGGGTTGATGCGTGCTATGGCGTAAGGCACTTAGGGGTGTTTTGAGAAACCAGAGCTGCAGGCTTAGACAGGAGTGTGAGTCCAGTGGTAAGGTACTCATCTGTGCCCTTGTATTTGATTTTTTTTCAGTAGAAAGTACTCCCTTGGCTACTAACCAGGCCCAGCCGGCTCAGAGTGATGTTCTCTAGAAGGGAGCAGCTCCTGGAGGGGCGGCAGGCCGCAGGAACGAGGCCCCAGAGCCTACAGGGCTGGCGGCCACTGTTGGTGACCACCCGTGGGCCTGGCGGGCCCGATGCTGTAGCCCGCTGGGATTTCTGCACACATCACATCGCCCACACTCACCCTGTGGGCCGGGCGCTGTGATGGGGACTGGGGTAAGTGGAGAGTGGGCGAGGATGACAGAGAAGAGGCCAGCACTGGCGTCCAGCAGAGCTGGGCTGGGCCGCCTGGGGATGGCCTCGTGCCGTCAGGGAGTCTATACGAAACACATGGTAGAAACAAGCACCAGAGGGGCGGCACCACCTCGCCTGCCGGAGATGACGTCCCAGAGATGCGGAGAGGCTTCCGCGGAGGCCGGCTGGGGCACGGGGCCCTGCATGGCTGGGCGGCACACACTGCAGGAACGCCACACAACGCAGCTCCTTGCCTGATGTGGGCTCTTTAGTGACACCTCCGGGGCCCTCCTGGGACCTGCCCTGGAAAGCCCGGCAGCCGGGGCACTGGGGACCGGCTGTGAGCTGGACCCGGCGTCCATGCTGCTCCAGGGGTTCTGAGGCCGAGCGGCTGAGGCAGTTCTCTTTCTGGGCAAGCTGGTCTTGGGGCTGGCTCGGAGCTCATGGCTGCTCGGAGCCTGGGCGGCCATCACGAGGGGTAGAGCCGCCGGAGCAGGTCCTTCTTGTTCACCTTGCCCATCTGGTTCCGTGGGATCTCCTCCACCAGCAGGAGCTCCGAGGGCAGGGCGTAGGGGGCCAGGGAGCTTCTGCAGGGACAAGGGCAGGCTAGGACTGTGCCCTGGCAGTGCCAGCCCGGGGCCTCAGAGCAGGAGGGGAGGCTGGGTGCCCTGCCCAGCATCTGCGCCCTGCGCTGGTTGGCCAGAGCACTTGCCTGGTGGCGCCCAGCCTGACGCCGTTTCAGGGTTTATTCTAAAACGGAGACGGCTTATATGCTCAGTCCCAGGAACATGCATGTATGCATCGTCAGAGCATCGCTTCTCAATCAAGTCTGAGGCAGGAGGCCCTCCCCACTTCAGACCTGCACTTTGTGGGGTGGAGACCCTGTCACCCAGGGCCTCAAAACCCCCCATCTCCACCTCTGAGTGACAAAGCCCCAAGATGGCCCGCCCTGTGCCCAAGAAGGCCCACCCTGTGCCCTTGGACCCCCAGACAGCCCGCCCTGTGCCCAAGAAGGCCCACCCTGTGCCCTTGGACCCCCAGACAGCCCGCCCTGTCCCCAGGAAGGCCCACCCTGTGCCCTTGGACCCCCAGACAGCCCACCCTGTCCCCAGGAAGGCCCGACCTGTGCCCTGGCCCTACCTGGCCCACTCCTTGAGGTCCTTGTGGGACAGTGAGTGTCCCTCTTGAAGGGTCACCACAGCGGTGACCCGCTGGCCCCACGTCACATCTGGAACTCCAATCACAGCCACATCTGAGGGCAGAACAACAGGTCAGGTACTTGGAAAGACCTAGTGACCACAGAAGTCCCAGAGTACTGGCCAGGTTCAGGGGAGGCCGCAGGGCAGCCAAGTCCTGGGCTCCCGAGCAAGTCTGGGGAGGCCCTGCGCGTGGCCCCAGTGTTTCAGGGTCTCCTTCAGTCTGTAATCCGGTGGCAAGCGGGGAGGAGAAGCATGCTCCCGGGCTCCCCCAGGTGGACAGGGCCAGGAGACCAACATAGGTGGACAGAGGAAGCACCCCGAGGGTAGCGTGCCCGTGCCAGAGGCAGGCCTGCGTCCACTCACCCCTTATGCTGGGGTGGGCCAGCAGGTGCCGCTCCACCTCCAGGGCGCTGACTTTGTAGCCTCCGGTCTTGATGATGTCCACGGAGGTCCGGCCTCGGATCCAGTACCTGTTGTCCTTGAACACGGCCGTGTCCCCTGAGGAAGCAGGCCCTGTAACTCCCTGGGGTGACCCGGGAGCGTCTTGTCCCCAGAAGGCAAGCCTGGGCTCCTAGCATCCCTGAGAAAGGCTGGGGTCTCTGTGTACGTGTGCGGGCCCACCGGGATCCCCCTCCCCAGCCCTGTACCCCCACAGGGCCCCGTATACAGGGGCTCCAGAGTTCCTGACACGCCATGAGCTGGGCTGAGCTCCACAAACACTCTGAATTCCTGAGTGGGGCAGGCCTTCCTGGACATCGGGAAGCAGGTGGCGGGGTTTTTTTTTGGTACTGGGGATGGAACCAGGCCCATTCTACCTCCAAGCTACACCCCCAGCCCTATTTTTTTTTTTTTTTTTGGTGGTACTGGGGTTCCTGGAAGCCCTCCTTCCTCCGGGCTACACTCCCAGACCTATTTTATATTTTTGAAACAGGGTCTCTTACGCCAGTGCGGCTGGCTTCGAACCTGCGCGATCCTCCTGTCTCCGCCTCCCAAGCGCGGGATTACAAGCGTGCGCCACCACGCCCGGCCCTATTTTTTAATCTTTATTTTGAAACAGGGTCTCACTGAGTTGCAAAGAGCCTCACTAAGTAGCTGAGGCTGTCTGCGAACCATGATCCTCCTGTCTCAGCCTCCCAAATGCTGGGATTACAGGCGTGTGCCACCAGCCCGGCACTGACTGGTGTTTTTCCCACTAAGTTACTGCAGGTCTTTGCTGGCCTGCATCTTCCTGTCTCAGTCTCCCAAGCACCAGGATTACAGGCCTGCGCCACAATGCCTGACTGGAGTGTAGCTTTTTTTTTTTTTTTTTTTTTTTTTTGTGGTACTGAGGTTCCTGGAAGCCCTTCTACCACTTGGCTACACTCCCAGACCTATTTTATAATTTGGAAACAGGGTCTCTTAAGTCAGTGAGGCTGGCTCCGAACCAGTGCGATCCTCCTGTCTCCGCCTCCCAAGCGCGGGGATTACAAGCGTGCGCCACCACGCCCAGCTGAGTGTAGTGTTTTTATTTTTTATATTGTTATTATTATTATTATTTGCGGTACTGGGGATGGAACCGAGGCATTCTACTTCCAAGCTACACTTCCAGCCCTATTTGTCATTCTTTATTTATTCTTTATTCTCAGGGTTCACTGAATTGCAAAGGGCCTAAGTAGCTGAGGCTGTCCACGAACCCGGATCCCCCTATTTCAGCCTCCCAGTGCTGGGATTACAAGTGTGCGCCACCATGAGAACATCGTAGCCAGCAAGATGCTTGAAGGCTCGATTCAGCTCGGGCCATACCAGGAAGCAGGAGCGCGGCCCAGCCCTGGGCAGGCCCACCTCATCCTGGCCTGCGGCACTGTAAACCAGTGTGGTGGACAGGCCACTTCTCGCGGGGGCAGAGCCACTGCCGGCCCTTTCCTGATAAGGGGTTCCTAAGCCCCCACTGCGTCCTTCTACCACCCCGCACAACACCCCCATCCCAACAGCCACCCACGCTTCCCTGCTGCAGCGGTGCCGCCTACCTCTGCCACGGCGGAGCCAGGCCCTGCAGAAACTGGCGCTTGACAGGAACATGGCCAGCATGGGGGTCAGGAGAGCCAGCACGGGGGTCAGCTGTGGCCAGGCTGCACCACTGAGGCTCTCGCCCCGGGGTATGTGCACTGCTGTGGCCCTGTGGACAAGCGAGTGCCCCCAGCGGTGGCGCAGGGGCGCCCACACTCCCCACCACACGGGGAGCAGGCGAGAATCTTTTCACGCCTCACTGTGGCCAACATGGAGGCTGCCCATCACCTGCACTCCCCACGCCCACGGCCAGACACACTCCAGTCTACTAAGCAGGGCAGAGGGTGGCCAGGATGGGCGCCTGGCTTTATGGTATGAAGCAAGGCCATCCCGGAAGTGAGGTTGACACCAGGCGGGTCGCAGGGAAGGACAGGGTGGGTGGCCTCATCAGAGCCCTGGGCACACAAGGCCAGTGAGAGAGGTGGTGCCAAGGTGGGCTCAGCTGTGCACGAGAGGCCGCCACACGGGCTGGAGGCCAGGCATGTATCAGTTCACGGTGCACAGGACACCTGCGTCCCGCCTGCCCTCCCGGAGCTGCTCTCAACCCTGCCTGTCCTACCCTGTGCACAGAGGCCACCCCACGGCCCCACACCCACACTGTCAGTGCCTCTTGCCGGACAGTCTGGGGCCCCGGCTAGGACAGGGCAAGGCTGCATCGTGTGGGCCTCTGGTGATAGGATGCGTGTGGGGCACAGGGGCCCCGGCAGTAGGCACCGCCTCCGCCTGATGCCTGCGGCACAAGCGGTCCGCACGGGACAGGCTGGTGCTTATGAGGCCAGGGCCGGTGGGTTGGCGCAGTGGCAAACCTGTAATCTCCATAGTTGGGAGGCTGAGCCAGGGATCTGACGTGACCACAAGTCAAGGCCAGCCTCAGCAACCTAGCAAGGCCTTGTCTCTGAGTGAAACAGTGAGCCAGGTACAGTGGTGCACACCGGTAATCCAGTGCTCAAGAGCCGAGGCAGCAGGTTGTAGGTTTGAAGGCAGTGAATGTAACTTGGTAATACCCTGTTTCAAAATAAAAAAGGCTGGGCGGGGTGTCTAGAGGGAGAAGGCCCTGGTCAGTCCCCGGGTGTGTCTCAGGGAGAAGGCCCTGGCACTCCTCAGTACTGGGGTCAAAAAGAGGAGCAGCTGGGAACACCCAGTTGTGCAGTCCCAGGGGCCCCCACGGCACCACCTCTCTCACTGGCCTTGTGTGCCCGGGGCTCTGACGAGGCCACCCACCCTGTCCTTCCCTGCGACCCGCCTGGTGCCAGCCTCACTTCCGGGATGGCCTTGCTTCATACCATAAAGCCAGGCGCCCATCCTGGCCACCCTCTGCCCTGCTTAGTAGACTGGAGTGTGTCTGGCCGTGGGCGTGGGGAGTGCAGGTGATGGGCAGCCTCCATGTTGGCCACAGTGAGGCGTGAAAAGATTCTCGCCTGCTCCCCGCGTGGTGGGGAGTGTGGGCGCCCCTGCGCCACCGCTGGGGGCACTCGCTTGCCCACAGGGCCAGCATCTTGGCAGCATTTGTAGAGAAGCTGGCAGGAGCCTCAGAATCAGAATCAGTGTGTCTTGATAAATACGTTATTACAAAAGGGCGGTTTGTTTTGACAGATACAATGTAGCAATCAATAAAATCATATTACAAGGACTTATACACTGCTTTAAAACCCACTGCTATTTTGTGTCTCTGCCTTAAACTGTAAGATAAATCTCTCTAACTGCACAACTCCAACCTTCTGGATGTGTGGGTAGGACAGGCAGCGGCCTTCCCTGGGGGCCGGCCTGTGGTCAGGATGCACCAGGCGGGGGAAGGTCCGGACCCTGCACACCTCTGGCTGAGCGCCTCCGGATGCGGCTCATGCTTGGGCTCCTGGTTCTTGCAGCTCGGGAGGCCCAGGACCCCTGCTCATGGAGGCTCTGCACGCCTGCCCAGCCCCACAGCCTCCCTGGGCCCTGTCCTGAGCTGGCTGGGAAGCACTGGGACCCCAGCCCCAGGAATCCTAGGGTCTTCTCTAGGCGGCTCAAGAGGTCACCTCCCCCGCATGTCTTACAGACTCCAGAAAAGGGGTCCAAATGGTAAGAAAGAAGCCAAATGTCTCTGTGCCACGTGGGACACCTTGGGGACCCACTCCCAGGGGCTACAGGCCAAGGGTGGTAAGAGAAGGACACAAAGTAGAAGAGATATGATGTGCAGGACGAACACCTCATCTGAGACCTCCCAGGACAGAGCAGAGCAGACTCACACCAGGCTCCCGCGAGAGAAGCAACAGCAGGCCTCTGCCACAGAAGGGTAAACGCCCAGGAACCCGGACCAAAGGTGCCCACGCGGGCAGGAAGAGGCAGGGAGGCGGGCCCTGAGGGAGCGCCTGGAGCCCAGGCAGATAGACAGGTGATCCTGGGAGCCTCTCAGCAGGACGGCGGGTGCCGAAGGCCCATGACGCAGGGGCTCTGCATCTGGACCCGGACACCAGTGATGCTCTGTGGGCTGGAGAGAGAGGGGTCTCCTGGAGGACGGGAGCCAGGGCAGGCCTGGCCAGTGCAGTGTGAGCCTAAGAGCAAGGCTCAGCACTGAGGCTGCCCGTGTAGGGCTCCTACAGAGGCCAGCAAGGAGGCTGCCGGGTAGAGGCTCCACTGAGGACTCCAGGGTGCCCAGCAACCGCGATCACCTGCCTGCCTGCCACCTGCCTGGGCCCAGGCTCCTAGGATCGCCTGCCTGCCTGCCTGTTTGGGAGGCATAGGTGCCTGGTGTGCTCTGAACAAGCTTGGGTGTGAGTGTGGAAGTTGTTCAGGGAAGTTCGCTCCCGCCCTGCACGCCCCCGACCTGGGCCCGCGAGGAGTTCCCTGCAGGGTCTCTGCAGGGCACAGGTGACGGGCATCCAGTGGACCAAGGGGCGCTGAGGAGAAGCTGACCCACTGTGCCCTTCCCAGCACTCAGGACGATGACTCTAGCTTATGCCGGGTCCCGCGGCCGGCCGGCCGGGGAAGGGTTAAGTTTAACTCTCCTGATTCCTACTTAATATCATGCTCTCCCCCAGGGGCGGCAGCTGGAGCTGATTGCTCATCAGCAGTCTGTGTTGCTAATGGCCTGTGACAAAGGCTTGCCGGCTCCAGGCCTCACCCCCGAGAACCAATTAAGCACACTCTCCTCTCCTGTTTGCAGCACATTACAATGAAATTAAACCGAATTTAAAATCATCTTCTCCTGAAGACGGCTCTTTGCAGTAATTAATTCATGCCCCCCTTTCAACTGAATATCCATCAGGAGCCCCGTCCCACATGGCACCCACCGCCACCCAGCGGCTCCTGGGCAAGACATCAGCAAAACCCATGTGGGTCAGTTACTGTGCTTTTAGAGAATGAAAACAAAACAAAAAACCTGCTGCTTTTATCTAAAATTTAAAATAAAAAAGGTGACACAGAGCAGGTCAGGCTTCCCCAAGGACTGCTCCGAGGGCTGCCAGCGGCTCTGGACAAGACCCCCAAGTGCACTGGAGGGGCAGGGAGGGAGGTGCGTGCTACCAGGGCACATTAGCACACCAACCATGTCCTGTTGCCAACGTGGGGGTGCAGGCATGTCACCTGGACTCCTGGCCCTCCCGGCCCCTCTGACATCCTGGCTGGGTGGTGCATGCCAAGCCCGTGGGTTGTGTTCAGGGGCACTGGCCTGTTCTGGGGTCCTCAGGATTCATTCTGCCAAGCTCCGAGCGCCCCATGCACCTGCCCAGCCAGCGCCCTGACCCCTCTGCCTGGAGTGTAGCAACTGCCTGCCCGTCTGTGCTGGCTGCCCTCCTGCCCAGGGGCCTGGAGACTGAGCCCTGGGAGGAGAGGGGCAATGAGAGAGAGGGCTTGAGGCCACAGGGGGCCTCCACCTTCCCGCACCCTGCCCGCCAGCCCCAGGCCCCTAGGCTGCGGGGCTCCTCCTGGGCCCATACCCTGCACTGGCCAAGCTGAAGAAGATGACACCGGGGGTACCAGGTCTGCGTCTGGGACCATGGCCATCCCCGTGAACCCCATCCCCTCTGGTGTGCCATCCGTCTGCCCATGGGATACGCTGCCTCCATCACAGGGCAGCACACAGGCCCCTCCTTTTGGAGACCTGGCCTCAGGGGCGGTAAAACAAAGTACTCCCCACACAGCCTCAGGAGGATGGAGAGACAGGCAGAGAAAGCCACTGAACCCCTGCCCCAGGCCGGAGCTCCTGATGGCAAACAGCACCACCGCACACCTCTTCCAGTCTGGCGGCCACAGGCGGGGCAGGCCAGCGCCTCCAGAGGCGGCCGGAGGGGAGGGCAGCTGCTCTGGGCGGGCTCAGCCTCTCAGGGCAAGGGGTGTCCAGGTGGGGACGCGGCACACCACGCTGCCGAGCTCTCCAGCGGCAGAGCAGACCGACTTGTGGAGTGAGCCAATGGGGAGCCAAAGGCCTGGGCAGGAGGGCCCGCGGGCCCGGGGCGGGCTTCGTGGGGAGGTGCAGCTGGGCAGGGGTGGGGCCCGGCGGCGAGCTGGGGGGCCTGGCCTGGGCCATGTCTGTCCAGCTCCGGCTCCTCTAGGGCTGTGGGTCTGAGGCCTCCTAGGGCCGGGGCACACCAGGGGCTCCAGGAAAGCAGCCCCTGCCCCACCTCTGCCTTTGAGGAAGGTTCTGGACTCCCAGGCAGCGGCGCCCGGATTGGAACCAACGTGGCAGCCCCACCCGCCTCCGCCACGGCCCCTCAGCCCCGCTCCTTACCTGTCTTAAACCAGCCGTCGGGGGTGAATGCGTTTTTTGTTTCTTCTGGTTTGTCCCAGTACTCTCGGAAGACAGAGGGTCCCCGGACTAGCAGCTCCCCTTCTTTCTCCTCGAACCCTGGGGTCACCTGCAGGTGGGAGAGCCATGCGGGTCAGAATGGCCGCGCTCGTCTCCGGACGGGCCTCGAAGGCTCCCGCGGCCATTCTGCGGCCAGCCCTCCTGGACGCTGCACACCCCGTCACGGGTCTCTGACCAGCGCAGCCTTCCAAGGACAGCTCTGCCGCGCCGCTGCCAGCCCACGCCCGCCCTTCACCTAGGCTGCCGGCCCGCAGATCTGGAGACAGGAAGGCTGGCCTCTGAGCTCAGAGCGCAGCTCACACAGCCACGTGTCTAGTCCAGGGGCTGTGCCCGGTCCCATCCCAGGGCTCCTCCTGCCAGGGCTCTGGAGCGGCTCCATGCTGCAGCTCCCAGGGAGGTCCTTCAGGGCCTGATGGCTGCTTAGTGACCACTAAAGGAGGGAGACTCCAAGATAGACACGAGGCACCGAGAACGTTCCAGAACCTCCAGATTTGTTCTGTACCCAGGAACTTGCAAGGACTGAATTTCAGCGTTTCCTACTGTGACCATAAAGAGGGGCAGGCGGGAGGCTGGGGGGGCTTCCTGCAATCCCAGGAGCGGACACCCCCAAGAAGATGCAGAGGCCTTGGGCGGAGAGGCCCTCTTGCGAGGCTCTGTGCCATCCTCCTGTTTCAGCCTCCCGAGCGCTGGGATTACAAGTGTGTGCCAATACACCCGGCTTGGTGGACGTTTCTTAAGGGAAGAATCATTACCCCTCCCTTCTTAAAAAAATCAGGCACCTTTTGAAATAGGCTGCAAAAATGTATAACTCACTGATCAGATGCTGGGAATGACACGGCCCTGAGCCCTCTTGCCTTTTCCTCAAGCTAAACCACGTTCGCTAAATAAACATGGAGCTCCCTGATCTCCACTGGGGCCTCTGCCTATCCACCATCCGGGCAGACTGGCCGCTGGGGGGTCTGCCTGTGGCAAGCGGCACAGCATGCTGGACTCGAGAAGCCAACAGTGAGGCTCCTGGGGAGGCAGGCATGAGGGCACACCTGAGCCAGCAGGAACCGGCCACGGTCAAGGCTGCAAGCCAGGCGCAGCACCTGTGACATTCAGAATGTCTGGGAGACAATGTGAACTCACTCAGCGCCCAGAGAACCAGGAACACCGCGCCCATGGAAAAGGGCGGGTGGAGATGGCACTTTGTTGGGCTCACCCGGCAAAGACTCTTTTGTGTGTGTGTGGGGGTACTGGGGATGGAACCCCGAGGCATTCTACCTCTGAGCTTGCCCCAGCCCTATTTTTATTCTTTACTATTATTATTATTGTTATTATTATTATTATTATTATTATTATTATTATTATTTTTGGTGGTACTAGAGGTGGAACCCAGGGGCTTTTCTACCTCTGGGTTATACTCCCAAACCTATTTTATACTTTATTTGGAAACAGGGTCTCACTAAGTTGCTGAGAGCCTCATAAGTAGCTGAGGCTGGCTTCGAACCTGTGCGATTCTCCTGTCTCAGCCTCCCAAGCGCAGGGATTACAAGCGTGTGCCACCGCGCCCGGCTTCACCTGGCAAAGACTTTAAAGCACACATTACTCAGAGGCTTCAAAAATTAAGGACAAGAACTCTGGAAATAAATTAAAAACTAGTAAGTCTTAGCAAAGAAATAGAAGATATAAAGCAGAACCAGCTGGGAATTTTATACCTGAAAAATACAATGTTGGAAATAAGACGAAGTCATGCTGGCTCAACAGCAGGATAAGCATCACAAAGAAAAGAGACCAAGCCGGAAGCCAGAGCAGCAGGAACCGCCTGGCCAGCAGAGACCACGGGGGGCCAGCACCCACAGGCCAACCTGGACTAAAGGGCAGAGAGTTAGCTGCAGGGAGATGTTAGATAAAATCTCGTGAAAACAGAAACTCCTGGACTCAAGAATCTCTTAGAGCCCCAGACAGGACAAATCAAAATAAGTATAGGTAAAAAGCTGGGCGTGGTGGCACACGCTTGTAATCGCAGTACTTGGGAGGCTGAGACTTAAGGATCTCAGGTTCATGGCCAGCCTCAGCTACTTAGTGAGGTCCTCTGCAACATGAGACCCTGTTCAAAATAAAAAAATAAAACAGGGCTGGGGAAGGTAGAATGCTCCTGGGTTCAATTCCCAGCACAATAATTTTTTTTTTTTTTAGCTGGGCATGGTGGCACACGCTTATAATGTCTGCACTTGGGAGGCGGAGACAGGAGGATCGCGCAGGTTCGAAGCCAGCCTCACTGTCTTAAGAGACTCTGTTTCCAAATAAAAATATAGAAAATAGGTCTGGGAGTGTAGCCCGGAGGTAGAAGGGTTTCCAGGAACCCTAGTACCACCAAAAAAAAAATTTTTTTTTTGTACTCAGGACTGAACCCAGGGGTGCTTTACTACTGAGCTGTACCCCCCATCCTTTTTTTTTTCTTAAATTTTGAAAGAGTTGTTGTAGCGCCTGGTGTGATGGCGCACACTTGTAATCCCCACGCTTGGGAGGCGGAGACAGGAGGACTGCGTAGGTTCGAAGCCAGCCGCGCTGGCTTAAGAGACCCTGTTTCCAAATAAAAAGTATAAAATAGGTCTGGGAGTGTAGCCCGGAGGTAGAAGGGCTTCCAGGAACCCCAGTACCACAAATATAAATAAATAAATAAATAAATAAATAAATAAATAAATAAGAAAGAAAGAAAAAAAAAAAAAAGAAAGAGTTTTTGTGGCTGGCTTCAAACCTGTGACCCTTCTGGCTCAGCCTCCCAAGTGGTGAGTTACAGGCATGCGCCACCATGCTCAGCACCTGCAGCCATGTGTGTGTGTGTGTGTGTGTGTACACACACACATATATATACACACACACATATACATACATACATACATACTTGTTTTTGTGGTGCTGGGGATAGAACCCAGGGGATTTCTATTCACCGGCTAAATCCCAGACCTATTTTATATTTTATTTGGAAATGGGGTTCCACTAAGTAGCTGAGGCTGGCTTTGAACCTGCGCAATCCTCCTGTCTCAGCCTCCCGAGTGCTGGGATTACAAGTGTGCGCCACCACGCCCGGCTCCATATTTTTCTTTTGAGACAGATCTTGCTAAGTTGTTTAGGCTGGTCTCGAACCTGTGATACTCCGGCCTCAGCCTCCTGACTTTCTGGGATTATGGCATGTGCTGTCACTCCTGGCTTTAATATATTTTGCAGAACTGGTGATAAAATCCAGGGGCATTCTATCTCCGTGCTATAATCTCAGCCCTATTTTTATTCTTTATTTAAGTTGTAGAGGGCCTCACTAAGTAGCTGAGGCTGTCTGAGAACCACAATCCTCCTATCTCAGCCTACAAAGTCCTGGGATTACAAGCCATACAAGCCACGCCTGACTGTAGTAATATTTTTAAAGTATTGAAAGAAAATAATTATCAACCCAGAATTTCAAGTCCAGTGAAACCATCTTGCAGGAATAAAGATAAAATAAGGACATTTTTAGATACAGAAAACAAGACAAAGTGCTGTGAGCAGGCCTGACCTCCAGAGATGACCAGCAGGAGACCAGGGGTTGGCACCGTGGACTCGTCCTCCCCCTGAGTTCTCCAGAATGTACTGATGGCAAGGTCGCAGTACTGTCTCCTGGAGTTCACACAGGGAGCTGCCACGCGCTCACACATGGAGGTGACCTGGCCACGTGGGGGAGGCTCCACTGTCCTCTGAGGGGCCAACAAGCTGGTCCTAAGCAGGTGGGAAAACCAAGTGTGTAGGCTGTAGTGCTTGGAACAACTACCAGACAAGCGACAAAGGCACATGGTAAAGAAAACAACAAAACTCAGTAGCGAGTGACTGAAGAACAGAACACCCATCCCAAAGGAAGAGTAAAGGAGAAGCTGAGGGTGGAAACCAAGGCCAGCGGCAAGCAGGAGACACGACGGTCGGCACGGGCCCGCGCCTCGCCGAGTCCACTAAACTAAGTGGTCTAAGAGCCAGCTAAAAGACAGCGGACAGTGGACTAAGGAGGCCCACGGCCCAGCGATGCCGGCTCCAAGAAGCGACTTCACATGCAAGCAGGGCAGGCGAGGGCACACACACCAACCAGAAGTGGGACTGGCTGCACTTAAGCCACAAAAATAAACCTGACAACAGGGCGGCTGCCAGAGGCACTGCACGTTAGTAAAGGGCCGAGCCACCCAGAAGATATAACAGTGCTACGTGGGCACATATCAATCAAGACCTTCGGAGTACAGAAGGAAAAAGCTGAAAGCAAAAAGAAACCACAAGTCGGGCGTGGTGGAGCACACTTGTAATCCCAGTACTTGGAGGCCAAGAGGAGGATAGCAGTTGGTGGTCAGTCTCTGCCACTTAATGAGGCCCTGTTTTATTAATTAATTAATTTATTTATTTATTTTGGTGGTGGTACTGGGGGTGGAACCCAGAGGCTTACTCCGGGCTATACTCCCAGACCTATTTTATATTTTATTAGAAACAGGGTCTCACTAAGTTCCTGAGAGCCTCACTAAGTAGCTGAGGCTGGCTTCGAACCTGTGCAATCCTCCTGTCTCAGCCTCCCAAGCGCAGAGATTACAAGCGTGTGCCACCACGCCCGGCTATTGAGGCCCTGTTTTAAAATAAAGAATAAAAAATAGGGCTGGGGGTGTAGCTCGTAGGTAGAATGCCCCTGGGTTCCATCCCCAGTACCACAAAAAAAAAAAAAAAAAAAAGCCAGTGTGAGAATTCAGACTCCTGACTTGGAGCAGAACGAGCAGTAAGGACCCGGGAGGCCTGCTCAGCGCCGGCCAGCACCAGTCCTGACGTGTGCACAACGGAACACGCTCCTTTCAACACAATTTGGGCCAGAATGTTCACAGCCCAAACGGGCTCCGGCCTGGCTGGAGGTGCTCGGCTGCGGGGAGGAGCGCGCTCCGGGGCTCGCAGCGCGGGGGAGTCCTGGAGGCGTGGTCCTCAGCGGGGCACACGACGGTCTCAGGTGGCAGTCTCCTCAGATCCTGACTGTGGTGGGAGGCAGGAGTCGAAAGATGTGCTAAAACTCATAAAACCATAGACCCGAAGAGCCAGTTTCACTGTGTGCCTCTAACCTGCGCAGGAGAGAGCGGCTCCCCACAGCCCGGCAGCGCCACCTATACCCGCTGCACAGCTGAGGCGGGAACCCAGAGCCACTCGACCTCCTGTTGGCCGGAGGTCCTGCCGGAGGACCTGTGGGGGGAACGGCCATCCAGGCTGAGCTCCCCCTGCAGAGGTGCCCTGGCCCCAACGGCACTGGAATGTTCCAGAACATGCCGCCTCTAGGTATCAGCCCCTCCTGTGGTGCCCCCTCCCTGCCGAGGCGCCCGCCCGGGGTGGGGCTGCGCGTCTTCCTGTCTGAAGTGTGTCTCAGGAAGGCGCTCCACAGACAGACGCGATCGGAGACGCACAGTGTGATTACATGGAGCCGGCAGTTCGCTGCCGCAGCAGGTGCAAAGCAACGACAGGTCATTTTAATTTACGACAAATACTCCCTGCCCCACACACCCTCTCTCTGGCAATGTTTCCGCTACTCCTGCAGAACAGGTGTCCCTGGGGCCCAGCCACCGGCTGCGGACACCCGGGAGGGGGCGCTGTGCGGGCTGGGCCTGGCTAGAAGGCCCCCTTGGTCCTTCAGGAGGGCTGTGTCCCTGGCCCAGCACTGCCTGGTAGGCAGTGCCCTGGGGCGAGCAGTGTGGAGAGGAGGGCACTGCCTCTTCTCACAGCCCAGCAGCCAGCACCTCGAGACATGCGAGGTTCAGAGTGTGACCAATGGCCCTGGCTGGCAGTCCCAGGCCGAGGGTGGTCGGGGAGCCCACACACGTTCAGGCACCACCTCGCCCACGGGCCGGACGGGCCGCCCTCTAGCAACCTCAGGTGTCAGGGGCGGCCAAGGCCGAGAGAGGGGCACGGACACCTGCGTGGCGCCTCTGCGGGCACGGGGTCTGCGGGGAACTGGAGCCCTGGTACATGGGGTGCGGTGTGGTGGGGGCAGCCCGCGGGGGCACTCCCAGCCCTCCTACCTGAAGCCTGCTCACGGTTACACGTGCCACAGAGGCTGGAGGAGGCTTTCCTCCCGGTCAGCAGTCAGCGTCCCGGGGCCCAGCCTTTCTTAACTTAAGGTCTCTTAGAGCAGCAGGTTTTAGCCTTTCAAGTCCTCACTGCGTAGACAACGTCCCTCCACACATGCACCCGCGAGGGTTTCAGAGTGAGGTACGCAGCCGCAGCGAGCCACCCTGATGTCAGCAGAGGGGCACGCGAGCGCTCTGGCTGGTGGGCGCCCGCCAGCTGATTCCCAGTAGACCCCTCCCCAGGGCTGCCGTGTGCTTCCCCAGGCATCTCCTCAGCAAGGCCACAGGGACGCCTCTGAGTCCCATGCAGGGGCCGTCCCAAGCCCGGACAGGACCCAGCAGAGACCCGTGGGCACAGCCCATCGCCCCAGCAGCTGCCCGTGCCCACATGGTGGCACTACCTTCGTGCCCCTTTCGTCTCCCTCTGCGTGGATGGCGTAGGGGTGGCCCTCTTTCTGCAGGCTTTCTGAGACAATGCGCACCTCAACTCCAGGCAGCGGGGTCCCCACAGAGCCTGCAGAGGGGAGAAACACAGGCAAAGAAGGCAGGCGTTAGAAGGCTCCGAGAGGGCTGCACCCCGGGGCCAGTGGGCGTCCTGTGCACAGGACGCGCAGGGGCCCTGGGAAGGTCGGGAGCGGAGGGCGTGTGCTTGAGCCCGGCCGTGCCCGTGAGGCTGCCCGGCAGCAGTGGCAAATGAACAGGGGCTTCCTGTGGGCCAGGCAGGCTGGGGTGCTTCCCGCCAGGCTGTCCAAGTGGCCGCAGGAGGCTGCCCGGCCACTGAGGCAGACGCTTCATGCCTGCCTGGCCATGGCGTCCTGGCCCCTCAGTGGGACAGGCCAGGGCTGTCAGGATGCGGGGGCAGATGTGCGCTGGACCCAGGCTGAAGCAGGGTCTGCAGTGCATGTATTAGGCACCAGTGGTTTGTTCAGTACCGCTGTGCAGCTAAGACCACACCTGACACCTGCAAAGGGAGCTGGCACCCAGGGAGCAAGAATGTCTCCAGGGCTGCAAGCACGGCGCACCCTGCCCAGCGCTGGAGGGCACCGAGGCAGTGCCACTGTGCCAGCGGGGCCGGTCTCAGGGTGACCCTGGGCCATGTCACAGCCAGCACGTGGACAGAGGTGGTCCAGCACGGGGTCCAGGCTCGAGAGTCCACTGGATGGCTCCAGGGCTTATATTTCTGCCAAAGTCTGTGTGATCTGTCATGGGCCGAGGTCCCAGAACAGCTAATCGGCAGACTTCTCACAGTCCACCCAGAGTCCTGGTCCACACGCCAGGCGAGGCCCATGTCTCCGGTCCTTAGGCCGCGTCAGTGTGCGGTCCTTGAAAGGCGCGGCAGCCAGCTGGGGACCCTCTCCTGCGCCCTGTGACCCTGGGTCAGGAGGGAGGCCTCTGGGTCTACTGCCCTGCACTGGAGCACCCTCCACTGCGCCTCCTGGTCCTGCCCCTGCCTCCGCACCAAGGTTGGGCAGCCTGCCCCTGGCCTCTCCTCCTCTGCGCTTGGGCTCTGGCCGCCACTGCACTCCCCCTTGCATGGGAGTCTGAGTCTGCTCTGACACTTGGGTGCAGTGTGACGGGTACAGCTGTGCAATGCCTGGGCTTGGTCTCCTGTGTCTTGGAGCGGAGGGGCTGACCTGAGGGCGCTCCTAGAGCAGGGCACCGCCACAGCCAGCGCTGCAGGGTAGGTCTGGGCTGGCCCTGCCGCCTCGCTCTCCTGTGGGTGAGGTGCTCTTACCTGCAGCTCTGGTCTGCAGTTGGCTTGGGATTCTGCTCCCGTGCTGTGGGACCAGCCAGAGGGTGTGTTCTGGAGGGGCCTCACCCCCCCATGGGGACAGACCAGGGGATGCAGGAGCCTCGGTCTGGTTTCAGGCCCACTTCACCCCGCCAGATGGCAGCAGTGCAGTGGAGGAGCTGGCGCCATGTGCCGCCAGGCGCAGCGGTGACACGCGGCCAAACTGGCTGTGCTGGGGCAGCCCGTGCGGGTGGTATTCCAGCCCGAGGCCGCCTCCTCTCTCTATGGTCATACAGCTCTCTCATGGTGGCTGGGGTCTCACAGCGATGAGCTGTGTCCTTCTGCTCGGTCCACCAAACAGTGACCTCCGGCACGCAGCAAACAGTGGCTTCCCAGCCCTGCTGCCCACTGGCTCCAGGGCCCCTTCCACAGTGCCATGCCTGGGCCCTGCAGTCCCCCGGCGGCCCCCGCCCTGGGCCTGGGGCCATCAGAAAGTTAAAGGAACTACCAGAGTCAACACACTGTGAAAGGTGAGCTGAGGACCAGCTGGCTTCAAGATCCAGCCGGAGCCACAGAGATGGCCCTGAGGGACAGGGCGTGCCGGGACACCACCGCCCCGAGGAGCCACTCACACGGGACCCACACCCCACGGAGCGACCCGGGTGCTGGAGGATGGGGCTGGGGCAGTGCGGCCACCCTGGGAAGCAGGAGTTTCCCAGGACCCAGCGAGCCCATGCGAGGTGTGCAGGAGAGAAACAGCCACGCCCACGCGGAATGCCTGCCTCCCTCGTCCCGGTGGGGCCAGGAGGGGAGGAAAGCAGCCGTGGGGCTGCCCATACCTGGCACGCGGGCGCCAGTCACGGGGTTGGACAGGGCCATGCCGATCTCAGTCATGCCGTAGCGCTCCAGCAGTGTGTGGCCCGTGGCACTTCTCCACTTCTCCAGCACGGGGACGGGCAGGGCCGCCGAGCCCGACACCATCAGCCTGGATGACGGAACCGGCTCAGCTTCAAAGGCGCCGCAAAGCCTCGCTTCCCACGCACAGCAGCACAGGCACAAGCGTTTTCCTTCAGAACCTACCTGCTCTCTACACACACACACACACACACGCGCGCGCGCACGCTTGCACAGAGAGTGTGTGAGAGACAGAGTACGCGTGAGTGAGCGAGAGACAGAGACAGCATTGCAGCCGGAGCTGGTGAGGGCCTGTGGCAGCGGCCAGGAAAACACCCGCCGGCCTCCCACCATCTTGCCCTCGCCCTCGTTCTCTGCGTGCTGAGCCCTCCCGACCCTGTCCTGCTCAGGGGCTGAGCGCTCTGATAGTCGCTTCAGAGGCCAGGGGCCAGGCCACCAGACAATCAGACACAGGTTCTGGTTTGGTCAGAGCATCTTCACAGGAAAGGAGCCAAGGAGTGGGGGCGAGGCGAGAATGTGCTGACAGTTGCCTCAGCTGTTCCACGTCCCCCCAGGAGGGCAGGGGTCCCTCTGCACTCCGCCTGGAGTGCGGGGGGGGGGGAATGCACACGGGCTATGACTGGATTTTTTTTTTTTCAGTACTGGGGACTGAACCCAGGGGCATCTACCTCCCAGCTACACCTCCAGCCTGAATTTTTTTTTTTTTGGTGGTACTGGGGTTCCTGGAAACCCTTTTACCTCTGGGCTACACTCCCAGACCTATTTTATACTTTTTTATATTTGGAAACAGGGTCTCTTAAGCCAGCGCGGCTGGCTTCAAACCTGCACGATCCTATCTCTACCTCCCAAGTGTGGGGATTACAAGCGTGCACCACCATGCCTGGTCCAGACCTATTTTTTATATTATTTTTATTTGGAAACAGGGTCTCTTAAGCCAGTGAGGCTGACTTCAAACCTGCGTGATCCTGTCTCCGCCTCACAAGCACGGGGATTACAAGCGTGCGCCACCACACCCGGCCCAGCCTGAGTTTTTTATTCTTTTTTTTTTTTTTTGCAGGTCTAGGAATGGAACCCAGGAACATTTGACCTCCAAGCTACACCCCCTGCCCTAATTTTTATTCATTTTGAAACAGGGTCTCACTGAGTTGCAAACGGCCTCACTAAGTAGCTGAGGCTGTCTACAAACCATGATCCTCCTGTCTCAGCCTTCCCAATGCTGGGATTATAAGCGTGCACCACCACGCCCAATTGTATGCTTGGAATTTTATTTCATTCTTTTGGTCTTGAGGATTAAACCCAGGGCTTCCCACGGGCTGAACAGGTCTGTACCGCTGAGCTGCACACCCAGCCCCAATTCTTGGAGTTTTACATTCAAGTTGTTCTCTTGGTCCACTTCTATGTGTATGTGCCTGTCACCTCTCCCTCTGCAAACAGGAAAGGTATCCACCTTGTCTGTCTCGCAGAAAATCCCACCATATCCCTGCTACACACGTATACATATGCTTTCTCATTAGGGACTCATACCTCAGCAGTGTTGGGAAATAAACACAGCCACGAGCCTGCAGGACAACGCAGCAAACCTCACAGGACTCAGCTCTGCACGGAGGAGAGCCACCCACAGGGAGCAGGCGGCAGGTGCAGCCGGACAGAGCCCGGGGCCCGCTCACTGTCCTCGCCCACTTCCTCCACCACCACGCACGGCCGAGACATGGGGAGAAAGATATGAGCCAGAGAGATGGGAGACACGCTGAGAGAAGGTGGACAGGCGGGGAGACAGATACACAGACAGACAGACAGACAGACAGAGACAGATGAGAGACAGAGAAGACGGGCAGAGAGAGAGGGAGAGGAGGGATGGAGAGAGAGAGAGATGGAGAGGCAGAAAGATGGAGAGAGAGAGTGATGGAGAGGCAGACGCAGAGAAGGGACAGGGGCTCCAATGGTGGAGACGGGACAGGCAGAGGGGTGAGGAACAGAGGGACAGAGGCAGTGCAGAAGCCAGCAGGGCAGTGTGCGACCACGGGTTAAGGCGCGCGTGCTCTCTGCGGTGCACGGGTGGCCTCAGGAGTGAGGACCCTGGGCCGCCAGGCCTTCCTGGATGAGAGTGGGCTCTCTACGCTTACCTAATCTTCTCTTCACAAACTGCATGCACGAAATCCTGGACGTGGGGTTGAGTGAAGTGTTTGTTGTAGTAATCTATCAATTTGGTGTATATTGTAGGAACTGCCATGAAGACATTAATCCGCGGAATTTCGGAACTCAAGAACTTTTCCCAAACCTAAAGAGAGAAAAGAAAGCACACGGTAAAAGCAGGGAGCTCCCTGGCACATGCCGGAGCACGGCCCTTCAGCAGGGAGCTCCCTGGGCACATGCCGGAGCACGGCCCTTCAGCAGGGAGCTCCCTGGCACATGCCGGAGCACAGCCCTTCAGCAGGGAGCTCCCTGGCACATGCCGGAGCACGGCCCTTCAGCAGGGAGCTCCTGGGCACATGCCGGAGCACAGCCCTTCCCGGAGCCTTCCTGGCAGCCAGGCCGCAGGCCCCGGGGCTGCCGCCTCACGGGAGCCTGGCCAGGAGGGGACAGCCAGTAAGAGGGGCATCAGGCTGCGCTCTCCCGGCCACTGCCAAGGAAGGGCAGTGTGCACTGGGCGGGGACTGGGCAGCGGGGCCACCGGCGCCTGAGGTCAGCACGGTGCCCAGCGCCGACACACGGTCAGTCTTCGGCTTCACCAAAAGCCTCCTGTGACTTCGCTTTCTACTGTATAATAGCTTCATGACACACTTGTAATCCCAGTCCTTGGAGGCTGAGACAGGAGGATCACAGGTTCACACCCGCCTTAGCCACTTAGTGAAGCCCTCTGCAATTTAGTGAGACCCTGTTTTAAAATAAAGAACAAAAAATAGGGCTGGGTTCCATTCCTAATACTGCAAAAAAAAAAAAAAAAAAAAAGTTTGGGAGTAGAGCTCAAAGTTAGATCCACCCCCTGGGTTCATCCCCAATACCACAAAATAAGTAAAACAAAGCAGGCGCGGCACCAGGTGAGGGAGCCCAGGTGACGAGGTGCAGCAGGGGACAGCCCGAGCCTCCAGGATCCCTGCGCCCCTCGGCTTGGGTTCCCCCGACACACGGCGCGCAGCTGGCCCGTGGCCTCAGGCGCTCAGGGTCTGCGAGCCTGCCTGCCTCGACTCACCTGCTGAGCGCTGAACTCGGGCAGCATCACGCAGGTGGCCCCCACCCAGAGCGGACACAGCAGCTTGTTGACCACACCGTGGACGTGGTGCAGCGGGAGGACGTGGAGGATCACATCGTCCTTTGTCCACGCCCAGGTGCGCACCAGCCCCGTCACCTGCAGAGGAGAGCGGGGCCTGAGAACGCTGCGGGCTGGGGACGTGGCGCCAGCAGACGAGCCCAGAGTGCCTGAGGTGGCGGCGGCCAGCTGTCTGTCGTCCCTCCTGCTAGCAGCTCCTACGAGGGAGAAGTGACAGAGGCTGCGGGTGACTGGGATGACGCCAGTTGGGGCTCAGCGATGCTGCCTAGTGCGGAGGGCTTGCGGACATCCAGTGGGTATTGTGGTGTCGGCACACAGCCAGCTGATGCCTAGGGGTGCAGGTCCCGGCAGAGGTCAGGCCAGCATCGCCACCCGCCAAGCTCAGCAGGGTCGCCTGTCACCACCGCTCCGCTCGCGGCTATGGGAGCAAGGTCAGGCTTCGGGGTGTGTCCAAAGCTCTAAGCAAGAGGCCGCAGGCCCTGGAGCCCCATCCCGCCACAGCAAGGACACGCCCCTCCCGGAGCAGGGTGCTCACCCTGGCGCCCCGGCTGGCGGCCAAGGGAAGCTCTCCGCGAGGCACACGTGGTGGGGAGGGCACAGGCCGACTCTGCCCCCCCAGCCCCGCTCTGGCTTTATTGCTCCTCCTGCTGAGCGACTCCATGTGCACATGGATGAGTCAAGGAGGAGGCCCTGGAGGAGGAGCTCCACCGTGGCGCAGGGCACGCTACACACAGCGATGCCCTGGGCGGCAACAGAGGCAGTCCCGGCTCGCAGGTGGCAAATAAACCCATCTTAGACCCAATCATGTCCTCGCTGTGTGGCTGGCCTCTGAAAACACCTCCTCACCACCCAGTGCGCCCGCTGTCCTCCACAGCCCTGGCAGGCTTCCCTCGGGCCCCAAGCCCCCACACCCAGTGCTTGCTGTGCTGCTCTGGCAAGCGAGGCCAAGGCCACAGGCTCCACACCTCCGTCCTGGTGAGTTTTTCATGCAGTCTGCAGGGCGGTAACAGCTGTGAACGACCCTCCAGACAGGGAAAGGGACAGGCTAGCCCTGGGAAGTCCCAGGACCTGGCCCAGACTGGCTGCAACTGACGGGGGGGAGGGACGCGCCACAGGACACGCCACTCACCACGGCTGCGAGGTTGCGGTGGGTGCTCAGCACGCCCTTGGGGCTGCCTGTGGTCCCACTGGTGTAGAAGATCATGGCGCCCCGGTCTCGCCACTCCCGCTCCGGCACCTGGCCCTCTGCCGGCTCCTCAGCTGCCCCATGGTAGACGGCAGGCGTGAGGGGCAGCAGGGGCAGCCCCAGCCTCCTGACCACCGGGCTCACCAGCTCCACGTACTCGGGGCCAGCCAGCACCACGGAGCTCCGGGAGTCCCGGATGAAGTACTCCAGCTGGGCCGCTGGGTGCTTCCTGTAGAGAGGGACGGCGATGCCGCCGCTCATCCACGCAGCCCACTGGGCCACCACGTAGGAGACGTCATTGGCGCACAGGAAGGCCACCCTCTCCTCACGGAGGTCCCTGTCCATGCAGCCACGGAGCTGCCAGAGCTCCTGGGCCAGGCGGAGGCTGTGGTGATAAAGGTCCCTGTAGGTGTGGTGGCCGTGCTGGTCCACAAGGGCAGTTCTGTCTCCAAAGGCCAGGGCTCGGGTGAACACAGGGGCTGTCCTGTCTGTGGGGCTCCTGGGGGCCGTGTGCAGGAGGTGGCTTCCTCTGCCTCTCCTGGGAGCCAGCCGCCAGGAGGCCCAGGCACAGACCAGGTGCCGGGAGGGCAGGTGCGCGCGAGGCAGCAGGATGCTGACAGACATCTTCCCGGAGCCACGGCTGTGCTGAAGAGGGGGTGTGCACGCAGGTCAGTGATGGTCACGTCTACTCCAGCGTGGCCACCTCAAATTTTAAAAGGGCCAGTGGCTAGCACCCGCAAAGCTGGGACAGGAGGACTGCAGGTTGGAGGCTGGCCTCAGCAGCCTAGCGAGGCCCTCAGCAATTGAGACTGTTTCAAAACAATAAAGTACAATAAGGCTGGACATATCTCAAAGGTAGAATACCCTTGGTTCAATCCTAACACTACACACACAGTCTTGCCAAGTTGCTAAGGCTGGCCTCCAACCTGTGATCCCAGTCTCAGCCTCCCGAGTACTGGGATCACAGGTGTGCACCGCTACAGCCAGTCATCTTTGGACATTAAATGTCTCATATCTCAGCTTGTCATTTAACCTCCTTGATTCAAGGGTTTCAAAACCATACAGGATTCTAAAACCATGAAATAAACTAGGTAAAACCAAAGAGAAGCTCATAAAGTTTAACTCATTTAAGGTAAATCCTGAAAAATGGGTTTTGGAAATCCAAGCCTGGAAAACTGCTGGGTAGGAGGCGCCCTTGCCACCGGTGAGCTGCATCGGAGACCAGCACGCGGTGCACACCAGGGCCTCCCTCCAACCTGTGCGCCACCACGCCGTCATCCCTGGACTCTGAATGCCCAGCGTCCCAGCGTTTGGAACATTGACCGGCAGGCTTGGGTGGGGCAGGCCTACGTGGCTGGCTGGGGCCCGCGTTTCCTGGGTTGAAGATCACACTCCCCTCTCCTCAGTCATGGTCACCAGATGATGAGCAACATCGCCAGCAAAGGAGGCTCCTGGGCAGGGCGGCCCCACGGCACAGCTGTGCCCTCCAGGGCAGGCATGGGAGGGCAGCACAGGTCCACCCTGCTTCTGCAGGAGCACGGCCCACGACAGAGGAGGGGCCCCACCCCACGACCTGAAAGCAAAGGCTCCTCAATGCTGGCGCCCCTCCCCCGCTCTGCACCCTCCTCTGCAGCTCCTTCCTCCTGGCCTCTGCAGGAGGCTACTCTGCCCTCTCCCTCCTGGGGAGCTCCCTGGCTCTGCTGTCCCCCACCTGGCAATCATGGTGGCTCATGGTCAGAGCAGCGCCCCCAGCCATGTTGGTCCTAGAGGACTGTTTTCTGGTACCGGGAATTGAACCTTTATTTTAAATTTTAAAACAGGGTCTCACTAAGTTGCCGAGGCTGGCCTTGAACCTGTGACCCCCATCTCAGCCTCCCAAGTACTGAGGTTATGGACGTGCACCACCACGCCGGGCTCCTGAATCTCTCTTGAGCATGAACACGACCCTGCCCTTTTACACTGCCCCACTGCCTTAAGTGAGCCTCATGCGCTCCACCATCCCCGCTTCCAAAGCTTCCTCCTTGGAAGCAGAGACTGAGCAAGAGTGATGGCGGCCCTGTGGGGTTTATTTCTGGGAGACTGCTGCCTGGTAACTTTTCGATAGTGATGATAGCGCTTAATCTATCACAGTGTCTCGTCTTTCCTCCTTCAATCACGGGGTTCAGTGGGCATGGCAACCAAGCATAGCCCTATTTCACCCACATGTCCGAAGCTGCTGGGCTCCTCAGTCTGACGGGAGCTCCCACCCAGGCATCTTCTCCAGCACATGCGAGGAGACAGACACCACCTGCGTCTGCAGGGAAGGAACCACCCGACCTAGACGCCACGTGGCCCGGAAGCTTCCTACCTGCTCCCACACGGGTGCCAGGCCAAGCCGGGACCCCTGAACACCAGACCCTGGGGAGAGGCCAGCAACAGGCACCTGTGCCACAGCCGGCTTGGGTGTAAGCAAAAAAATATGACCTTTTCTGTACAGTTCTAAGGTCATATAGAAACTGGCCAGTATTAATTGACTGACGGTAGCCTAGGAATCCATCCTGTGACTTTCTGGCACGTGTCTGTACACCCCACTATCAGAAGCATAGGTTTTCTATTTCTCTTTTGTTCTAAAGAAAAACCTTGCCCAGTGGGAAACTAGACACCTGGATTCGACTGTGGGGTCTCACCCAGCCAGTGGGGTGGCACCGCGGGGCGTGTCAAGAGGATAAAAAGGAGTCCCAACTGCCCGCGATGTGCCTGCCCCCATTCATGGGGTGTGTGCACCTTTCTGCACAGAAGTGAAGTGCCTTGCCGAGTCACTCTGGAGTTCATGGGTATTAGTCAACACTCCCCTACGATCTGTTTCTTCATGGGCAACACTTCCCCTGGGCACAACAGCCGGCCTTCCACAGGTGGCACCGTGAGCCTCAGAAGGAGCAGGACGGTGGTGTCCCTGCGTCCCCCTCTCCAGCTCCCTGTCCCCATCGCCTGCCCTGTGTCCCCAGGGCCCCTCTTGCTCTGTCCCCTGTGGCAGCTGGGCACCAACACAGCTAACCAGGAGCAGAAGAGCAAGCGTGGGGTCTCTTGGCCCAGCCAGGGCAGAATCGGCGGGGCTGAGACGCAGGGTAGCCACCAGGACACAGGTGCCAGGAGCCCAGCAGGCAGAGACACCATAAGGAGACGCCCAGGCAGGAGGGGTCCTGAAGGGCCATCCTGGGCCTGAAGGTGAGCAGGAGCAGGAAGGGGCGTGGAGCGCACACCGGCTGGGCGCCTTCCTTCTGATAAGCACAGCCAGAGTCCTCCAGAGGCGTCATTTGTTCCTAGTCAAACACACAGGAAACAGGCCACTCCCATCTAACCAGTCCTGGCGCCCTGGCCCTGCACCGCAGCCAGAAGTTGCACCAGTGCAGAGCTCCACTCTTCAGGCCGTCTGGGTCAGAGCCCGCCCCGCACAAGCCAGGCCACGTCCACTGCCAGCGCACCTCCTCGGCCTGGGACAGCAGCTCCCTCCCGGGGCGCCCGCCTTCGGCCCCAGCCCCAGCTTGAGGCGACATTCCTGCTGACCCGCCTGACTTCTCCTCCTCACACCTGCCCTCGGCACTCAGGGCAGCCTGGGTTGAGGTAGGACAGAGGAATCCAAATATCAGGTAGTAATGAGACAAATTAGGAAGGAGGGAAATACAGTTTTATATTAAAAATGGGTCGAAATTCCAACAGAGACCCCTTTATTGCACATTTATAAAACACATATAGTTTATATTAAAAATAGGAGAAATTCCAATAAAGAGGACTCCAAAAATACAGTTTTACAATCTGGAGAATCTGCCAGGCGCGGTGGCGCACGCTTGTAATCCCCGCGCTTAGGAGGCTGAGACAGGAGGATCGTGCAGGGTCGAAGCCAGCCTCAGCTACTTAGTGAGGCTCTCAGCAACTTAGAGAGATCCTGTTTCCAAATAAAACATAAAATAGGTCTGGGAGTATAGCCTGGAGGTAGAAAAGCCCCTGGGTTCCACCCCCAGTACCACCCCCCCAAAAAAATCTGGAGAATTCATAATCTCTAACTCCACCCTACAAGGTATGTTCAATTTTAGGCTGAAGCCCCCACGAGCCCACACACTTAATCACAAAGGTCCCTAGCCCCACCTGAGAGTCTTAGTAAACAGGATCCTAATGGAGGGACAAGAGCAGACATCACCCATGCCCCAAACCAGAAGATTAAGACAAGTCCAGACCTCCACACCTGCTCTGCGACCCTACCCACTCCCTCATGGGGTTCTATAAAAGAACTGTAAAAGCCACAAAGACTCTTGCCTTTGAACTGGTATCCCTCACTTTCCTAAATAAGCCTCTGTCTCTTCTGCCACACAAACCAAGAACCCCACGGTGTCACCACGCTTAGTCAGAAGTGAAGAATGAAGTGTGAACAAGGTGCGGTGCCCTTAGGACCCGGAGTCACAGGCACAGCTCTCTCCAACTGCTCCAGAAGGCTCTAAATACCAAAACTCCCGGTCAGACCACACGGCCCTCTGGTGGGCACTTTGAGCCCCATGAAGGTCGAACCTTTTCTGTCCGGAAGGTGCAGTTAAGGGCAGTTTAGTGTTAATACAGACCAGCCTTGGAAGGCTGCTCTTCCGCCTGGTTTTCTTTTTGCCTAACCCTTTACTCCTGTCTGTGAGGTGGGACACCCAGGTCTGCCCCCAGGCCTTGCGGAAAGCGACTGCCCCCACACAATCTGGGCTGAAGACAAATACCCCACCCCACCGCAGAGTCTGCCCACAGGAACACCCGCTAAGGCTGATTCTTGCATTCAAACGAGGGTGGCTGGTTTCTACTACAACAAAACACCTGGTCACTCAACACTATCCTGACCCGCCACCCTCCACGCTATCCAGGTGGCCTTGAGGCAGCGGGGCAGAAGTGGATCGCTCTTCTGGGTGCGAGGTATTCTGCTCAACAAGATGCTAGTGCTTTGGAGGTTGTTTTCAAAATAATTACAGTCACACTGCACTCATGGGCAGAACAATCAAATAGTAAAAGAAAAACCAAAAGGGAGAAATCTGCATGAAACCCATATCCACTTTGGATAGTAAAACATCATTTTATTTATTGATGTGCAGTACTGGGGATTGATCCCATGGGCATTCTACCTCTGAGCAACACCGCCAGCCCTGCTCTATTTATTTTGAAGAAGGGCCTCACTAAGTTGCAGAGAGCCTAAGTTGCTGGGCTGGCCTCTAAACTGCGACCCTTCTGTCTCAGCCTCCCGAGTACTGGGCTTACAGGGGTGCGCCATCACAGCCGCCCAAAGCATCATTTTAAAATGCTACCTGGAAGGGTTGGCTACAGCCATCCCAAGCCCACAGCGCAGGCTCTCCTGGAGAGAGCTGGGTGGGGCAGGGCAGTCCGGCTGGGCCTCGGGGCTTGGAGAGCAGCCTAGACGTCTCCTCCCGAGCCCGGGTCGTGCCGCCCCGCCGCCCCGCGCGGTCCGAGGTCGGACAGCCACACCCCGCGCCGCACACACGGCTCCAGCTCGCCTCCCGCGCGCTCAGCCCTTCCCTCCCTCTGCGGCAATCGGGAACCCTCTTTGGAAGCCCAGCACGACCCGGGGTCCACACCCGCCCGCCGCCCTCCCGCGCGCCCGGACTGCCCGGCGCTCACCTCTGCGCCCGCCGCCGAGGTCCGGTCAGGCCGGAACTGAGTCCGGCGCCCGACAGGGTCCCCCAGCGCAGCGTGTCCGACGCCCTAGCGCGTCCCCCAGGCGCGGTGCCGTGGCGGCGGGTTCCGGGCACGAGTGTTCCGGTCTGTCCCAGGACTTGAACCCCGGGCTGGGTCCAGGTCTTGGCTCAGTATCACAGTGAGCTGCCCCCAGGTGCCCAGCAGTTGCTACCAGACCCCGCTGCCCATCCATCCTGCTGTGACCACTTGCATTTTATTGGATTTAACCAGTGTTAATGCTTGACAGCCACTGGCTACCAGAATGGACAGGACAGCTCTGGGCCACAGCTTCCCAAAATCGGAGTGGCTGGGGCTGGTCAGAGTGCAAGTTCTTGGGCTTCCCCAGATGGGGAGAAAGGGCTTGCAGCTGGAGTTCTGCGGGGTAAGCACCCGGGGTAATTTTTTATTTATTTTTTATTTGCTTTTTATTTTTATTTTTTTTGCAGTACTGGGGATGGAACCCAGGGGCATTCTACCCCCAAGTTATACCTCCAGCCCTTTTTTTTTTTTTAAATTCTTTATTTTGAAACAGGGTCTCACTGAGTTGCAAAGGGCCTCCCTCACTGAGTAGCTGAGGCTGACCGCAAACTGCGATCCTCCTGTCTCAGCCTCCCGCATGCTGGGATTACGAGCGTGCCCACCAGTCCGGCTTGTAACTGCTTTTCACTGTTATCACTACTGCATCAGTATCGCCAGTCGTCCAAACAGCGACCGAGGGCAGGTGCCCAATAAACGGGAGGATCCCTCCGGCAGCCAGGCAGCAGTGTCAGCAGCTTCTGCAAGGGTGGACCTTTCCCACCTGCCCCTCAGGAGGCCGAGGCCTCAAAATGAGAATATGGTGCAGCCCAGGGAGCAGCCTCTGCGCCCTCCGCAAGCTCAGGCGGCCTGAGGGCCCCCACTTCATGCACCCAGGTCCACCCCACACGTATCACACACCCAGTACTCCCCAGGGATACCACACGTGCCAAGTACACCCTACAGCCACTCCAACGCCCTGACACCCCAGGTATACCCCACACATACCCCACACACCAAGTACACCCCAGTACCCAAACACCTCACTCACACCCCAACACAGACACCTCAGGTACAGCACACACACACCACATATACCTAACACATCCCAGGGACACCACATATACCAAATACACCCCACAACCCCCAACTCCCAGACGCTCCACAGATACCCAACACATACCACATATATCCAACTGGTGCAGGATAGAAGAAATAAGTCGGTAAAAAGGAGACAGGAAGGGAAAGTGAAACATGGCTTACAACATAAGAGCCTGGAGCTGAAGCGCTTCGGCCTCCAGTCCACAAGCCAGTTCTCTTTCCCAGACCTGACTCTCAAATTCCTGGGAAACCCGTAGATCCTAGAATTAACTGAATGGAGTTATAATCGCCCTGTGCATTGATAACAAGGCGGATACGATATTTGGAGAAACCTACAATTTAGGACACTCCAGCTTACCTGCCAGTCAGCTAATGAGGACCCTAAGGTTGGCGGACCACCAGGAAGCGCCTCGGGATCATCGCACTGACGTCATCCACGCTGACGCTGACCAGGCTCCAGACCACCATGCTTGGAGCACCCTCACGCACCTCCTCCAGCCCGCTCCTCACAGAAGTCCCCTCTAGGGGAGCCCTGCACCCCCATAGGCCTTCCTCCTCCCGAGGGGCCCGCATCCAGCCCGCTCCTCACAGAAGTCCCCTCTAGGGGAGCCCTGCACCCCCCCATAGGCCTTCCTCCTCCCGAGGGGCCCGCATCCAGCCCGCTCCTCACAGAAGTCCCCTCTAGGGGAGCCCTGCACCCCCCATAGGCCTTCCTCCTCCCGAGGGGCCCGCATCCAGCCCGCTCCTCACAGAAGTCCCCTCTAGGGGAGCCCTGCACCCCCCATAGGCCTTCCTCCTCCCGAGGGGCCCGCATCCAGCCCGCTCCTCACAGAAGTCCCCTCTAGGGGAGCCCTGCACCCCCCATAGGCCTTCCTCCTCCCGAGGGGCCCGCATCCAGCCCGCTCCTCACAGAAGTCCCCTCTAGGGGAGCCCTGTACTCCCCCATAGGCCTTCCTCCTCCCGAGGGGCCCGCATCCAGCCCGCTCCTCACAGAAGTCCCCTCTAGGGGAGCCCTGCACTCCCATTAGGCCTTCCTCCTCCCGAGGGGCCTGCATCCTCTCGTGAATGTGTATTTCCTCCCCAAATAATCCTCTATGTCTCTGACTGGCACGTGCTGAAATTCTTTTCTGCCACATTAGCCAAGGACCCTGCAGATCCCGAGCCCCTGAGCTGAGGGCTCGCCCCAACACAGTCATTCTTGAAATACCACACATGCCAAATCCCACTCACACACCCCAACATCCAGATACCCCTCCATACACTCCATACACCCAGTACACCCCAACACTCAGACATGTCACTCAACCACACTACATATACCAGACACCTCAGGTACACCCTACACACCTAGCACATCTCAGGGATACCACACATCCCACAGCCCCCTGACAGACGCCCCACACACTCCGCCCGCTTCCCCGGGGAAATCCTCCCAGCTGGAGCCGTTGAGGAAACAGCCCCTCCTCGCACTCCATGGGTCGCACCTCAACTTAATGGGCCCAAACTGCAGGCGTCTGGGGTCTCACCTTTTTGCTTGATGGAAGCAAACACAGATTGGCTGGCAGCAGTTTGCTCACAGAAGGGACTTACGTAAACTGTGAATGCGTAACCTTCCCTGCAGGCGCCGCAGCCAGGGGAACGGGACCTGCCATCCTGCAGGGAAGGGGCCCTTGGGAGCGGAAGGCCCTGGAAGCCCTCAGGGACGTCTGCACCGGGGGCTTCTCAGGGTCCAGGCAAAGGGCCAGCCAGGAGGGCGAGGCCCAGGTTCTCCTGCCTGGGTGCCAGAGGAGCCGCCCCCAGCATCCTTCAGATGAGGCTGCGGCCCCTGTCGCCCTCTCGGGGGCGCCTGGCCAGGGCCCACAGAGCTGCTTTGGACTCCTGACGACCAGAATCTGTGAGCCATCGGTGTGTTGTCTTAAGCCCCTAAGTTTTGGGGTAATTTGAACACAAGAGAGGACAGCCTCAGGCACGGCCTCTGTGGCTTAGGAGCGGGGTGGTGCTGGCAAATGGACCTCCCCAGCCACTCTAGTGACGTTCTGGAGGCTAGTGAGACGCGTCCTGTGTCGTGGCGCAGGGAGGCCTCGTGGGGAAAGAGATGCTCACGTTGCTCTTGAAGGGGCAGCAAGGCTGGCACCTGGGGAGTCAGGAGGAATGTTGTGAGCAGCAGGGGCCGGCAGTGGACAGAGAGGGGATCGCAGGTTCGAGGCCAGCCTCAGCCACTTAGCGGGACCCTCAGCAAACTTTGGGAGACCCTGTTTCAAATTTTTTTTAAAAAGGGGCTGGGGGTGCAGCTAGGAGGTAGAATGCCCCTGGTTTTAATCTCCAGGAAAGAGAGAAAGAGAAGAAGGGAGGAAGGGAAATAGGTAGATGGATGCTCACCTAGCAGGTTTCGGGTGTGGCCCAAAGGAAATCTGCCTTTATCCAGAAAGGCAGGGAAACGCTTCTCTTGGGAGAAAGGGTGCTGCTGTCCTCCACACTGGTCACCTGTACGAGGCTGGGATTTCTTTACCCACCTCAAGCTAAGCCCCATCACAGTACACTGCAGGTGGAGGCAGATGTGAGAGCCCAGCTGTCGCCTCTGCAGCCGGCACCACAGCGTCCTTCTGTTTCTTGTGTGTCCGTGGCCGGTGGAATCCCCTGAGGACACTTCTCCAGGCAACAGGGAACCATTGCAGGTGGTAGAGCAGGACTCGGGCTCATGCAATGTCATGAAACGAGGGGGACGGGCGCTGCCAGGTCCCCCAGAGGCTGGACGGGAATTCTGACCAAGGACCTGGTGCAGCGGAGGCCAAGGTCGGTGAGGCCGGTTGGTGCCAGGAGAGGAGAAATCATGGGGCTCTGGTTGGAAATACCGTGTGTCAGCAATGCGTGTGACCCACCTGCCCCGGGACCATCCTGCCTCCTGACCAGGACTCTGGCGGCTGAATGGGCGATGTGGCCCTGGGGATGGCAGCCACCAGTGCTGCCAAGAGGAACATGCTGCTAGCCCGGGAAAGAACAAAGTTCAAAATGTGCCATCCAGTCCCGACAGGCCGTGTATCACCGCCACGCTACAGAAAGCTGAGGACGTCTTGTTTCTATGGGGTTCCTAAACCCCACCTGCACCACCGGCAAGTGCAAGGTGTGTGCTTTGGCTTCTCTCCTGGGGCCCGGCTCATGCTCCTGCCCTGGGGCAGACCACAAACCCCGCTCTTCCCGCCTTCCTGTCTTGGAGCTGGCCATCAGGAGATCCTAAAGCCCAGACGGAGCGTGGTGGCACATGCCTGTAATCCCAGGACTTGGGAGGCTGAGCTAGGAGGACTGCAGGCTTGAGGATAGCCCTCAGTAACTTAGCAAGACCCTGTTTCAAAATAAGATAAAATAGGACTGGGGGTGTAGCTCAGAGGTAAAATGCCCTTTGGTTTGGTCCTCAGTACCACAAAAAATAAAAGAAATGCTCTGGTTCACCTAGGTCCCAGGGTGGTCACAAGGAGCTCCTGGTTGCAGAGGGCCCTGGTGCGTGCCCTGCAGGGGCCATGTTGACCCTGGACGGGCTGGTCCTGCTGGGCCCCCACCTGCTGGCAGCACAGCTGGTACCTCTGTGTCCAGCCTCATTTCTACACGTGGCCTATGCTTCAGCTATGCCTGTGCAATGAAGCTCCAGAAGGGCAGGGTTTGGGGGGCGGGGGGGGCACCTGAGAGCAGCCTACCCCAATGCCACGGGGACAGAGCCGAGGCGCTGGAACCCTGCCGGTCCTCACTGCGATCCTCTTCTTACGCACTTAGCCAGCAGCTGCATCACTCTGAGTCCGATGAGTCACCCCAACAAATTAACTGGCCCCAAGGAGGGCCACGGGGACCCAGTGCGAAGCCAGCCACAGCACTATCCCATACAGCCTCTGCCCACAGCCACATGGCCCCGGTCTAGGAAGCACCTGTGGCCACCAAAGCCCAGGCCCACTCCTGCCCACCCTCCTGTCCACAGTCTTTCTGTGATGGTGCCTTTCTATAGCCACCTTTAAGTGACGACGAGGCAGCTCAGCGTGGTGGTGCACATCTGTAATCCTAGTACTCGGGAGGCTGAGTCAGGAAGATTGCAGACTTGAGGCCAGTCTCAATTACTTAACCAGGCCCTCCGCAACTTAATGAGACCCTGTTTCAAGTAGGCCGGGCATGGTGGTGCATGCTTGTAAAATCCCAGTACTTGGGAGGCTGAGACAGGAGGATCACAGGTTCGAAGCCAGCCTCGGCAACTTAGCAAGGCTCTCAGAAAGCTCCAAATAAAGAAATAAAATTGGGCTGGGGTGTAGCTTGGAGGTATAATGCCTCCAGGTTCAATCCTCAGTATCAAATAAAAAATAAGTAATTAAATAAAAAATATATAAGCCGGGCATGGTGGCACATGCTTGTAATCCCAGCATTTGGGCAGCTGAGACAGGAAGATTGCAGTTCTCAGCCTCTGCAACTCAGCGAGACCCTGTTTCAAAATAAAGAATAAAAAATAGGGCTGGAGGCTGGAGGTGTAGCTCAGAGGTAAAATGCCCCTGGGTTCCATCCCCAGACCTGCAAATAAAATAAAATAAAATAAAATAAAATAAAAAATAAAAAGGGATGGAGGTATAGCTCAAAGATAGAATACCCCTGGGCTCAATCTCCATCAACACACACACACACGCACACACACACACACACACACACACACACACACACACGCGTGCCTGCGTGCGCGCGCACTTATGACAAGTCACCAAAAGCAGATGCAGAACAGATAAGCATGAAGTGTTACCTGGGATTCCGCAGGCCCTGAACAAGCCGGGCTCCTGTGGTCCCGCCGCGCCAGCCGGCTCTCAGTGCCGAGGAGCAGGTGACCGGGTTCCCTGAGCACCTCCCGCTTCCTCCTGCTCCAACTTCTTCCTCTACTGCCCACAGGCCAAGCCAAGGGAAGAGAATTGGGGCATTTGGCTAGGAAGCATGGGTCCTGTCTGGGTGCTCAGTTCTGGACGGGCTTTCGAAGTCCCAAGCACCCAGACGGTCTTAGCAACGTTTACGCTGCTGCCTGGCCACACGGCCTTGGCGATGCCTGGCTGGCCTCCGTCCTAAAGGTGTAACTAGGGTGCTGTGGAGGGCCCTGAGGTGGCCCCGGGGGCCCAGGGGGAGGCGCAGGGATGGGGCAAAACACACCCCGTGCGGGCCTGTCTTCCTCCAGGAGCCTGGACAGGAAGCCGCGAAGGGCATGATGGACCGAGTGCCTGCCGTGTGTGCCGCGGCAGCTGACTTGCAGGCTGCCGCTGGGCCGGGCTCCTGGTATCGGCTCTGCACAGATGCGGGAGGCGGCCCTGCCCTGCTGCCCTCTCCTTCTTCCTCTACCTGTGGCGGGGGATGTACTTCCTGCTGACTGGGAATTTGACTCGATTCCAAGTCTTCCATACGCTTCCCGCCTGTGCTTCCTCCTGCCCCGCCCCTCCTTCCTCTGCCTTTGCCAGCAGCCCCAGCCCCCGCGTCCCGGCCCCCTCTGTGCCCAGCGCCAGCCGGGAGGCACCATCTGCACCATCTGAGCCGCTGCATCTTCCTGTCGCTCCTGCCAAGCCCGGGTAAATGCGCTGCCGCCTGCGAGTGCTGTGGCTGAGTCCTGTTTGCCACCTGGTTCCCAGGTTCTCTGGCCTCGGTCTTACCATCCAGGACCTTGGCCAGCCAGCGCCGCTGCAGAGAGACCCAGAAGCCCCAAGAATCCAGAGGCCGGGACTGGAGTTTGGGCCACCACGGAGCCCAAGGAAGAGCATCCTAGGGGCCAGCGAGCCCGGTGAATGGAGGGGCACCTGGACTTGCATGGGGAGCTGCTGGCTATTGGGTCCCAAGAGCCACGGTGCCGGCCAGGCGGCCTTCACAGCGCCTATTGGCTGGCACTTTTCCATTTGTGACATGCTCACAGATGTCAAGCCTTTTGAAGAACTCTTTGCAGCCTTCAAAACTCCCTCCATCCCTGCAGGTGGACCGAGGAGGCCCTGGGCATGGCCTGTCCAGGGGCAGCTGTCTGGAGCCAGGCTCTGGGCTCCGCCTGGCCGAGGGTGGCGCTCTGGGAATAGCATGCTATTCATTCTCTCCTTCTTCCTCCCCACAGATGCGCAGAGAGGGAGGAGGGTGAAGGTTGAAACAGGCAGAAAGAGGGCAAGAGAGGGAGATGGCCAACACAGGTCAGGCCCTCTCGGGACGCCCATGGCCAAGGGGGCAGGAGGGCCTGGTGTCCCCAAGAAAGGGCTGGGCAGTGCAGGTCCTGGGGGTCACACGTGGTAGAGGCCCGTGACAGACACAGCTGGCCATGGGGTGACGGCTGTGTGTGTGTGTGTGCCTGGTGCCCTGTTACTACTAGCTCATGGTGTTGCCTCTGCCAATCCCAAGCAACAGCACCCCTCCCCATGACTCGCTGCCAGGTTGGTTTCCGGACCACCCAGGCCACGAGGGAATGACAGCAGGGTGCCGTGAGCATCAGGCCCCTCTGGGGAACCCGAGGTGTTCTGGAGGGCTCAGGCAGGTGGGCAGCTGTTTCCTCTGCCATCAGGCAGCGCAGGCCTGGCCGCCTTCCAGCAGCAGCAGCCTGATGCCAGCTGGCCTCCTGCCAGCCACTCAACCCAGGCTGTCCAGCGCCAGGACAGACCCCACACATGGCCCCGCTCAGACACCGGGAGCGGCGGGGTCCCCAGGTCGCTCACAGCTCACACTCGGGGGCTCCCAGGACCCCCAACCTCACAGGCAGGTGAGTCTCTAGAATGACTCACAGAGCCTGGGAAAGCGCTCACTCTTCAAGGAACATTTATCACTCAGGGACATCCAGGCGGAAGAGACGGGGAAGGCAGAGGAGGACACAGGCTCCTGCACCTGCTCCCTGGCCTGAATCAGCCGTGGACAGAGTGACTGAGGCCGCTGGGGCCGCGGTGCCATCAGTGTCCCTGAGCCACGGTCTCCCCTCCCCTGAGGTCTGGGTGGGCTGGGGCCAGGCCCTCGTGGGGTACATGAGGGCAGCTCCGTTCATTAACACACAGCAGGAGTGGCCGGGAGAGCTCCAGCCAGCGAGGGAATCCACTCTTTGAGAGACAAACACCAGATCTATTTCTCACCAGATCTATTTCTTTCTTTTCTTTTCTTTTTCTTTTTCTTTCTTTCTTTTTTTTTTCCTTTGGTGGCACTGGGGATGGAACCCAGGGGCATTCTATCTCTGAGCTACACCTCTAGCCCGATTTTTATTTTTTATTTGTAAACAGGGTCTTGCTAAGTTGCAGAGGGCCTCACTAAGTAGCTGAGGCTGGCCAAAACCCACAACCCGCCGGGCATGGTGGCGCACACTTGTAATCCCCGTGCTTGGGAGGCGGAGATAGGAGGATCGCGCAGGTTCGAAGCCAGCTGCACGCGCTGGCTTAGGAGACCCTGTTCCAAAAATGAAAATGTAAAAATAGGTCTGGGAGTGTAGCCCGGAGGTAGAAGGGCTTCCAGGAACCCCAGTACCACCAAAAAAAAAAACAAAAAAAAAAACCCACAACCCTCCTGTTTCAGACTCCCAAGTACTGGGATTACAAGCATGCTCCACTACTTCTTGCTCCGACCTATCTCTCGCTCTTTCTTCTTTCTTTCTTTCTTTCTTTCTTTCTTTCTTTCTTTCTTTCTTTCTTTCTTTCTTTCTTTCTTTCTTTCTTTCTTTTGCGGTACTAGGGATAGAACCCAGGGACATTCTACCTCTGAGCTACACTCCTAGCCTGGTTTTTAATTCTTTATTTAGAAACAGGGTCTCACTAAGTTGCAAAGGCCCTCACTAAGTACCTGAGTCTGTCCACGAACCACGATCCTTCTGTCTCAGCCTCCCAAGTACTGGGATTACAAGCGCACGCCACCACGCCCAGCTTTCAGATCTATTTCTTATTGTACCATGGTGGTCTAAAACAAGCATGCCTGGCCATAACCCTCAGACCCACAGCAGCCTGAGATGAAGGTATGTATTGCAGCTGTAATCCCAAAGCTCCAGGAGGCCCCTCCGCCTCTGCTCCAGGACAGTGCTGCGTCCTGGCCCCGTCTCCCTCTTCACAAAGCGCCTCTCCGGTGTGTCTCCCTCTTCACCTCCTGGGGATACCAGTCCTGGGCCTAGGGCCCTACTCCAGCACGGGCTCCTCCAGACCTGACCTCATCTGCAAAGACCTTACAGGGCCTGTTCTGAGGTTCCAGGTGGGCGAGGATTACGGCCTCAGGCCTGGGGTTCTGAGAAAGGACAGGAGGCTGGCCGCTCAGACTCACCTCCCTGAGCCCAGCCAGGCAGATGGCTTCACTCAGAGCCACCTTTGGAAGCTGAGTGCACAGTCCACCCTTCTCCAGTGAATTCCCTCTTTATTAGCAAGTTAATTCACATTTATTGAAGAGAGGCATGAAAAAGAAACATCTTATCTGCCACCAAATACAGAAAGAATCTGCTAACATTTTGAGACAGTCTCCGCTGTGCTGTCTACAACCATGATGTGTTTTATAAACCTAACTTGGATCATAGAGTGGTTTCATGTTGTAATTTACCTTTTCTATTTCACGCAGTCTCTCAAGGTGTATCCATAGTCCTTCCACACTTGCATTTTTTCTTTTCTTATTCTTTTTATGGTGCAGGGAATTGAGTCTAGGGTCTTGAGCATGCTAGGCTATGTTGTTGTTGTTGTTGTTGTTGTTGTTTGCAGTACTGGGGATGAAACCCAGGGGAACTGTACCTCTGAACTACACCCCCTGCCCTATTTTTTGTCTTTTTATTTTTATTTTTTAATATATTTTTATTGGTGCATTGTAGTCAAACATCACAATGGAATACAAGACTTGTGAGGATATTCAAGCACACATCATCCAATTAGCCTTTTTCCAATCCCCATCCCACTCCCTCCCCCTCCCTCAATCCCATGCTTGATTTAGTGATCAACTTTGATATATTTATGTACATCATGCGTTTTAAAGAGATTCCATCCTCCCCCATCCCATCCCCTCTGATTGGTCACCTTAATTGCTCCTCCATAGTGCCCTTTCTTCCACTAGATTTCCTCCTAATACCCATTTCTTCCTAGTTTTTGCATATTAGGGAAAACATCTGATTATTTATTTCTGTGATATTTCTCTGTGTACGCTGCATTGCAAGTTCCGATCCCACTCTTGAAGGCGCCAGCACTGGCCTGGCCACCCAGCAGACTCTAATCCCAGCCTCGCTGACCCCGACACTGGCCTCACCCCTTGGCAGGCTCTGATCCCAGCCTCGCTGGCCCCAGCACCGGCCTTGCCTCATGGCAGGCCCTGATCCCGACCTTGCTGGCCCCAGCACCGGCCTCTAGTCTCTTTATTTTTGGAACAGGGTCTCACTGAGTTGCAGAGGGCCTCACTAAGTAGCTGAGGCTGTCTGTGAACCGCGATCCTCTGGTCTCAGCCTCCTGAATGCTGGGATTACAAGTGTGCACCATCACGCCCGGCTGCTAGGCTATATTTTAATCCTATATAGTCTCCATGGCTGATTACAAGGCTCCTTCCATCCCTTGGAAGTGAATAGGTGGGTTTTTATAATACTGCCTTATTTTTATTTATTTATTATTTTTATTTATTTTTTTGTGTGTTACTGAGGATGAAACCCAAGGGCATTCTATCTCCAAGCTATACCACCAGCCCTATTCTATTCTTTTATTTTTGAAATAGGGTCTCACTAAGTTGCAGTGGGCCTCCCTAAGTAGCTGAAGCTTACTGTGAACCTGAGATCCTCCTGACCCAGCCTCCCAAGTACTAGAATTACAAGCGTGTGGCACCATGCCGAGCTGGTTTCAGGATTATAAATCATGATAATTTAGCAACCTGGTGTGGCAGCATGTGCCTGTAATCCCAGTACTTGGGAAGCAGAGACAGGAGGATCAGCCTCAGTAACTTAAGGAGAATGGATCAGGGAGCCTATGATTCCCCTGCAACTCAGGAGGCTGAGGTAGGAGAATTGCAGGTTCAAGGCCAGCCTGGGCAACTTAGCCAGAGCCTGTCTACAAAAAAAAAAAAAACAACAAAACAAAACAAAACAAAAAAACCCGAAAGAAAGAAAGAACAAGAAAGAAAGAGAGAGAGAGAGAGAAAGAGAGAAGTAAAGTGGGAAAGAGCAGCAAGAGGTGTTCCTTCGCCCGCTGCCCATGTGCCTGCTCATCTGTCCACTTCCAGACCGCTGTGCTCCCAGGGGGACGGGCCTCGAGTGGGGCTTACCCTCACCTGCTGCTGGTGGAATCTGCAGGGACGCCCTGCGGGGTGTCCTCAGGCCAGGCGCTCCCCGCGTGGTCTGATACGTTGGCACAAATAAGGGACCTGAGCCTGAGTTTCACAGTTGTGCTGGGCACCTGGTGGCTTCTGACTTGTACAAACAAGGTGTCCAGCATTCCCGTGGCACTTGTCTTCAAAATGGAGCAACTCAGAGCTGGGCATAGCCTGAAACTGCGTTCTATTCATCATGGAGTAGCTCAGACCGGGCGCAGCCCGCTCTCCACAAGGCCCCTTGCGCCTGGGCCACCTGCGCATTAGCCATCTGCACCCGCCTGGGGCCTTGCCAGCCAGCACAGGGCCAGGCTTCCCAAGTGGTTGCGGTGCCCTGCCCGGGAGGAGACGGGCCTGCGTTCCCTCCTCCTGGAACGCGTCCAGTCCTTGTGTTTGTAAGTTAAACGTTCCCTGGAGCTTGCTGGCTGTGTGCAGGGTGGTGTCTGGGTTTAATCAACACGACAGCTGAGCAGTCTCAGTCCCTGGCCCCGGGCGTTCCGGAGCGGGCTCGGTGCCAACCCATCTGTGGGCACAGACACAGTCTCCTCACGTCCCCAGGCCCCGCTGGGCCCTTCTGAGCCTCAGTCTCCCTGCCTATCCCTCCCAGGGCCCTGGTCCCAGGGCTCCCAGACCCTTCACCCTTCAGAGGAGAGGTCTGGCCCATCCCCACAGCTCCCCCTGAAGACCTAGGCTCAGGGCCAGAGTAGCTCGAGGGCTGGGAAGGAGCTGGGGAGCGCAGAGGCGTCCAGACCAGAATCAACAGTCAGGACACCAGGTGCCAGAAGGCCAAGCAGTAAGCGCTCACTGGCTCTCTCCCTCAAAGCCCAGCTCCCCAGCACCAGGTGGAGAACTACGCAAAATCACCTCGTCAGACCTTCACGAATTTCCATCACTGGGTACTGGACAAAACAGAAGCAAGAGGTCGGGGCAGGGGAGCCAAGCCCGGCCATGGGGAGAGCTGCAAAGTGCCATGGGTAAGCCCTTTCCCTCGTGGCCGTCCCACAGCAGAGGATGCCCCAGAGGAAGCGGGAGGGGAGCTGCCCCTGCCAGGAGAGCCCGCAGCGAGAATGAGGATAGGGAGGGAGCCCTTCATCTCCAGGAAGGCTGCCCTTGCTGAGCCTGCCTGGGGACAGTGAGGCCCCGAACACACAGGTGTGCGCACTTTTGGTCTGGAGGGACAGTGCTGGGTGCCGGGTACCAACCTGGCACACTGCCGGTCTGTCAGGACCTGCAAGCCCAGGTGCCGCACCCAGTGCACACACTGGCCTGAGGCCCAGCAGCCCGAGGTCGGTTCAGGATGGGTCTGCTCTCCTCCTGGGCAGCTGGCACTCCCGGGTGGGTCCCGGCAGAAGCAAGGGACAGAGGTCCGGCAGACACACAGCAGCCTCATGCGTGGGCAGGCAGACACAGCCGTGGAGGTAGGGTAGTTTCCTCTGAGCCAGTGCAGGCCCCCCGGAAGGCCAGACTTGGGCTCTGCGGGTGGGATAGGGGTCCTGGCTGTCTGGTGAGCCAGGAGCGGTGTCTGTGGCCACAGGTGTGCTCTTCAGGATGAAAGAATGAGGTGGGCAGGGGTCATGCCACCTGGATACAGCTGTTAACCCAAGTCAAGAACTTTTTCTGCTCTGAGGCAGAGGGAGCAGTGAGGTGAGGTAGGTACAGGCTGCCCTGCTTGCTGCCTCTGTGGTCCTGGGGCAAGGTGCTGACCAGGGTTTGGGAACCCATACTCTTCTAAAAACCAGCAACCCTCAGGTGCCAGCTGTTGAGGCCTGGGTTTCACGCATCCCAGCACATCTGGGACCATATGGCCCTGTTCAGGCCTCAGACTGGGGCTCCTGGCCACAGGGAGGGCTTGGGGTGGAGAGACCCTGAACACCATGCATGAGGGAGGGCAGGTGGTCAGCAGCACAAGCTGCCAACAGGCCTGGAATGCTGCAGTGCTGTGGTGGGGGCTGGGGGTCCCTGGAGCATGATTCCAATTGGCAGGAGCCATGCCCTGAGACCTCATCCTGCTTCCACACGCCCTTCAAGGTGCACCTCAAATCTCACCTCCTGGCCAGGCGTGGTGGCGCACGCTTATAATCCCCGCGCTTGGGAGGCTGAGACAGGAGGATCGTGCAGGTTCGAAGCCAGGCTCAGCTACTTAGTGAGGCTCTCAGCAACTTAGTGAGACCCTATTTCCAAATAAAATATAAAATAGGTCTGGGAGTATAGCCTGGAGGTTCCACCCCCAGTTCCACCAAAAAAAAAAAAAATATCATCTCCTGGCTTAGGATGCTGAGCTGCATAAAAAAAGGACCAGAGACCAGGCAGACTATAAGCAACAAAAATTAGTTTCTCACTGTTCTGAAGGCTAGAAGTCCAAGATCAAAATGCCACTATCACCATCATCACCAAGATCATCATCACCATCACCATCATCTACCATCACCATCACCACCATCACCACCACCACCATCATCACCATCATCATCATCACCACCATCACCACCATCACCACCATCATCACCATCACCATCACCACCATCACCATCACCACCATCATCATCACCACCACCATAACCACCACCATCATCACCATCATCATCATCACCACCATCACCATCACCATCGCCACCATCATCACCATCACCACCATCATCACCATCACCACCATCATCATCACCTCCATCATCATCACCATCACCATCACCATCATCACCATCACCATCACCATCACCCTCACTATCAGTACCATCACCATCATCCTTTGAATGTATAGCTCCAGCTCTACTGGCCATGTGGCCTTAGAAGGGAGCTGAACATTTCAGCAGCTGTTTTCTCTCGTAGAGGTGACACGGTTCCTTTCCCAGGTGCCCGTGCAGTGTAAGATGGCTCACCTGAGCCCATGGTCCAACAGCACACACTTGATGGACACCTTCTCTGGGCCAGGGCGATGCACAGCGTCACCTCATTTGATCTTTTAGAAGACCTACTTTACAGGTGGGGAAACAGGGGCAGACACCCAGGGTCCTGCCGTGGTCTCAGAGCAAGTGGCTGGTGGAGCTGGAAGTTCTGGGATGCCCTGGACCTAGACTTTCCACCCTTTTCCGTCTATCCTGTAGGACCATCCCTCCCATGGGCATCTCTCAGCTCTGGACGCACAGCTGGGCTGGGGCTCGTAGAAAGAAGCTGATGGGGTGCAGCCCCAGGACTTCTCCAAGCTCCTGGCGGTTGTCAAGGGCAGCAGCAGGCAGAGGAGTGCAGTGGTGCAGAATGGAGGTTGGGCCACCGGGCCCCTCTGGGTCTCCCGTGGCACCTGGCACTCAGCGTTTGCCTGCTGGCCGGCACTGTGGGCCTTGTGACTGACCGTGACTCCTGGAGGTCCGGGTGGGGGGAAGTGGAGGCAGGGGCTGCGGGGCCCTTGCCGAAGCTCAGCCTCCAGCCTGACCCGCACACCGTGCAAACAGGAGGTGTAGCTGTGGCAATGCTGGCCCTTGTGCTCAGTGCACGGCCACTGACATGGCCAAGCGCCAGCCGCATGGCCAGCCTGTGCCCAGGACAAGGACTTGCGAGTCTGTGCAGGCTAAGATGGCTGCAGTTCCAGGCTCCACGTGCCCTGGATGTGATGGCGTTGCTAGCGTGGCCCAGCCAGCCCTGGGGCTCCCCAGGGGCTGTCCCCTCTGCCTCCCTTCAGTCACAGACTTACCAGAGACTTTCCAAAAAAACCAGAGAGAATTTCCACCGAAGGACCCTCTCTTGGGCCGGCCCCTTCTCACTCATCCTCATTGTGTGCTACTCAGACGGGGCGCTGAGGCCCAGAGAGGCCCAGCAGCTGCCCAGGCCGCACAGCAAGCCGTGGAAGACGACAGTCCAGGCTCTGCTCCTGCGTGCCTGTCCAGAACACCGGCAGCTGCCTTCGCTGCTCTGCAAATATTTGCCAGGGTGATGAGGTTGCTGGGCCCCAACCTCCCCACAGGTGCAGGCCGGCTCTGGTTCCACTCGTGTCTGAGTTGCAAATCAGCCCAGAGCTGGTGGTGGGAATGTTCCATTTGGCCAGCACAACCATGTGTTGAGTCTGACCCGCTTTGTGCAGGTGTGACCACTGCTGCCCACTTTCCTCCAGGCCCACCCCAGCCACCCCTCCTTAGCAGACACTGTTCCTGGTCTAAGACGGCAGATCTGGCGACCACAGCGGGGTGTGAGGCGGGGTGCCACATCGACTTGCCGCGGGTCCCACATCACTTCCACTCACTGGCCACGTGACCAGCGGGGACGGCGGGTGTGATGGATGCTCACCTGCGGGCAGGGGGGCTTTCCCGGGAGGGGAAAATGATGCCCAGGGAGGATACTTCCCAAAACTTCATGCTGATAGGCTCATCCTCCTTGGGAGACCAGCTCCCAGACTTCCAGCCAGGATCTTAAGAGCTCACAACTGGTCCTGGGCCTCAGTTTTCCTTACACTGAAGTATAAGTCTAGATGACACCCGTGGTGTGTGTGTGTGTGTGTGTGTGTGTGTGTGTGTGTGGTGTGAGATTGGGGGTTTGAACCTAGGGGCTTCCAGCACTGAGTTACACTCCAGCCCTATTGTATTTTTTTTATTTTGAAACAGGGTATCACTAGGTTGTTGAGGCCCTCACTAAGTTGCTGAGGCTAGCCTTGAACCTGCAATCCTCCTGTCTCCCAGAACTGGTATTATAGGCATGTCCCATCATTCCTGGCTCGGTTTACATTTTTTTGTGTGTGTGTATGTATGGTACTGGGGATGGAACCCAGGGGCATTCTGCCTCTGAGCTACATCCCCATCCCTATTTTATCTTCTATTTTGAAACAGGGTCTCACCAAGATGCAAAGGGCCTCACTAAGTTGCTGAGGTTGGCTATGAACCTTCAATCCTCCTGTCTCAGCCTCCCAACTATTGAGATAACAAGTGTGCGCCACCACGCCCAGCTGGTTTACATTTTTTAACACACATACCTCTTTAAACCATCTTTACCTTCCCCAATTTTTTATATTTGCCAGGGTGATGAGGTTGCTGGGCCCCAACCTCCCCACAGGTGCAGGCCGGCTCTGGTTCGGCATGTGTCTGAGTTGCAAATCAGCCCAGAGCTGGTGGTGGGAGTGTTCCATTTGGCCAGCACAACCATGTGTTGAGTCTGACCTGCTCAGAATTGGCTGGGAATATGTAAACAGAACAGTTGGAGTTCCTATTCCCCTCACCCTGCCACCCCAAGGCAGCCTGGGAGAAGACAGAAGCCTAGTCTGTAGGAGCCCACCTTGAAAACACCTGGACTGGGCCGCACATCAGACCCTCCAGGTTGGCTGGGGTCTATGTGGTGCTTCAAGCCGCCCCAACTCCCCCTGGGGAGGGGGCTGCGATGGAGCAAGGGGACCTCGCAGTGTGCCCCCTCAGAGATGGCAGGGACAGGCCCACTCAGGGTCAGAGGGTGCTGGGCCCAGGAACCTGGCCCACCCAGGGTTAAATCCAGCTTGGCTACTTTTTACTGACACGATCTTGGACAAGGTCAGCGGGCCAAGGGCGGGCCACAGGCCAAGCCCCACCAGCCACGTGTTCCATAAGTAAAGCTTTATTGCCACACAGCCACACCCAGCCACCACCCAGAGCACTGCCCCTGGCTGGCATAGCTGGCAGGCTCTGGCTTAGCCTCCAGGGCGCCAGGTACCTGGCTCTGTCTCTGCTACCCCAGGCAGTGAGCAGGAGCTGGCCAGACTGTGGCTGGGGCTGCCCCTCCACAGCAAGGGGCCCTTGTGGACTTCAGATCTTCCCAAACCGCTTTTTTTTTTTAAGGTACTGAGGATTGAACCCAGAGGCATTCTACCTCTGAGCTACACCCCAACCCTATTTTCTATTCCTTATTTTGAAACAGGGTCTCACTAAGTCGCAGAGGCTGCCCACGAACCTGCAATCCTCCTGTCTCAGCCTCCTAGGTACTGGGATTACAAGCTTGTGCCTCCATGTCTGGCTCCCTCAAACCGCCTTTTAAATTTATTTTAAAATTTACTATTGTTATCATCATTATTATTTGTGTACCGGGGATTGAACCCAGCAGTGTTGTACCTCTGAGCTATATCCCTGGCCCTATTTATTTTTTATTTTGAAACAGGGTCTCACTAAGTTGCTGAAACTGACCTTAAACCTGTAATCTTTCTATTTCAGCCTCTCAAGTACTGGGATTCCAGGTATTACAGGTGCCCACCATGACACTTGGCCCAAACTGCTTTTTTTAGCCGGGCATGGTGGTGCACGCTTGTAATCCCAGTACTTGGGAGGCTGAGACAGGAGGATATGGGTTCGAAGCTGCTACTTAGTGAGGCCCTCCACAATTTAGTGAGACCCTGTTTCAAAATAAGAATAAAAAATAGGACTGAGGGTATAGCTCGGAGGTAGAATGCCCCTGGGTTCAATTCCCAACACAACACACACACACACACACACACACACACACACACACACAACTACTTTTTAAAAAAAAAAATTGCAGTAATGAGAATTAAACCTAGTGATGTTCTACCACTGATCTACATTCCGGCCTTTTTAAATTTTCCTTTCAAGACAGGCTCTTGCTAAGTTGCCCAGGGCCTCCAGCTTGCAATCAGCCTGCCTCCGCCTCCTGAGCAGCTGGGGTTGCAGGTGGCACCACCGCACCCAGCTACAGACTGCATATTGAGGCCCACAGTGGGCTCACCTGTAACCTCTCAAAATGCTTACCAGAGTCTAAGAAGATGCCATGTTTCCACTTTCTATGGGGCTGCAGATGACAGAACCGTCCTATCTGACCTGGGCTTCCTTGCCTACTCAGCGGGTGGGGTCAGCGATGAGGCAGCTCTCCCTGGGTGTGCTGCGTGAGTACCTGCGGGGTGCTCACCAGGTGGCCCCTTCCTGGGGCAGCCGCCAGGGGGACCTCAGGGGTCGCCATGAGGAGGAAGCCGCGCCTGTGGCCACCCTGCCTGATGTTCTGTCACCCATCTGATTGGCGGCTGCCCGGCAGAATGGCCTCCACCTGCGGACCAGCGGTCACGGCAGCAGCCTGTCGGCAGAGCCAGTGTGGGGGGAGAGGGTCTCTTTCCCACGCCCAGAGCGTCCTGCCTGTCGGATGCAGGTTCTCTCTCCTCTGCGAGGGCACCAGTGTCCACCCGGGGTGCCTGGCAGCCTCAAGGAAGACCAGCCCCACTCCACCCCTGGAAACGACCGGGTAGACCCAGCGCCCCTCAGCCGGCACAGACCCAGCGATTTCACTTCCCGGTCCCGGCACCTGGTACTGTGGGCGGAACGTTCCGTCGGCGCCCACACACTGCACACTCGCTCTGGTACAGCTGGGCCGGCTCTGCCCTGGAGCTGGTCAAGGCCCCAGCCCCCGGAACAGGGGCCTCCTCGGCTCTCGGAGGCCAGGCGGTGGCTAGAGCCCTAACATCTCTCCCCCGAGCAGGAGACAGACTGCACAGTGCCAGCCCACGGGCCCTGGACCGCCAGCTGGGGGCAGTGGGCTGGGTCCCGGGGGCTCCATCACCACCACGGAGTCCAGTGGCGGTGGGGAGGGCAGGTGCTTCTAGAAGCAGGACCATCTCTGGAGAGTCTGCCTCAGGCCTGCAGCCTCTGGTCGTCCCAGCATGTTGGAAAACACCATGAGGGAAAACACTTCTCCCGGGCGAGGTCTGGGTCCCGGCCAGGGGTGGCTGGGCTTCGCGGGGTGGCTGGCCCAGGAGGGCCCTAGAAAGCACCAGGAGCAGGGGTCTTGGGAGGAAGTGGTGCGACGTGTGTCTGCTCACCGTGGGAGGTTCGTGTAGCTGGCAGGGCCCGCTAACAGGAACGCAGAACGTACTTACAGAGCACGCTCATCCCCAGCCCCGGCATGGCCCCCCAAAGGGAGCTTCCTCTTGGGGGAGAGAGAAGCATCTCACTCCGGTGGGAGATCGCAGGCATGGAGGGACAGCACTGGCAGCTCTCCTCACCAGCAGACGAGGCTGGGGCTTAGGGCCTGAAGCCTGGGATGCCCCCGACTGCCCTTCCCAGGTGAGGCCTGCCCTGCCTGGGCCTGGCTGGGGGCTGGACAGCCCAGAACTCTGGGGGCTGAGGGGCGGCTCCTCCCCACATTGTGCCCTGCACCTCAGGCTGCAGAGGCAGAGTGGACAGGACTGCCTGTGGCTGACCACGGGGCGTGGGGCTAGGGTGGAGCCCACATGGCCAGGGCTCCCTGCCTCAGCCAGGCCTGGTCCCAGGAGAGGCCGGCGTGTCCCCACCGCCACACCAACGGGCACCTGGGTCAGAGGCGCGGCTTCCCATTGGCCACCGGCCACTCCAGTGTCCCGTGGTCTAGGCAGGTGGCGGATGGGGAAGGCTTGCGTGAAGGCCAACCCACACTTCTGGGGGTGCTGGGTGCCTAAGACTGGGAAACCCCTACACGGCTGCCCCTGCCTGGCCTCCCTCCCGCTTTCTTCCGGCTGGCTCGGCTGGGCCACACTTAGAGCGCTGCCCTGGGGCCTGCCTCCCTGGTCCTCAGCCTCTTCTGGCTCAGGCCCCCCTGTGGGGCTCCATGGGTCCCCAGGATCCCACGACAAGGACCCAGAGATGGCAGCCCCCTCCTGCAAAGTGGCCCCTGGTGGGAAGCCTCAGAGACTCCTACTGCTCATGGTGTCCGGAGAGGCTGAGGACTGTGTGCGGGGACCCCTGCCGCAGCCACGTGGCCATCAAGCAGCCTCCAGCCAAGCCTGGTGGGGTGCCTCTGGCCGGCTGAGCGTCCCTGGCAGAGCCGGGAAGCTGTGGCCTGAGAGGAGCGACAGGGACCAGGCAGGGGCCCCCCCAGGCCCCCGCACTGCCTCGCTCAGCTGGGGCTTCCTTCTTGCCAGAGCCTCCGGCATCGCCAGCCCCTGCCCACCTGTCCCCTGGCAGGGGGACTCTGAGACCTCCTGCCGGGACCTGCTGTCCTCCAGGCTCAACTTCCCACCTACGGGGATCACGGGTGTCACCACCGTGCCTGGCTGCCAAACTCCCTCTGCACCTGACCCCCCGAGTCTCAGTCACTGCAAGTCCCCTCTCTCGGCGCCTCTCTCTGCCTCATTCCACCAGGCTCTGCTCCCACAGTGACATCTCTCCACGCCACTCAAGGTCACAGGACGCCCCAGGGAGGCCCCGAGGGAGAGCGAGGCTTCCAGCCGAAGCCCCCTCCGGGCGAGGAAGGGACTCTCCACCTGAGCCTCGCGAGTCACAGGCCATCGCGAGGCAAGACATCGGAGGTAGGACTCGAGACGCTGGGTGAGATGGGAAAAGAACCGAGTGAACAAGTCACTTTAGGGTTTAAAGCTGGTAAGCCAGGCGTGCAGCGCCACACGCCTGACCTCAGTATCTGGGAGACTGAGACAAGACGATTACTGGCTCAGGGCCGGCGTGCGGTAACTTAGCAAGACCCTGTTTCAAGAGACACACACACAAAATATAGGGCGGCAAACTAGATGTGGTGGCACTGACTTATAATCCCAGTACTTGGGAGGCTGAGACAGGAGGATCGCAGGTTTGTGGCCAGCCTCAGCAACTTAGTGAGGCCCTCTGCAACTCAGTGAGACCCTGTTTCAAAATAAAAAGTAAAATAGAGCTGAGGGTGTAGCTCAGAGGTACAATGCCCCTGGGTTCAACCCGTGGTACACACACACACACACACACACAGTAGTGGAAGTATTCAATATGCACTTCCCATATGACACAGGCATCCCCTCCACTCCCTGGTAATCACAGTGAGAGATAAAACACAGGCCAATCTTAGGCCTTGCGCACATGTGTTTGTAAGAATTTATTGTGAACCGGGCGTGGTGGCACACGCTTGTAATCCCAGCACTGGGGAGGCTGAGACAGTAGAATCACAGTTTGTGAACAGCCTCAGCTACTTAGTGAGGCCCTCCGCAACTCAGTGAGACCCTGTTTCAAAATGAAGAATAAAAAATAGGGCCGGAGGTGTCAGGAACAGCCCAGGCAGCAGACAAGCTGTGCGCATCGTACAAGGGAGCTTCCCTCAGCAGTACAGATGACCCACCTCGATACGAATCCCAGAGTCATTAGACAAAAGGGCCACGTGGTCCGTTTACATACAACTCCAGAAAATGCAGGCTGAGCTGTCAGGACAGGAGGCCTGAGGGACGGGGACAGGGAATGGTGGTGGCTCTGCCCAGTGACTGAGTACCCACGTCAAAACTGATAAACTAGCCAGGGGCAGGGACATGCACCTGTCAATCCGGGCTGCTCAGAAGGCTGAGGCAGGGGGATCCCCAGTTCCAGCCAGCCTGGGCAATTTTGCAAAATTGTGTCTGGGAAAAAAAAAAAAAAAGGTCTAGGCACACGCCTGTAATCCCAGTATTTGGGAGGCTGAGACAAGAGGATCGCAGGTTCAATGCCAGCCTCAGCAGCTTAGTGAGACCCTGTTTCCAAATAAAAAGTAAAATAGGACTGAAGGTGTAGTTTGGAGATATAATGCCCCTGGGTTCAATCCCTAGCACCACAAGATAAAAGTAAAATTTAAAAAGGGCTGGGAGGTAGCTCAGTGGTAGAACACTCCTGGGTTTAATTCTCAGTACCATAATTTTTTCTTTTTTGCAGTACTGGGACCAAATCCAGAGTATTCTACCCCTGAGCTACACCCCTAGCCCCTTTTTAATTCTTTATTTTGAAACAGGGTCTCATTAAATTGCGGAGGACCTCACTAAGTAGCTGATGCTGGATGTGAACCTGTGATCTTTCTGTCTCAGCCTCCCAAGCACTGGGATTACAAGTGTATGCCACCACACCCAGCTTTAAAAAAATTTTTTTTTTGAAAATTCTCCATAGTGTTTTCTACAAACACTTTTCACTAACGGTGTCTAAGTTTTCTCTTTTCTACACATCTTCACCAGCGTTTGATATTTTTTGTCTTTTTAATAATAGCCATGCTAAACAGGTGTGAGATGATACCTCATTGTGGTTTTGATTTGAATTTTCCCGACGATTAGTGGTGGTGAGCATTTCTTCATGCACCTGTTGACCATTGGTAAGTCTTCTTTTGAGAAATAACTCTTCAATTCCCTTGTTTGATTTTAAATCGGGTTGTTTTCTTGCTCTTGAGTTGATTTTGTTCCGTATATATTTTGAATATTAAACCCTTATCGGATGTACGGTATAAATATTTTCCATTTTGTAGGTCTTCTCTTTGCTTTGTTGGTCACTTCTCCGTATATGTTTTAGGATAGTTTTGCCTATGACTACAGAAACAAACTTACTAGGGTTTGGATAGGAATTACGCGACATCTGTAGATCAGTGTGGGGAGAACTGATGTCTTCTCTATGTTGAGTCTTCCAATCCATGGATATGGTAGGTCTCTTATTTACTCCTTTGATATCTTTAATCAGTTTTCTTATATTTAGCGTATAGATCTTATTTTTAAATTATATTTCAATATTTCATTTGTCTTGGAATGATTATAATAGTACTAGATTCTAAACTTCAGTTTCTATGTATATGATGTATATTTGTTGATAATGCATTTTGTTACCTTGCTAAACTAACTTATTAGGTTTTTGTTTTGTTTTGTTTTGTTATTTTGTGGTACTGAGGATGGAACCTAGGGGCATTCTACCTCTGATCTACACCCTCAGCCCTAATTTTTTATTTATTATTTTTTGCAGTACTGGGGATGAAACCTAGGGGCATTCTACCTCTGATCTACACCCTCAGCCCTAATTTTTTATTTTTTATTTATTATTTTTTGCAGTACTGGGGATGGAACCTAGGGGCATTCTACCTCCCAGGCATATCCCCAGCCCTATCATTCATATATATGTATACTCATATATACATGTGTACATATATATGTATATATACATATATATGTATACATATATATATTTTTTTTACTGTATTTTGAAGCAAGGTCTCACTAACTTGCAGAAGGCCTCACTAAGTAGCTAAGGCCATCCACAAACCACAATCCTCCTGTCTCAGCTTCCCAAATGCTGGGATTATAAGTGTGTTCCATCACGCCTGGTTTATTTTTTAATTTTTATTATTTTATTTTTTGTGGTACTGAGGATGGAACCCAAGGGCCTTCTATCTCTGGGATACACTCCCAGACAACCTACTTTATACTTTATTTGGAAACAGGGTCTCACTAAGTTGCTGAGAGCCTCACTAAGTAGCTGAGGCTGGCCTTGAACCTGTGTGATCCTCCTGTCTCAGCCTCCCAAGTACTGGGATCACAAGCATGCGCCGTCACACCCGGCTTATTTTTTATTTTGAAAAAGGCCTCTCTCTCTCAGCCTCTCAAGTACTGGGATTACAGGCATTGACCACCACATCCAGCCAATAATAATCTTTTCATAAACCATAAAAAACAATCTCTTTGAAAGAGTGTGGAGGAGTCGACGGACACAAGCAGTGGTTATATACCTTAGCACACTTTTCTCAAATTTTGACTAATCAAATTAGCAAAACAAAAAAATAGAGGAACTGAGAAATATTATTAATTAATGAAGTAGATCTAAATTTAAACTTTGTACCCTACCTTCAGGAAACACATTCTTTTCGAGTTCCCTTGTAGCAAATACTAACAACCCATATTTCAGGTGGTGGAGAGCCCCAGGGCTATCTTAAAGCTGTTTAGAGTGACTGCACTACCCACGTTTGTCCAGAATCCTCAGTCTTAGCACCTGGGGACCCAAGTCCTGGGAAAACCTCTCGTCACGGCAAACCCGCCCAGACCTGGGCCAGCAGCAATCTATCTCAGATGCTGAGGTGCTGACGTAGTGATCAAAATCTGCTGCAATCCTCAGTTTGGCAGGAAAACCCAATGGCTATTTTTTTTTACATATAGAATGCCTCATGAATTTGTGTTTCATCCTCGGGCAGGGACCATGCTAGTCTGCTCTGTACCGTTCCAACTTCAGTATATCTGCTGCCGAAGTGAGCACCTAATGACTATTTCAACAAAGGAAAACAATGCCGGGCGTGATTGTAGATGTGCTGTCACCCAGTGCTTGGTTGTCTGAGACAGGAGGATTGCAGGTTCGCAGCCAGCCTCAGCACGGTGTGAGGCTCTCCAAAAGTAGTGAGACCCTGTTTCAAAATAAAGAATAAAATAGGGCTGGGGCGTGTATCTTGGAGGTAGAATGTCTCTGGGCTCAATCTTCAGTACCACACACACAAAAAAGGAAAAAAAATACTGTAATTACAGAATATCTAGAAATGATGCCATGAGACTCCCGGGGTCTTCATCTTATGGGACTCAGCACAAGATGGCCCGAAGGGCCTGTTATGAGTCTTACTGACACAGTGGCGAGAATGACGGGTCACACTTAACGTCTTTCAGGAATACTTGCTTTATTTTACAATGCTCATAACACTCCCGTCCTTCTCTAACTAAGCCACTGGCCAGATAGCATGGGTTACCTGAGGCAAACGGGTCTCTGCGGGTAACGTAGGTTCAGGATCGCTGTCACGGCCGTCATCGATGGTCCAGGTGCAGATGCTCGAGGTCCGGGGATGAGCCCGACTGTCATCTAGAGGAATCGTCCGGCAGCTACCAAGGGAGTGCCCCGGCCGGGCCAGCTTCTAGCCTCTCAGAGACAGTTGTGTGAGAGCTGCCAGTCTGGCATTTGCCCGGTCATACATACCCTGAATTGATGTCACTGATTATGCAGACTCGTTGCTTTGACCGCCATCTTGCTTTCCCAGCTGTTTCATCCTACAGATGTATGTCTGGGGTGTGTGCCTGTTACGTGGTCCGTATCTTATCTTCCAGTTGTCCCATCCTGCGGATGTGTGCCCGGGGTGTGTGTCTGTTAATTTGTCTTGGGCATGTCAGTTACATCCTCCTTCTGCCCCATATTCTTTGCTTATCTGCCCACTCCATCTATCCCTACACCATTCCTATATCCTGGGATATATTTCATATACTCACAACGTTTTGGACATATATTTTGTACGCTCACAACAGGGCCTCATCACGGCCGGCCAGAATGGCGCCGTTACTCAAGCAAATACTATGAGGGAGAAGAGGAGTCTGGTTGGTGAAGGCACCTGAGCGGCTTCCTGATTAAACTGACCGCAGCATCGCGGCAGCTCGACACGTCTGCCCTGGGACGTGAAGTTAGAATAGAAAAGGGGACGTGACTCCAGTGAGATTTTGAAAAACCACAAGGGAAGACGCGTAATTCCATGCCAACGTATTGTAAAATATTATGGAAACACAAAATCTTCTCCTCGTTGAAGAAGTAGAAAACCAAACCAATAACCACAATCAAAAAGAACCTGAAAAATTAGTTGAAAAGTTACTTCAAGAGGGCGCTAGAGCCGGGTGTGGTGGTGCAGGCCTGTAATCCCAGTACTTGGGAGGCTGAGGCAGGGGGATTTCAGGTTTGTGGCCAGCCTCAGCTACTTAGTGAGACCCTGTTTCAAAATAAAGAAATAAAAATAGGGCTGTGGTGTAGCTTGGAGATGGAATGCCCTGAGTTCATTCCCAGTACTATAAAAAGAAAAAAAATTTAAGGGAAAAGGACAAAAAGAAGCTGTAGTTTACGTGGCACCGTGTTAAGACCTGCCATGCTCAGGGACTGCCCATGAGCCAAGGGACAAGCAGATCAGTAAGGGAGTGGATGGGCCGGGCGCAGCGGCGCACACCTGTGATCCCAGCCTTTGGGAGGCTGAGACCGGAGGGTCGTGGTTCGCTGTCTCTCAGCTACCCTTTGCAACTCAGTGAGACCCTGTTTCAAAATAAAGAAGAAAAAAAAAAGGGCTGGGGTTGCAGCTTGGAGGTAGAATGCCCCTGGGTTCCATCCCCAGTACCGAGAGAGAGAGAGAGAGAGAGAGAGAGAGAGAGAGAGAGAGAGAGAGAGATGAGAATGAAAGAAAGAAAGAATGAAAAAGAAAGAGAAAGAAAGAGAAAGAAAGAGAGAGAGAAAGGATGGTATAAAAAGGCTTTCTGTGGTACTGGGGATTGAACCCAGGGGCCAGCCCCCCTGCCCTTCCTTCCTTCCTTCCTTCTCTGTACTGAGGATTGAATCCAAGGGCATTCTACCTCTGCATTAAACCTCCATCCCCATTTTATCTTCTTTCTCTCTTCCTACCTCTGAACCGCACCCCTTTTTTGTTTTGAAGCAGGGCCACTAGGTTGCCGAAAGTCTCACTACCTTCCTGAAGCTGGTCTTGAATCTGCGATCCTCCTGTCTCAGTCTCCCAAGTACTGGTGATTACAGGTGTGTGCCACCATGCCCAGCTTATTATTTTTATTTTGAAAATAAATATTTTATTTTTTTATTTTGAGGCTGGCTGCGAGCCTGTGATTCTCCTGTTTCAGCCTCCCTCCCGAGAACTGGGCCATGGGTGCGTGCTACCTTGCATTGCTTAAGAAAGCAATTTTTATAAAAGAAACAAAACAGCCAGGCGTGGTGGCGCACACTTGTAATTCCCGCGCTTGGGAGGCGGAGACAGGAGGATCAGGCAGGTTTGAAGCCAGCCTCACTGGCTTGAGTGTAGCCTGGAGGTAGAAGGGTTTCCAGGAACCCCAGTACCACACACACACACACACACACACACACACACACACACACACACACACAAACACACACACACAAAGAAACCCAACTGGCTATACATACCCGGACATACAATAGTGCTGAATGTAATAGTTGTGAACATTCCTGCTCTCATGGGACCAGATTGGCCTGTCCTGGGAGAGGCGGGGAGGAGCTTGGTCATGTCTCTCTGTCACAGGCACCTGCCCAGCAGCACTTCTTAGGAATTTATCATCAGGAAAAGATTTACCCACGAGGGTAAATAGAGAATACGTGGGCACGGAGGATCGGCCACAGCGCAGCCTGACTGCAGAGCTCCGTGCATTGCTGACCTGGCTGGCGGGCCCCTGGCGGGCCCCCACCATCCCTCAGCCCCCAACAGCATTGCCTTGGCCTCTCCCCGCTGGCCTTTCTGCTGCAGGGTCCAGGCTGACCCCGGCCAACTTCAGCTGACATGGTTCCGGTTGTCCCTCCTGCCCAGGGACATGAGAACTCTCAGGGGATGCCAGGGCCAGGCCCCCAGTGCGTGTCCCTCACCCCTCCTGGCCCTGATGCCAATCAGCCCCCAAGCAGCGAGTCTCCATGCCAGCCCCACGCCCACTCTCTGCAGACCCGGACACTTGGTGTGGCAGTTGGCCATTGGGCAGCTTCGGGGTCCGGCCCTTCTTCCTCTGGTACAGCTCCCAAGGCGTCCACCGTGTGGCCTCTCCAGAGCTTGCTCCTCTTGGGATGAGCTGGCGGCTCCTTCCTACCTGTTCCGGCCGCCCGGCGCCATCCCCACCCCTGCCTTACCTCCCTTGGGGCCAACTCCACTCCAAGTGGCTGCAGATTTCCGGAGCCTTCTAGTCTTCTCTCGATAACCAAGAACAGGGAAGGGAGGCGGAGGGAAACAGGGAGCCCCTGCTCTGTCCCAGCTCCCATGACACAGGCCACGTGACCAGTGTCTCCCGGCTGGGCGGGGAGGGGCAGCTGCTGCTGTGGGCCACAGCCGGTCATGAGCCACCGTGGATGTCGTGGGCAGCAGAACCGTGAGCCATGCACCCTTATCTATGGGTGGATGTCGGTGGTGGCCTCCCTGGTCCGGGTGGGCCTGAACCCACTTCCCCGGTTCCTAGAGATGGGAAGATGCCACCCTGCCATCCCCTTATACTCTGTCCACGTCACTCAAAGCCAATCTGGCCCCTGCTGGCCAGAAAACACGAAAGTCCCAGACCACCAGGTGCGGACGGGCTCCATTGAGCAGTCTGGGGTGACCCGAGGCCCAGAGCCTGCTGGCCTAGTGTCTCCAAGGGGACACTCAGCTTCACAGTGGCCAGACCCAACCAAGGGCATGGCCTGCGGAGGGGCTGGGAAGAGACCCTTGAGGCCTGCCTGGCCTCTGGCAGTGGGCCAGGCAGGCTGTGGTGGGCCAGGGTCTTTCTCCCCATTGGCACTGCCTGTGAGCACGTAGGAGACTCGGCACGGGATCGGCCAGCAGGGCTGTGTCCTGGACGGTGAGATAACACGAGGGGGAGGCCACAGTGGACCTCGCCCAGCTGTTACTGCCTCCGCTCCGGGGGCAGAGGGATTGGGCCTCAAGCCTGGCCTCCCCTGCGAGCTCCTGTTTCCTGCTCCAGACTGGGCGGGGCGAACGCCGTGTGGCCACTGAGCCCCCCTGCAGGCCACTGAGTTCCTGAGGCCAGAGGAGCCCTCAGCAAAACTAGAGTCTGCTCATGGGGAGGGCGGAAACCATAGGGCGGGCAGACTCCGCCCCCATGCTGCCTCTGGGACTCGGTCTCCCTTTTCTGCCACCTGAGGGCCTCAGGTTGGCCTGGACCCTCGCAGCCCCTGGGGGCCTCCTCTCAGGTGAGGTCCTTGGGTTGCACCCCATAGCCAGCAACCCCCAGTCCTTTGGCACTAGGCTCGGCCGACGGGGCAGGACATGTCCATCTCCGTATCCTCGATGGGTGCCTGGAGCTGGGTGTGGCCAGCAGAGCAGTGGGACAGGCCAGCGGGGTGGCCAGCTGTGTGGGACAGCGGCGGGCAGCTGAGGCTGAGTGTGCTCAGAGGGACCGGCCAGTGAAAAGGTGTGTCCAATCAGGAGGCTCTGAGATATGACATGGTGTGCGCGCCCTTCTTTCCTTCCTGGTGCTTTACGTAAGAGGGAGCAGGATGGGGACAGGAAGGGACGGAGCCACGGAGCTGGTTTCCACTGCGCAGCCAAGCCCCGTCTCTGCCCCCGCCCGCTCTGGGCTTTCTTGGCTGGGTCTGCTCCCGACAGAAGGGATGCGTGTTGTTGGGGGTGGGGGCTTGGCATGTGTGCGCGTGAGAGAGTATGTGTGTGCGTTTAAAATACGCAAAAAAGAAGCGTGGCTACACTCAGCTGCAGAGGCGGGCCGGGCTCTGTCCGTGCCAAGTCCCCTCCGAGCGGGCACTGCGGGGACCCTGGAGGCAGTGGAGGTGAAGATGGGCGCGTGGAGAAAGATGGCCGCGTGCCATGGCCGCGAGCCTGCGGCCGCGTGAAACCAAACCCCACAAACAAAACCCACGGCAGATCGCTGGCAGCCCATGTCGGGAGGCGGCAGCCAGTTGGCAGAGGCGCGGCTGAGGATGGGGCTGGGGCTGGCGGTGACAGGCACAGGTAAGGACCGCGGGGACTCACTTGGGAGCTCACCGGGTGTCCATGTGGGGGCGGGTGGGGGTAGGTGTCACCTGGCCATGGTCTATGGCCTGGCAGCTCAGGGGAGGGCCACGTCCAGTGGGGTCCCTGGCTTCCGGATGCCAGGCCAGCTCTGTGGACCCCGTAGCCCCTGGGTCCCCGGGCACCACCTGGGCTGGATGCCTACCGCTTGCCCAGGTGTGCTCAGTAGGAGTCCGGCAGGTGGCATGGGGGCCAGGGGAGACAGTGGCCATGAATGGGGGGGTCTCAAGGCTGCATCGCCTCTACCAGATGCCCTGCGGGCTCCCAGGGCCAGGTCCCCTCAGCTGCTGCTAGAAGGCCCCCTAGACCACCCGTGGGTAAAGTGTGCTTCCTCTCATGGGCATGGACTGGGAGGACGGGCTGGGGGCCACCGGAGGGCCCCCGGAGCTCCCAGGGAAGCACGTCCCCACCCCCACCTTCTCAGAGCCCCGCTGTCCCTGCCCACAGCCCGGCTTGGCACCTCGGTGCCTGTGGGTAGACAATGGATGGAAGCCAAATGAGCTGTCAGAGGGGGGCTTGGGCGCCAGTGCCAAGGAACCGGCTGCTGAGGGCACGGCGGGTGAGCGGTGGGGGAGCTGTGTGGAGGGTGTTCCCAGCGGCTCTGGGACAAAGCCCTGTCCCTTCCTTCCCAGTGGCCACAGGCAGGCAGAAAGGGCGGGATCATAGGGACTGTCCACCTAGGGGCTGTGTGTGGCCCCAGGTGGGCCAGTGTGGAGTGGCTGGGCTGCCAGCCCTGTGCCAGCTCCCTCCCCTCGGCCCGGCATGTGGGTGGGACCCAGCCTGCTTCCTGCACACATCGGGCTGACAGAGGCTGGCACCGGGCCCTGGGACTCCTGCCTCGGGCTGGGCACAGCGGAGGGGCACGGTAGCCATGCTGAGCTCCGGGCAGCCATGTAGTGCCAGGAAGGAGGAGGGTCTGGGAGCGGGCTGAGCAAGGGCACAGGTGGGGACTGCCGTGGTGCTAGTCTACAAGCGTCCACGAGGGGCTGGGCTTCAGCACTGGAGAGTCAGGTCCTGAGCCCAGGGGACAGAGGGGCCTCTCCCTGGGAGGGGCAAAGAGGGGCTTGGCGGTCAAGGTCCGGAGAAGCAGGGCTGAGGGACTGGAGGACCAGGTGCAGTGACCCGAGGACATGGGACCTGCGGTTGGCAGGTCAGGAGGATGGGGAAGCCATTTGGGCAAGGCTCAGAGCCTGGCAGAAGCCCAGCCAGATACATCCTGAGGGCGGCTGGGAAGGATTCCCAGGACGGGCCGCCATTTGGCCACCCAGGCACCTGTAGACAAGCCAGCTGTCCCCCGGCAGGCTCTGCTGTACCCAGCCCATGGCCTGGGCGGCGCTGTACCGTTTCCGGCTTGAACCTTGTGAGGGGGCGGCTTCCCCTTCAATCCCGAGCCCCTCCGGGGACTGGCTTGTGTCAGCGGGCCTCAGGGGAGGGAACGCCTGCCCACCGGTGTCTAGGGACCCGGAGGCAAGGGAGACCCGGACCTGTGGTCACTGTCTGCAGGCACAGAGCCAGCAGGGCGGGCCTCAGCGTGGGGTCCCGGCTGGACCGCACGGCCCTGAGGGTGCCCGGCCCAGCCTTCCTGGCTCCAGGACAGTGGGTTAGCAGCAGTCTCCGCCCACAAGTGAACCTGGGGACTGGTGTTGGCTGGGAATCGCTGTGGGTCTGCAAGCCTGTTTTGTTGGTGGCAGCTGGGCAGGTGCCCCTGGCCACCAGGTTCAGAGATCAGTGGGTCATATGTGCACAGCCCGCCAGAACCAGCTGTTGGGCTCTGCTGGGGGCACTGCTGGCCCTGGGAGTCCGGCTTCTCTTCCAACTGGGCTGGCAAGTTGTCCCTGGCCCGGTACCCCAGCAGGGAGCACGGTGGGCCAACTCTCTGGCCCACACTCCAGCCTCATCCACAGTCCCAACAGGCGGTGAGGCAGCGCCCTGGACGCCCACCCTGCCTCCCTGCCCGGCTCCAGGAGGATCTGCTGTCCTGGCTGCCTGGGTGGGCGCCTGCCATCTGTTGCCTCCCCCACAGACAGCACCGGCCTCTGGCTGCAGCCCTGCCTAAGCCCCAGGTGTAGAACCCCTCAGGAGCCTCCCACCCATGGCTCTGGCCTGGCCATGTGCCCAGAGGGAAGGGCAGGCAGCAGCTATCAAGAATGCCCACCCAAGGCCTTGCCCACGGCTGCCCCAGGCCCGCAACAGCAGGAGGAGCCGGCAGGGCGGCCGCGGGATGTGGGGAGAACTGCCTGCCTGCCCTCTGCCCCGGCCCAGGGTTCCCAGGGAGTAGACAGGGAGAAGACCTGGCAGGGAGATTGGCATCCCACCTGCCTCCCAGCCCCGCCCCCGCCTTCCAACTTTCACAGTGCCTGCCTCCTGCACTGGCTCCAGCTCCCTGGAGACTCCTGCCAGATGTTCCCGGGCCCCACGTTGCTTCTAATGAAATATTCATGGCGTTGTTCTGCCTCTCGACATGAAAGCCTTCTGCAGCCTCCCACACCTCGGAAAGAGCCCGGCACCCAGCCTCCCAAAAAGCCCAGGAGCGAGCAGGCCAGGGGGTGTGCCCACCAGCTCCAGCTCCCCCCACACCCTGCTAAGGGCCCGGGTCCCAGCATTTCACCCTCCACCCATCTGCCCAGTCTCAGGCTGGAGGGAGGAAGGGGCCACCACCAGGGCCAAGCCACCCCAAAGGAAGACTACCTGCTAGCTCAGGGTGCTACTCCTTCCTGCCGAGGCAGCCAGCCGGCTCTGGGGTCATCCACACTTAAGGCCCCCACCCGGTGTCAGGCTCTGTGCATAAGCGCTGGGCTCTACCCACCCCTGTCTGGCGTGCCAAGCTGGCCACTCACAGGGCCCTCAGCCAACCCCAGCCACTGTCTACAGCTGGTCCTGAAATACATTGGGCCGATGACAGCTGCTGCCCCTCCCCAGCCATGCCCAGGGCAGCTGTGGTCAGGCTGGTGACCCCCACCCCAGTACAGACAGGCACAGACAGGAGAGGTGCACATGGTGGCAGGGGCCGGGGGGAGGTGGCCCGTGCCCGCCTTGCCGGAGCGCTGCTGGCAGCTCCTCCTACCAGACCAGGTCCTGGTGGCTAGAGCAGGGTCCCACACCTCCTGCTTAAAGCCCACCGTGGCGTCCCCTAGCCAGGAACCTGGCTGCTTGAGCCACACTGGCAGGAAGACCTGGCTGGGGCAGTGACTCCGGCTCATCCCCCAGGCCTGCGCAAAGCCGTGTCCCACAATCCTCTGCGGCTGGAGTGTTGGGTGGGGGCAGTGTGCCCAGGCCCAGACCTATGCAGCAGGGAGGGCAGACCCCAGGCTGGGTGCCCAGGAGCAGAGCCACAGAGACACTCAGGTGGCCTGTAGCTGTCTCACCCCTGTCCTGTGAGCTCTCCAGCCTGCATGCTGGCCCAGCGCTCCGTTCCAGGTGGGGAGAGGCCACGTGGCAGTGCGTGCTGGGGGCTGCCGGGCTCTGCACCTCGCTTGTCTGTGCGGTAACAACCCCAGCCACACAGTTCACAAGGGGACAGCACCCGGCTCAGCGCCTGCCCCCGACTGACCCCCAGAAACAGCAGCCGGCGGCGACCAGGCCCCCTTTGACCACCACCATTGGCAGCCCAGGCTCCTGATATAGCCCCTTCTGCCCCCTGGTCCCTGGCTCATCCTCACAGAGGAGCAGGAGGAGGGCCCTGGGCCCTTCAGCCTCTGCCCAGCGGGCTCCACCTGCGCCCGGGAGAACAGGGTCCTGGCCCAACGTCCTTTCCTCAAGAATCTGTGCAGGCTGTGTGGCCCTCCTGCACGCCCATCCCCAGCCCCGCTGTGAGGTCAGGGCCCGTGAGGCCGAGGCCAGGTGCACAGAGGCAGAGGAGTCTGGGAGCAGGATGAGATGGGTGGCCAGGGCTTTGGGAAGGAGAGGGGAGGCACGCCTGTGTGTCCTGGGGTCTTCCTGCAGAGGCCCCAGGGAGTCTCCAACAGCCCCTCGGTGTCATCCCAGCCCTGGTTTCCCGGGGCTTGCTAGCCAGCAGAAAGAGCCCAGGAGGCAAAAGGCCTACGGCCAGGCCTCTGCTAAGGGCAGCATGCTGAGGCCATTAGATGAGGCCTCTAAGCTCGGGTCCGAAGGTGGCAGCCGGCGAGCCTGAGACCCCTGGGTTCCTCCAGATCTGTACTTGCTGGGTGCTTCCAACCAGCCTGCCAGAGTCAAACCCAACAGGCCCTGTGCTGCCCATGCTGTCCCGCCGGCCTCTGGGTGGGGTCTGTCTTCAGGAGCCGCCTGACCCTGACACCCGTTGCCTCCAGCAACAAGGCTGACGTTGGCCACGCCGTGGCTCACTGATGGGAGCGCGGAGCCTGCTGGTGTGGCCGGGTCTGCCCCTCCGGTAGCCATGTCGTCTCCACAGCTGAGGACAGAGCTCAGGAAGGCCAAGGTGCTGCTCGGAGGCCATAGGGCTGGACAGACCATGGCCGTAATGGGGTTTCCAGGGACATGTCCTACAGCCCTGGCCTTGTGCTGGGGGGCCTCCCCCAGGACCACCTTCCCAACCAGACCCTCAGCCCTTTCTAGTTGACCATTCAAAGATCTAAGGACTACAATTGTGCTACTGAGTGAGGCCCTCTGCAACTCAGTGAGACCCTGTTTCAAAATAAAGAATAAAAATGTGGGCTGGGGTATAGCTTGGAGGTAAAATGCCTCTAGGTTCCATCCCCAGTACCACAAAAAAAAGAAAAAAAAATCTAGGGACTGTCATTCCTTCCCGCCAGAGTGGGGGCGGGAGGGGCGCGGGCCTCGGCTTCCCGCTGCCTCCCCAGCCCGCCGCCTCTCTCCCCAGGCTGCTGGCGAGGTAATAAGCTATGCGTGTCGTGTAGAGATGAAACATGTTCCGCAGAACAAATGGTGTTAATTTGCCGCACGCTCCGCAGCCCGGCCTCGCCGAGCGCCTGCAGGGTGGCCGCCGCAGCTGCGCCAGAATTAACAGCCTCCGCAGCGAATTAGCGGGGCCATGTGTCACCCTCAGAGGGACACGGCGCCAGGATCGCGATCCCCAGCGCTCTTGTCCTCAGGGTGAGGCTGGATCTGGGAGGCTCCCTCAGCCCCGCCAGGGGGTCCTACCCAGGGTGGCCAGTGCCCTGCGCTGGGCCCCACCCAGCTGCCCACTTGGCCAGCTGCGGCTGGTCACCAGGAACGGGGGCCTCTGCCTGAGGGCCCTGGGGCTGTCTTGCATTGGAGCTGAGCTCACTGCCCCTGCCTGGTGGCCTTGCAGGTCAGACTCCTCTTCCCCACCTCTCCCTGGACCTCGCTCCGTCCTTTCTCCAAAACCTCCCCACGCTGGGCCTAATTAATCTGCCCGTCTACTTCTATGTATTGCTCTCGTGCTCTGAGCTGCCGGGCCTATTGATCAGCTCCGAGACGCAGCGTCTCCCTGGCGACCTGTCTTCCTCCACTGCCTGCTATCTCCCTCTGACGAGTGTCCGCTTTGGGTGTTAGGGAAAGCTGCAAGTTGCACGTCAGATCCTAGCGGGTGTTCCTGAAACTTCACTCGGCCGGCAAATATGTAGCATCACCCGAGTCGCTAACTGGCACTGGCAGGGTCGGGTGCTTCTGCGGGCTGTGCTGACCCTTCCACCATGGCCAGGAAGGGGAGGCGAGTGTCCAAGGAGCCCAGGGGCCTGTGCTGCGTGGCGCTCTGGGTTCTGTCTCCGCTCTTCCCCGTGCCTGTCTCGCCTTGGCTGCGGGCCCTTGCCCTGCTCCTCCTCTGTGAGGAGCAGGGTCATTCCAGAACTGTGGGCCTTCCTTGGGAACCTGAGCTCTGCCTCTCCTTTGGAAATTGGCGCTGAGCACCCAGAGGTCTTTGTGGGATATGCTTACAATTACAGATGAATGGGAAGGAGGGCCGATTCATCACAGGACCCTGGACTCGGAATCTCAAAACTTCCCCCAGGACTTTGGGGAGAATTTGTCCAACACTGCAGTGGTATAAATGGGGGGACCAAGGTCAGCAGAGTGGGTGTAATGACCTCGGCCCTGGGCTGAGGACCTTTGGGCTCTGTCCACTCCTGTATCCATCAGAGCCCAGGCCCACACGTCCCACGTGAGGCGATGTGGAGGTGTCTGCGTTCCACTCTGACCAAGCTCTGGGCAGCCCGCAGGCCCTGATAGCCCTCCTTGTCTCGCCTCCCGGCAAGGGTCCCTATACCAGGTTGTGCTGTAAGGCTGTCGCACAGGGTCTGGCTTACATACCAACCCTCCGGCCTTTGTCTCGTCCAAGCATTCTGGGAGAGATTCTGTAGTTGCTAAAACCCTTGGTTTTCTTGGTAAACAATACACACATTATTTGGAAGTTTTGGGTTCACTCTGAGCTGAATCTCCCAGGCTGTGACTCGAGCTCCTTCTGCTGGCTCTGACCTCAGAGGCAGGGAGCAGCCGACCTCCACAATTGCTTGGATAAGCAACTCTTTGGTCTTCATCCTCTCACAGAAGGCATGAAACAGGAAGGAACAGAAGCAAACTATACCTCTAAGACCTAGGGATTTTGGTGTTAGACAAACACAGCTTCAAGTTCAATCTCTGTCAGTAGTTAGGTATCTCAATTTCTTCATCTGTATGCTGAGGATACTAGTATATACATTGAAGGGCCAAAAGGACTCCATGTGATAGTGTTTAATCTATTTTGTAGAATATCTGGAACACAGGAAGTGCCTACAAAATAGCAAAGATTGCTGTGATGGTGATGGCGATGATGATGGCAGTCCTGAGGGTCACAGTGGTGATGGTAAGGGTGGTGATGGTCATGGTGATGATGGTCATGGTTGGTGGTGATGCTAGTGATGGTGATGGTGCTGATGATGGTGATGGTGCTGATGTGTGGTGATCCTGAAGGTCATAGTAGTGATGGTGGTGATGGTAAGGGTGGTGATGATCATGGGGCTGATGGCCATGGTTGGTGTTGGTGCTAGTGATGGTACTGATGGTAGCAATGGTGGTGATGATGGTGACGTTAATGGTGACCCTGATGGTGATGTTGCTGCTTGAAGTGTGAGTGGACCTGGATCAGTGTCTGACCCTCCCAAGACCTGTGCTGCTGGGCTCACATTTCAGAGAGGACCTTCCTTCTCTTCTGCAGCTACAGAACAGCGTGCCCAGCAGGATGGGGGCTGCCGCCTCATTCCTTTCACTAACTTCCTAACAGACCTTAAGTGCACAGAGGTCGGGGCAGGGGCCGTGGGTGCACAGAGCTTTCAGAGCAGCACTGTCCTGTGGGAACTTGGAGACAAGTTGGAAAGATACTCTCAGACCCTGGGCACATTAAATGTCCATGCTCCAGAGGCATAAAAGGGACCTCACGAAGCTTTGCAGGAAAAGTAGTCCAGGAAGCCCTGGGAAGAGGCAGAGGGCGGGGCCCAGGGGTCCAGCGTGGGCTGTGCCCTGGGAGTCGGTTAACTGAGTCAGAGGTGAGGGAGAGGGTCCCACAACGAGAGGACCAAGGCGGAGAGGCAACATGTCTGGGGCTGGCAGCTGGGTGGCCACAGGGGGCTGAGAGGTGGTTTGGGAGGTCGTGACCTGCAGGCAGGAGGTCGGGCTTCACGAGCAGATGAAGAACGAGGCCCCATACGGAGGGGTTCCCAGGCCGGACCCGAGGTTGGCTTTCTGTTCGGGGCTGCTGACCCTGTCCGTCCCTAGTGCCGGCAGCCTCTCTGCCCTGCGCCTCTGCCACTCACACTCCCACTTTGTGGAGAGAGTTCATTCAAAATAAAATTTTAATCCAGGCATGGTGGTGCACGCTTGGAATTCCAGCACTTGGGAGGCTGAGACAGGAGGATCGTGCAGGTTCGAAGCCAGCCTCAGCTACTTAGTGAGGCTCTCAGCAACTGTTTCCAAATAAAGAATAAAAACATCGGGGTGGGGGTGTAGTTTGGAGGTAGAAAGCCCCTGGGTTCCATCCCCAATACCACAAAATAAATAAACAAATAAATATAAATAAGTAAATACAATTTTACCTACAACTGCAACACATCACACTCTGTGTGGTGGGCACGCACTGTAGCCGCAAGGGGTCCAAGGGCCCCACAGGCTGAGCCACTGCCTACAGCCTGCAGGGAGGGCCCCGTGGGTGCCAGGGCTCAGCCCGGCTGGCCTTGAGAGACTGGGGCAAGCCCAGCTCACACGGCTCAGCCCGCCCTGGGGGCACGGTGTCCTTGGCTACCGTATGAGCCCCAGGAGATCCTGGGGGCTCTTGGCTGTGAGGGGGATGTGGGGATTTGCTGCTGGGGGAATGGAGAGTGGCTAGCTGCTCTCGGTCCCGCGCTGGACTAGGGTGCAGAGCCAACTCTGTCCCGCGCCCCTCCCCGGCCAGGGGTGGCTGGCGGTCACCGCCTGGTTGCATCTGCTGTGCCCGCGAGAGCGGCTCCAGATGTGCCAGAAGGACCCGCTGGAATGCCAACTCCTCCTCACCATCATTTTCTGCATCCTCTCAGCGCGAGGGAGCGCAGCCTGCTCGTTTGAATGCATAATTAGCCCGAGCATTCTACCTCGCTAATTTCAAGGCAGGGGATGGGAGTAGAGGGGGGCTTAGGAATTTGCATATTAATTTAGCCGAGGGAGAGAAAAATTGTTTACCACTTTCTTTTCGCAGTTGCTCACGGAGGACTTAACTCTTTCCTGCTCCTGTCTCGGGCCTCGGGAGATGCGCGTGGGGTGCGGCCCTCCACGTGGGCTCGGCCAGCTGCTCTTTGCAGGGCTGGTCAGTAAGGGCTGGGCTTCCCAGGGCCAAGCTGCCCCCTTGGCTGTCCCCACCTGCAGTGTCCAGCAACGGGACTCCTGGCCCCCTCGGCCCCTTCCCATCTTCCTCCACTTGTTTATCTATTTGTTTCGCAAGCCTGAGCTGCATCTGGTTCAGGGGCACAGTGTCAGGCACACCGCGGTGGAGGGCTGCTGTCCCCCCAGGGGCCACTCCGAGCAGGGCCCCAACTCGGGGTTCCATAGAGAGCGGTCGAGGCAGGCTTCCCGGGGGCCGCAGCCTCTGCTCCGGTCCTGGAGGGTGAGGAGCTGGTGAAAGGAGGGCCCGGAGGCTGGAGCACACCTGAGATCCAGCTGGGATTCCAGGGGCTGAGAGGCGGGAGGGCTGGAAGCCGCTCTGACTGCGCCTGGCTGGGGTTGCCGGGGCGTGAGGAAGCCTGGCTCATGCAGCAGGGTGGGCAGCTCCGCATCTCCTGAGATGTCACATTCTACATGGAGAAATGACGGCCCCACCGTGAGGGCACGCTGGGAGGGGCCTGAGATGTCCCTGCTGCCCCACCCAGTCCTGGCCCGGCAGCGTGGAGCACGGGGTCTCCCGCTGCAGACACCACCCGGCTCTGAGCACCGGGGGTGGAAGGCGGGGGCTGACACGGACCTGAGATGGGCTCCTCAGGGTGGAGACTGGACCAGGCGGCTAGTGTGCTGGCTGAGGCTCCTTCCCCTCTCCCAGCCAGTTCTCCATCTACATCATGAAGCCTGGCCTCCCATCTTCAGCCACAGCAGACATCACCAATCAATCCCAGTGCCTCTCCTGCACTCCCTGGGAAGTCCAGAAGAAGTCCTTCGGCCACCTGAGGGGTGTGCGGCGGGACCCCGCCCACTTGGGCCCTCTCTTGGTTAAACTGTGCCCATGTAGGCCACCGAGGGCCTTGTGGTGGTCTCGCAGGCAACACGGCAAGTGCCGCTAGCACAGGGGCCCGAGTTCTCTCCCGACACCGGCAGACCCAGAGACCTGGCCACAGACCCGCAGGCTTGCTGTTCCCACCTCCAGAGCCAGCGCGCGTGCCCTTGGGGTCTGCTTCCTCGCAGGTGGGTCCCCACGCCCACCTCCACCATCAGGGCATGATGCGAGACCTGCCTGGCCTCACCCTTTGTCTCTGCTCCCATCTGGGTAGCACACGGTGGCCAAGAACACCAGGGCTTCGCTCCCAGGGACTGGGCTTCTGGAAGACCCGGCTCAGCCCCTTACCATCCCTGGCCTGCAGGAGACGCCTCTCCCCTGCGCCTCAGCCCCCGTACCCATAAACGAGGCCCAGGGGCCCTCGACAGGGCTCAGTGCCGTGCCTGACACATAGTACATGCTCAGTAAAACCAGTGCCCGTGAGCAGGGGCACAGGTTCAGGGGTCGGGGCTGGAGACTGCAGGAGCAGGCCTTAGAGCTGCAGAGTAGAAGGGAGGTCCAGGGATATGGAGGACAGCTGAGGTCAGGGGAGGAGGGTGATGGTGATACCCAGAGCGCAGCTGGCCATGCCCCTGCTGGGAGCCAATTATAGGCGGGACCAAGCAGGGGCCCAGAGCCCTGACAGAAGGAAGAGGCTGGCCGGCACAGGGCTGCCAGGACCATGGCCTGGAGGAGGCCGGCAGGCAGGAGCCTAAGACACTTTGGTCCTCCTTCCAGGACTCAAGCTGGGCCCTTGGGCCCCCAGCCTGGCCGGGCTCCCAGGACGCGGACTTCTCTGCTCGGGGGTCGGGGGGGTCCTGGTGCCTGCTAGGCCTCAGTCAAGATGCGTGCCCCGGGTTTGGGGAAGGAGGCATGGGTGTCTGGGAACATGCCCAAAGCCATCCACCTCAGCAGTTCTTCAGTCACAAGCAGGTCCAGGAGGGGGTGTCAGGGGTGAGGGTGTATGAGAAGCTGGCACTCTGGAGAACCCCAGTGCACATCCAGAGCCTGTAGGGCAGAGGCAGGCGGGGATGCGCGCACCCACGGGTGGGAAGGAAGGTGCTCCGGGAACAGGTGCGCCCATTGGCTCACCCGGGGAGGCCTGGACTGCTGCTGCGTCTGCTAGAGGGGAGAGAAGGGGCCCAGCAGTGTACCCCACCTGGCCAAGCCAGGCCCTGCCCTCCTCCCCCTCTGTGAGGGCTGGGGAGCAGAGGCCCAGAACGTCAGCAGTGTGGCCATAGGGCTTCCAGGCTGGCCCAGCCCCCAGGAGACTGAACCCTTCTGCCTGAACCTCACCTCCCAGGGTTATTACCGCCCAGGGCCCAGAGCCCCCAGGAGAAGGGACAGGGCTCCGGGCCCAGGCCGTCTGCCAAGCCCAGGCAGATGTTCTCCACACAACCGCCCTCTCCACCCCAGGCCCCAGGCCTCCCTGCCCCTGCTCTGCAAGGGGCCGTGAGATGAGCAGCCGAGCCTGGAGCCCGAGCGGCCTGCGGGCGAGGCGGGCTGGCACGAGGCTGCTGCCCTTGGCGGGTGGGGGTGGCTCCCCAGGAGCAGTGCTCCCTTTGGCTCCATCTGAGGCGACCAGTCTGCCTCCTGCATCTGGCTGTCACCGCACATCTGCCAACCAGCTTCGTTTCACTGACATTGGAAAGCCAGGTCTGACAGGTCGGGGGATCAGCCTCCAGACTGCAAGCCAGGCCCCAGGCCAGCCAGCGGAGCCCTGAGCCCACCCTCACGGACCTGGTGGGCTTGGCTGAGCGGAGCAGGTGCTGACCCGCCACCTAGTACAGCAGGCCCAGAAAGAGGCAGGGGAGGGACAGAGGAGGCGTGAAGCCCACCCGGGAGCCCGTGGCCAAGGACTGTGCGCAGGGGATGCTGGGAGCCAGACGGGCTGCACTGAGGCCACGGCTGAGCTGAGGCAAGGACCCCTGGGGGCCACGGTGGCCCTGAGCCCCAGGAGGGCGCTGGCCAGGAGGCGCAGGCTGGGGTCCTGGAGGCCCAACCCTTTTGACTTCCTGCCCCCTCCGTGAGCTGGACGAGGGCCTGAAGGAGCGCCCAGGTGCCCGAGCCCTGGAGTAGGGGCTGGGCCGGACTCCAGCTCCAGGTCTCAAAACCCCTCCATGGGCACAAGAGCCGCCTGGCTTGAGGAGCGCGTGGCCTGCAGCTGCGACCGCTGCTGGACCCAGCCATCAGGTGCTCGGCCTGGGAGGTGGGTGCTGCCCCGTCCTCTCGCAGAGGCACAGGGCAGCGCAGTCCTGGCACACGCCAGCTGGTGCCTGGCAGACCTGCCCTGTCCCTGTGGAGTGAGGCCGGGTGTCTGGTGCCGTGGGGAGGAGGTACATGAAGTCTGGTCCTGGAGTCTCCCCCTGTGGTGACCTCAGAGATGCTTGGCCTGAGCCAGTGAGACCTGGGTGAGGCTGTGCCCCCAGAGCCCAGGCCTGGCCAGGGCAGACCCAGGCCGGGACACGTGGCACCGACCCTGGAGAGGGCTTGGGGCTCCGAGCATGGCCAGCCCTGTCCTATACGGGCAGGAGGCCCCTCCCCTCCTGGGGCTGAGGAGCCCGGCGCGCAGAGGGTTAAGTGCTGATTATAGCTTTGTCTCTGCACCAGTCTACATAATGTGCTCCTCATTTGCATACTGCAGTGTGCGCTCAATTAAAATGAACTTTTAATTTCTTCTAAGTAAATTACTTCTTGCCGGTACGTGATGTGCACAAATGTCAGAATAATGGGAGAGCCTTAATGAGCTGGGGAGCGGATGTGCTGGAGCTGCTGTGAGTAACCCCAGGGACTCACGTCCACGCACGCATTGGCCGGGCGCGGGCTGCCTGGGGCAGGCCAACGTGCAGGCTGACCGGCGGCCACGCCCCGCAGCAGACTCACGGAGCGCCGCTGGGCAGGGGGCGGCTCACGCGCTAGCTCTGTGCAGCCAGGGCCTCCCCCAGGTCCCGGGCACTCGCACACATGCGTGTACAGAGCGGCAGGGGGCACACAGACTCACCCCGCCTCAGCTTCTCTTTCTGCGTCTTCTTGTTGAGGCTGTAAATAAGGATGTAGGTTTACAGAGAAAGGAACGGTCCTGAGCAACGGGCAGCAGAGGCGAGCGTTGCCTCCCATGCCCGGCTCACCAGGAGCCTGAGCCTGCCCTCCGGCTGCCATGAGGCCGAGGGGGAGACAGAGGCTCAGAGAGGAGGCTGGGTGCTGCCCACCCGGCCGGGCACACAGTGAGCATGGGGACGAGGTCTGCCTGCCCCCACGGCCACTCCGTCCTCTCTACAGACTCCTTGGGAAGCAAGTATCAGGAGCCGGGTGCCCATCTTGGCTGCACTGGCCAGTGGTGTGAAAGCAGGGTCTGGCCCTGGTGCAGAGCCCGGTTCCTTGGGCCGCTTAGCTCTCATTTCAGCACCTTGGAGAGGGCCAGGAACTGGCGGCCTGACCCAGGACTGGGCCTCCAATGACAGCCAGTCACAAGGTGTGTCCCTGTCTCCAGGGCACCAACAGCACAGACACTTGGCCACACGAACCCGGGACCGAGCCCCAGTCCCAGGATCCGTGAGCCCCATGGCCTCGGATCGGCCACTGGGCCCTCTAAGACCCCACGGCTCCTTCGTGCGCCTGCGCCTGACTGGGGCTCCCTGAGGCCACATTTAACTCCTGCCCCATTCATGCCAAAGCCACACCAGGCATCTCTGAGGTGCTCGGCCACCATGGGGCACACAGAACTGGCTTCAGCAGGGCTGGTGCTTCCACCTGCCACCTGGCAGAACCACCCAGATTCCTGGGAGCAGTGGAGGAGATGGAGGCCCCTGCCCTGCAGAGGGAGAGTGGGGGATTCCTGGAGGAGGAGGCTGAGCACATCAGGGAGGAATCCCAAGTGGCTGTGGGGACAGGGGCCACAGCTGGTGGGACCTGGGGGGCCCGCCTGTTCTGATGGGGAGCATCCATCTGGGAGATTGGAGGATATGGTCAAAGGGAAGAGGAGATGGGGAGGAAGATGGGAAACCCCATTGGCTCACATGACTGCGGCCCACGGGGCAGGCTCAGGCCAGGCTCAGGGCAGCCTCCCACAGGCATCCTCATAGCCCGCACCTGCCAAGAACGCAGGCCACCAAGAAGGGGTGTGCCTAGAAGGCACAGACTGAGAGAGGGGTTAGGGGAAGGCTCTAGCTGGACCCTACGTGGGGCTAGGGGTGTGCCGAGCTCAGCAGAGAGCCTAGAAGGCGCCGGGGCAGAAGCTGCATTCTCCAGTGCCTCGTCACCGTCCGGGGCCAGGAGGGGCCCCGACATGGTAGCCCTGAGAGGCAGGGGGCTCCAGAGCAGCCTCCTCCCTCCCACTCCTCTCAGCACCCCAGACAACAGATGGAAGCCTCTGCCCAGGCCATACTGAGCAGATGGGGAAACTGAGGCCAGAGGTTGCCCAACTGTGGGCCTCTGCCCCTGCCCTTGCCACAGGGGTCCCGCCTGCCCATCTGCCCTGCGGTCCCAGAGCCAGGAGCCATTGGGGCTCTTGAGCTACCTGAGGGCGTGTGCCCCAACCCTGAGTCCCCCCCATCCTCAGCGAGGTCTGGCTCCCATCCTGATACGGGGTGAGCCCAAGAAGACAAGTCTCACCCTCCAGTCCCTCTCCCTGGGGCAGGGCTGACAATCACCACTGCCTGGCAGCTGGAGTGTGCGTGGGCCTGTGGGTGTGCATGTACACGCCTGTGAGTGCGTGTAGGCGTGTCATGTGTGTGCATGTGTGTGCCGTGTGTGTGCGCGTGAAGTGCCTGGAGCCCAGCTTTCCCCATCACTGAAATTTACATTGAACCACAAATTAATTTCATAATTTTCCTCTCTAATTATGCCAACATCTGCTGCAAAGCCGAGCTGCACACATGCATTTTAATGTCCGCCCTCCCCACAGCGTCGCGGCTGTCTCTGCGCTCAACTTCTCAATAATTATCACCAAGAGAAGATCTCGACTCCATCTCTCTTGCCTTTCAAGAGGGGGAGAGAGAACGAGGAGGAAAGGGGGTGTAGGGGGCAGAGGAGAGGAAAGACGGGGAGCCGGGGGCGGCGGCCGCTGGCTGGCAGGGCTCTGTGCTCAGGAGGTGGGGGTGGCACAGTGCACTGCTGGCCTCCTGCCCTGGGGCCTCCCATTCGCAGTGAGGTGGAGGAGGGGAGCTCCTGGGCGCTGCTGGCCTCCTGCCCAGGGCCTCCCGTCCGTCAGCAGTGAGGTGGAGGAGGGGAGCTCCTGGGTGCTGCTGGGCTCCCCCACTCTCTCAACTACACGGTTTCTTGCCCAGGCCCAAGGCAGCCTCGGGGGGCCTTGCCTGGCACCCGTGGGTGGTGTTCAGGCCTGGCAGGGACAACTCGGCCAAGTGTGTGGGGAGAACCCAGGCGCCCCGACCCCAGCCCCTATGCCGCCCACTGGCCCTGGTGGAGGGGGCTACGGAAGTCCCCCCAAACGGCCCTCCCAGCCTGGCCTCAGACCAAGTGGGCACATGTGAGTGTCTGCATGTGTGGCCGTGAGTCTACATGTGAATGTGTGTGTGTACACGCCTGTGGGTGTGCACGTGTATGGGCTGCGTGTCCTGATGCCCAGAGAGCTGACCTTGAGCTCTCGGCCTCCCCCCTCCTGCTGGAAGAGCTCTGGGTGTCTACTCCTGCCCCCTACCTCCTCTTCTGGCAGCCACCCCCCCTGGTGTCTGCAGGACAACTGCTTACGCACACCCGGCCCGCTGCCCGGATTTAAAGCTTTCCCTAACTCCCAGCACCACCATGGAGCCCGGCCTCCTCTCCCAGCACCCAGGGCTTGTCTGCACAGTCCCAGGGGTCTCCAGGCCTCCCAGCATCCCCCTGTGGACCTCGCAGCTCAGCTGGTCCTTCCTCCGGGAGGCCTTCCAGGGCGGGGCAGGGCCCTGGGCACCGTCGCCTCCCTGTCCTCTACTTCTTCCGCTTCACCCCGGCTCAGAGCGTCTGGGGCTCAGAGCCTGGCTCGTGGCTGACGTTTGAGGATTTTTTGTTACATGATAAGTAAAAGACATGACTGAGAACATTACCAAACTTCCCTGGGTCCCCCTTGCCTCCCCAGTGTCACCCACAGGGCTAGGGAGGGCGATCCCCTCTGCCTCAGCAGCCATCAGACCCACATGTGCAGGTACGGCCAGGGGCCTCAGAGGTGCCACCGGCAAAGCCGCTGGCCTCCAGCGCTGGACGTCCAGACCAGGCGTGCTCCGGCCGCTTACAGTGCCCGCAGAGCTGGGGCAAGCTCAGGATGCAGAGCCCAGGCAAACACCCTGATCAGGTGGCACTGGGATGGCGGGAGGCCGCAAAGGTGGCCTGTGAGAATGGGCACCGGGCCCAAGCTCCTCTTATAGACAGTGGTCTGACGGTAAAAATCACAGGTGTGAAGGCAGGCTACACTTCCTTCTAGGAGAACCTTCCGAACCTCAGCGCGGGGAGGCGCTGCCTGGTCCTGGAAGGTAGAGGAAGCAGAGGGCTGCTGTGGTCTGCGGGTCACGGGGTAGACGGGAGGCTCTGCACAGGAGCCAAGGATCTGCACGGGCTCCTGGAGCCTCGTGTGGACGGGCGGGACTGCACGGCCTGCCCAGAACCAGCCCTGGGGCCACGTGAGGACGGTGTGGGGCGCCACAGGCCTGACACCATGGCTGGAGCCACGCGTGGACGGGCCGCCCAGAACCAGCTCTGGAGGGCTTGGGGGAGCGGGCGGTCCAACCAGCAGTGGTGCAGGCCTCGCCGACCACAGGGAGGCCGTGCCTGAGGAGCGGGCGAGCCTAGCCCCCGGGTCACGTGGCTTCAGCGCTCGCTCTAACAAGGCCTGAAACCAAGGGCTGACAGGTCGGGCTGAGCTACTGACGCAAACCTAGCGCTCTTAGAGGAGGCCAGCCGAGCTGCGCCTCAGCAGCACAGCACCTGCTGTGGCTAGCGCAGGGCAAGCAGAAACGACATGTGCAAAGAAGCAGGGAGTTTAATCAGAAAGATGGAAAAAAGATACACCACACAAACACTACTGCAAGAGAGCTGGGGTGGTTCTCCTGATGTCGAAGCAGACTGCAGGATTATCAGGGGTAGAGAACATGCCATCGGCTTAAAACCACGAGCACACCAGGAAGGCGCTGCCGCCGCAGAACTGCACACGCTTAATACGAGCTTCAAAATACGAGACCCAAAGCCAGACAAGGCCAAAGGGAAAGAGACAGCGCACGGTCACGGCGGATTTTCACAGCCTCGCCAGTATGAGTGACGGGACACGGACAGAAACCCAGGGAGGATGTAAGCCTAACTGCCAACCAATGCCACCCAAGAGAATCAACAGGACTTCACCTAACAAGAGCAAAACGCAGTTTTCATGCCAAATGCACGTAGATTCTTTACCTTGCTAGGTTGCTGGGAGTCTTGCTACATTAAAGCATGCACCACCACGCCCGGCCTTAAACAATATACTTCTTTTTGTGCGTGTGTGTGTGTGGTACTGGGGGTGGAACCCAGAGGCTTTCTACCTCCGGGCTACACTCCCAGACCTATTTTATATTTTATTTGGAAACAGGGTCTCACTAAGTAGCCGAGGCTGGCTTTGAACCTGCGCGATCCTCCTGTCTTAGCCTCCCAAGCGTGCGCCACCACGCCCGGCTAAATAATCTACTTCTAAATAACTCATGCATCAATAAGAATTTGCAAAGAAAATTAGAAAATACTTTAAATTAATAGTAATGCAAACATGACATATCAAAATTTGTGGGCTCTGTTCAAAGCACCCTTTGAGTTGAATTTATAGCTTTAGATGTTTGTGTTAAAAAGGATTAAAGGCTTAATATAAGTGATCTAAGGGCCAACCTGGAAAGATCTAGAAAAAGAAGAGCAAATTAATTTTTTCCTTTTTTAAGAGTGTAATAACGAGTAGAAATTAAGTAAGTAGAAAATGAACAAGCAACGAGTCAAGACACCCAAATGTTAGCTGTGGGGAGAGATGAATGCAACTGACAAACTCCTAGCTAGATGTCCCAGAGAGACAGACAGACAGTGGTTGTCATGGGGAAAGAGCTGGTCCTCAGTTCAGCATCAGTAGGGTCCTTGGCTTCGTGACAGTAAACCATCAAAGACAGAGACGTCCTAGGAAAGTGAGAAGTGCCCGCTCAGGGCAGAGCGGCGCCTTTGGGGTTCAGGGCTCTTCCTCTGTGGGGGCTTTCACACGGACCAGGCAGGAGGAGGTGTGTGGACCCTCGGCCCGGGGCCCAGGGCAGTTTGGGGGGTCTGGTTGCTCTTACCGTCTTCAGGCTGATCAGATCTCTATTATCGGATCAGTAGAGAAGCTGGAGAGTCCTTTGAATTATAGGTTTCTCCAGGTACCCTAGCTGTCTTGTTAACACTGCACAGGGCAATTATAGTTTCTTTCAGCTAGCTCTAGGACTGATAGATTTCCCGGGAATTTGGTGAGACAGGCCTGGGAAAGAGAACCTGTGTGGGTAGTAAAGGTTAAGGACCGTCAGCACCGGGTTTTATATCAAAGTTACATTTTACCTTTTCTTCCCGTCTTTCTACCCATTTTATTTCTTCTATCCTGCATCAAAATGACCAACACCAGAATGAAGACAGGCCAGCACATGGAGCCCAAGACACCGAAGGGAAGTTGTAAAGAGCCCAGAGCCCATGCAATTATGTCATTGTCTCTGAGCCGAAGGAAATGGAAGATTCCTCAGAAGACACATCACCAAAACTGACATGGGATAGAAACTCTGAAAAGATATATATCTGATAAAAACTGAATGCATAATTTATAACTACCCACATGAAAAAGGCAGAGACTCAGCTGGGCGTGGTGGCACACACTTGCAATCCCAGCACTGGGGAGGCCGAGACAGGAGTATCGCAGGTTCTCCGACAACCTCAGCTACTTAGTGAGGTCTTTTGCAACTTAGTGACCTTGCTTCAAAATAAAGGATAAAATAGGGCTAGAGGTGTAGCTTGGAGGTAGAATGCCCCTGGGTTCCATCTCCAGTACTAAAAAAATAAATAAATAAAATAAAATAAAGGCAGAGGCGGCTTGGTTCCAGGGTTTTGCTGAAGAGCAGTGTAGAGAGGGCCAGTCCTGGGGTGATGATGGGACCCCTGGGTGCCACCACCTCTGCGGCGCCCCTGCCTGCTCAGGCCTGGGGGTTACCCAGCACTCCTTGGCTGTGAGATTGTGCAGGGTGTCCAGGTTACACAGGAGGGGCAGAGCTCCCGTGGACTCGGCAGCAGCCACGTCCTTTGGTCAGTTCTGTCTCTCGACTTGGGGTCCTGTTAACTCATCCTCAGCATGAAGTCCTCTGGGTAAAGGACCCTCTTACTACTACTGAATACCAAGCCCCAAATACACATACACACGGTAACCAGATGCTTTATCCTCCAAACCAAGGCACCGCGGCGTGAGAGCGAGAGCCGGCGGAGAGCCCGGGCAAGCTATGGACCCAGGAGGCCGTGCGACCAGGTGCCTGTCTCCAGTTCAGTACCACCCAGTGGCCTCAAGTTCACAGCCCCACACGTTGCTTTGCAGCCTCCACGGTCATTATTAGTCCAGTCTCACCAAGATGAAACCAGGCCAGGCAGGTTGGGGCTTTTCTCACGATGGGAGAGCAGGGACCCAGTGCAGGCCTCGCGGCTCAGAGTGATCTCCACCACAGTGCCTACGCCTCCTCTAGTTCTTTTGGAAAACCTGAAAACCCAACTGTGAAGCCACGGCCAGCGCGCCGTTCTGGGGGCCTTTTTGCTTTAAGGCTCAGGCTGGCGGTGAGCACAGTGACCCAGGCGACCCGGCGCTGCCTGTGGGCCTCCTCCACGTCCCGCTGTTTTCTTGCACTTCCTGAACTCTTTCTAGAAGCTGGTGGGTACAAGTGGCGGGTGCCATGATCGAGGGATGAGTCTACGTGCGCAGGGACCTCGACGGTGCTGGCCTGTCCGGCGCACATTACCCTAGAGAGTGCCCACCTGCGTGCGTCCCCCCAACACACACGCTCGCTGCCTGCGGCTGAGCTGGGCCCTTTCCTGGACATGGGGCTGCGGATGAGCCTTCCCCCAAACTCCAGCCCTGCAGGGTCGAGCCTCAGGACCCCTGCGAGCCAGCTCTGCCGAGCTCAGGCGGCAGAGTCAGGAGGATCCAAGGGGCACCGTCCTTGCCGACATCTCCCTACGGGAAGCTGAGCATGGCGGCGGGGGCCCTCCTCGTCCAGATTCCTCAGGGCAAAGGCGTTCCCCTCTTGGCTCTCCATGTGTGGTCGGGCCTCCACCCCCGTGTCCTGGCGAGCTGCGAGCATCCTGTAGACGGGCAGACGCACGGGGCCCGCACACGGGGGGCTCAGCAGATGTGTGCGCCTCGCCCGGGCTGCTGCCCCAGCACACGCACCTCGCGGGCCGAGACCTGCCCTCCGACCACGGGCACCCAAGGGCTGGCACGCGCGGCTGAGCCAGGCCTCCCTGCCGGTCCCCACGGAGGCAGAAGCGGAGGCCCGGCTCAGCCCCTCTTCCCAGCCTTCTAGGATGTTTGCTATTTTGTTATTGTTGTTCATTCTTCGCCAGGTGGAACCAGCACCGTGGGGCTTAATTAAGTTCAGCCAGCTGTTGCAGTCAGCCCCAAGCTGGGACGCCAGAACCCAGGTCCTGGAGCAGAGGGGTGTGAGCTGGGCGTGCGGGGGCGGGGTCCCTCTAGGCAGGTCCAGGGAGGCCCAGATGCCGCCTTCCCCTCCCTCCACACCAAGGGACAAGATGAGACTGCAGAGGAGGGAGCCGGGCAACTGAGGCGCTGCCTGGCCCTGGGGAGCACCGCAGGGAGCACAAGGCATGTGTGAAGGTGTGCACGTGTGGGGAGGTAAATGTGTGCGTGTGCACATGTGTGTTCGATGTGTGGTGTCACGGTGGAGAGAGTGCAGGTACAAGAGTCTCTGTCCACACTGGCCAGTGGTCACACTGGGTTGATATTTCCCTAGTGTTTCATAGGCCTCCACTCACAACTTCAGTAAGACATTACCAGACCTTCCACAGAGCCACGGCCAGTGCGGTGTGCCAAGCACAGGCTCAGACACAGCCGATCGGGTGCGCAGCTGCAGGGCTTGTGTGCACAGGACGTGGCCCGCCCCGCAGCCCTCCCTCTGAGAGGCGTCCATGCGTGGTGCGTGACCACCAGCTGAAAGAGGCTGAGAAGGCGGGGGAGCTAGGAGCCATCAAGGCCAGGGAGTCTGCGTGTGGAGAGCGCCGGCGCTGCTGAGCCCGCCCAGGCAGGGGCAGAGGGGAGAACGGGGTACACCTCGACCCGACTCCCCCTCGCGCTCACAACCAAATCCATAAACAACTCCCGCGAACAAAAGACCCTCATGTCCAAAGGGCCGGGGGACGTGTGAGGTGGTGCTCCACCCTGGTCCAGATGCACTTCGTGCTACCAAATGGCTGCACTCAGGGCTGGCGAGGGGGGGGCAGCGGGCAGTGGGCAGAGGGCAGTGGGCAGTGGGCAGCGGGCAGCAGGCAGGGGAGCCGAGCCACTGCCCGCCACTCCGGGGAGCTGTGGGCCAGCACTGGACATCAGTGGCCTGTGATGGTCTTCACTCTCTCACCTCCCGGCTGCTGCCTGGACCGGGGCCTCCCTCTACGAAAGTTCACCCAAGGGGAGGTGGCGGAGCGAGGGCTCCTCTTTCCTGAGCGAGCCCTGAACACGCACCAGGCAGTGAATTGGAATCTGTGACCAGAGACTGTAAACCCAGTGCTGCGTTCTGAAAGACCCCCGCTGGGTCCTCGCCAGGCCTCAGTGAGGTGAGCAGGATTTGAGTCACGCTGTACACAGAGGTGAAACCAGATGGCCCCCGTCAGGCGACCCAGGGGCAACGAACACCTCACGCCTCTGGCTAGCTAATCTGACACCATGGCCGACCAGTGTGTTAACCTCGGGCTCCTCACAGTTCTCCACACAGGCTGACAAGCCGGCGTCACAGCAGAGACACCAGTGGCAAGGAAGGGTGCGCTGAGCCTCCATGAACCAGAGACGCCATGCCGAGAGTGCCCCACCCTGCACGTTGCAAGGCCAGCCAGCGGCTGCCAAGCCCTTGCCGTGCTCCTGGAGAGGGAAGCCCACAAACCACCCTGTACCTTATACTTACACAAGACAGCCACCACCAGCCTCCAGGAGGCCTCCCAGCCTCCCATGAGCTACCCACAGAGGAGTCACAGGGAAGGAGCTGAGGACCCAACCCCACGAGGCTCCCCGAGCGCCCTCCTGGTTAGACCTCACCTGCTGCGGGCCTCACCCGCATCCACACCTGGGAAGGCGACTGCCTGGTTAGCAATGGCCGCCTGCCTGTTCCCCTAGCTATTGGTCCACCGGTCCACCGGTTGTTATAAGTACAGTGTCAGCTGATTGGCCTCTACAGATGATTGACACATGTAGAGCCCAATGAACCGGCAGACCCCATCCCACCGAAGAGGGGTGCCTGTGCAGGAGTGGGAGATGCCCTGCACGTGGTAGGGAGGCCTGGAGCAGGTGGCAGGGAAGGATCGTCTGCGGGAGATCCCAGGACAACACCAGGGGTCTGGCCACAGTGCCCTCTCAGAAGTTTCTGGGAGCCTGGATGTGAGGGGGCAACGATGGACACAGCAGAGAGGACGGCCAGGCCCTGGTGCCTGGGCGTTGAAGGTCAGGCGTCTGCACCCCCTGTTCTGCATCTGGGATTGAGTTGAGGAAACGTCAAGACTGGCTTTGGGATTCCTGTGCCCTCCGCTCCCTCCAGGTTCTCTGCTTCTACCCTGGGAATCTTCTAGAATTAAACTCCCACCCCTGCTGCACCAGCCCTGATGGCCAGGCCTTTAACAGACCCTCTCCCCCTCCCTTGTCACTTGCAATCTGCTCCTAACACACCAGCTTCTATCATGGGCTGAAGGAAGTCAGAGCCAGGCGTGGTGACACAGGCCTGTAATCCCAGGACTTGGGAGACTGAGACAGGAGGATTGCAGGTTCAAGGCTAGCTTCTGCAATTTAGCAAGTACTGAAATCTTGTTTCAAAAGAAAAACAACCCAGGCGTGGTGGTGCACCCTTGTAATCCCTGCATTCAGGAGGCTGAGACAGTAGGATTGTGGTTCACGGACAGCCTCAGCTACTTAGTGAGGCCCTTTGCAACTTAGTGAGACCCTGTTTCAAAATAAAAAATAAAAAAATAGGGCAGGGGTTGTAGTTCAGAGGTAGAATGCCCTGGATTCTATCCCCAGACCTGCCAAAATAAATAAATAAATAAATAAATAAATAAATAAATAAATAAATAAATAACAAAAGAAAGAAAGAGAAAGAAAGAAAGAAAGAAAGAAAGAAAGAAAGAAAGAAAGAAAGAAAGGACAAAATAGGGCTGGGGTGTAGATCAGAGGTAGAGTGCCCCTGGGTTCAAGTCCTAGTGCCACAAACAGAAAGAAAAAGAAAATTGTTGTTTGCTGTGCGAGGGGTGGGGTGCAGGTGGCTGGCTGAAGGTGGAGAACCAGGGTCTTGTCCTGTGCCCTTGTGAGGCAGGGCTCTCCCCAGCTCTGGGCTGAGGGACTCCGGCTCTGCTGCCTGGCCCAGCGCCTCTGGCTTGGTGCTGGACACCGGTGACATGACACAGTTCCTGAAGGTGGTGGCTCGTCTGCCCAGTGGCTAAGTGAAGCGGGCCAGGTCCGCAGCCCCAGCGAGCCCCTGTGCACCTGCACCTCCCCTGGGGCCTGGCGTCTGTGGTCCTGGCCAGTGGACTCGGGGCCCCGGTGAGCAAGGCTGCCTCCTGTGCTTGTCTGCAGGGGACCAGGCTGTCCTACTGTGGGAGCACTTCACAATTTTTTTTTCAGCACTGAGAATGAAACCCAGGAACATTCTACCTCTGAGCTAAAGCACTATTTTTTATTCTTTATTTTGAAACAAGGTCTCACTGAGTTGCAGAGGGCCGCACTAAGTAGCTCAGGCCAGCCGCGAACCGCGATCCTCAGGTCTCAGCCTCCCGAATGCTGGGATTACAAGCGTGCCCACCACGCCTGGCCGCACGCCCCAGATTTTTGTTGACCAGCAGATGGGATCCTGTTTGTGTGCCTCTTCCTTCGGGAGTCTGCGGGCTAGCTGTGGAAGGAAGTGGGAGTCCCGGAAAGACCACAAGCCTGCCAAGCCTGCTCTGCACAGTAGCCTGATGGTGTTCGTCTGCGGACTGGGTTCCAGCCAGCCTCCATTCCCCGGTGGACATGGGTAGGCTGCAGGGCAGAGTCCTGGCAGCTCCTTGTCACCTGGCATGTCCTGCGGAGGCCAGCTTGTCCTCATGTCCTGCTGTCCAGCTGGACGACAGGTGGTAAGCACCAGTGGTCTGCTAAACATGGCAGTTCACTGGTGCCAATGGCAGGTTCCTGCCAGCCCTGCACTCGTTTCTGGGACCCTTTTGCCATCTGGGCCCTTTGGCTTCGACCTCCTCCCCTGGGTCCTCAGAGGCAGAGTCTGGGACACGTCCAGGTGCCCTGGCCCTGGCACGGGCCCACAGGAGCCTCTCCTCTCATGAGGTACTGAGTCACATCCTACTGCCCCCCCTGAGAAGCACCGGGGGCTCCCCCAGCGTGCAGGCTGTGAGCCTGCCTGCGGTGGACGCCCTGCTCACCACAGGGCTGCCCATGGTGCAGGTGGGTGCCCCTTGTACTGCGGTATGCTGTAGGGCCAGGACCCAGGCCCTCGGCAGAAGCCATAAGCCTCCCGGCCTGAGGCAGCTGGGAGCCCTCTGTGAACCCTGCCTCCATCAGCCTGTCCCTCCTGTGACCCCCCCCAGAGCCTTGCCCCACCCCAGGTGGCAGGAGGATAGCATTTCCACACAACCTCAGGGTCTGGGGCCAGTGCTGGGCCAGGAGGGTGCAGGCCTCCAGGGGCCAGGCCACTGCACCCTGCGCATCCCGTCTCGTGGCTTTGCTGTCCCCAGAAAGAGCAGCAGGAGTGGCCTCAGGCTCATGTCTGCCCGGCCAACTTCAGTGAGCACAGAGAGGCAGCCCTGGGGTGCCGGGAATCAGATGTGACCTGTTCATCCTTTCTAAACAGAAGAAGGGCCAGGCGTGGTGGCGCACGCTTGTAATCCTCACACTTGGGAGGCGGAGACAGGAGGATCGCACAGGTTCGAAGCCAGCCGTGCTGGCTTAAGAGACCCTGTTTCCAAATTAAAAAAAAAGTACAAAAATAGGTCTGGGAGTGTAGCCTGGAGGTAGAAGGGTTTCCAGGAACCCCAGTACCACCAAAAAAAAAAAAAAAAACCCAAACAGGAGGCGGAGGAAGGGCGGTGGAGGAGAATCTCAAGTACCTGCTGCTGTCCCCTCCAGATGGCTCCGTGGCCCCACACACCTTATTTACGCTTGAACTTCCAAATCGCGTTAGCAACGAAACTTGCCAGCTACCACAGGTGAGAGCACACAGGTGGCTGTGCCCACGGTGTCCTTGTCCTCCCCAGCTGCTGCCGTTTGGAAAGACAACAGTAGATTCTCCAGCTCTGCCTTCGGGAATTCGCCTCTCAGCTGCACGTGTCCAAGGCAGCTCGGTGTCTGTGTCTGGCAGACTAGAAGGATTTTAAACGCTCACCAGGTGAGCACTGGCTCATGACGACAGGCTGGTCTTTGATGACAGGCTGGTGTCAAACACTTGCGGCGAGATAGCCAGACGTACAGGAAACAGCAGGTCGCAGGACCCGTCCCCCGTGGCGTGCTCAGCAATGAAGGCATAGTGGCTCTCCACCAAGATAAAAAATAAAAACAGAAGCCCTCTGGCGGACCGTCCACTTGGCTGGGTCCCTTCGGGCTGGAGCCAGCTTCTGAGTTTTAAGGTTTCCCTTTGGGAGTAGCTTGGGCCGCCGTGGAGGGTGAGCACAGCCCGGTGGCTCCTTTATATGTCCAGAGGCTGCAAGTCCTGCAAGACAGCCCCAGGCCACAGTCCTGCCAAGAGGCCCCGTGTCCACACCAAATCACCTCCCCGGCCCCCACCTCCTGGGACGCCACCTTGGGGAGTGGGGGTTCAGCGTGGGCCTTGGGGGACATGGACATTTTGTCTACCACACTGACTTTGGCACCTCGTGGACTGGGACGCGGTGTTCTGGAGCATTCTGCTGTCCGGGCACAGGTAAGGGCAGACACATGCGCCCACCCACGCTCAGGTGGCACACCCGTGCACACGCTCACATGATTGCAGGGTCACACACACACACACACACCCCTTCGTGGGCAGGAGACGTGGCGATCCTGGGTGGCATCGAGCTGTCCTGTGTGCTGGCTCCGCACCGCACTGGCTGTTGGGCTTGTTTTGTTGTTGTTGTTGTTGTTGTTGTTGTTATTGTTGTTGTTATAAGTATCTGTTTCCTCATTTAATGTTTAAAAACTTGAAATAAAATGATGTCCTCTGTGTCATACCTCTGAGACTGGAATTGGTGGTATGCAGCGGCACTGGGGTTTTACCCAAGATGAGAGTTGGTCCGGCCAAGGGTGAGGAGAGGCTGCTCCCAGGGCGGGGCGCCGAGGACCTCGGGGGACGGCTCTGCTGGCAGCCCTGAGCAGTGGGTCTGCAAGACACACTGCTCCTTCCCACCCCTGCCGGCCCAGGGTTCAGCCTCTCCTTGCATCCAGCCGAGACCACGGCTGACCATGGTGCTTTGGGAGAGGAAGCCCGGAGCTCAGGACAGACACAGGGGTTCCGGAGAAGCCACCCGATGCCCCTCCAGCTGCAGAGGCAGCACCCTCCTCAAGCTGCCCAGGAACCGGTGATACCAGGATCCCTCCACAATTCTTCCTGCCTAGGACTTGGCTCAGATGACCGCAGTGGCCAGCAGGGCCTCCATGGAGGGAGCAGAGGACAGGACCACACAGGGTCCCCACGGGTGGGGCCGGAGCCCAGGCTCACACCAATCAGATTCCAGGACTCCTAGACCCGGGCCAGGCTGGGCCCAGGCCCTCCTGTGCCCTCCTGTGCCCTGTGCTGAGGGCCCAAGGCCACAGGGCCTTGGGGAGCATGTTTATTTATTTATTTAGTGGTACTGAAGATTGAAAAACCCAGGAGCGGTCTACCTCCGAACTATACCCCCAGCCCTATTTTATTTTTTTTTTATTGGGAAATAGGGTCTTACTAAGTTGCAGAGGCTAGGTTGCTGAGGCTGGTCGCAAACCTGCGGTCCTCCTGTTTCAGCCTCCTGAGTCCTGGGATTACGGGTGCGCACCACCAAGCCCGGCTATCATGATAGTGTTTGATGCTTCTGGGACAGGACATGCAGGGCACCCCAAGTGGGGAGCAGGGAAGCCCTGGGGGCAGGCGGAGCAGCTGGAGGAAGAGGAGACTGTCTCGGATCTCCATCTGCAGGACAGGTCCCAGGAGCCCCCACCCCCGCGGTGCCAGGGAGCCCCACCTTAGCCGCCAGCCACCTGAGCTGAGCTCCGAGCTCCGGGAAGGCTGCCAAGGACCAGGCAGCGGGGCTTTCACTCGGAACACGCGCGGGGAGTCCCAGAACCCCCTCCCACAGCGCGTTTTTAATTGGATTTAATTATTTTCCATTTAATTGCATTTCTCAAGTTCTCCCAGTGGGTTTCTTGAGCGGGGATCTCTTCTTCCTCTCTTTTTGGGCAGGAGCCTTGGCTGCGGCAGATGTGAGATGGGGCTGCCGTGGGCCAGGGTGGCTCTGGGGCCTGGGAGGAGTGGTGCGGGTTCTGCACCCTGGGTGGGGTGGGAGCCGCCACGGGGAGGGTGGCAGGGTGGTCTATTCTGGATTCCGGCCTGCCACCCAGCAGGTCTGCCTCTCCACCTTCCCCCCACCCCACCCCTGCCACCGGCCCCTCCCCCACCACATCCACTTTTCTCTCTCTTTTTTTTTTTCTTTTGGTTCTGGGGATTGAACCCAGGTGCACCTGCCTCTGAACTTCATTCTCAGCCCCCTGTTTTATTTTTTATTTTGAAACAGTGTCTCACTAAGTTGCAGAGGACCTCACTAGTTGCTGAGGCTGGCCGAGAACCTACGATCCTCCTGTCCCAGCATCCTGAATGCTGGGATTACAAGAGTGCGCCCCACGCCTGGCTACAGCTCCTCGCTTTTCCCCCAGTGACCCCCAGGAAGGCTAGAGGGGTGGAGTCCAAGGTCTTATAGTCACACTAGGGCTGGGGACAGAGCCAACAACGCTGGGACCACATGCGGGAAAAGGTAGAGAGAAGAAGCACGTCCTGGATTAACCTGCATTAACCTGGATTGACCTGGGTGATCCTGAAGCTGGGTCACCCCATGGCCACCCAGGATACTCCATCCTTTGAGCAGAAGTCTGTTTGAAAGCCCGGCTCCCCTTTCTCTAGGACCCGGGAGTGAGCGCATGTCCTGCCCCCTGTGGCACAGCAAGATGTCAGACGAGGCAGCAGGGGCAGGTCACCTGCTGTCAGGGTCGCTGGGCAGCAGGTGCTGTGCTGCGTGGGGCCAGAAGGAGCAGTTAGAGTCTCCAGATGCAAACAGGTGTTGGGAGGAGCCCCCGCTGAGCTCAGTGGCCGGCCGGCCTGGGGCAGGCCTGGCCTGGGCACCACGACAGGCCAGCGATTCTCTCCCCAAGGACCGAGGTCCCCAGGGAAGGGAGGAAGGCTTCCTGACCCCAGAGGAGCCACCTGAGCCCCGGGGCCTGCGGCAGCTTTGCAGGTGTCTGCCGGCCAGGCTGAGCCCACGTCCCGGAGTCCCCGTCTGCAGGGCTTTCTGGGGCTGGCGGGAGGCAGCCTGCCCCTGTGACGGCCGCTGTGCCCCGACTGACAGCCCCGGCCCTCTGTGGCTCCCCACAGGCTGGGGCCCCAAGCAGTCCAACCCGTGACGAGGTCTGGCTTCTGTGGGACCCTGTCGCAAAGTCACCAAAGATCTATAAGCCACCCTTAATTTGAACTTGGGTCGGCAGCCCCCACTTCATGATGCCCCACTGCACACCCTGAGGGGGCCAGGTGGGCCCTGCTCACCAGAGGCAGAGGAGCCTATGTCAGTGCATGTGTGTGCTTACACATACCCACGTATCCCAGTCGAGTAAACCCATCTGTCCCCAGCTACGTACCACATACCCTGAATACATAAAGCCATATACCCCAGTTATATACCATGTGTTCTTAATTGCGCACCCATATTCCCTGATTATCACCACATGTCTGCAAGTATGCACCCTGCATCCCCGTCCTGTGTCCTCGGGCCCCATGGGTGTGCGTGGTAGTCCGCCTCTCCAGCTCTGACGGGGACTCGGGGGCCTGGTGCCCAGGGCCCCGCAGTGGGAGCATGTGATAAAGCACACTCCTCAGTCACCGGGACTGCTGGAAAGGTGGCGCCAACATGCCCATCCTCCACCCGTCCAGGTGCCTGTCCGTCCGTCCGTCCATCCGTCCGTCTGTCTGCTCAGTGTCTGCTCTCCCTGGCTCTCCTGGTGCAGAACCCTGGGCTCTGCTGGGAAAAGGGGCTCCTTTATCCTGAGTCAGGTAAAGTTTGACCAAAGAATCCAGCGAGTGATGAGGCAGAGGGGAGAGGCTGGGGCGCTGTCCCCAGGACGGGAGCAGCCTGGGACCCGAGGAAGGCACGGCTCCGTGGTGGCCAGGTGGAGCTCCGGGAGGCCTCTCTCTGCCGGGCCAGGCTGCGGGACCTCACCCTACCTTCAGTGAGCTGCCTTGGGGTTGAACCCGGCCTGCGGATGCCGAGAGGCCGCCGGGCTCTGCTTCAGTGTCTGGCTCCCGACTTCCACCAGGACCAGGACGCTGCTCCGGGCCCCTGCTCACCCGGCCGCAGGAACGGATGAGTTGGGTCGAGACCACAGCCCACCGGGGCCCTTGCTAGCTGCTGTCCAGCCTGCCTCAGCCTCTGGGAGGGCTCTCCCAACAGGTGTGACCCTCAGGGGACCCTCTGCCAGGTGTTCGAAGCCTCCCGCCTGGTCCCTCCACCTGCACTCGCCAACTTCCTCTCCAGGAGAGATCTGAGCCCAGGAGACAAGAGCCAGGAGCAGCCGGAGGAAGGAGTTCGACGGCGTGACAAGCTATTGATGGCCACGCTCCTAAACTCCGCGTTTCCACGGCGTTTAAACGCCTGCAAGCGGATTAATAAGGTCTGGGTAATAGCAGCACCGTCTATATTTATTCTATCTGCCATGCCAGTTGGTCAGGCCCTATGAATATTGATGGCGGCAGGGATTGAGGACGGCAGCGCCCGGCTTTATCTCTCCCGTGCAGCGCAGGCTGGCGGGGCCCTTATCAGGCCGGCAGGCTGCTTGCAGCTGCCTCCCGCGGCGCCGCCCCGCCCCCGCCGCCTGCTTTGTAATCAGGGGAGAAGTTGCTGCCTTGATATTTCCATTTTTATCTCTTTTATTTACTTCATTTAATGTCTTTCAGGGAATATTTTCTTTTTCAGTGAGACAGGGCTGTTGGTCGAGTACATCTTTCTGCCATCCCTGTCCCTGACAGGCTGGAGAAAAAGGGGCTGCGAGGTGGGGTCCCCAGCTTGGACCCTCGATCCCTGCCTGCAGCGGGGCTCTTCCCTCCCCTGCTCCTCTCCCCTCCTGCCCACGGCTTGCCATTCCCAGCCCAATCCGCCCGCAGCCAGCTGCCCAGGGCTCTGCTCTGTCCCACCAGGGGCTTGGCCCCAGCCCTGATGGCTGCACCCTTCCTGAGGGAGCCCTGCTCCCCAGGGGCAGGCGGGTCTACCTCTGGGCTCCTTGCCCGCCTGTGTCTCCTCTGAGGCCCCTGATTTCAGGGACAGGCGGTTATCTCCCTTTGACAGAGGAGGAAACTGAGGTTCCGGGAGGTTATCGGCCATTGCCACTTGCTCCTGGCTGGCGACTCGTGACCAGGGAGGAAGGAGGGGCTGTGTGGAGAGGGCTCTTGGGGACAGGTGCATGGGGCTGTGCCCAGCCGGGGCGCAGCGATGGGGGCGTCTACGTGCTCGTGGCGTCCTCTCCCACCAAGGCAGCGTGTGTGAAGCGCAGTTGTCAGGGCCAGCCCACAGGAGGGGCTTCCAGCGCAAGCCCTCAGCTCCCGAGAGACAGCCTGGTTTAGGGTCACTGGTACCCAGGAGAAGCCCCCGTCCCACTCCATGCACCCACGCCCTACGCCCCAGAACCAATGTGATCATATTATATTATTACCATTATTATTAGTACCAGGGATTGAACTCAGAGACATTCTACCTCTGAGCTACATCCCTAGCCCTATTTTATTTTTAATTTTGAAACAGGGCCTTGCTAAGTTGCCGAGGGCCTCAATAAGTTATTGAGGCGGAGCCGGGCATGGTGGCGCACGCTTGTAATCCCAGTGCTTGGGAGGCTGAGACAGGAGGATCATGCAGGTTCGTAGCCAGCCTGAGCTACTTAGTGAGGCTCTCTGCAACTTAGTGAGACCCTGTTTCCAAATAAGTATAAAGTAGGTCTGGGAGTATAGCCCAGAGGTAGAAAAGTCCCTGGGTTCCACCCCCAGTACAAAAAAAAAAAAATGTTATTGAGGCAGGCCTCAAACCTGTGAGCCTCCTGTCTCAGCCTCCCAAGTACTGTGATCACAGGTGGGTGCCACCATGCCTGGTGTGGCATTATTTTTAAAATAAGCTGTTTTCAGGAGAAATGAAGGGTCTTGGCATTAGATCAGGAGTTGGGTGGATCCTAAATCCAGCAGCCCAAGTCCTTAGAAGAGAGGGAGAAAGACGGAGAATTCAGGGAAGGCGGCCAGTGAGGTTAGGACAGAGGCTGGGACGGCAAGGCCACACCACAGGCCACCTGGGCCACCAGGGTGAGGGGAGCTGGAAGACCCTCCCCTGTGCCCTGGAGGCCCTGTGGACACTTGGGCTTCCTGCGTGGGGCCTCAGGACTGCTCAAAGCCCCCAGCGTGTGGTCCTCCGCTCCAGCTCCAGGTGTGGGAGCCCTGCGGCAGGCACGGCAGAGCCCGTCCCCTCCAAACCCTCAGCCGTGAGCCTCCCACAACCACGACTGTTGAGTGCGCAGATGGACCTTGTGGGAAGAGAACTGGGTCTTTTCTATCAAAGGGATAGACTGACTTGGGCTCCATTTTGTACAACGGCCACTGTGGAACCTTACGTGTGCTTGTGGGAAGCGTGGAAGCTAGTGACTGTGCAGTGTATCAGTCAGCTCTGCTGCGGGAACAAACATGCCCAGCCGCGGAGCTTTCGGCCACAAACCTTCCCTTCCCTCTCAGCCAGCGGCAGGCTGGCTGTGGCTGCAGCCCCTGTGGAAGCAGGAGAGTTGCTGGAGAAGAGTCTCGCCCATCCCCCAGCCTCTGTGAAATATGGTAGGTGTCAGCCCCACGGTCCCAAGGACAAGGACACCTGTGGCGAGTCAGATGCCATAGAGAAAGCATGCATGCCCCACAAGGCAAGCTGGGGGGCAAGCCCTGAGGTGGGGTGGGGAGCACCAGCCTGTTCCTGCTGGAGCCGCACTGCCCACCGCCTTGGGAAGCCAGCGCCAGCCTCCGGGCTCCAAGCAGGCTGGAGGCCAGGTGAGGAGGAAGGAGAGGTGTCTAGGCGAAGGGACTGTGGGCAGGGCTGGGAGAATGGAAGTGCAGCAGCTGGGGGCAGAGACGGGCACTGGCCCTTGGCGTTTCAACCCCCTCCGCCCTTCCATAGCCTGGGTGGGCACTGCCACGGGGAGGAGGAAGGCTAGTGGCTTGGTGGAACCTGCAGGTCCTAGACCAGGTGGCGGGTGAGCCTGGCACTGCCTGGGGCCTGGAGCCTTCGCCCCGCGTGTGGCCACAGGCACATCCCAGCCCACCCTGCCAGGGTGCCCCTCTTGCCCTGCCTGTGCACAGCCTGGTGAGCTGCCAGGCCGACCAGCTGGGCGCCAGATGCTGGGGTGGGGGCAGCTGCCTATCTGCCTCCTCCCCCAGGCGGCGCCTATTTTTAGAGCCAAAGCCTCAGCGTTAGGCCCTGGGGTGCTGAGAGTTGGGGTGGGCAGGGCACCTGTCAGCAGGGGCCCAGGGCTGGAGAGAGTGTGGCCGAGAAGGGCTCGGCCTTCCGCCGGGGCGCCCGTGGTAACTCCTTCCTTCCCCTGAGCCTGGCCTCGCTCACCTTTCTGCCCCTCTGCTCTCTGGGAGCTCTGGCCTCGGGCTCCTGGGGCACCCCACCCTTTGATGCTCACCCCAAAACCTTGAGCTCAAGCCATGGCCTTCCCTACCTCCCACAACCCCAGTACCAGGGCGGGAGCAGCACTGTCTGACTGCCCTGCAGATCCCTGACCAGGGTTCCTTCGGCTGGCGCGGCCCGTGACTTGGGTCGTCTGAACCCTACGCAGCCACCAGTGGGTCGTGTGGCTCCTCTGCAGCCCCCAGGCCTGCTTCAGCTCCGGTCCAGGCTGCCAGAGGCTCCCTCACCCGGCTTTCATGGTGGGTAGCAGCGAGGCCGGCCCAGCTCGCCGCCGTGGCCGTGGTGGTCCTCCTCTGGGGGTAGCCTCAGCCCCCCAGCTCACATGCGATCACACTGACTGCCCCTCCAGCTGCACTGGCCTGGAGCCCCAAGCCCCGGCAGCCGCCTTGCCGGGCCTGGGCCACTCTCTCTCCTTTAAGCCGGAGGGAAAGAGCTGTTTTCTTCTTCCCAGGACCTGTGGCTGGGCGGGTCACAGCAGCTCCCGGGCACGGGGCCTGCGCAGTAGCGAGCACCTGCGTCTTGCCAGGGCTGCACTTCCTGGGGCTCACGGTGGCATCAAGGGCGTGTGACCACCTGGACGCCCAACGGCTCAGGTCCCGGGTGCACCCAGCACTCTAGGTTGGTGCTGGGTGAAGACCTGAGTGGGATGGATGTCACTAGAGGGTGGAGGGACCGTGCACAGCAATGATTCCCGGGGGGTGTTGGTTGTCCGGGCCAGTTAAGGAGACCCCTCTGCACACAGGAAAGAGCATCTGTGCCCTCCAGCCCCACTGCTAAGAAGAGAGCGCGCTGCCTAGAGGGCTTTGGGACGCACACGTACATCTGTCGCGCGCCAGGTACGCGCAGACTTGTGTGCGTGGGGAGGGCTCCCCGGGGCCCCGGCTGCGGGTGAGCAGGCGGTGGGTAGGTCAGTCACAGAGCTCTAGTGGCCTTGGTGCCCTCACAGACCACCGTGGGCCTTCCTGGGCACCTCTGCAGGGCGGCGGCACCTGGTGACCCCTTCTGAGTCCTGGTGCGCCCCCCGACGGCAGCCCTACCTGCATCTCTGAAGGCAGCGCAGCCGCAAGGGCCTCCTGCAGCTCCAGGCCCACAGAGCTCAGGCCCCCGCGGTGTCCGATAAGGTAGAGAAAACACCCCACCCGCGCAGGACCCCTCTAGCGCGGCCTGGAGGGGCAGCTGTGCCCAGGAGGGCCGCCTGTAGGAGCCGCCTGAGTGGCAGCCCAGGCTGGTAACCGCAGCGCGATCCGCAGGGGCACTCGATAAACAGGGCTTTGGCTCAGGCTGCGACCCCTATTATAGGTGGAGGAGAGCAGGCTGCTTCTGGACCTTCAGCCCAGCCACTGGCGTGAGACTAGTAAGAGGGGCTTCCAGGCAGGGAGCCAGGGGGACGGCCGGGCGCAGCTGACCCTGCACAGCCTGCGCCTGGGTGGGCTGGGCAAAGCCCCACGGCACGGGCTCTAGGGGCGGGGGAGACAATGCCCCTCGCCAGGCTGGGGCTGGGAAACTCAAGACATGGCTGGAAGTGGGCCCAGTGGAGCCCCTGCAAGTTCACGTGCTGAGGCCCAGCCACTGGTCAGGTAATCTTATTACAGGAGGCCAGAGGGTGGGCCCCAATCCTGAGGCTGGTTCCCTAGAAAATGGGGACATTTGGACACAGATACAGGAAGGCCATCTAAGGGCAGAGGCAGAGACCAGGGTGCGGAGCCTGAGAGCCCGGACCCCCGAGACGGCCACACCTCACCAGAGGCCGAGTGAGCGGGCTGGATTCCCACAGCCCGAGGAGCCGCCTCTCCCCACCTCGGTGTTGAGCTCTGCGTTCCTGACCCCGAGGCTCAACCCCTGCTGTCCAACAGCCTGCCTGTGGAGCTGTGGGACACACGGCTGCTCCATCTGCGGCCCGGGGAGGGGCTGGGGAGGCCGGCCTTCGGGAGCAGCTCAGCTACTAGACAGGCTGGGCACACACTTGGGAGTCCCCGCTGGAGCTGCCCCACCAGGCCCACCCAGCCCCTTGCACTCTGGGCCATGTTGGTCGGGGACCTGTCAGTGGACATGAACCCTCTTGCAGGGCTTTCTGTTGTTTTTCTGGGGATGGAAACCAGTGCACTCTATCTCCGAGCCAAACCCAGCCCTAGTTTTTCATTCTATTTATTTATTTATTTATTTATTTAGCGGATCTAGGGATGGAACCCAGAGGCATCGACTCCAAGCTACACCCCCTGCCCTATCTTTTATTCTTTATTTTGAAACAGGGTCTCATTAAGTTGCAAAGAGCCTTACTAAGTAGCTGAGGCTGTCCTCTAACCGTGATCCTCCAGAATGCTGGGATTACAAGCATGTGCCACCACGCCTGGCTCATATTTTTATTTTGAAACAGGGTCTCATTAAGTTGCAGAGGGCCTCACTAAGTTGCTGAGGCTGGCCTCAAACCTGTAATCCTCCTGTCTCAGCCTCCCAAGTACTGGGATTACATGTGCACCAACATGCCCAGCTGCATTGTTTTTTATATTATGGTAAAATACAGGTAACTTAAGATTTACCACTGGTAGTTGGGCATGGTGGTGCACGTGAAGATTCAAGCAATGCAGTGAAAATTAGCAACCTGCAAGACCCTGTTTCAAAACAAAAAATAAAAAGGGCTGAGGTGCATCTCAGAGGTAGAATGCCCCGGGTCCAATCTCCAGTAACACACACACACACTCACACACACACACACACACACACACACACACACACACACTCACACACACACACACTCACACACACACATACATACATACTCACAGACACACACACACACACTCACACACATACACACTCACACACACTCACCCATTGGTGATGTGTAATACACCTAGGATGCACAACCCTGGCCTCCATTCCAGAATTTTCCATCACTGCAGGGGGCAGCTCTGCCCAGGCCGGCGCCTGCCCACACACCAGCCCGGCTCCTCACACCCCTGGGTCCACCCGCCTCTGTGGACACTGCACATCGGCGGGTCATAGCACATGGTATCTTATATTGGGCATGTTTTATGAACAGCTCCTCCTACCTACCTTCCTTCCTTCTTTTCTTTTCTTTTCTTTTCTTTTTTTTTTTTTTTTTTTTTTTAAGTACTGGGGATTGAACCCAGGAGCATTGTAGCTCTGAGTCATACTGCTAACCCTTTCTTATTTTTATTTTGAAACAGGGTCTCACTAAGTTGCTGAGGGCCTTGCTAAATTGTTGAGGCTGGCCTTGAAACTCTAATTCTCCTGTTTCTGCCTCACAATTACTGGGATTACAGGTGTATGTCACCATGCCTGGCACAAATGACATTTTCTCTTTCTTTCTTTCTTTCTTTCTTTCTTTCTTTCTTTCTTTCTTTTTTTTTTTTTTGTGGTATCAGGAACCCAGGGGCATTCTACCTTCAAGCTCCGCCTCCCGCCCTATTTTTTATTCTTTATTTTGAAACAGGGTCTCACTGAGTTGCAGAGGGCCTCATAAGTGGCCGGGGCTGGCTGCAAACCTGTAATCCTCCTATCTCAGCCTCAAGTACTGGGATTACAAGTATGTGCCACCACATCTGGCGGACATTTTCTTAACGGAGTAGAGTAAAATGAAAAATAGGGGATGGGGAAGCCCCAGCCCCAGCCCACCCCGGCCGTCTGCAGGGCGCCTCAGCTGGGCTCTCGGGCCCTGTGGCAAGAGGAGGCTTCTCCACTCCTGCCCTGCACCGCGCTGACACCGGCGCCACCCTGCAAGTCTTGCACCACCGCCAGGTGTCCCACACTTCCACTCAATTCTGACACTCTTGCCTGGGGGTCGCACAGACCCCGCAGGCCCAGGCTCAGGCCCACCAGACACCCCACCTTGGATCCAGGGTGCGTCCAGCCTCCTGCGGTGGCCAACCCCCGGGAGCCGGGGTCCCCAGCCCTGCTTACACACAGATCAAGGAGGCACCCGAGTTCATCCGTGCCGTGTGGAGACAGCGGAGGGGGTGCACAGGGAGGCTTGGGATAGCCTGGCACGGGCACCTCGTCCCCGTGGGGTGGGCACGTCCCTCCTGGCATGTGGAGCCCCTTCTTTTTTATTGGTACAAAGACTGAACCCAGGGGCGTTCTACCTCTGAGCAACACCCCTCAGCCCTTTTTAATTTTGAAACAGGGGCTCACTAAGTTGCTGAGAGCCTTGTTAAATTGCTGAGGCTGTCCCTGAACCTGTGGTCCTCCTGTCTCAGCCTCCCAAGTGCTGGGCTACAGGTGGGCACCCGCGCCCCACTCTGAGCCTCTGGTAGGGGTCGCGTGGAGGCCCGTCACGTAAGGGTTGCTTCCTAACTCCCAGCCTCTGGTCCCAGGCTACTCTTGCCAGCCACCAGCCCCCTTCAGTAGCCCGGGACCCGGAGCACCCTCTAAAACACACATACTCCAGTCAAATTACGTCACAGTTCATAACAGTGGAAACCCCAGGCAGACACGCAGGGGTGGATAAATCGGCAAGGTGGCTTTCTAGAAGAGAATATTATGTGGATAAAAATGAAGTTACATGCCACCAGGCATGGATCAGAACTCCTGGAAGGAGGAGGCAGAGGGTGCCCAGCCCTGGTCACGGAGAACGCTGACCCCGGCAGGGAGGGCGGCACAGAGGGGCTCAGAGCAAGCCGCTGCGGTGTCCCCGCGTGAGCCGCGGCTCTGGGGAGACAAAGGAGGCCGGCACCACGCGCGGCCGCGGAGCACGGGCCCCGAGCTTCGCGGGAACATGGGGTCTCACCTGGCCTGTGTTTGGGCAAGGCTGGCCCCCGGCTTCCCACCTCAGCCGCATCCTCAGATCCCACCACTGACCCGGCCACTGTCTCCTCAGCGAGGGGCCCTGCTTCCTCTCCTTCCTCTTCACCTTTTAATTCAAAACCAACAAAGCTGTTCCATACACAAGACACAGGCAATCCTATCAAGTTAGTCCTAGCCACATGTCTGAGCAAAGACCAGAAGGTCAGGGCGCTGGCCGCGTGGTCCCGGGGAGCGTGTTCCAGGAGGGAGGCAGGCAGGTGTGAAGGCCCTGGGGTGGCGAGGCCCAGCATGCCAGACTGCTGTCTGTCTCCATCTGGAGCCACAGCCCAAGGCCGGGCTCAAGTAGGGCATCTGGGCAGAGTGGGCCCACTGGACCGTGGTCCCTGCCTCCTAGCAGGTGGGCGCGGCTGCCTGCGGCCTGCCCTCCAGCCCCTCCAAGAAGCTCCTGGGTCCAGGAGGGGCCCAGGCACGGGGAGCAGGGGCTCAGGCAGCAGGTGCCGCTTCTAACAGCCTCGACTGGCTGCTCGTCGCCTCCAATGCACAGTACATCTGTGCCATCAGTTGGCCGACAGATGGCCCCGGCTTAGTATTTTGGGATTCGGTTAGGCTTGTGGGCTGATGTGAACCGCTTCAGAGCGCAGGTGTGAGAGTAACGCAGCCCTGCGGGGGCAGGGGCGGCACACAGGAGGGGGCGCGGGGCCTGGGGACGCCGGGGGCTCCCCCCAGCTGGGGGGCATCCCTAGGTGCGGGGACCTGGCTTTGCCCTGGGGGTTGGCTGTGGATGGAGGCAGGAGCTTCTTGCAAGGTGCCCAATGCCGTGGCCCCATTTATCCTGGCAGTGACGGGGCTGGGCTGGGCCTGGGAGATAAACTGGAGAGGCAGAGGCCAGCCAGATGGCGGTGCCTCGCGGATTCTCCCACCAGCAACTGTTCCTGTCGCTTAATCACGTCTCAGGCAGGAAAGCTCCCACCCCACGCCCAGTATCTCTCCGGCCACCTTTGAGGCCAGCCTGGGGAAGTTCCCAGGAAGCAGATAACGGGCGGATATGGAGGCATCTCGAACTCCAGACAGTGCCGGCCATTGTGCGGGGTGGGAGCCCGAGAGGGTGCTCCCGCTCCCGTGGCCAAGGTCGCCCGGCCAGCAGCCCCAGCGCGGTCCCTGGCTCTCCTGCACGCAGAGCTCCACAGAGCAGCTGCTTCCACTCACAACACCCAGTCTCCCCATCCAATAGCGGGGAAACTGAGGCCTGGGGGGTCAGGGATCAGCCCCAAATCACAGACACAGCTGGTTGGTGCGAAGCTGTTTGCAGCATGGGCTTGGGCTTCCCTCCCCAGCCGAGGCGCCTGCGAGGCCCCCCACCTGTGCCTTTCCTGGCCTGTGCCACGGGAGCCACGATCGCCGCCGCCTGGGCCTCGCGGCGCCCGCTGTGGCGTGGGTTTTCAGTCGGGGAAATGAGCTTCTGCCCTGGAGAGCTGGAGTCGGCCTGGAAGGAGCTTCACACATGGCTGCCCATGTGGTCAGGTCACGCCTGCAGATGGCTTCAGCTTGGTCCTTCCTTCTATGAGTGTGTACTGAGCACCTAGTACCCACCTGTGTGGTCGAAGACTCTGTGGGGTCACTTTGTGCTAAAAGTGAGAAAAGGTATTCCAGGCTAGTGACAAAATCTCGGCTTTTGGGATCTTCCTGTGTGCTGGGCCGCGGGCACCTGCACAGTACACCAGTAACCCCCCAGCTGCCCGGGAAGGTCCAGCCTGGGCTCCCGGCGCTGCCAGGAGGAGACACTGGGGCCTGTCTCCCACTCGTCCCAGTAGGCGGTGGCCAGGATGGGCACCCAGGGAGAGAACGTTTGCAGGGAACCCCTGGGGCCTCTGGAGGCCCCACGGCTCCCTCCCAGTCCTCCACCTCCTCTGAGTCCTCCCCAGCCCCAGTGCTCCTCCATTCCACTCACAGGGGCCACTTGGGACCTTCCCAGCCTTCCCGACAGCGAGACGCAGACCTGCCACCTTTTAGCCAGTAACTGGAAGGTAAGATCAGCCCAGAAGTTTTGGGAAAGGTTTTCCTCCCTGGCTCCTCTTCTTCCTTGCCTGGATGCAGTGGTCATAAGTTGAAAACACTGCAGCCATCTTAGAATCGTGAGGCAGCGAGCCGGCTGGCAGGATCCCACCCAGAGCATGGGAGAGAGCGTGGGTAGAAAGGGCCAGGGTTCCGGAAGCCGTCACCGACTCCGGGCCCCGCATCCGGAACCACAGACAAGTCACTGCAAACCTCTCCTTAGCCTGTGCAGAGGGAGCCTGAAGGAGCAGGCTCCAGCTCTGTGGCTCTAGAGGAGGGGCTGGAGCTGGGCTGCGAGGGAAGGCACAGGATGCCCGTGTACTTTTGAGGGGCCAGGATTTCTTTGAGGATGGGTGTGAGCTTGCTATGGTGCTGGGATGGAATGGGCCTCCAGCATGCTGGGCAAGAGCCCTGAGCCGATCTGATCTGCCCAGGGAGGCTGTGATTGGGGGTCCCTCATAGGTCCAGCTGAGTCCCACCCAGCCCAGCGGAGCAGCCCAGGATGGCCGAACCTGCTGTCTGCCTCTCCTGGGGTGCGAGACGCTTCTCCAGGTCTGTTAAGGAGGTTCCTTTGGTGGGAGGACCAGAGACAAGAACTCGGAGGTTTGGAAGAAGTCAGCTTGCCGCGCAGGGCCACAGGTGGGCACCTGGTCCTTCCCCCTCTCTGCCTCACCCCAGCCAGGGCTGGAGCCCAGAGCGAGGAAAGAAGGCCCCTGCCTCTGGGCACGCCCTCCTGGGCTGGGCCCACAGCCCTGGCTCCTGTACCCTCCCCATCCTTGCGGCCAGGCACAGGCAGGGTGTCACCCCCTGGCAGAAGGGCAAGGCCAGGACCCAGACACCTGGGCAGGGAACCAGCGCCCAGCGGCAGGCAGAGGCCCAGCCTGGCGCGTGCCCGTCCTCCAGGTCCCAACGGGAAGACAGAGCTGCTCCAGGAGCCATCTGGCCCAGATGCCCGCTTCCCAGAGCCGCTCCGTGGAGGCCTCGTCTCCCAGCTGCTCTCGCTGCTGAAAATATTTACATCCCAATATGCCCAGTGTGCTGTTCCCGCCTCAAGCCAACAGTCGTCCGGCCACCTGGGAGGCGCAGCGCCTGGTTGAGGGAGGGTCTCGTGTCTGGGGGCTGCTGGGATTTTGGTGGCTCAGCGGCAGCTCTGAGGCCTAGCGAGCCAGGGCCCAGTATTGGCTGGACCATGGTGTGGCCCTCCTGCCCCGGGACCTTTGTGCCAGCCACAGCCTTGCCCCCAGCCGCTCCCCACAGAGCCAGGAGGCCCCGCTCCAGCTGCTGTGGCCCCTGAATCCCGCCCTGCCCTTGGCCCTCCTCAATCTGCAGATGTCTCCTATCGCTTCGTCCCTGGATTGTTGACTGTCTCTCTGGTGATGTCAGACCCCTTGGAGCAGAGGCCGTGCCCCCACAGAGAATGTGCCTGAGGGGCTCTACCCAATGCCTGGCTCAGGCACACGATGCCCAGGTGGACCCAGCTCCTGCCTCCTGGGCTCAGGATGTGGGTCAGACGGCGGGCGGCCCTGGGCCCTGAGTCAGAGAGAAAGCAGGTGCTAGGAGCCCCACCCTGTGAAGGGAAAGTGACCTGGGGAGGGCCCCCCTGCAGCAGGGTAGCACCCTGAGGATGCTGCCCAGGGCGGCTCCCCGGGCCGCTGGAGCATGCAGTCGGACGCCCCTTTGGGAGTCCCAGTTTCCTGTTCTACAGAAAGGGCCGAAGGGCCAGTGTTGGTGCCGGGTGGGGGAGGGACAGACGGGGGTGGGGGGCGAGGGCGTGGTGCCGGGAAGTCAGGGTCACAGTCAGGATGTGATTCCCAGCCCCCCACACAGCTGGGCACCCAGGGAAAGTTGCTCAACCTCTCTGCACCTGCGCGAGGCTTAGAGCTGTCGTCCTGTCTCCATTGCCCAGGGCTCAGCGAGCGGCAGGGCTGCCATGTCTCCCACCCTGAGCCCCAGCCTGGCATCTGTCCCAGCGCCCAGTTCTGCCCATGGTCTCCTGAGCACCCAGTGCATGGACTGCATCGGAGTGTGACCTGGGGTCTGGCTGCGGCCTTGTGGGGCCACCGGAGGCTCCTGGGGCCTGGGGTGGGGTGACGGGTGTGGAGAGGTGTGCAGGAGAGCAGTTCCACATTGGAGCACAGGGCACTCAGACAGGATGAGAAAAAAATCACAGCTGGTCCATCACCTCTGCCCGAACTTTAACCATGAACACTGGCACCAGCCTAGGGGAGCGGCTGTGCCCGTGACGCCGACACCCAGCACTGCCCACGCTGTCAGAGGAGCCCAGCATCGGGCGCTGTGGGGTGACCTGCCTGCAGCTTACTGTCCAGCACCTGGGAATGTGCTTGAAAAGGAAGCGGGTCCCCATCAGAACCCTCCACGTCTGTATGTGTGGGGGGTGGGGGTACTGGGGATGGAGCCCAGGGGCATTCTACCTCCAGGCGACATTCCCAGCCCTATTTTTTATTCTTTATTTTGAAACAGGGTCTCACTGAGTTGCAGAGGGCCTCACTAAGTAGCTGAGGCTGCCCATGAACCATGATCCTCTGGTCTCAGCCTCCTGTATGCTGGGATTACATGCGTGCCCACCGCGCCCGGCCCCCAATCTTGACGTCTGCCCTTTCATAAATGGGCTTCCTTTGCAGTTTGTGAACCTACTTGTGTTCTCAAGAGCATCACTGAGCAGGGCCCGGCTAGATGCCCAGGGCAAGGACTCAGATTCCAGCCTGGCTTCCCTGGGGTCGCTGCAGCCGGAGCCCCGGGTGCACAGTTTTCCTGTCGCCCCCTGACTGGACACAGCTCATCCGGACCAGGGGTGGAGGCTTGGCCACAGGGTTTGAACGTGCTGCTGACCTTCTCCAGGGCAGCCCAGGGCTTCTGCTCCTCTGTTGGGGCCATGGAACTGGGACGCCAGCCCACGGGGCCTGGGCTTCCTTGGCAAAGCAGGCTGGTGTGAGACCTGCATAGACCATTCCATCCATCCATCCATCCATCCATCCATCCATCCATCCATGCACTCATCTGTCCATCTGTCCATCCATCTACTCACCTGGCAGTCTTGGTGGGGAGGGGTTCCACCTGCTAGAGAGGAGGAAAAGTGAGGCTAATCCCTAGCTCAGCTCACGTCACCTCCCACACCCCGCTCATCCTGCAGCTTCCCAAAGCCACGAGGGGAGCCGGCAGGGCGCCTGGGAACCCCGCCTCCCCAGCCCAGCCGCAGCCCCAGGGCCCAGCTAGGGGCTTAAGGCTGATGTCTCCTGTGTTCCCCAGGGGCAGGAACTAGCTGTCTTGGGCACCGCCAACCCCAGCACGCCCCCACAGGTGTCGGTAGGGAGGGCGGCGCAGCAGGCAGGCGGGAGGAGCACAGGCAGGGCACTGGAGGCAGCGGTGGCCTCGGCCCTCCCTCCGGTGCCAGCAGACACTTCCTCCCCAGCTCCTTATCTCCGAAAGCCACAGCCAACGTCTGCTTCCCGCAAACACCAACTGCCCCGCGGGCCAGGAGTGGGGAGCGGGGAGCGGACCAGGTGCTGGGGCCTTGGCTGCAACTTCTCCTCTTTCCACCGCCCCTGTTGGCCCGCTGCTGGGAAGGGCAAGAGGAGGAGGCAGGGGGCACTGGGGTCTCCTGGGGGGGGGGGCTGCAGGTGCCAGCAAGGACATCTGCTTGGGTGGCGGGGCGCCCCTCCTTTAGGCCCCACCCAGGGCCCCTTGTTCCCGCCTCCCCTCAAGCCCCTCACTCCCGGGACCCAGGACCCCTCCACTCGCCAGGGTGAAGTGTCAGCAGAGATGGTGGTGGGATGTGGGCACAATCTGGCTGCCCGTGGCATTGGCCCTGCACCCTATTGCCTCTGCAGAGACCCCAGGACCTGGGGCATCAGGGGCGCTGCCCTGGGGAGGAGGAAATCAAGGCAGCTAGGCCCCTCCGGACCACCCCGCGTCCCACCAGGGCCAGAGCTCAGAGACCCAGGGATCAGGTGCGGGCACTTTCTCCCTCCACCCCCGATGCTGAGCCACCTAGCCAGCAGGTGGGGGCAGGGGAGGCCCTGCAGCCAGGAAGTCTTCTGAACAAACACGGCTTGACATAGCCATGGCTCACACCTGAACATGCGGCTCCTCCACGGCCACCTGCAGGACCCCAGCACCACGTGCAGGCTGCCTGCGGAGACCCGGGAGATGAGCAGCTGGATGTGTGCGGCTGAGCGCCCTGGCTCACACAGATCAAATCCCAACAGCAGAGACCTCAGGCCTGAGCCCTGCCTCACGCACACTACCTACTGCGGAGCCAGGCCGCACATGCCCCTTCCCGGAGGCACCTGGAGCCCCAGCTACTGACTGGGGTCACTGCCTGTACTTTCTCCTAGCCCCACGATGCGCCTCTCCCCCACAGGACACCCACTGGGGAGGGGCCCAGGCCCCCCATGCTGGAATCCAACATGCCCAGGACCCTGGGGCGACCTCAGGAATCACACTGGGGGTGGAGCGGCCTCCCTAGAAAATTCTGGGCCATGGAGTCACCCCTGGGTGTGGACGGGACTCCAATTGTGTGTGAGGTAAGCACAGAGAGGTGTATCTGACCGCCTGGCAGGAGGTTCCTGGAGGGCAGGCAGGCCCACCGGCAGCAGACAGCCCCCTGAGCCACGTGGTGGGAGGCTGGCCACAGCTCCCCAGGATTCCCCCTGAGATCTGCCCTCTAGGGCATACCGGTCCACAGAGCCCTCGGCCGGGGATGGACCCAAAGGGCAGTCTGGTTGCAGCAGGCGGGCCAGAATTGAAGCCTCTGTGGGTGGGAGGTGGAAGCCTGGGGCCAGGGTGGATGTGGTCTCTGCTGCTGACCCCGCCAGCGCCACATGGCTGCTCGCCTTGGGCTGCCAGGAGGGGCAGAAGGAAGTTGTTGGAAAGACAAACCGGAACGGCCGAGAGAGGCAGGCGGCAGGGCCCCAGATGGTTCCTGCTGGAGAGCCCGGTGCAGCTGCAGGCCCCCGGCCTGCCACACTATCACAGCCACACAGCCGGCTGCCGCGCCCTGGCAGGATGCAGGCGGCCCTCCCCCAGCCGGTCCCCAAGCCCGCCCCGTCACATGAGCCCCTGTGGCCTCCTGCCCCTTCCCCAGGGCCGCAACCCCAGCCTGCAGGCAGAGGCACCAGAAGGGCCTGGAGCTTCTGAGGAGGAGGCCCAGGCTTTAGGGTACTGGCCGCCTGCCCCCTCTGCCCCTCCAGAGCAAACTGGTCAGGAAGGCTTTGGGAGAGGCCTGCTCCGTGCCTGGCCTAGGACGTCTGCAGCTCAGCCTCAGCTCCATGTCCAGAGCATCGCCCATGCCTGATGGGGCCCCGGCATCAGCACCCCGGGGTCCCAGGAAGGGCCCAGGTGAGAACTGGGTGGGGCTGGGGGAGGGCAGAGGGAGCTGAGCAGGTGGGGGAGGTGCGCCTGCCAGCGGCCACCTGCCTGCCCAGCCTTGCTGACGCTGTGTGGACCCACCTCAAACATCAACACAGCCCTGCAGCCCCGTCCTGCACAGCTGGGGCAGGTGGCCCCGCGAGGCCAGGCAGGTGCCAGGTCTGCGTCCTGGCCCCACCCAGGGCAGATGCTGGCCTGGAGTGGGGGGAGGCGGCTGGCTTCCACGGTGAGGGCTGTGGCTAGAAGCTGGGGGCTCAGAGCCTCCCCCTCAGGATACCCCAAGGTCGGGAGAGGAAACAGAGGCCAGAGGAGAAGACGCCGGCTGGGGTCCCTGTGATCCAGGGTCCGGTTGGGGGAGCGGCTGGCCTGGGGAGAAGCCACAGCAGGTGGCCAGCTTCCTCTGCCGCCCTCCAACCCCAGCCTGTGAGTCTCCAGGTCCCCTGGAGGGCCCCGCCAGGCCTGGAGCTCAAGGGTGTGGGCAGGCAGCCTGTTCCCAGGCCACGGCCACGTGGCCACACTCCAAGCAGCCTTTGGAGCCCTCCGGAGCCCACAGTCCGAGCCCCACAGCATCTGGCTGTGCCCCCACTCAGTCCGGCGTGGGGCTCCAGGGCGTCCTCTGCACAGTACCTGCTCCCTGAGTGGGTGCCCACGCTCCAGGAGCCACCAGGTGCACACTGCCCAGCCCAGCAGCTGCCCACTCCTGGGCTTCTCCAGGCCCCAGGCGGGCGACTGAAGGTGCCTGTGAGGGGTGCCCCCTGTGGCCCCCGCCCAGTTTGCCCGGGCCAGGTCCTTGCTCACATGGGCACCAGGCTCCTCCCGTGTCAGCACCCTGCTCAGGGGGTGCGGGTGGCTGCGTGAAGGCGAGGAGGGGGCGAAGTGGCTCTGAGGTGTTTGGCTTGGATGGCGCTGACCTGGAGGTCAGGCCAGGAGGAGGCTTGAGCTAGCGCCCCCGTGCTGCCCGCCTCGGTGGATGTGCCCGGCGTAATGTCCCCAAGGACCTGTGTGCACCCGGGGGATTCCCCAAGCACCCTGCTGGGGGGCAAGTGTGGGGGCCTGTGGTTCCAGAAATCAGCACCAGGGGCAGCATGGAGCTGGGCTGTGCTGGAGGGGCTGGGGGGTGAAAACCGTGAGGCCCGTAAACAGGCCACGGGGAGAGATGACTTTCAGGGCAGGTGCGCTTTCCGGGTCAGTGCAGTGGGTGGTCGAGGTCAGCAGTGGCCGGAGGGCATCTGTTGGGAGTGTGGTCCTCGAGGGCCACAGGCAGCGGGTGGGTGGACGGCAAGGACGAGGCCGCCACCTCTGCCAGTGTCTGGAACGGGCAGACCTCTGCCAGTGTCTGGAACGGGCAGTCAGCAGGACGTGGGCTAGGCTGGCCCAGTGGGCCCGGGGCAGCCACGAAGCCCGGAGTGCGGCGGGCACGGGGAGCCTGTTCAGAGGTGCACTGGCGCACTCACGGGCTCAGATTTATTAGGCTCCTACTGGTATGGTAGAAGCCAGCGGATGCATCAGGAAGGTGACCTGCCTCCCCCAGGAGTAAGGGGAGGGGCAGCCATGGGGACTGCAAGCCCCTTGCGGATGGTGCGGCTGACATTGCAGGCAGGAGGGGCCGCTGTGGAGGTGGCCATGGCTTCAAGCCCTGCATGGAGAAAACTGAGTCAGGCCTGCCGTGTTCACTGAGGGGGGCAAGGAGTGTCGGCCGAAGCACGACTGAGAGGCAGCGTCTGCCCCTGAAGGAGCCGGGGTGGGGAGCGGCGGGGAGGGCAAGCGGCTGACGGCGCCCCATGTGCGTCGCTGACCCCCCTCTGCACCAGGCACCCACCACCCTCCACCAGGACGGCCGCTGAGCGCCTGCTGCTCTCCGGAGCGCCTTTCCCCTGTGGACGGATTGCTTGGGGTCCACGAAGCAGCAAAGTGCAGTTGCCCTCTGAGTCCTGGGCTTCCTGCACAGGGCTTCGACCAAGCTCAGACAGAAGGCGTCTGGAAGCACGCGTGCCCACGCACTCTCCCCTCTGGTGGCTTTTGCTAAAGCACAGAGCGCAACACTGTTTGTGCTGCGTTTCCAATGCGTGAGGCATGGTGTGTGACCTTGGAGATTTGAGTATACAGGGGGCGTGTGCATGTAGCATGGAGACCCTAGGCCATGTTGTGAGGAGCTGGACCATCTCAGGCAGAGGGACCTGGGGCCGATCCCCTGCAGGTACCAAGGGACGATGGTACCCCAAACTGCAGGCCAGGTCTGAAGTCAAAGTGTGGGCGCCGCAGGGCGCCGAGGCTCTGGGAGGCTCCTGCCAGCCGCTTCTGGCTCTGGCGGCTACAGGCGTCCTTGGCTTGCGGCCACATCCCTTCAGCCTCTGCTTCGTCTGCGCACAGTCTTCTGTTCTAAGAGGACACTGGTCACTGCATTCGGGCCAGCAGGACCAGGAGGCTGCTGGGGGTGAGCTCATGGAAAGCCCGTGTGCTCAGCCCGGCGTCCATGTCACTGGCTATCAGGAACGGCTGCACTGTGGACGCTGCGGTTCCCAGGCTCCCAGATGAGGAGGTGGGCGCGTGCGGCCGCGCCTGTGTCTGACATGAGGGGTTCCAGGGACCAAAGGGACCTGCAAGGGGCGAGACAGTGACCTCCGACAGGTCTGCTCAGGGCACCTCCACAGCCCGAGACCCTCCCGTCCCGCCTCCTCCCTCCGCCCTCCCCCCTGGGCCACATGGTGTCAGGGTCTCCCACATCGGGGCTCGTAGCCCAGGGCCGGCCAGGCCCCGAGAGCCACTGTTTCTGGAAGATCCTGAAGCCTCAGGGGCTCCCAGGGGCTCCCAGCAGGCTTCCCGCCTTCCCTGTGGGGTGGACACGGGGCCTGGCAACTAAAATGAGGCTGACCATTGGGTGGCTGGGGTGGGTAGGAGGCCGGCCCGAGCCCTGCTGGACATCGGGTGCTGTCAGGACCCTGAGCACAGCAGTGGGGTGGCCAGGGAGGCCATTTAACCACAGACGATTTGCAGAGTTAAGGCACGAGGAAGCCCCGGCCCCAGGTGGAGAAGAGAGAGGGTGAGGAGGCCAGAGCCAGCCCCTCGCCCCTGCCCGGCCTACTGAGTCCACGCGGGCAGCCTCCCGCCTGACGAGGGGTGTGCTCTGTGCTGAGTCCAAGCACCCCTCCTCCCACGCTGGGAAAACGTGGGCCATCCCCCGCTGGGTCGTCCCCACCTGCACGCCCGCCCGGGCAGCAGGCCGCAGATCAGAGCTTCCAAGTCAGCGCGGGCAGGGCGCAGTCCAGGCCAGCTCCCTGGAGGAAGTGGTTCACGGGGCAGCTGGGAGGCTGCTCTCCAGACTTTCACTTCTCACCAGGTGCTGAGAAGGGAGGTGTGGGCTAACTAGCACCGGGCCTTCCGGACACTTTCAGTTCCGCCAGGGTGCTTGACCAGGGAGGTACGGGCGGGAAAGCTTAGCAGATGAGGACTCCCTGTCCAGTGCTCCTTCAGAGAGGCTTATAGACTGCCACCCACTGCTCTCTGAGGGAGTGATGGTCAGGCCATTGTTATCAATTGTTAAGAAGCCAGAGGTCGGAACTCAGCGGGATAGCGGAGGCAGGCGTGAAGGATTAGAATGCTCCTGATCCCTGTACTCGAGAGGCTGTTAGTGAGGCCCTCAGCAACTTGTGAGCCCCTGTTTCAAAATGCAAAATAAAGCTGGGCGTGGTGGCGCAGGCTTGGACATGGTGGCGCAGGCCTGTAATCCCAGCATTTGGGAGCCTGAGACAGGAGGATGGTCTCAGCCACTTAGTGAGGCCCTTTGCAACCCAGTGGGTGCAGCTTGGAGGTGGAATGCCCCTGGGTTCCATCCCTAGTACTGAAAAAAGAAAGAAAGAAAGAAAGAAAGAAAGAAAGAAAGAAAGAAAGAAAGAAAGAAGAAAGAGAAAAGGGAGAAAAAGAAAAGAAAGAAAAACGAAAAATAATAGAGCTGGGAGTAGAGCTTGAAGGTAGAATGCCCTTGGGTTCAATCCCCAGCACGAAAGAAAGAAAGAAAGAAAGAAAGAAAGAAAGAAAGAAAGAAAGAAAGAAAGAAAGAAAGAAAGAAAGAAAGAAAAAACCTCCTGGGGAGGGGTTCACCTGGCCAGGGCGGCTGTGGAGGGCCAGTGGAGGGCGCCGCGGCGGTGACCCGGGAGCCCACACGGTCCCCGTGGGGCCCAGGACTGCTCTGCAGTGGTGTCCTTTGGGAGAGTAATCTGGTGGAAACGCTCGTGCCTCATACACGCCTGGGCATGCCCCTGGTGGGCTCCCCCTCGGGAGACCAGGTCCTCCTGGGTCCTCCCAGGCTCCCTCACTGCCTCCCTCCTCCCACTCAGTCTCTCTCCTCTGAAGGCGGCCTCCACGGCCCGGCTGCTCCACAAACACCCCAGGGCCTCCCAAATGGTGGTGACAAGCGTGCGCCACCATGCCCAGTGTCCGCACAAAGACGCATATCTGGCCCCTTGTCTCCTGTCTCCTCTCGCTACCTCCTCTGCAGAGGGGACACTGGCAGAGCACGCCTGGCCAGTGAGCCACCTCCGGTCTGCACCTGCGGACACAGCACACCTGTGTGCAGAGCTGGGCAGAGCGGGATGGCTCCTCGCTGGGGGCTGGGGATGCAGGGCAGCCTCAGACGTGTGCCTACCCTGAGAGCCTGGGGGGAGGAGACAGGAGCCCGGGGAGGAGGGGATGGGGCACTGGCGGACGCAGGATGCCCCCCACGCGCCCTGGCCCTGCATTCTAGACAGCCTGATTGGGAAGACCCCGGAGGTGGGGGACAGGGTGTGGGAACTCCCATCAGCCACTGCAGGGTTTCCCACACCCACTGCACCACGGCCCTGGGCGCTGGCCCTCGCCCCTCCTGGCCTGACCACCACATGGCAGGGGTGGGGGTCATGCACGATGCAGCCCTCCCCAACTGAGCCAGCCAGGGGAGTGTCGGGCTCACCCCCAGGGTTTGGGCATCCAGGGGAGCTACGGCTGATCCTCTGGGTGCATGCGTGGCACCCTGTGCTCAGGGAGGCTTGGGAGCCAGGTTACTAGGCAGTGTTTGGTTGACCAGCAGGGCAGGCCTGCCGGCCATGGCAGGACAGGCCTCCATGAGAGGGGTCTCGACCTGCCAGCATGGGGCGGGGACAGGTCCAGGGGCTCCGCAGGAGCTCTGGCTGAGTGTGCGTCTGCAGACAGAGCCGGCTCCTCTGCCAGCAGCTCCTGGTGGTACTCATCTGCCACAGGAGGAAAGAAGCTGAGGCAGTCTCGGGCAAGGGGTCCTTCGCACTGCCCCCCAAGAGGGAAGCCGAGCCCGGCCGCCCGCAGCCTCCGCTGGGCCCCTAAGAGCCTACGGGGGTTCTGCACACTCGGAAGCCCAAGGCCACGCTGCCTGACACCTGGATCTAGCATTCCTGAAGCCCCTGAGGCGGACAGCGGCAGAGTGGAGCTGCCCGCTACGCCTGGCAAGGGCGCGCGTGGGGGAGCCGCCTCTGCCCAGGAGGCTCTCCACCCCTGAGATTCACTTTGGTTTTCCTGAAGGTGGGGCCACCCACAGCAGCTTCTCCCTTGGAGGGTGGGGCAGAAAGGTCCCTTCTCTGCAGCTGTGGGGCCTGCTGCCTCCAGGGGCCCGAGGGTGGGCGGACACGCTTTCGGCTGGTCGGGGTCAGCCACAGAGCCAGGTCGCCCCAGTGGGCTCCACGGAGTCGTACCCCTTGCAGCCCCTCAGAGCCAGGCTGGCCTGCCCACGTGGCCTCTGTCCATAGCGCCCAGGGCCAGGGCTGAGGAGGGGGGAGCCCACGGGCCCGCCTTCGGTGCTGGCTGCGTCCTGCAGGGGCCAGCCTGCTATGCCCATGGCCTGCCCAGCCTCACGGTCCGCAAAGCTCCGATCTGCCCACCTTCGGCTCCCTGGTCTGGTGGGCCGAGAGGAGCGCCTTTCCATTGTCACCGGCTCCTTCCCTTGGCCTGAGCAGGCCAGGCATGGTGCCCCTACGCCCAGCCCAAGGCCTTCCCCAGGGAGCCTGGCTCCTCCACCCCGCAGCTGGCTCTGCAGACAGGGCCAGGAGGGCCTGGTGGAGAGGGAACTGGGGACTTCACCCCACCCTGCGGGCTCCGGAGCTTCCTCCTTCCCTCCCAAATCGGGGTGCATTTTGAGTGTCTGGAAAACCCCAGCCTCACAGGCCCTAGAGGGGGAGCCAAGCAGGAGGGGAGGAGAGGCCATGCAGGGCGGTCTGCTGCAGCCCCTTGCTCAGCCCTCGGCCTGGATGTACCTGGGTCCCGGGCCAGCTGGGGCTCAGACCTTCCCTCTAGCATCCTGGGGACTCCCCAGAAGGGGTCCCCTCCACCACACGTAGGAGCTGGAGCTATGCAGGTTGTATTACTGCCCGGTATTCATATTAAGAGGAAAGCTGTGCGTATACACACCACGTGTGGGGTGCCAAGGGCACCACAGCCCTGCAGACCCTGGGGATCAGAGAGGGAGAGCCGGGGCCCAGAAAGTTAACAGTGTGGGGGTGGGCACACAGCACTTGGGCCCAGGACCCCGTGCCCCACAGCACTGCATTGCTCCATCTCCCCCTCGATGGCCACACTCCTCCTGCGCCCACACACCACTCCCCCTGGAGGACCCGGCGCACTCAGCTCCGAGCTTTCTGCCAGCCATTTCCCAGGAGACTCCAAAGCTAACGCCACCCCGATGCTCCCCCGCGCCAGCCAGCCAGCCGTGGGAACCCACTCCCTTCCAAGTCCTCCACATGTCTACATGGAGGGCCGGGAACACACATCTGAAGCAGTGGAGAGAAGATAGAGGTCAGGTCCTCTCCGTTGCTCAGAAACAGGGGTCCTAATCAGGCATGGTGGCGCACACTTGTAATCCCAGCATTTGGGAGGCTGAGACAGGAGGGTCACAGTTCAAGGACAGCCTCAGCTACTTAGTGAGACTCTTTGCAACTCAGTGAGACCCGGTTTCAAAATAAAGAATGAAAACTAGGGCTGGGGGTGCCACTCAGAGGTAGAATGCTCCTGGGTTCTGTCCCCAGTACCACAAAAAAAACAGGGGTTCCCTGTCCACAGTCCCCCCTCCAGGTGCACCCCATGCCCCGTTGGGTGGGGTTCTTTGTCAACAGTGCTAGCAGCGGTCCCCCCAGGCCTGTCCACACAGGGGCTGTCGCCGGAGCAGGGAGACCAGAGCGGCAGCTTCCTGTTGAAAACTGAAACTGCCAGGTGCTTCCTTTCCCTCCTCCCCACCCCAGGCAGCTGGGACTGCCGGCCCTCCCGCCTTGCACCTGCAGCCCTGCTCCCTCGGCCTCCCTCGGGCGGGTGTGTCCTGCGCTGCAGCCCGGCCACAGCTCTCCTGAGCACTGGCCGCTGACTGGTCCTGGTCAGCCTCGAGGACGCAAAAGGCACACAGCATTTCAGAGTCTTTGTGTAGAATCAGCATGCAAAGTGCCTTAATAACTTTTAACCTAATCACACATGAGTTGATCGTGTTTCAGTGACTTTAACAGAGCCCGGCATGTGTGCTGGTGCCTCCGCTTCCTCCTGTTCCCAGCTGCTGGCCACCGTGGACCGGCTCAGGGGCGCAGCCGTCGGGTCCCGGGGGTGGGGCGCAGCCAGCCAGGTGCTGGCCGTCCTCCCTGGACCCTGGACCGAGATGCAGCAAGCTAGGGCCTCTCAGGGAGGCCGCGGCATGACGCGGGTGGCGGGAAGTCCTGGATGGCACAGACCCTGAGTCCCCGGGAAAGTCCGTTCACTCTGGGTGACCGGCGGGAATCTCCTGGGCCCCTCCTCGAGGGCACAAGGACGAGGCAGGGCGCCTTCCCTGGCCGAGGGGGATTCCGCGTCTGCCCACTCCCGGGCTCCTTCTGCCTGGACGCTGCGCCCGCCAGGTCAGCGGGACGGGGCCTGCTGGAGGCTGCAGGGCAGGGTCCACAGAATTTTTAATTTTTTTATTTTTTGTGGTATTGGGGATGGAACCCAGGGGCATTCTACCTCCGAGCTACACCCCAGCACTATTTTTTATTCTTTATTTTGAAAAAGGGTCTCACTGAGTTGCAGAGGGCCTCACTAAGTAGCTGAGGTTGGCTGTGAACCATGATCCTCCTGTCTCAGCCTCCCAGATGCTGGGATTACGAGCGTGCCCACCATGCCCAGCTCGCCACAGTATTTTTAAATTAAATGTTTGCTTGCCTGCTCATTAGATTTTTTTTCTTACAAACCAAGGCCCCCCTGATTAGAAGCCTTTCACAGAACAGTCTCACCCAGCTCTGCCACAGAGCCGCTTTGTCTTTGGTGGGTAACGGTGGTGGCTTCCTGCACTCCGCAGCCGGGGCCAGGGCGCCCTCTGCAACGCACTTGAGATGGGCTGGTGGCCATGTCTAGGTTCAGAGGCAACAGGGGGTCCTGGGCCGGCACCGCTCAGCGGTGTCCTTTTTTTTTTTTTTTTTTTTTTTTTTTTTTGCAGTACTGGGTTCCTGGCAGCCCTTCTACCTCTGAGCTACTCTCCCAGACCTATTTTATATTTTTATTTGGAAACAGGCTCTCTTAAGCAAGCCTGGCTGACTTCGAACCTGCGCGATCCTCCTGTCTCCACCTCCCAAGCATGGGGATTACAAGCATGCGCCACCATGCCCGGCGTCAGCAGTGCCCTTTTGAACACAGACTTGGCACGTAGCGGTGGGACGCCGTGGCTGCCTCACATCTGGGCACTGCTGAGTGAGAGTCGCCAGGCTGTGCTGCTGGCACACCTGGGCCCGGCGTCTACTGAGAGCCTGGGAGCTATGGATTTGGTTCACCAGCTGCGTGGAGATGTTGCATCAAAGACAACTGGTCCTTGCTGGAAACCAGTCCACCCAGCGGGATGCTGGACAGCTCCTGACTCAGCTAAGCAGATTACTATGTCACTTTGAATTCTAATTTTTTTTTGGGGGGGGGCAGGTCTGGGGATGAAACCCAGAGGCTGTCTGTGAACTGCGATCCTCTGGTCTCAGCCTCCCAAATGCTGGGATTACAAGCGTGCGCCACCCGCCCGACTTTGATCCGAATGTCAGTGGATGGGTGGATGATAGATGGTGGATGGATGGGTGGGTGGGTGGGTGAGCAAAAGAAAAAGTAAGCACGCAGGGAGGCAGGCAGGCAGGAAGGAAAGTTCAGCGCAGAGTTTTGGAAAAGTTAAAGGCGTCATCTTAGCTGGGCATGGCGGCACACACCTATAACCCCATCTACTTGGAGGCTGAGACAAGAGGACCGCCATCCTCAGCCAGCCTCAGCCACTTTGTGAGAGGCCTTCCTTAACTTAGTGAGATGCTACTTCAAAATAAAAAAATAAAATAGGTCTGGTAGTATAGCTCAGAGATAGAATACCCCTCGGTTCAATCCCCAGTACCGTGAAATTAAAAAAAAAAAAAAATTGGCTGGGGCTAGAGTTCAATACCTCCCACACATACCAATCATAAAGTCAAAATTCAGAAAAACAAATATTTTTTTCATATAAACATAGCCCCAGTGTTGCCTGGGACATGCTTATATCAAGTTGGACTAGGCATCCTATCACTTTGTCACCGAAGCCTGGCATATGTATCCACTATCTCCTGTGTGAGGCTTTTTGGCTACAAAGTGGTTGCCCCACCTTCAGCCATTGTATCTGTATTCCAGGCAGGAAGAAAGAGGAAGGGAGACGGGGCAGAGGGCAAAGACTGGGCCTGCCCTTTCTAAGGGAAATCGAGGCTTTTGGAGAAGCCCCTGCAGATTTCTGTGTGTGCCCCATGATAGGGTTCCAATCTGTGCAGCGGTGTCCAGCCCTCCTCACAGCCCCTCGGTGGCCACAGCTGGCCTGTCAATGGCGGGGAGTGGACAGGACCTGCGTCTGCCAACATTCACTGAGCCCCTAAAAGGATGGGTTTTGCTTGATTTACTAATCCTGCAGCCGAGCCAGTGTGCATCCGGCAGCCTCCTGCCGTGCACAGGGCACAGAGAGAGGTCGCTCGGGCCCCAACTGCCCCCCGAGGCACACCCAGTGGGGACCAGGGAGGCTGGCGAGGTATAAGCCCGCCCTGACTACCTCCGTGGAGCCGCCAGGGCTGCAGGAGGCGCGGGCCGTCTGAGCTGCGCTGGGCCTGGGAGAGTGAGTGGGTTCGCTCCCCGGAGGCCAGGGCTGGCTCTCCATCTTCTCCGGGAGCTTCAGGAGAGGCTTCCCACCTGAGGTGCAGGAAGGGCCTTTCTACGCCGGCTTCTCCCAGAGACAAGCATGTGGCACGCAGGACGCCAAGCAGCCAGGTTTCCTGCGCAGGGGCCAGTTCTCCCTCCTCCCCGCTGCCAACCCTGCGGCCTCGCCCAGCCCTGAGAACTTCTCCCCTGAGCCCAGCAGTTCCCCATCCAAGGACCACAGCCCTCGGCTTCTCCCCAAGAGTTTCGGTTATTTTAGGTCCCACAGCTACGCCCAGGGCCCCCTCCCGGGTTCCTGGCACTCGACCTGCCTGGCAGGGCCGCACCCGTGCCCTCTACCCTTGTGGGCCAGTGGCCGGGCACGGCTCAGCGGTGTGCGGGTGCGGGCAGCTCCACCATGCCCCGCTGGCCTCTCAGTGCTCGCTGGGTGGTGTTGGGCACATTCAGAGGGGAGCGGCCATCGTTGCTAACCCACCTTGGGACAGTGACCCAGAAGGCAGGCCGTCCCTTGGCACTCACTGCCCGCCCGCTGCCCGCCGCCCGCCACCCGCCATGAGCCCTTTCCTGTCTCGAGGTCTGCCTTTTCTGCTCATTTCCGAAGAACGGGATGGTGCAGGCCCTCCTCGCCGGCTTCCGACTCCTGGCACCGCGCTTTCCGGTGTCTTCTGTGTCACAGTGACATGTGAGCCACAGCCCTTGGTTCCTTTAGTGGCCGGGCGACATTCCATCCGTGTCTGTGTCTGCCTTTGTCTGTCCGCGCTCTACTGACGTTCTACGGAGAATGCGGCTGTGTCTCTGGTGACCCCTGGCCCTCTCTGGGCCTCGAGTCCCAGGTGTGCAATGGGGACGATGAGGAGGGCCAGGGGGAGGCGCCTCTGCTGGTGGGGGCTCCCGGCCTTCCTGAGGCTGGGGCCCGCGGTCTCCGCACGGCGCTGGCCTGGTCTGTGCCCATCCACAGCGCTGCTGTCCCCGGCCTGAAAGACCACATGGGCTGAGTGTGCTGCTCGCAGGGGACACGGCCCGAGGCCCGCAGCCTCTCCAGGTGCGTGCACGGTGGAGGTGTTCGGGAGCAGGCAGGCGTGACATTCGGACCTGGCTTCTAGGATGGAGAAGGCCGGCTCCAGGGCACCTGTGGGCAGCTGGGGGCGGGGGTGGCAAGCGCCCCATAGTGCCGGACCTTGGCGCTTTCTTTTGGGGAGAGCATGACGGATGGCTACCCAGGGCTGATCCAGGCCTCAGGTCTAGAGATGGGCCGCGTGCTGGGTGCTCAGGGCTCTCAATCCGTGGCCCAGCAGACACGGGAGTAGGGGAAGCTTCTTGCCCCCAGCCTGGGGTCGGCTGCAGGTCAGGGAAGAAACCCAGCCCGGGCCCTAGCCCCACCGCCCGGCACAGGGCCACAGCTCCAGACGAACACGATCCGGCCTTAGTGTCCCCTGAGCTCAGCCACTGGCCGTGTCCAGCGGGACTAGACAGTCCGGTGCTGCCAGGGTGCAGAGGCCGTGTTCTTGCTGTCCCTGTCCCCAGGGTCTGGGAAAGAGCAGCGCCCAAGGCCCCAGGAGGAGCTGGGGTGCTCTGGAGCGGGAGGCACCCACCTCCACACACCCTGGAGTCAGCAAGCTCTGCCCTGCGGGAATTGGTAGGAGGGGGTCTCAGGCTGGTGACCAGGGCTTCTGTCCAGAGGTTCCATTAGCCTCCGGGGTCAGGACCAGGCAGCTAGTCCGTGACTCTCTTGGAACTAACATCCCAGCGTTCCGGGTGCCCAGGACAGGGTCAGGGACCATCAGCCATGGCGGGAGCATGTGGCCCACCTCAGTGGGGTTGTCCCGGGGGCATCACCCTTTGGCGGCAGATGGGGTGTGTAGCTGGTGACGGGTGCGGGGCTCTTCAGGGAGGATGTCTGTGGAAGGCACCAGGAGGCCCACAGCCACCCTTGGCATGCCCGGGTGCATGCGTTACACATGTGAGTCATGAACCAATGGGACTTGGCTCAGAACATAGAAGAGTGCCCTCAGGGGATGGCCACTTGCCCTCAAAGGCTGAAAGTGGCAGGGCAGGAGAGCGGGCAGCGGCTGCGGGCCGGGCACCCCTCCCCTGGCTTCCCATGCTGCGCAGACCAGCCCCAGGCCACACACAGGCGCCGGGCAGTGCCAGGGGAGGCCGTAGAAGCAGGACCGCGTGGCTTCCACATCCCAGGGAGGTCTGGGTTTACGGTGCCCTCAGGCTGCCTGCCTGGCCACCCCTGGAAGGGGAGGCAGGGGGCCATGCAGCTACTCCCGGGGCCAGGCCGAAGCTGGGCAGAACGTGGGGCCGCACCGACCCCTCTGGGAAACCCAGAGACGGCCGGATTACGATTCATGGGATGTCGTCAGCACAACAAGCCCAAGTGTTTATTTTCTCAGGAGGAAATTATGACTTCAATAGACAGAAATTACAGTCCTGAGCCCTGAATAGCAATGGAAGGTGCTCTGCCCGCCACCACCATGGCACAGAGCCCAAGAACAGAGCCCCACCTCGTCCATCACCCCAGCCCACCGCCCGGCCTGCTCACACCCTGCTCCTCCGGCCCCTCCCTGCAGGGTGGCTGCCATGGTGCCTTGCAGGATTTAAGACGTGGAGGTGCAGCCGGGAATGGAGGCTGGACCCAGCGCCTCCCCGCTGCGAGTCTCGGGTGCCTTTGTATAGTTGTGGGTCTCTGGCAGCAATGGGGTCTCTCCTGTCCAGTGATGAGTTCCCTCCACTGTCCTCCCGAGCCAGGGCAGCGAGGCCCTTCTTCCTCCTCTGGGCCAGAGGCCCAGGGTCCTGACCAGAGCCTTTGGACACACTGAGGACCACCTGGCGGGATAGGGCTGAGCGGGACCCAGGGAGCCGAGAGGGGAGGGACCACACGGCACAGCCAAGCCTCATCTCCTTCCTTGCTGGGTGGGGAGCGCGTCTAACAGACACCTGGGGAACAGGTGGACCTCCTCTTTGGTTGTGGGTGGCTACTCACTCTACCACATCTGCAGTGAGCCCTGGGTGGGTGCTGCCATCTTGTACCCAGTCGCAGCAGGTCCAGTGTGGCCTTGAGGACCCACATGCTCAGGAAAAGCCCCTGGCTCCCTGAGCAGCTGTGACAGGTGTCATGGGGCAGAACAGGGAAGCTTCCTGGTGGGAACATGGGTTGGGTAGGAACTGGCAGAGAGGGGTCGATGCAAAATATCCTGTTGCTGTGTATGCCTGCAGGGCCAGAGGCTCGGGAGCTGGGCCTTCCTGGGGCAGGGGGCGCAGGCCACACTGTCTCCACAGCCCTCCCATGGTGCAGCTGCACTGGGGAATGCTGGCTCTGCCCGCCCAACCTGGCCCAGTGACCACCAAGGCCCAGGAGCCAGGATGGCGTGTGGGTCTGGAGGCCATGCACTGGGCTGCCAGGTCTCGATCACCTGTCATGGTGGGCGGCTGGAGACCTGGTCTCCACCCAGGCTTGTAGGGTTGGGCTGCCGCGGCCGCCTAGGCTCAGCACTCGCTGGGCGCCCCCAGTGGGCACTGCCTTGGTCAGGACAGAGATGCCAGCTCAGGGGAGTTGGGCGGGCGGGTGGCTGCAGGCCCGGCCCACCTTCGGCGGCTCCGGCTCCTGGCCGCCCTTGGCAGTGCTGAGGTTGCAGAGCAAACAAACCCTCCTTTCTTTCCTGAAAGTTCACCTTTGCTGGAGGCAAGAAGCAGCGTCCTGTCCTTCAGCCCCATCCTGTGGTGACCTGTGGCCCACCGTGGCTACTTCCGGGCCCCTGGGAAGGTGTGAGCCTCCCCGCCCCGCTGGAGTGGACCTGCAGGCAGCTGGTGGGAAGCCACGATGCCGGCCAGCTGCAGGAGCTCGCTGCTGGAAAGGGGACATGTGTGCTGAGCCAGCGTCCATCTCTCCCCGCGCTGGCAGCGGCCAGGGAGCCACCCAGCCCCACCCCACGCCCAGCTCCCAGCCGCTTCCTCTGCTCCCCTGCAGCCAGGAAGGGACAGGGCCCCATCTGTCCCAGCCCTTCCTTGTGCCTGTCACCTGCCAAGTGGCCCTGCTGGTGGACTGCCCTGCCAGGAGGAGGCTGGCTCCAGGCCGAGACGAGCCAGGTAGTTGTGAGTGTTCAGGGCAGAGAGGACACGACCCCTCCCGGAGTGGCCCCTGCTGGCCTTTCTTCTCCTGCAGAGCCGGTGGGCTCCTGGGGGTGGGGGACGCCAGTGCACAGGTGGAGGTGCAGGTAGCATTTCTGAAGCTTCCCCAGACCCTGAGCTCACCACACAGCTTGCGAGTGACACACACCCACCTCGGGGCGGCAGACAGGTGTCAGGCTCTGCACAGCCCGGCGTGGCACTCACGATCAGAATCGCTTCGTCCAGGGACCGGCCTCTCCGGTCTCTCACCAGGACTCTAGCCTCCCGTGTAGGTAAAGAAATGACCCCGGAACTGAATGCTTGGGATGCCCAAGGTTCCCCCAAGACTCCAAGGTTCTCAGGAGCACGGAGCAGGCAGGGGGCCCATGGGGAAGTCACAGTTGGGTCTAGTGGGACCTGGCCTCATCTCCCTCCCCACTGCAGATGCGCCTTCTGGACCCTGCTACCTGCCCGGTACCATTTGCCTGCGGCTCCCCTGGACGGCCACATGGGGCCGGCACAGACACAGGGCAATCTGGAGCCCTGCCCCCAGAAGGCACAGGAGCTGGTACCCGCACCCAGCTCTCCTGGGCATGGCTCTGAGGGCCTTATGGGCGCCCCAGAAGAGGGGTCTGGAGCAGCTGGGAGGACAGTGCTGGCTTCTCGGGTCAGCCCCTCCCCTGCCTCTCCCCAGCTGCCAGCATCTGGCTGCAAGCCACGACCTTTCCACTTCCCGTTCTGTCCTTGTGTGGAAAACCAAATAAGACGTACTGCTGCCCCGATGGGGTTTTGCCCCACAGCCCGGCAGAATTCGGGTTGCCCCTGCTGAGCAGCCACAAGGGCCAGGGCGCCAGGACCCTGTGGGTGGCAGTGGCTGCGTTGGGGCCCTGCCTCCATCACCCAGAGGAAAGGGCAGTCTGGCGATGTCTCCGTGCAGGGTCCTGGGCTCCTCGGACCCACTGATCCGCGTGGGGAGGAGCTGGGCGGGGCCACGGGGGCGGAGCATGTGGGCGCTGAAGGCAAAGGAAAAGTCTGAAACAGTAATCCTGTCTTTACATAGTTTTGAGTTGTGCTCAGAAGGAATCTTTGTTACGAATCCTAACTCTGAAAACTGTGGACTGAGATGTGGTTGCTCCCAGTCTCTGTGTTATCAGCCTTCTTCTCTCTCTGACCAAAATGCCTGAGCAGCTTAGGGGAAGGAAGGTGTATTTGGCTCACGGCTTCAGAGGCTCGGTCCATGGTTGGTCGGCTCCACAGATGTGGCCAAGGGAGCGGCTCAGCTCATGGAAGCAGAGAGAGGAAGGGGCCAGGGACAGAGGTAGTCCCCAAGGCCACGCTTCCAGGTCCACCTCCCCGGGACACCCCACCTGCCCTAGTTACCACCCAGTAAGTCCGTTCAAATTACTGACCCATCAATGGATTTATCATCTGATGAGGTGAAAACCTTGACTCACTTTGATAAACCCACTGATCAACCCCATTGGCTCAAGCTGGACCACGTGGTCGCATGCTAGCCAATCCTGCGTGCCGGCTGACAGGTGCTGGGCTGGGCCAGTCCTGGAGGGCTAACCCAGGTGAGCTCTGCCCCAGGGCAGAGCAGTGATCGGAGGCCAGGCAGACAAGGGGTCTCCAAGAGACCCCCAAAAGTACTTCAGACCAGGACGCTGACGGTTCCCTGAGCGACTGCAGAGCCAGCTCTGCAGACAGGAGGCGCCCTGCCCCTGCAGCCACGCACCACCTGGGCACTGCTGGACTGCCTGGTGGGCAAGGTCATCCTTGGATCTGGGTCAGGTCAGTCTTAGCTGGAGAAGAAAGCCAAGAGAAGCTCCCGGGGCTGGGCAGCATCTCTAGACTTCTTTCCCTGCTGCCTGGCGGATTCGGGGGCCGGGGCCCGCCTCCTCACACAGCGATACTCCCCTTCTGGCGTTGCCCGCCTGAGACCAGCCTTCTGCCTCCTCCATCTCCACACGCAGAAAGCAGATCTTGTCTGCAGTCCTGGAGGTCTGCAGTCGCTGTGTGTAACAAGACAGGACAACAGAATCAATCTGTCAGCGGATAGTCGCTTAACATAATTGTTATGACCCGGCCCCGTGGTTTGGGGCTCTAACTCTCAGAAGGAGGTCGCGGCTCCATTGCTGGGATACAGCCTCCGTTCAGATGCACTTACTATGTGATGTGGATTCTCCAGCTTTTGCATTAAAAACCCACAATGGGAAGGAATTAATGCCATGCCCTGTCTTTTTCTAGCAATAAATAATGTTATTTATGCATGAACACACAAACTATAAATAAAAAAGTGCCATCCTCTCCTTAGGAGTTATCTTTCCAACAAAAACTGACTGGGGGGCAGGGCTGGAGCTCAGTGGCAGGGCACACACCTCACATTCTCAGGGCCCTGGTTTCCATCCTCGGCATCACACACACACACACACACACACACACAACAAGAAGAAAAGAATCTTACTTGTATGTTTAATACGTCTCAAAAATTCACATTTTTACCAGTAATATACTACAAACTAATAAGTAGAGGGGACAATCCAGTCCAGAAGACAAACTTTAACAAAGGTTTGAATCTTGATTTTCCAGTTCATTTCCATAGTTTTGCAGAATAGTGAAGCCCAAAGACTTTCAAAGATAAACTACATTAGGACGAAGTCTGTTAAGTGGCATAGAAATATGAATCAAGGGAGAAAGAGGAGCTCTGTAAATGTTCAGGTGTTAAAAGAGAGCTGATCAGCCGGGCGAGGTGTGGCACACCTGTAATCCCAGTACTTGAGAGGCCGAGATGGGAGGATCACAGGTTCAAGTCCAGGCCCAGCAACACAGTGAGATAATCAGTCAACTAGTTAGGACTCTGATTCCAAAGAAATAATAATAAAATAAAAAGGGGCAGGAAGCGTGGGATAGAGGTAGAATGACCCTGGGTTCAAACCCCAGGAAGAGTGGATCACTGTATGCTTTTTCAACTGTTCATAGCATAACCATTCATATGAGATGTTCAAAATGTCACTGATAACTATACTTTTGTCTGCTGGGTTTTAAAAATGAATAGGTTTAGTTATTTAGAGGCTGTGTTACCTTCTTGTTGGTGTGGCAAAACATCTGAGGAAAGTGACTTAGCACAGGAAAGGTTTCTTTAGGCTCGGGGCTTCAGAGGACTTGTCCAAGGTTGGCTGGCTCCATTGCTGGGGGCCCGAGGGCAGCAGAACAGCTTGGTGGAAGGTGTGGCAGAGGAGAGCTTATTACCTCACGGCCGCCAGCCAGGAAGCAGACAGAGACAGATAGAGGAGGGGTCCAGGGGCAAAAGGTGCCCTGCAAAGGCGTGCCCTGTGGTCTACCTCTTCCAACCAGGCCCCATATCCTATAGTTTCCACCAACACCCAGTAGGGCTGCCAGCTGGGACCACGCCTTCAGTGGGTGTCGGGGCATTCAGGAGCCAAACTGGACAGTTTCAAATTCACAGGAAACTGAGCAGTAAGTAGAAGTAAGGAGAGTTCCCACAGAGCCTCAGCCCTGGGTCTCCACTGCACAACCCATGCACTGCAGGGGACACTTGTTACAGAGGATGCTCTGATACTGATACACTGTTACTAACCAAAGTGATGTGGATACTGCTATTAACCAGTGACGCATTGCTACTAAATAGATGATACTGATGTTTATCAACTAGAATGATATTGGTACATTGTTAATTGCTGACATACTATTATTTATAGAGCCCAAAGTTTATACCAGGCTTCAGTGTGTGTGTGTGTGTGTGTGTGTGTGTGTGTGTGTGTGTGTGCAAATTACCCAGGGGCATTCTACTCCCAGCCCTTTATTTTGAAACAGGGTCCTGCTAGGTTCCTGAAAATCACTGTATTGTCGTCCATGAACCTGTGATCCCCCTGTCTCAGCCTCCCAAATACTTGGATTATAGGAGGGCACCACTATGCCCGGCTCCAAGGGCTTCCCTTTTGAGTTGGGTGGTACTTAGGAGCAAGGCCGGGGACCAGCTTGTGTCCAGTTATAAATACCTGCCAGGCCCCACAGGGCGCACTTCTGCAACCCCCCAGCAGAGGCGAGTCCTCCGTGCGCCCGCCCTGCCTGCTGGGACACCGTGGGGCCTGGATTTTAGCCACGCTGACAGGTCCGTGGTGGTGCTTGTTATGGTTGAATCCGCACCTCCTGCTGGCCTCTGGGGCTTAGTAAGATGTGCTTATTCTCCGTCTCGCATCTTCTTCGAGAGGTGTCTGTTCAGACCTTTTACCCATTTTGATGTGGCTGTTGGTTTTCTTACTCCTGAGTTCTGTGGTGTTTGGGGTAACAGTCCTCTATCAGATACGCGTGTGCAAACGTATTCTCTCCCAGCCTGCGTCCCGTCTTTCCCTTTTCTTGGCTGTGACCTTTGCAGAGCAGAAGTTATAAATTTTGGTTAAATCCAACTCATCAATTTTTTTTCAGAGATCATGCCTCTAGCATTAAAGAACTTATTGTTTGGGGGAAGAAATTGAGTGACCCCAAACACGGAACCCGGGTCCTCGTCAGCAGACAGGAGGGCCATGAGGGATGGGGAGGCGGTCCCCAGAGCCTGCACCGGGCCGGGGCTCCACAGCCCAGGGATCCCTCCCTGAGGCAGGGCTGCAGGGCAGGTGCTTTTACTGTGAATCTCAAGTACGTCAAAACCCCAAGCAGGGAGTCGTGGGGGGCCAAGGGAAATTAGATACCCGCGCTGCCGTCTCTGGAGGGGATCGGAGGGCAGAAGCAACAGGGATGGGCAAGTCGGAGGCGGACTGCTCTCCTGAGAGCAGCAGCAGGGCCTCAGAGGGAGCCCCGCTGGCTCAGAGCACCTGGGTCTGGAGCAGCTCGGCACCGAGCTGGCTCGGGGGCACGATGCTGCAAGCCAGGTGCTGGGTCCTCAAGAGAGACCCAGGCTGCTGCCTGTACAGACACCGGGCACCTGGGAGGTCACGTGCCTTTGGCCCCCTGCCTGCGGGCTTCTTCCTGCCAGGGGAGTTCTGCCTTGCTGGGCAGGCTGCACATACATTTATTTATTTATTTATTTATTTATTTATTTATTTATTTATTTTGCAGTACTGGGGGTGGAACCCAGGGGCATTCTACCTCCAAGCTACACCCCCAGCCTGATTTTTTATTCTTTTTTTTTTTGGGGGGGTGGGTCTGGGGATGGAACCCAGAGGCATTTGACCTCTGAGCTATACCCCCTGCCCAATTTTTTATTATTTATTTCGAAACAGGGCCTCACTGAGTTGCAGAGGGCCTCACTAAGTAGCTGAGGCTGTCTGCGAACTGCAATCCTCTTGTCTCAGCCCCCCAAATGCTGGGATTACAAATGTGCACCACCATGCCGAGCTGCACACACCTTTTAGATGTAGCTGGGTCCTCCTCCTTAAAAGCCACCACAGTGCCTAATTGCAGTGACTTGGCCCTCCATCCTGAAAAAGTAGCAGGAAGGCCAAGTGGGTGGGAGGCTTGGCCTCCCCCGCCCCCAGAAATCAGAGTTCTATAGCATCTGCTGGTGTGTGGGAAACGCAGCGTCTGAGCCGGCTGCAGCCAGCCTGTTAAGACTGGGCTGAGCTGTGTGGCTGGGCTGAGACCACTAGGTGCAAAGCGGAGCCCCGAGGGAGGTGCAGCGCCTGCGGTGTGGGTGGCAGCCCCAGTTTACCCTCAGTGCTAGGGACCCGGCACTGCTACCGTGGTGTGAGCGCACTGCTTGAGTTAGGTCACCAAGCTGGTCCTGTGACACCAGAAGGTCCAGAGAACCCAGGGGCTGGCTGCATCCCTAGAGGTGGCCTGGAGCACCCCCAGAGCCTGCGGACACGGCCCCCCTGGGGCTCCCGTGAGCCCAGCCCGACATCCCTTGAGGCACTTGGGAATCATTTGGGGCTTCTAGGGACTGCGTGCTTTCCTTTCTCAGGGGCACACAGATGAAGGGGCAATCTTAAAACTGATGGTGTCCGGGAGCCTGAGAGGGACGAGTGCTGGTGTCAACACTTGGGTGTGTAAAGCTGGCATCCGCAAGCCACACACCTGCCACTTGCAGGTCCACATTCTTGTGCCAGTGGGCTCTGGACCCTCACTCTTCCTCGAGGACACGAGAACATCGCGGTCAGGCCTGCACAAGAGCCAGGAGAGGCAGCGACCCTTCTCCACTCTGATGGGCTTGGGATGGTTGGCTGCAGGCAGCGGTGGTGGGCCGGTCCCGGGGTGAGCAAGGGGGCAGCAGGAGCCCTCCCTGCGGGGCTTCCGTCCTTCCTGGCAGCGCAGGCAGGCAGAGGCACGGCCCCCAGAGGGGGCAGAACTGAAGGGTTGCAGGCCAGTGCGACGCACGGAGGGGGCTTGGATGGCACGTTGCTGGATTTTATACCTGGTAATTGGGAAGCTCGGGGCTTCGCATGCAGATTTATGCCAAAATGAGATGCAAATCAGGGCCCTGCTGCTTTTGCGTCCCGGCCCCTTCTGTCTCCCAAGACGGCGACCCGCGACCCCCGCTCGTGTCTCTGAGAAACAAAGTGCGTGTGCCGCGTGCCGGGTGGGAAAGAAAGAAAGAGGCCCGAGCGGCCTGCGGGGAGCCCTGCAGGGGAGCACGCGCAGACGCACCGCGGGCCGGCCGGGACCTGCGGCCGGGGGCGGCGGGAGGACGCGGGCCCGCGAGCATTATGCAAACGAGGCCGGCGGGCCGGGCGGCAGCGCCCCCTGGCGGCCGAGCGCGGCGGGCCCGGCGGGCGGAGCGGCGGGCGAGGTGGGTGTGCGCGGCGGCGGCGGGCGAGCAGGTGGCGCGGCGGCGGCGGGGACCGGGCTGCGCGCTTTGTTCCGAGCCCGAGCCGCGGCGCCAGCCCCGCCGGCCGCCCCTCGCGGGGGGCGCCGAGGCGGAGGAGCCGGGCGGGGGCCGCGCCCGGCCCCACTTTACAAAGTTGGAGCCCGCGGCGCGGCGGGGCCGCCCGAGGGCGCCAGGTGAGCGGCAGCCGGCCCGCCGGAGCCGGGCCAACTTCAGGTGAGCTGTGGCGGGTGGGCGGCCGGCGGCCGGGGTCCAGCAGGGCTCTGTGGCCCCGGGCTGGACCGGCGGGGGAGGCTGTGGCGCCCGCCTGGGGGCGAGGGGGCCCTGCGCCCTGGCCGGGGCTCAGAGTGGCCGGGGGCCCTGCCCACCCTCCCCTGGCGGGGGCTCAGAGTGGCCGGGGGTCCTGCCCACCCTCCCCTGGCCAGGGCTCAGAGTGGCCAGGGGGGCCCTGCGCACCCTCCCCTGGCCGGGGCTCAGAGTGGCCCGGTTCCCTGCCCACCCTACCCTGGCCGGGGCTCAGAGTGGCCGGGAGCCCTGCCCACCCTCCCCTGGCCAGGGCTCAGAGTGGCCGGGAGCCCTGCCCACCCTCCCCTGGCCAGGGCTCAGAGTGGCCGGGGGCCCTGCCCACCCTCCCCTGGCCAGGGCTCAGAGTGGCCGGGGACCCTGCTCACCCTCCCCAGTCTTGACATGAGAGGCTCCTCGCAGCCCCGGCGATCCCGCGGCCTTTGGGACTGATCCATCTGTGTGTCGGGCAGGCGGGGAGCCAGGCTGGGGAGCAGCGGGGCGGGAGGTGTGAGCGACGTGGAGGGACAGATGGCTGGAGATTCAGGCGCGGCCAAGGTGAAGCAGAAGGCACCCGGCTGGCGGCGGGGGGCTTGGGGCTCAGGCTCTGAACACCAGGCTCCCAACTTGGGGTGTGCTGCGGCCAGAGGGCAGGAGTGTGGAGGGAGACCCTCCGTCCCCACCATTTGTGCTGAAGCTGACTTGGAGCAGCTCCAGAGCCCTGGGAGAAGAGTTCCCTTGAAAACAGAAAGCGGGCGCTTGCGTGGGTGGGGCTAGGCTGGGCGCCTTTGACCCTGCAGCAGGACGACATTTCATTATGCCCGACTGGGTGTGCGTTTCCTCCCAGGCTCAGAAGCCCAGGCCCTGGGGAGGCCACTCACAGGAGGAGGCCACCCAAACAAAGGGGCGGCCCTGAGCGCGGGGCTCGCAAGTTGCTGAGGCTTGAGAAACTTCCCCAGGCTGGAGACCCCCGTGTCTCATCAGCCCCCAGGTGGGGCCTGGCCTGAGAGTGTTTGGGCCCCAGCAACCATTCTAGGCAGGGGAGGGCCAGGAAGGCCCTGTGGACAGAGCTGGCCCGCTTTGGAAGCTCTCACCTGCCGCTGCCCCCACAGGCGGGTGCTGGCCCGGCCAGCCAGCCCCTGAGGCCGAGCTATCTGGGACTGCTCTTTGGGCTGAAAGCACCCCTGTGCATAAAAATGGAAACGCAGAGAAAGAAGCCAAGCAGGAACAGGAGGAGCAGACGCGCCGGGCTGCTCCTGGAGCTGCAGTCGGGCATGAGCGCATCAGGACCAGTTTCCTGGCGGGGTCCACCCCTCACCCAGGCACTGTGACCTCGGTGCTGGGGGGAAGGAGGGGTCATGTGGTTGGCACCGGGCATGGGCATCGCTGAGGCCGGAACGGCGAGTGAGGATGTCCCCAGCCCCCTTCCAGATCCTCTAGGGCTTCTGTGACAGACAACCCACCAGCCCCTCGAGGTCCCCAGCTCTTATTCTGTCACTGTATTATCTGCAAAATTGAGTTACCACCTCCAGGAAATCTCAGATTCGGCTCCACATATTCTTCGTTTCTGCATGACTGGAAGAAATTAATTTCCCGTCCTATACAAGGCTCTGGAAGCACTGCAGGCCGGGTCACTGATCTGCGAGGTCCAGCAGGCAGGGCTGCGCAGTGGAGGGCCGCGTTCCCTCCACCCGCGGGCTCTCGGCTGGCTGCCCCCGTGTGCCACGAGCCAGTGAGTTTGGGGGTTTTGTGTTATCTCAGCCTCGCAAGCACGGGGCAGCAGGATGGTGGCGGAATTAAACTGAAGTTCCTGCCAGGGAGAGGCAAGAAACAAGGAGGGGGCATCCGTGTGCGTCTGCACGAGTGTGCGTGCACACGAGCGTGTTCAGGGCCCAGCGTGGGGCGAGCGGCTGCGTTGCTGGCCTGAGGGAGGAGCTGGCCGCTGCTGCCTCCGCTCATAGCCCACCCTGTACCCCTCCCACTCACAGAGTCTGTGGGCTGACATGACTCCGGCCCCAGCACCCTGTGCACGCTCCCTCGTCTCTGGCCCTTGCAGCCCCTGAGGACGTACGGGGGCGGAGACCAGGGGTTATGCTGCAGATGTGGGAGCCCTGCCTGGGGCGGGCACAGCTGTTGCCAACATCAGGACCCGCCAGGCCAGGTGCAGGGCGCAGACCTTCCCGCCCTGTGCCCTGCCTGCTGTCCCAGAGGCTCCCTCCTCACGGTGCTGAGGGTCCCACCTTCCAGACAGCCCTGGCTGCTGTGGCAGACAGCACCGCTGTTGGTAGGACTCGCTGTCCAGTGGCTGCCACCTCCCAGGCGTCCTGTGGGGGCTGGACTCTGGTGAAGAGCGCTGCCCCTCCTCGTCTTGTTTGCGATGACTGTGGAGGTGTTGTCCTCTCCAGACCCAGCCAGAGGCCACAGGCATCGCGCTGTGCCCCCACGCCCGCCTCGGAGCCTGGGTGCCTGGAGCCACATGGGCCGTGGCAGAGCCTTGCTGGGTTCTGTGTGCACCTTGTGTCTGTCAGAGGGAGCTGGGAGCTGTGATAGGCGGGGCTCCTTTTCCTGGGGAGCCTGGGTCCTGGCCCAGATTGGGGGTGCCACCCTGTTATAACAGTCCTTGGCTGGCTTGTCCAGGTGGCATTCAAGTCAGATCCCTTCCCGGGGCGGTCCCACGGCCTTCCTGGCAAGGTGAGGAGACCTGGTTCTGTGTGGGGCTTCCCGGGCTGAGACCCTTTCTACGTGGCGTGTCGGGTGCGGTGACAGGGCGGTGGGCGCCTCCTGACTGCCCCAGGGTGCCTTCCGCCCAGAGAGCACAGGCGAGCTGGGCCTCGCTGGTCTGGAGGGAAGCCCTGGGTGGGGGCCTCCTGTGGGTGGAGACGGAGGAACTGTGCCGGGGCCTTATAACCCGCTGCTCAGCGCCACCGGCCCTGGCCGGCCAGCCTGGGCTCGGCTTGGCTGTGTGCAGCACGTTTCCTGAGGCAGTAAAACAGAAGTCGAGGCTTCTGCTTCTTGTAACTTGTGGGACCTCACGGGGAGCCAGATGTCACTGGGAGGGAACCCAGCCGAGCTGGCGTAACAAGGAAGACGCCAGCGGCCTGCGCACACCCCTCCTGGGCCTCGCCGGCGGCGCTCTGCTCCTCACTCCCTAGCTGGCAGTGTCTCCAGCGGGGTGTGGGGCCCCAGGGCCTCCCCGTGGCCCCGGGGTGGGGCGCCTGGGGGACGTGGCAGCGGGAGGCTGGAGGATGTCCGGCACGGGTGTTCTGTTTACTCGGGCAGAGAATAGTCCACACACAGAGGCAGAGGACAGACAGAAGGAGGCCGGGGTGGGAGACCCTCCTGGATGCTCCCAGGATCGGGTGGGGGCAGGGCAGGGGGGGCTCGTGGGTCCAGCGGCTCATCTTGGTGACAGGCAGGGTTCACAAGGTGCTCCAGGGGTTGGAACACCCAGGGTAAAGCCAGCAGTGCTGGGCGCTGCTCTGGACGTGGCGGCCCAGCTCACAGGTCCCCTGGGCCAGGCCAGGCCGGGAGGAGTCCCAGGTTGAGGATCCTGAGCAAGTGGGGGAGGTGCGGCGCCCCGGCTCTCTGAGCCCCCCAGCCAGTGACCTTCAGCAGGCAGCTCGGCTTCTGTACCTCAGACTTCACATGCAGAGTGCAGTCCCAAGGGCACCGCCTCTCCCAAGTTGCACGCGGTATGGAGAGCCACGCGTGTCTGTGTGTGGTACAGCCCGCCAACAGTCTCACTCGCACGACGAGGCTGTCCAGGCCCTGGGGGACGCCCAGCGCCAGGGCTTGCCGGCGGGTGTGAGTACAAGGTGGCTCCCCTCCCCCACCGGCCTGCATGCTAGGAGTCCCCCTGCAAAGTGAGGTGAGCCCCACCCAGCCCTCTGTGCCCAGCGTCCCCCCCCCCTTGCCTGGGATAGCCAGGGAGCCTGGAGCCAAACGCTGGGGCTCTGTGTGCACTGTGCCCTAGTGGGGAAACTGAGGCTGGGTTGACTGCATCCTGAAGCCATCAGCGGCACGGCAGAAATCCCCTGGGGAACAGGTGTGATCAACAGTGGCCTAGGACTGGTGGCCCTTCCCTCCCTCTGTCACCAGCCAGCCTCGGAGACCCAGCCTGTACATGACGTCGGGGGCCTTTCCCACCACCCTGCTCAGGGGTGGGTCAGGGCAGAGCCTGAGCGGACAGGGCCGAGGCTGGGAGCCCCCTTCCCAGGCCCAGAGGTCAGGGCAGGGCCTGAGGGGACAGGGCCGAGGCTGGGAGCCCCCTTCCCAGGCCCAGTGGCAATGGTTTTTAGCTCCCTGAGGGAGGGTGAGCTCTTTGCAGTGGGCAGAGTGCAGGGCTCTGGCTGCTCCGTCCACTTGTGCACAGAGGTCTCCATCCGCCTGACAGGCATTGGGGGGGGAGGGGCGGGCCAGCGTGCCAACCCCGCCCCGCGCCTTTGAACCTGGGTGCCCGCCCGCAGGGGGCTTCTGCCTGCAGGACAGTGCGCCGCATCCTGTCCCGAGTGCCCCTCACAGCGAGCTGCTTCACGGAGCCCCATAGCCACACAGGTCAGGCCGGGCACAGAGCGAGGGTCAGCGCAGCGAGGCTCCTCTGGCTGCCGCCCGGCACATCCTGGCTGCTCCCCTGTTCTGCGGTGGCCTCTGTCCAAGGGAACCTCTCCAGTGGCTTCGCGGCTTCAGATGTCCAGCAACCGTGGTAAAAGGGAGAGAGAGACCAGCAGAAATAACTTCTATATGGCTTTTTATTTATGCCAATATTTATGTAAAAATCACTATTTCCTGATGCAGTCGTCCCCCTTTTATACTGGGGATTGAATCCAGGGCTATTCTACTTTTGAGATATACCCCTAGCTCTTTTTATTTATTTTATTTTGAAACAGGCTCTCAGTTGCTGAGGGGCTCGGTAAGTGGCTGAGGCTGGCCTTGAACCTGCGATCCTCCTGATGCAGCCTCTCTAGTGCCGGGATTACAGGTGTGCGCCACCGTGCCCAGGTGCAGTTGCTTTTCCTATTGTTGGGGGGTTCTGCGTCTTCAAGTTCATGTCACACCTCCCCTGCCCGGGCTCCGGTAGCTCTGAGCCACCATGCTGGACAGCACAGGGCAGCGGGGACGGAATTAGCCAGGTGGCCACAGGGATAGAGGAGGTGAGCCCTGAGCAGGGTGCCAGGGGCCTGGCCAGGAGCTCCAGCGAGGCAGTAGGGGAGCTGTAGGTGGAGCCACCTGGACAGAGGCCACTGGGCCGAGCAGGTCTGGAAGCAGAGGCTGGGGTGCCAGGGCCATGGGGGACTCTGGCCTTTGTCCCAAGTCACAGGGGGCCTGACTGGGCTGGGGCTTCATGCTGTGGAGACCACAGTGGCAGAGGAACGAGAGGGGCCACAGTGCCTGGAGTGGGCAGGCCTGGGGGCCGGTAGGAGGCGCCAGGCAGCCCGGGCCGGGCGGTCTCTGGGTGTCCAGCAGGCAGGCCGTTGCCCCCTGGCTCCCGGGCCAGCCTGAGAGGCCCTTTCCTATAGCCGTCAGCATGTCGTTGGTAGGAGTCTGGAGCCCGAGGTGGCCGCTCCCCCGGAAGGTGTTTCCTGGGCGACGCACTTCAACTGTGTGCTTGGAAGGGGGGCAGGAGGAGGCCGCCTGGCAGGGCTCTGTCCACAGATGGCGCCTGTCCATGTACAGGTGTGCACACAGGTGTGTGCCGGAGCGTGCGCTGCACGTGTGCACGCTAGATCGACCCCTCGCTCCACTCGCGTGCTCAGGGCTCACCATGTTGGGGTGTTGGCCCTCCGCTCCTTGTTACGGCTGGGCATTGCCTCGCTGTGTGGACAGTCTGCACTGGCCGTCATCCATTCATGGACACGTGAGTTGTCGGGCTGCTTCGGCTGTGTTACTGGGACATTGAGTGGTCTCTGCAAGGGTGTGTCGTCTCCTCTCTAGGACTCCCTGGGTCTTGCGGTCACTCTGGGTCTTGTGGTCACTCTGAGGTTATTGTGTGTGTGTGGTACTAGGGATGGAACCCAGGGGCTTTCCACCTCTGAGCTATACTCCTAGACCTACTTTTTTTTTATACTTTATTTGGAACAGGATCTCACTAAGTTGCTGAGAGCCTCACTAAGTAGCTGAGGCTGGCTTCGAACCTATGCGATCCTCCTGTCTCTGCCTCCCAAGCGCTGGGATTACAAGCGTGCACCACCACGCCTGGCCACTCTGAGGTTTGTGCACTCCTGGGTCTTGTGGTCACCCTGGGTCTCGTGCTCCTGGGTCTTGCGGTCACCCTGGGTCTCGTGCTCCCTGGGTTTTGCGGTCACTCTGAGGTTTGTGCACTCCCTGGGCCCTGCGGTCACTCTGGGTCTGGCTAACTGTCTGCTGGGTTTTGGGAGACAGGTTAGTGAGAAGAGCTGCCTGCCCTGGCGCTGGCCGGCCATGTGGTGCCGGGGACAGTGCTGCGGCCGGGGGTGGGTGCGTGGCCGGGCCGCCTTGGGCCCTCTCCGGAGCGGGGAGAGGGCTGTTTGCACAGCGGTGCTCGTCTGCCTGCAAGCTGTCGCCGTATTTGATTCCACAAACAGTCACAGGATCTCCCAGCACCTGCTCACTGAGCTCCCAGCTTGAACCAGGTTCTTACCCAGTCTCCCTGCTGCCACCCTTGGCCCAGGTCCTTCCCGCACAGGAGCGAGGGGCCTGTAAAGGCCAGCAGAAGGAGCTGAGCTGCGGCCCCAGGACCACCCCCATGCCCCAGGTGCTCGAGGCCACCCCCCTGCCTCTCGGCTCCCCTGGATGCGCCCTGGGGGCGTGGCTCCCCTTCCTCCCTCAGGTCTGTTCAGATGTCCTCTCTGCAGAGCCTCGCGCTCGTCTATGTGTGGGGGTCAGCACATCTGCCCTCCTGGTCGCTCCACAGGGGCAGGGCTTTCATTGGTCCCTTCTCTGTGCCTGACACTTGGGGGCTCTGTAAACAGATAAAGTGGGTCTTGTTTGCCCAGGAGGTGAGCTGCCTCCCCCCCTCCGCCAGGCCTGGCACTGGCTTGTCTGCCACAGGCCTTGCGGTCTGACTGCACGTCCTGCCCACGGCGATGACGCTGGACGCTGGGCTGAGGATGAGGCTGTCTTCAGCCTGACATTGTCCGTTCCCGGACAGACTCCTCTGGGCGCACTCAGCTGGCTGCCTGCTGCAGTGGGAGGCAGCCCAGGGCAGGGCAGTGCCTTGGTCAAGCCATCCCAGGCCTCTCTGGGGTCACCCAGCTCCATTGCTTTGGGTCAAACCGCCCACAAGATGCCGTCTTGCCCGCAGGTTCATTGTGGTGGTAGTGGTGGTGGTGGTGCTGGGGATGGAGCCCAGGGGCATTCTACTTTCCAGCCTCACCCCCAGCCCTATTTTGTATTCTTTATTTTGAAGCAGGGCCTCACTAAGTAGCTGAGGCTGCCCGCAAACTGCGATCCTCCTGTCTCAGCCTCCCGAATGCTGGGCTCACGAGTGCCCACCACACCTCAGAGGCAGGAGCCTCAGGCTAGCGGGTCAGCACAGCTGGGGCTCCTGCTGGGACTCAGCCTGGGGCCCCGGGGCTCACTATGAGGTCGGTGCTATGGCCACAGCTTTTCCATCTCAGAGTCGCAGGGTCATGGTCGCTGCACATGGCCTTGGGTGAGACATTAGCAGCCTGGAGGAGGAAGCGGGGGCTGGCCCCCAGGGGTCAGGGATGGCTGGGGCAGGGGGTCGGGGTGGCCTGGAGGAAGAGGCTGCAGGTAAGTGGCTTCCCAGCCAGACCCAGCCCACCACGGAGGCTCCGAGAGGTGAGCTGTTTCCTTCCCAGGGCTGGCCCCTGGCCGGTGTGGCTCTGATGGCCAAGGCTGCTGTCTCCTGGGTCACCCAGCTCTGACTCCACGTGAGGCAGGAGAGAGCAGATGGCCCCCTCCGTGGCGGGCCCCTCCCTGGCGTGTGGACCAAGGGCAGAACGAGAACTCCCAGGCCCGGGAGGGGCAGGGGCAGGGGCAGGGCCGTGCTGTTTTATTTATCTTCCAGCTTGACAGCAACCAGGATGGGGAGCACAGGCTTTGGAAACCAACCCGCCTTCCTGCAGTGGGGCGGGGGGACGGACACAGTGACCTCAGCCCGGTCGGGGTGGCCTGGGGTCTTCATCGCCCTCATGGGGAGCTGGGCCACCCTCACGGCACCCGTGGTGCCCGAGTTCCAGCCACCACCTCCTCCTGGGAGGCCAGGCTGTGTCTCCAGGGACAGACAGGGAGGGGGCGCGGGGACCAGGACGGAGGCAGCGTGGAGGTTTCCGAGGGTCAGGCGGGTGGAACACACCGCGCCAGGCGGTGCTTATTCCTTCACGTGTAGTTGACGCACTGGCTGCTGACCAGAGCCCCGCGGAGGAACATGGCCCTGGGGTCTGCCCTGCACTGGGGGATGGGTCGGAGGGAGGGAGGGAGCGAGGGAGCGAGGGAGCGGCGGCGTCTCCACCCAGGTCAGGAGAGGGCGAGGGTTGACTGCAGTCATCTTCTGTCTTATTTGATAAAGGGAAACCAGCAGCCACCAGCTGCAGCCATGCAAAGGCCCTGCGGCAAAGGTAGATCCTGTGTGTTGGAGGAACAGCAAGGGGCCTGATGGGAGAGGCACCAGGAGGCAGGACGTGGAGAGGAGGGCTGGGAGGTGATGGTGCCACCCTGGGCTGCCCTGCGGCACCATGGGTCCTCGGCCAGGCAGGGCCAATGACATCAAGGAGGAGGCAAGGAAAAGCGTTTCCTGCCAGGACAGCTTGGCGCAGAAGCACAAGGACCCATCTAACATCCCGCCCTGGCGCTGAAGGCTCAGAGTACCTGCCCTCCACCCCAGGGAGCGCTGCGCCTGCCCTCGGGTCCGGCTTGCTGGTCTCCCTGAGCCTCGGCCTTGGGGGCTGGTGCTCCCCGCACTCTCTGAGGTTGGCCCCTGCCCCACCCTTCCCAGGGTTCAGGCTGGTGACCCCCACCAGGCAGGGGCTCCAGGCTGGCCCTGTGCCCGTCCCCTGCAAGCTGCCACCAACCTGTTAGAGATGGAAGGGCAGGCCCTGGCCCTGGGGCCACAGTGCACCCTGAGTGCTTGGCAGGTTGAAGGGCTTGTGGATCTGGGTCTTAGGAGAGGAATTTGTTGCCATGTATGGTGGTGCATGCCTGTAATCCCAGTACTCTGCAGGCTAATACATGAGGATGGCAGGTTTGAGGCATCAGCAACTTAGTGAGACCCTGTTTCAAAATAAAAAATAGAGCGGGCAGTGTTGGAGCAGGCTTGTAATCCCAGCATTTGGGAGGCTGAGACAGGAGGATCGCGGTTCACAGACAGCCTCCGCTACTTAGTGAGGCCCTTTGCAAATCAGTGAGACCCTGTTTCCAAATAAAGAATAAAAAACAGGGCTGGGTGTATAGCTCGGAGGTAGAATGTCCCTGGGTCCCATCCCCAGTACTGTAAAAAAATAAAAAGAAAATAGGACCGGGGGTGTAGCTCAGAGGTAGAATACCCTTGGATTCAATCCACTGTACTATATTTAAAAAAAAAAAAGAGGAATTTGTCACATTCTGGGAGCCAGAGCGTAGGGGTATAGCACCCGCTCTGGAAAGGCGCACCCAGTCCTCAGATGGGCTGTGGGCCCCGGAGGAGGCCTTGGTTTCCCCATGTAAGATGGGCGCCCCCTCCACTGGCCGGAGCTGCCCCACCTCGGGATGAAAGGCCTTTCCTGTCCAGCAAGAGGGGCTTGGTCCGGGCAGACTCGGCCAGGCCCCGCCCCCAGACCCTCGAGGTGCCCAGGACCATTTGGGGAATGAGTCAAAACATCCAGAAGGTTCTGGCTCAGGAGGCAGCAGAGCCGGCTCTGCGCCTCTCCCCCAGAGCAGCTGCCACCCCGGCTGCGGTGGCACCGGCGCCAGCGCCGGCCCATCTGCCTGCCTGGCACCATCCCAAGGCCAGGCGGGGGAGAGGATTGGCCGAGGCGGGCGGGAGACGGATGCCCCACCCACTGCCGACGCGCGGCTGTGGGCAGAGGCCCAGATCCTCGCTGTGTGACTCCCGGCAGGCTCCTGCCCGCTCTGTGTAGCTGCACCGAGCTCAGGGTGAGTGGACGCCCACACCAGGACCACCCACCACGTCTGCTTTAACTGTATGCTGCACTGCCCTGTCCCCTGGAGGACTCTGCTCAGCGGAGGGCCGGTCAACACTTCATCTGGCCCTCTTGTCCTACAGGTCCAGGACCCAGTTCCTGTGCCCCCATGGCTCTGCCCCTGGGTGACAGGCTGAGTCCAGCCTTGACCGTGGCCTGAGCAAGTGGTCTTCCCTCCCCCTGGGGAGCTGTGGCCCCAGCTCCCAGCTCTTGCACGGACAGTACCTACGCCCTCTCCGGTCGACTCCAGGTCGGGGCTGCCCACGCCTTGCACACCAGGCTTGGGCCTCGGCTGCACTGCCCGCGACCTTGGCCGGCCCTGGACCTGGCCCTCTGGGCTGGGTGCTTGCTGTGCCAAGGTCAGCCGTGCCCTGGGCTGGCGTACCAGGAGGACAGGCCCAGCATGCTGGCTGGGGGGCCGCTGGGCTCAGGGCCCGCCGTGGCACCAGCGCGCAGCCTGGGGTGTTCGTGGGAGCAGTGTGCCCTGTCCTGAGCGCTCAGCCAGCCCGGGGCCTCAGCACGGCCACTACTGTGGTCATTGAGCAGTGGAAAGGCAGATCTGGGCGAGGTCAGGCCCCGTCCCCAAGGTCCCGACCTCACACCCGTAGGGCTGGCCTGGGTGGTGCACTGCTCTCTGGCTGCCCCTGAGGAGCCTCCCCACTGGGGATGGTGCCGTCCCCTTCCCACCTGCGGCCCAGGCACCCTGTGTCAGGCCTGTGATCAGAGGCAGCAGACCTAGCCAGGTCCAGAGACATGGCGTGGTGTCCGCCCTAAAGCCCTGGCTGAGATTGCAGTGTGTGCTGCAGGACATACATTTATTGCTCAAACTGCTTAGATTTCTACAAAGAAACGGCCAACCCCTCATGGAGGCTGGCAGTTCTCAGAAAGCCTGGCTGCGGAAGGCCAATCCCTCCCTCCAGGCCCGTGTGCCACCCGGGAGCCGGCTCTGCCCCCTCAGCTCCCCAGCCACCGGCAGCTGCAGGGGCCCAGCCTGGGCAGCATAGAGCAGAGCCAGGGTCCTGGGCCAGCAATGAGCAGAGCTGAGCCCATGCGCCACCAGAACCCCGGTGTCCCCTATGCCAAAAAGCAGGGCCCACCTCAGCCCCTGCCCTCGCCCCGCGTGCTTGCCCAACACAGGAGACGCGGGCATCCCGGGGCTACATGGAGCTGGGTGCTTGTGTGAGCTGGGCTGGGGTCCACATAGAGCTGGGTCAGGTCCCAGCCGGGTTCCTGTCCAAGTTGTGTGCTGTCGGAAGTATCTGAGCCTTTTTTTAACCCAGTACTGGGGATGGAACTCAGAGGCATTCTACCTTCAAGCTCTACCCCGAGCCCTATTTTTTATTCTTTATTTTTGAAAGTCTCACTGCGTTGCAAAGGGCCTCACTCAGTAGCTGAGGCTGTTGGCGAACCTGCGACCCTCCTGTCTCAGCCTCCCAAATGCTGGGATTACAAGTGTGCACCACCACACCTGGGCCCCTCAGTCCTTTTTTAATTTTTTATTTTGAAACAGGGTCTTACTGAGTTGCTAAGGCTAATCATTTAAACCTGTGCTCCTCCAGCCTCTGCCTCCCAAATAATCATTATCACACAACAGAACAACCCCACAGGTTCTTGGGAGGTTTTGATAAGCTAAGAGATAAGAGATCTGGAAAGAAGCTGGACCACAGGAACAGCGGTTCCTGTCCAGCTCTGACCCCTGGGATCTGACCTTGGACGGCCCCGCCCTCCTGCGCCTGTTTGACCTCTGCAGATGGGAGTGTCCTGGGGTGCTGGACTCCGTGCTGGGGCAGGTGAACCGGTGACCTCCAGTGGAGGAAGAGCCAAAGCGAGGGGCTTGGAGCGGCCTGTGCCCAGGCTCCGCAGGGCACCCAGCTCCCGCCCCCTCTTGCACGTGCTCAGTAAGCTCCACGGCTCTTCCAGCGGCCTGGGCTCATGGAGGGCGAGTCTGAGCGCACCGAGGCAGGACTCAGGGGGAGCGCGGGCCCCCCAGTCTCTCCTTCACAGCAAAACGCGCGGAGGACCAATGGGGCCTCACGCCCCTCTCTCCCCCACTGGCGGCAGGACCCGGGGGCGGACTCTGGGGCCGTGGGAGGCAGAAGGCCAGCAGGAGGGGCTCCGGGCCAGACCCCAGCCCGGGAGATCCCGGAAGAGGCGCCCACTTGGCAGCCCCGGTCAGGAACTCCGCTGGCGGGGTGCCACCCGCTGCATCCCGGCCAGGCCGCTGGGGCCCTCGCCAGGCTGGGGGAGGGGCGGGAGCTCCGGCTTCCCTGTTCCCGTGCCATCCTTCCCGCTGCCTGCGTGTAATTAACAGAGTAATTAAAAACAGGATGAGTTAATTGGTATTCATTTATGTGGCAGATGTTTTTAATTGAGGCAGGAAACAATTTACCTGTTTACATAAACAATGGTAAAGGCAGCCTTGTAAAACACACATATATATATATATATATATATATATATATATTTTTTTTTTTTTTTTCCCTCCGCCTAAAGAATCACAATCGCTGGGTCTTCCCTGCATAGCTCCACTGTGACAGCAGCCCGGGCAGGCGGCGCCGGCCAGGAGGAAGCATCTGCCTAGCGTTGCTTCCAGGATGGGCTGTTTCCTTAAATTCAGAGAAAGGATGTGCCGTTCCCAGGCTGTGTCGGGACGCCCGCCCTGGCACCTCCCCGGTGCTGTCAGCCCCGGCCCGTGGGGAGGTCGGGCCGGAGGAACCCCCGGCAGCCTGCGCTCTGTGCCTGGTGGGGCCGCACCTGCGCACGGTCCCCCGGCATCACACAAGGTGCCGGAAAGAACTACCTGAAACAAACAGAACCCAGCCCCTCTCGTGCGTGGCCACCTTTCAAGCAAGCAGCAGCCGCGGAGGCTCCCACCAGAGCCCCGGCATAGGCCTGGAGCCGCCCACCATTCCCCTCTGGGGAGCTGCACCAGGCGGCACCTGTGGGCTGCTGAGAGCAGGTGGGTGCAGCCCTGGCTGGGGAGTAGGGTGGGGCGGCCTGGCTCCCCCATCCTCACACGGTGGCCCTGCAGGCTTGGGGAGCCAGGGGAAGCAGCAGCTGCTGGGAGGGGCAGGGGTGAGACCGCTAGGGAGCCAGTGTTCCCAAGTTCCCTTTACAGACAGACACCTAGGGCCCCCACTCAGTGTGCCTGTTAGCATACTACAGGATCCCAGGAAAGGGCTGAAATTGCCACTGTATGCAGGACCGGGGCCCAGAGGGGCCACACAGGGCTGGGTCTGAACTCTGTGTCCATACGGAGAAGATGATCCTCGCTCTGTGTGGGAAACACCCTGGCAGAAAGGTGGGACTTGGAGGCGCCTGTTTTTGAAGAATGAGTGGACACACCGTTATATTTACACAGACCCATCTGGAGGGGTGCCCACGACCTGGGGCAGGGGTCGCTCTGGGCAAGGAGCCAGGCCCGGGGCCCGCATCGTTGCTGTTGAAGCAGCGTCGCCGTGTGACAGTGGTGGGCCCTGGCCTGCGCCAGCCGTCGCTCACTCGGGCCTCGGCTTCCCTCCTGTCAGGCAGAGGTGATGGGTGCTGGTCAGGGCGGAGGGCGCGCAGGTGGCACGTGCTCAGAGGGCCTCTGCAGGAATGTAGGTGAGACGTGCGGACGTGGGCCTCCAGCACCACCGCGGTGGGAGTCTGGGCTCTGGGTGGTCTGTAGCTGGAATTGGGGGGCCTCTTTTTTTGTTGCAGTACTGGGGATGGAACCCAGGGACATTCTACCTTTGAGCTGTACCCCCAGCGCTATTTTTAATTTTGAAACAGGATCTCACTAAGTTAGTTGCAGAGGGCCTCACTAAATAGCTGAGGCTGACAGCAAACCACGATCCTCCTGTCTCAACCTTTCAAGTACTGGGATTACAAGCATGGGCCACCTCACCCAGCTCAATCTGGGGGCCTTCTGAGACAGATCCAGGTCATGAGATGGAACATTTTGGAATTCATCAGGACAAGGGTCCTGGGAAGAGAGTCTCCTAGCCTCTAGGCTCAGGATGGCGGGAGAGCTGGCAGAGGCTGGGGCTTTGGGCTGGGGACGCAAGGCCGCCCTGCCTCCAGGCTCCGACCAGCGCCTGCTGTGGAGCCAGCAGCCACACAGACCATGAGGTCAGCTGTAGGCAAGCACCCTGGGGACACAGGCCGGTGGTGGCCACCTGGAGCACAGGTCCTAAGCTTGTAGCCAGGTGGCCTCGGGAGAGCCCACAGCCCCCAGAGCACCTGGCCATCACCTCCCCAGGGCTGTGAGCTGAAAAGCCCCAGGCGCAGGCCTGCACTCAGGAGGGCCGGGCTCCCCGCCATCTCCCCAGCCCCCAGCTTCCCTGAAAAGGCAGGAGGACCACTGGCCTTTCAGACACTGGATCTAGAAGGCTGCCTGGCCTCTTTCTGGGCCGCCCTTCATCCCTGAATGAGGGAAAATCAAGAGAAACAGAAGGGAGATGGGCGGGCTTTCCCTGAGGTGGGGCACAACACAGCCACAGGCCCGCTTGTGGGGTCACGGGGGCCCTGAGGTGGCCATCCTCCCACACAGAGGGCAAAGGGAGGAATGACGTGCCGGGCCCATCCTGCCCTCCCCAGGCGGTTACCTGGGACCCCGCCCCCGTCCTCTCCAGGACTGTCAAGCTCCGGGTCTCACACCCTGCTGCCAGGTGGAGTTCGTGAGGCTCTGCGCCCCCCACCCACACATCCTGCGTGCCTTCCCGTGCGCCTCAGGTATCTCATGCACAGCTCCAGGGCCGATCTGACGGCCCACGGATGGACCGCCGGCCCTGGCTGTTGTCGCCTTCGCGTGAGCGGCATTGCTAGTGTAAAAGTTGGCAGCACTCCTCAGGAGAGTTCAAGGTGATATACAGCCGCTTTGCACGTTTTTAAACAACCAAAACACTCTGGGAATCGGTTAAGCCTTCAATGGCATCTTGTTGCTGGCGGAGGAGAATGTGAACTGCGGGTTGGACTGGACGCGTGGCTGGGCTGGGACTCCCCTCCCCCACCCACAGTGGGTGCATGGCTCCCTGTGGTCTGTTCCGCCATCCAGCCACAGTGCCTGGCGCGCACACCGCTGGTCTCTCCTGGCCCCCGAGCCCCCCGTGTCTGGCCAACTCCAATCTACCTCCTGCTGGATCCAGCTAACACCTCTCCTCTCTTCTGTTTATTAGCTCAGGGACAAGTCATAATTATTTGCTGCCCCGGCCCGCCCCCATCACACCTGGCTGGGGGCGGGGTCTGCGCAGGTAACCCAGGTGTGGTGTGCTCCCTCGACAGGGACTTCCTCGATGCCCACATCCAGCTCCCCGGGGACGTTGGCAGCATCCCCGCCCCATGCATACAGGAGCAAACAAGTGCAGAAGCCAGGAGGCTGCTGTGGCCACGCAGGAGGGGGAGCCCCAGAGCTGGCCCTCCAGCTTCCACACGGTGCTCAGAGAGCGTATGTCCAGAATGAGTGCAGTAGTGAGTGCGGGGATGGAGGGGGCCTGGTGACACGCCCGAGGCAGGAGAAGACGGTCAGCACGGGACTAGCCCAGAGGGGGCAGGGTCTCACTGAGGGGATGGTCCCTGACCCTACCCTGTAGCCCCAGCTCATCTGCGCATCCCCTGTTCACTCCATCCACCTGACCCCTGGTGTGTGTGGACCTTGTCTTCAGAGGCAGCGGCTCCCACCTTCCCTAGTGGAGTCAGACAGCGAGTGAGCACAGATGTGCAGAACAGGGAGGATGGCGCCATCCACTCACCCTCCCTACCCACCTAGACATCCACCTACATTGCTTGTTTCTCCATTCAGCCACCCACGCACCCACCCACCCTTCTACCCACCACCTATTCATCCATCCATCCACCCAGCCATCTATTCACCCACCCATTCATCAATCTACCCACCTGCCCTCCCATCCATCCATCATCTACTCACCCATCTACCCATTCACCCATCCACCCATCCATCCACCCACCCATCTACCCATCCACCCATTCATCAATCTACCCACCTGCCCTCCCATCCATCCATCCATCTACTCACCCATCCATCCATCCATCCACCCATCCATCCACCCATCTACCCATCCACCCATTCATCAATCTACCCACCTGCCCACCCATCCATCTACTCACCCATCCATCCATCCATCCACCCACCCATCTACCCATCCACCCATTCATCAATCTACCCACCTGCCCACCCATCCATCCATCCACCCACCCATCACCCATCTACCCATCCACCCATCCATCTACCCATCTACCCATCCATCCATCCATCCATCTACTCACCCATCCATCCATCCATCCACCCATCTACCCATCTATTCACCCACCCACCCATACACCCACTTATTCACCCAACCACCCGTGTGCCCACTCACCCACCCACCCCCTGACCCCACCCATTCACCCGCTCTCCCGCCACTCATTGCCCCATGCGCTCCTGCCCACGTCTACATTGACCTGCCAGGAACTTCAGCCCCGGGTTCCCGTGTTTCCTGCCACAGCTGTCTGCAGACTGCACCTTGGGGCATGGCGCGGGGACGGGGAGGGCAGATGCGCCCGCCCCTGAGCGCCGGGCCTGCCTCCCGCACGCCTCCCTGCCTGGCATCCTCCCCTGGCAGCGGCAGCCCAGATGGCGGAGCTGCCTCCCCACGGCTCTCGGGGAGTTGTTGGCGGCACCGCCCCAGCAGCTGGGCGAGGAATGCGCTTCCTTTGAGCGCCAGCCGCAGGGTGAGCAGGCCCTGGACATCTGGATCCCATTTGCGGTCCTTTGGAGAGCGTGGAAGATTTTAATTCCAGCCACTTGGAGCCCCCGCCCTCCCCGCCTTTTAACTCTGCTCAACCCAGGCTGCTGTGGGAGACTGCGCTCGAGCTGTGTCTAGGGCTGGGGGCCGGGCACCTGGGGCTGGGTCTTCTGACTCCATGGCCGGCCATAGCCCCAGCTCCAGACCGGCTCGCAGAAGCACAGGCGAGTGCTTGGTATCTCTGTTCACATCAGGGCACCACTGCCACTTTCTACCCACGTGCGCGCCCACCTGCGTGGAGTCACACCTGCTCCCTTATCCACGCTGGCAGGCCATGCTCGTGACACTGACCTACAAGTAGAAGGAACGCTTGGCAGTACAGCCCACCCGGTGGAAAGTCCAGCTCAATGGTGCACACGGCGCATACACATGACCCCTGGCCAGATCAGCCTTGTGCCCAGGCCCAGCCCTGTTGTGAAACCCACATCCAGATGTCACAGGACAGTATTTGTGAGCTCCATGGAAACACTTGAGGTGTGGCTTTGGGTCTAGCTTCTGTACTTGGCCAAATGTTTGTGACACATGGCTGTGTCGTGCTTGGCTGTATTTAGTATTTTCCCCTGCTATATAGTATTCCGCTCTGTGGCTCTGCCTTAACTCACATATCCCTCCATCTCCCTCTCCCTTTCCCCTCTCCCTCTCGCTCAGGATTGAACCTGGGCCTTGCACTTGCCAGACAAGTGCCCTGTCAGCAAACTACATCCCTAACCCCTCCTTTTTAAAATGTTGAGACAGGAGCCAGGCGTGGTGGTCCACGCTTGTAATCCCAGTATTTGGGAGGCTGAGACTGGAGAATTGCAGGTTTGCAGCCAGCCTCGGCAACTTGTGAGGCCCTGCACAACTTGGTGAGACCCTGTTTCAAAATAAAGAATAAAATAGGGCTGGGGGTGTAGCTCGGAGGTAGAATGCCTCTCGGTTCAATCCCCTACTGAAATACTGGAAAAAAGAAAAGGGTGTCAAGACAGGTTTAGCTTGGTTGCCCAGGCTGGCCTCAGACTCGGCTCCTCCTGCCTCCGCCCCCACGTAGCTGGGGTTACAGGCCCCAGAGCCCCGCTCCCTTTAGCTCTCGGGACACTCGGGCCTCCGATGGCCACGCGCTGAGGCCAGCTCTCGTCCTGACGAGCCTCGAGTGGCTCTACCCGGGGTCGTTCAGCTTGGCAGGCACTGGCCTGTAGCCGTCCCACTCCCAGTGCTGCGTTGACCTGATGGCTTAACTCAGCACCTCCGTACGGGTCGCCTGTTCCTCTTCCCCTGTAGACCGTGCTGTGCCGAGCACCACGTGGGGATCGGTCATCTACACCATGATGGCTCCTGGAGGTAGCATCGCTGGGCCAGAGCTGAGGTTCCACCACAGAGGAGAGGGAGAGAGGAGCGGAGGATGGGCACTGGCCGGGCCTCAGGCCTGACTCCAGCGAGGTGCAAGGGGTCGCTTTTCTGTCCTGGCCTCTGTAAAGTCTAAGGTTGGTCTCTGAGGTTCCTTCCCGCTCACGTATGCAGGGGTTGTAAATACCAGTGTACCAGTGAGCTGCTGCTGTGTAACATACAGCCCGAGTGTCTGAGCGCGGCTCACCGTTCTTCAAATGGGCCCTGGAGGTGGCTCAGGGGGCGGGTCCTCCAGTCTCCACTGGGCTTGCCAGGGGCTGGGGCCAGCAGCTCCTTGGAGTAGCAGGCCTTCCGTGTGACGGCCTGCCAGGCCAGCCCTGCCGTGGGTGCCCTTGCGTGGGCTGTCCTGAGCATGCTGTGGGCACTCCACAGGGAGCCAGAGGCTCATGACCCCACCATGCTATCGGCCAAAGCAAGTCCAGGGCAGCTCGTCCCCAAAGGGCAGAAACCGGCACCATTTCTGCGTGGAGGAGCTGCAGCCGGGTGGCAGGAGGCCTGCACAGCTGCGGGAGCGCTCCCAGGGTGCAGGGGTGACCACACACTCAAAGCTGAGGGCACCTTGGGCTGGACAGCCACAGGGGTCCTGCTCCCACCGCCCGCAGGACAGGGCTGCTGGCTGGCCCAGAGGAGGCAGGTCCTGGTGAGCTGCTCGGGAGCGGGCTGGGCGGCCACAGAGGCTGGCCGGCGAGCAAACCCTGAGACCTGCTGGCTCTGTCACAAGGAGGCGGTAAGCGCGAGGACCCACATCAGGGTGACTTACGGACTGACAGGTGCTTCCAGAGAGTAAACAAGGTGCTGTGGTAGAAAGTCCTGGGTAGGGTGGCCTTGACGGGGAAGGTCTAAGAAGGCTGCTGGTGCAAAGGCCCTATGGCAGGCTGGGCAGCACTGGGTGGAGGGACTGAAGGGCAGCCAGGGCGCAGTCCAGGTTGGAGGCAGGATGTGGGGAGAGAGGCCCTCGGGCCCTCCAGCAAGTAGAGGCTGGTGCAGCCCGTCTTGCGGGTTTCTTGCTGTGCTGGTTGGTTACACGTAACAGCTCAGATACTGTTTGGTCTGTAAATAACAGGGGCGTCCTTGGGGAAGGAAGAGGAGAGGCCGGGTCGTCTGGTGGGCTCCTCTCCTGGTGCAGATGGCCCTGCTGGTCCTTCCCACAGGGCCTGGGCTGGCAGGGGCTGGTGAGGTCTGGTTGGATTTCGCTCTGTATCATGTGATAGAAGAGCCTTCCCAGGCTGAGGGCGCCCTGGACCTGTGGGGGTCCGCCTGGCCCTGCTGGCTGGCCTAGGCCACAGAGCCCGAGGGGCTACGCCCTGGACTCTGTCGCCCCCGAGGAGGCTCCCTGTCGCCTGTCCTGGGCCCCCACACTGGCACAAAAGATGGCTGAGCATGTCTATCTTGGAGCTGGCCAGGCCAGGTGACCTCGCAGCTCTGCGCCTCAGTTTCCCCATCTGTAATCCTGGCTACAGCACCTCCCGGCTTTGCCAGGGGAGTGAAACGGCCTGGCCTCAGTGCCTGAGCCAGGCGCCAGCAGCTCTGGCCAGGGAGTCCTCTGCACGGCGCGCACATGCGCCCGTCTCTAGGGACCTGCATCTCCCCCCAGGTGTGAGGCGCCCAGTGTAGACGTCCTCACGGGTCAGCACGCTGGCTCCGCCTCAGCTCCGGGCCAGGCTCGTTCTATTCCCACGGTGCTGTGCTGCCGAGAACACTGAGGTCCCTAGGAGGGGGAGGAGCCTCTCCCTCCTCCCCCTGGCCTCAAGGGGCCTAGAGAGCAGGCAGGCCGACCGAGCCTGGCGCAGGCGCCTCGGAGAGCCGTGAGTTCCCTTTCACGTCACCCCACCCCAAGGACGCCCCATTCTACCAGTGGCCGCTGAGGCCCACGGACACGGGGCACCCCCCATCTACACGGGCAGGGTGGGCTCGGCCCTCCTGCCTCCCGCCGGCATCGCAGCCTGACGGCGGTGGGGTCTCTGGGTCCACCCCTGGCAGCCCCGTACTGGGCAGCGGCAGACAGCAAGTTAACAGCCACAGGATGGTCCATCCTGGGTCAGGCGTCCGAGGACAGGACAGGACGGGCGAGAGGAATCCGGGCTTGGCTCGAGTCCCTGTGGGGGCGGGAGGGCCCGCCAGCCAATGGAGGGGGAATACTAATCCCTTTATTTTTATATTATTACTTATTCATCTTCCGTGGAGAACTTAAGGGGAAGCAGATGTGGGCAGCCGCTCGGGCGTCAGCGCCTGGGACTCATTAGGGCTGTGCCGCCCTGCCCGGCAGGGCCTGGGATCAAAGCCCAGCCCTCCCCTCTGACCCTGGTCTTGGGGGCCTTCACCTCAGTGGGAGCCCTGGCCTTATGGGTGCAGACCTGAGGGTGGCACCCAGCTTCCTCTGTGTGGCGCATTCCTGCTAGAGGCTGCAGGAGACCTGGCACACCCCTGAGCCTGTCCCGGTCAGAGATGGCTCCAGCTGCCCTGAGATCCCCACTACAGATATGGCCGGACCACAGGCCCCAGGACAGAGGTCCACAGCACCAGGCCCCAGGGAGCCCTGCCGAGGGAGCGGGAGCCGAGCAAGGCACTTCTGTGCCCCTCGCCACTGGCTCAGGGCAAGCCCAAGGTCCCTCGGGCGTTGTCTGGGCTCGAGGCTCTAGGGTGGGGACTCCCTGCAGCACCAGTGCTGCCAGGTCCCGCCTGGGGCTCCTGCTCAGGACAGCCAGGGCGGTGTGTACCCTGGGGCCGGCAGCATCACGCTGGGCCCACGGTGGCCCTGTGGGTTCTGCAGGTTGGGCTGAAGTGCGTGGCACTCCGTGGGTGGCTTTGGCCCTGGGGGATGCGCCTGGGCCGGGGCTGAGTGCTAGCTGAGTTTGGTGTCCAGCGTGAGAAGCGTCAGGGTCACTTGGTTCTAGATGGGGCTTTGGGAGGGTTGGGGGACAGAGTGAGGGGAGGGACGCCGTGGCTCCCTGGCTGGCAGCCTCGCTGAGCTGTGGGCCCCGCCCCTCGGGTCCCCACTTTCCCACTGGGTGTGGCGGTGCCTGGCTGGGGGCCTCCGGGGAGTAGAAGGACTTCGGACTCCGTCACTGGGCCGCGCCACGGCAGGAGTGGGCCTGGGCAGTGGTCAGGGAGACCCAGAGGACTGTGCTGGACACCTGGAGGCGAGGTCGCGCGGATGGCCACGAGGGACCACCGAGACCCGAGTGCCTCTTGGTGCCGTGGGGAGCTGACTGGGAGGAACTGGGGAGCCATGGTGGACTCAGGGTTCTCCGAGTCCCTACAAGACCCCACCTTATTCACTGTGTATCTGGGCAAGTCACTCCCCTGGGCCTCAGTTTCCTCATCTGTAAAGTGGGGTGCAGTGGACCTTCTGGGGGCTGTTGGTGAGGGAGGGCGAGGCAGGTCACAGGTTTCTGCTTAAGGCCGTGGAGGCCCTGGCTAGCCTGGCATGGGGGAGGCTCCCGGGGTCCCTCCCTGGGCCAGGCTGCCCACAGTCTGGCCAGGGCATCTGTGGATGGCCTTGTGTGGAGCTGGGCCACCAGACACCAGACCTCCAGACAGGGCTCTGTGGGACACCAGGCCAGGCAGGCTGGCACGGTGCCCCCACCAATGGGCTGTCTCCCTGGGCCCTCATGGTCACCACACAGCAAGTATTTCCTAAGCACCTGCTGTGTATCTGGCTCAGTCATAGGTGCCGGGGACACAGCCACCGACAAGGACGGAGCCAGGCTCTCCTGAAGCTGACCTCGGCCACATTGGTGGGACCAGTATGGAAGCTCCAGGCAGGAGCCAGCTCCCTGAAGGCAGGTGCTGGGGGTTGCAGGGGGGCTGCAGGTGCCCAAGAAAGGCCGAGGGCCTGGGGCAGCCCGGCACTCCTACAGAGGGGCTGTAGTTGCAGAGGTCGTGAGGCCGGAGTGGCGAGTAGAACAGCTACAGGGGCAGAGGACCATTGCATCCTGGGTCTGGCAGACCCAGGTCCATCCCGGCCTCCGGGGCCTACAGAGGGTCAGCCCAGGACTGGGTGGGGCGACCACCTGGCCACCAGGAGCAGCACTGGCCAGTCTCTACTGGGAGCGTGTGTAGGACCCCACCGAGGGCGGTCTCCGGGGGCATGGGGTCGAGGCCCAGCTGCCCATTCTGCGGTGCAGTGCTGACCTCACGGGGTGGGATGAGCTGGTGATGTGCACAGAGCACAGGGGGTGGGTGCAATGTCAGGCCACCACGGGTCAGCGAGGACGCAGCACTCGGGCTGCGAGGGGCAGAGCAGGGTCGGGGGCACAGCCTTGGAGCCTAACAGCCCTCGTCCTGCGGAAGGCTCCAGAACCCCGGCAGAGCGCCGGGCTGTGGCCAGTTCCCAGCTGGGCAGGGCGGCTGGGAACCGCTGGCGGATGGACAGTGATGGATGGGGCGGCCCGTTCCGGCACATTCTGTGTCCTTTCCCACCCCCCCTCCCCCGCCTTGGAGAGCCCGCCTCTGCGGACAGCTTGGTGACGCTGGCTGGGAACTGGGCAGCCGTCTGGAGGCTTGGGGCTCCCCAGGGCCCTGGGAACGGCTGGGCCTGGGAATCTTCTCCAGGGCGGGAACAGGAAGCCGCCGGCAGGAGCCGTACTGGGGACCTCTCCTGCCCGCTTCCCCTTGGAGGGCGCACTGGCTGCCTTGGCCCCTTTGGGGCTGAGTGGGGCTGTGACACCAGGGCACCCCATTCAGTCGTGCCCCGCGGGGGCATGTGGTGACCCAAGCCCCAGACAAAGGCCCCGTCCTAGGGGACACCCGAGGGACTGGGAGGAGCCCCGCGGGGAGGGGAGGCCAGGGACTTGGCTATACTGCAGGGGGAGGCCCCTGCTCTGAGGGCGCCCCGCAGGAGCCTCTCAGCCACCCTGCTGCTCAGCCACTTAGCACCCCGTGCCTCAGTCTCCCCGCCTGTGAGATGGGCCTCGGAGGGCTGCTGGTAGACCACAGGAGAGCTGGCTGGCTCTCCTCCAGGAAGCCTCTCTCTTGTTGGGGCTCAGCCAGTCTAGCCTGGAGACATCTCCGGCTGACTGCGGTGTGCTACGGGGCTGTAGGGGACCCGGCGGGACAGGAGGCCTCAGACCCAGGCCCTGCCATTCCCTGTCTGAAATGAGCAGTTTCTCCACCTATTCCGTTGGCGTGGTAACAGGCCCGTGTGACGCACCTGGTGCTGCAGAGAGTCTCTGAGGCCTGGACCAGGTGGGCAGCATGGGAGCAATTCCTCCACAAAGTTGGCCTCAGTGTATTTTTCTGCCCTTAGCTATAAACCCTAGAAGCTTCTGCGGCTGCCCAAAGCCCACGCAGTGGTTTCAGAAGCTGGCTGAGCCTCGCAGACTGTTGGAAGAACCTGGGGTTGTCTGTGGAAACGGGGGCCCTGGGCCTCATGTCCCCCACGGCCCCGGGCAGGTGTCTGTAGGAAGCACAGGGCCCGGCTGTATCCGGCCTGGGAACTTCTGCCGGGGGTGTCATGAGCTCCTGCACCTCCTGGACTGCAAGGCTGCAGACCAGGGAGCGGGCTGACCTTGGCAGGGTAGTCTCCTCCATGTGCCTGGCCCCCTACGGGAGGGACCAGCGGCCCACCAGCTTCGCAGGGTTTCTGTGGGGACACAGTGAGCGGGGAGCAGAACGCTGGGCCTGGCAGCCCTCAGCGGGCGCCTGGGAATCTCCCCAGAGTGAGGGTGACCTTACGTCCCACTGGCCGGTCACAGGACGCCAGCGGGGCACCATGCGTCCTCCAAGTCTGGAACACCGTGGGCATGCGGGTGGCGCTCCAAGCCTTTGTGCCATGACACGTGGGACGGTTTGCTGTGATGTGGGACAGGCATGCTCCCGCCTGGTCACCTGGTCACTTCCCTAGGAGGGCTTGGAATGCTACGCAGCGTGTGCCCATGCCCGCCTCGCTGCGGCCCACCGTGTCCTCCTGCCGCCTGGTGGGCGGGTGCTGGTGGGACAGGCTCCCCCAAGGGCCTCACTTGCCTTCTTTGGTTGTCACCAGGGACTGGCCGGCAGCCCCGCAGTCGGGCGTGGTGTTGACAGGTCGCCACAGCTGCGGCCACACGTGTGCCCAGCCGTCAGGCTGCGGACAGGCGGGTGCAGGGAGGGGCAGGGCTCCCGCGGGAGTGAGGCCAGTGGCTGCAGCTGAGGCCGGCAGGTGCCGCCGCCCGGGCCCCTCATATTCCCCAGGCCTCGTGCCTTGGGGCGCTAGGCACGCCTCAGTGCCTCTGAGCTCTCTAACGGTGGGGGGAGACAGGGAGGGCAGTGTGTGGCAGTGACCGAGGTAAATGTCGTCTGCTCATCACCCGCAGAGCTGGGCGGCCGGCCCCCATGCGAGCCTCCCATGCATGGCCTAGGGTAAGAGTCACGGAACAAGGGCAGGCAGCGTGGAGCCCTGTGCGACAGCCCGTCCCCTCACCCCTGCTGGCCCGGGGAGAGACCTCATGGGTGTTAGCGGACCTGCCTGGTGGGGCGGTCACGGGGCAGCCCTCACTCTGCTTAGGGCAGAGGACGCTCCCCTCGCGTCCTGAGGAGCTGGGCCACCTCAAAGCCTGGCCCTGGCTCTCTCTCCTGTGTGCCCTTGACTTAGGTGAAGGGGGAGGCCTGGGGTTCGCATACCGGCCAGGCACGTCCCCCACCAGCCCTGGCTCAGGCCTCCTCAGCCCTGGCCAGCCCAGGGCCTATCTTCAGGGTTTTGCCTGCCGGAGGCCAGAGTGCTTCGAGTCCTGGGTCCACCCTGACCATCATCTTCTTTCTGTCCTCTCCCCATGCACCTGAGCCTGGGCAGAGTCTCAGACCTCAGCAGCTGTCTGGTCACATGGGGCCAGTTAAGCGGAGGCCCCGGTGTCTCTGGCCCAGGTGGCGCTGCCCGCCAGCCTGCGGCCAGGCCCAGGAGGTCTCGAATCGATGCACCCTCCCTTTGGGCTGTCCTAAGGGCCACCTGGCGCGCTCCCTGCAGACCCCAGAGGAGCCTTTGAGCATCTGGAAGTGGGGCTGGGGGTGCAACCTCACTTGGGCATGTTGGAAGTGCAGACGCAGGACCACCGTCAGCTCAGCATAGGGGCGTGGGGCATGTCTGCGCATGGCCCCCAGGGATGCTGCTGGAGGCCGGGTTTGGGGACCTACCTTGGGGTGTCCCAGACTCCCTGGTCTGTAGAAAACAAGCCCAACCCACCTGAAATGGGTTAATGGTCTGCCCCAGCGTCCGGGTAAGACATTAGCCACCTGTGCGTGCACCTGGGGCCTCTGAGGCAAGTCAACTGGAGGCCCGTGGACGCCCTGGACCTCGGCCAGGCTGCTCTCCCCGGCTCACCTGTGTTCTCTCTCCTCTTGCCCACCATCCAGCGGACAGGAGGAAGGCTGCAGCGATGCCCGACTCCCCGGCCGAAGTGAAGACGCAGCCCCGGTCCTCTCCTCCCAGCATGCCGCCCCCGCCGCCCGCCACAGCCCAGGGGGCCACGAGACCCCCGCCCTTCACACCTCATACCCGTGAGTAGCCTGGCCCCACCCTGCATGGTGGCCTGGGGGGGGCGGCTGGGTTTCTGTACCAGGGTCAGGAGCTTTGGAGGTTCAAGTCCCAGCTCGGCTAGTTCCCTGCTGGGGGGCTGCGGGCAAGCGGCTCCCCCTCCCCGCCTGGGTCCCCAGCCATGGAGCGGGTGCCGTAGGACCTAATGAGCTGCAGCCTCAGCTCTCTCCGTGACTGCGTCGTGCCCAGATGGCAGGGCTGCTAGGCCCTGCGCTTCCTGCCACACTTGGGAGGCTCCAAACGTGAGCCCAGAGGGGCCAGGAGCATCCGCGGGGTCACACGGCAGGTCACCGCGCACCAGCCCCACAGCAGGGGCCTGGCGCCAGCTCCAGTCTTGGAGGGGCTCAGAGTGTGAGGGAGGGAGGGCTGAGGGCCGGGGTCACCAGACTCGGCTGCTAGACACGTGTTGAGGCAGTTGGCCGGGACCACAGGACGCTGCCTCTTGCAGGGCTCTGCTCTCTCGGCCCTGGGCAGAGGGCTTCAGTGGGCCGCGCTGGGTGCGCTTGGGGCCTGGGGCTGGAGCCACCCCAGAGCCCCTCATCTTTGAGAACTTGTGATGCAGAGATTAGGGGGTCCTGGTAAAATGGGAGGAGGAAGACTCCCAGGCCTGGGCCAGTGTGGGGGACAGCATCCCCTGGCCCAAGTCCAGAGGCTCAGGAGCGTGGTTCTGGTGGGAGAAGGGCAAAAGCCACAGGCCTCCATTCAGAGACAGAAGCCGCGTCCAGCAGCCTCCATCCCTTGGCCTAGTGACCCCTGGCCCAGCCCTTCCTCCCTGGTCCCGCCCCCCAGCTGGGCATCAACATCATACGTGAGCATCATGCACAGAATGTTTTGTGTGAACCCCCTAGAGAGACTTGTCTGTGGGGCGAGCAGTCTGAGGCGGGCCAGCCTGATGCTGGTTGTGGGCTTCAGCTCTGGGGCTAACTACGGCCTGGCGTCAGGGACACCTGGAACATGTAAGCCCATGGTGGACCTTCAAACCCAACACCCTCCTACCTGAAGATTCTGGACGCCACATCCTGTGGGTCCATCTGGGCCAGGGTCCGACATTCACAGCGCGGCCTGGCTCTTGAAGCTGGAGGGGCCCCACCGTGGGGCTCTGTGCCCGCGGAGTTCACAGGCCCAGAGGTGGTGGTCCTCCAGGCCGGCTTGGCCCGCCTGTGGCTGCACTCCTCCAAGCCTGAGGTCGGCCGCAGCGTCTCTCATATTCAGTCTTGTGGCCGGCTGAATCACCACACCGCCTGACAGAACAGTCCGCACCTCCAGGCTGCAGGCTCCAGGCTGGCATTGGGAAAGGGTCGTCAGCTGTGCGTGGTTAGCAGACCTTGTGCGGCAGACTCAGCCACTCATACGGCCGCAGGGACCTCAGCCCCCAGGCCAGGGTGCCACCCGAGCCCCCGGCCCCCAAGTGCCCTCAGACCCCGAGAGGGGAAGACAGACCAAGTGCGGCCAGTCCTGGGCCCTGGAGCCCGAGGGGCGCCTCCCCAGACTACTTCCCCGGACCAGACGCCCATGTCCCACAGTCCTGGCCACTGGGCCGGACGCTCCTGATTGGGAACACAACTGGGACCCGTGAGGCCCGCAGGCTCGCCCTTGTGAAGCCCGTGAACAGAGGCGAGGGTGCTGTGTGCTTGTGGCTGGGACCCATGCCCTTGCCCCCAGCCCCCCCACCTCGAGGTGGCCTTTCACAGTGAGGGTCCAGCTCTATCTCCAAAGCATGAGAGCGGCTGTCCTCTTGGCAGCCATTGCTTCACCGCTCTGAAGGGAGCGTCCGTCGGAGGCTGCGGCTGCTCCAAGGTGGCCTCAGGCTGGTCCCTAATCCCTGTGACTCCTTGGAAGCTGTGGCTCGCCGCCCCCAGCACCTGCTGGCACCGTAGCTGCCGCGGATTCCTGCAGAGCACCTGGGGCGGCCTGGGAGCCAAGGCCAGGCTGACCTTGAACCTGACCCTGTGGGCCGAGGCCAGCACAGGCTGATCCTGGAGCTGAAGTCGCTGTGTGGCTGGGGAGGTGGCTGGAGGGCTGAGAGACGGAAGGAACCGGAGAACAGGGGGCTCACTCCTGCTCATAGAGCCCCCACCCCGTGTCCCTCCGGCCTCCACCACTGACTGCACTGAGACAGCAGGTCTGTCCACTGCAGGGGCCGCTCAAGCCTGGGGCTCTGTCCTGAGACGGCATTCCTCAATCTCTCATTTAAAACACGGATTGCAGCCGGGCGTGGTGGCGCACGCTTGTCATCCCAGCATTCGGGAGGCTGAGACCGGAGGATCGCAGTTCATGGACCCTTAGCAAGGCCCTTTGCAATCAGTGAGATCCTGTTTCAAAATAGAGAATAAAAAATCCAGCTGGGAGTGTTGCTCAAAGGTAGAATGCCCCTAGACCCCATCCCCTGCACCACAAAAATAAATAAATAACACTGCTTGGGCCCAATCCTTTAAGGTCAGTGCTACGCTTTGGGAAGGAAGGCTTTGGAAGAACCAGAGGAGAGGCCACAGTTCTAGAATGCTCCTGGAGGGTCCTGCCAGAAATGGCCCTTGGAGACTACCTGGCCAGCCGCGTCATCTGCCGGGCGTTGGCCCGAGGCCAGCGGCCATGGCCCGGCCCCAGGGTGACAGGCGCGGGGGAGGCCCGCGCGGCGCCCTCCTGACGCGTCTTCTTCTTATTTTGCTTACAGATGGAGAGGACGGGCCTGCGACGTCTCCGCTCCACGGCCGTTTTCATGGCTACTTAAAGTGGTCCATGGTCTGCCTCTGTGAGTAAAATAAGAGAAAGCGTGGCCTCCCGCCTCAGACCTCCACTGCCTCCGTGCCCCATTGCTGAGTCCCCGCCTCCAAGAGGGAAGAGGGCACGGGCTCCGAGCAGGATGGGGGTGGTGGGGCCAGGCAGCCGCCAGGTGCGCCAGGTCCTACAGATGCTGTCCTGCAGGGCGTGTGGTACTGAGCCCCTGTCCCCAGCAGCAGAACGGGGCAGGCGAGGGGCAGAGCGAGTCATCTCTCAGCAGCCAGGCCCAGATCTCTGGGGCAAGTAGAGGCCGCGGCCCGGGCCCCATCTCCCACTGTCCCTGGCAGGGCCATCTTAGGCAGGCACGGCCACTTCTGCCGTCCCTGACTCGTGAAGCGGCCGCTATCGTGGTGCTAAGTGCCTGGGTGGTCTGCAATACGGGGCTGGCAGAGCGGTCGCCACGGCGCCTGGCAAATGCCACGGTCCATGGATGTAGTTGCCAGGGGAGACAGATCACCAGGGACACCACCAGGGCAGGCAGGGTCCAGCAACAGGGGCTGAGATGAGGTGCTCCGCCTTCCTGGCCCTTGGTGGGCTCAGCTGCACGGCCCAGGCCCCCGGCCCTGGCCCTGGCCCAGGATGAGACGCGGCGGGCAGCCGCACTTCTCAAGTCTCTGCTCTGCCCAGCTTAGCCGTGCTGGAACCTGGCAGGCGGCCTGCTCTGTGGCTGGCGGTGTGGCCGTGTGGTTCCTACGCGGCCACTGTGGTGCTCCCGGGCCTGGGGAGCTGCCCGGGAGCCCCCTGCCAGAGCAGGGAGGCGGCGGGGCTGCTGTGGGGTTCCTCCGTCCCAGCCCGACCCCACCGGGGGAGCCGAGGGGTGCCGGCGTGTGCCCCAACCTCCGCAGAGACACGTGTGCGGTCTAACTTAGCAACACACCTGTCGCGGGAACCAAACCACTTGTGCCGGGACTATTTTCGGCTTCTCTTTAGCAAGCTGCCGAGACTGCCCGGCAGCCGCGGGAGGGAGGACGGACCGGCCAGCCACAGCGCAGGCCGCTGGGGACCCAGCGCCCGGGTGGAGGGCAGGCGCAGGCCGGGCAGGGGCAACGGGTAGGTCCAGGCGGTGTGGACGGCGACGCCTGTGTAGGAGCCGCCGAAGGCCGCCGTCCTGCGACAGCGGATCAGCATCCAGACGTGAGCCCCCTGTGAAGGTTAGGTCTTCCCGGCGACAGGGCATCCCGTGCCAGCTGGTGGTGCATGTGGCCGTCATCAGTCTCGACTGTGTATGTGCCATCCGCGTGGGGTCAACCATAGCTCGCCCGCGAAAAGACAGCGCACAGCAGGGTCTGCTCGGGAGGCCTCAGGGTGAGGCCCAGGGCTGGACGCGTGCTGGGCACTGCCCCTCGCCCGCCCTCACTGTGCAGCTGCTGCTGGGCATGTCCACCCTGTGCCTTGGGCTCCTCAGCTTGCACGTGCTGTCCTGGTGGGGGGCGGCTGCTCAGGGAGCTGTGTTGAGAAGGATGCTGAGCCCAGCGTCGGCGCGCCAGGCCCCAGTGCTGCGGTGTGTGCAGAGAGGCGGGCAGTGTGTATGCGCGTGTTCTGCCCGCCAGTGGCCCGCGCAGGTGGGTGGAGACCGCGCTGGGGCAACTCTCAGGCTGGAGGGGCGAGGAGACTGAGGCCGCTCAGGTCTATTCACACGCATGTCTGGACCTCCCGGCAGGGCTGTCTCCTGTCCCCGGGACACGGGGCCTCTGGGGCCCTCGGCGGTGACTGTCAGGGCAGGAACAGGGTAGCAAGCCAGGGCAGGACCCAAGGGGACGGGACAGCAGCCACACTCCCTCCGCCTCACCCTGGGGGCATCCCAGGCAGGTCCACCTCAGACCCAGACCACTGAACCCAGAGGAAGGCGAGGTCGGCCGTGGCTCAGGGGCAGCAGCGCGCCTGTGGGTGTCCGTGCCTCGGTGGCCCTGCCTGCCACATGGACAGGGAACACCAGCCCTGGCCCATGAGTCATTTGCACCGGGGCCTCCACGGAGGCTGGACAGGGCAGGTCAGTTGCCAGGTGGAGGCTGGTGGCAGGCTCTGTGAGCCGGGTCCAAAGCCCACAGAGGAAGCTGCAGATCTGGGGAGATGCAGTAGGTCAGGTCCCAGAACTGCAGGGACAGACACGGGAGACTGGAGCCGGCCATTGCCACAGCTGGGCGAACTGAGGCCCAGAAGGGGCCAGGGTGCGGCCCACCTGGACCCCACCTCCAGGCCCTCAAGACCACAAGGTCCATGGAGGTCGCAGAGGTCACCTCTCAGGGCCCAGATCGGGCTGGGCAGGGACACACCAGGCCGCCGTGTCAAGCAAGTGGTCAGCCCCAGAGGCCATGGGCAGCTTAGTGAGTGGCCCATGTGGTGAGGAGCCTGGTGGTCCCCGCTGGGAGGAGGAGGGGAGAAGCAGAGAGAGCTGGAACCTCCGAGGAATCTGGCCCTTGGGAGCAGTGTGAATCAGACCCCACACCCTGACACGCTCGGGCCAGCTACACAAGGACACTGGCGGGCGGGAGACCCCGGAACCACACCGCAAGAGGGCGCGTGCAGGAGCATACGTGTGCACAGTGGCCTGTGACGTCCAGGCTTCTGCAGAGCCGGCACAGCTGGGCCCTGAGGCCGGCCGGGGTGCAGGGTACAGGGAACAGGCACATGGTGCCAGGGCCCCTGCCTGGCCCCAGGCGCTGACCAGAGCCCCAGGACACGGCCCGGTGGCGGGCCAGCCAGGTGCGCCAGCCTCCACAGGACCCAGGCAGGCAGCACCCGCCTGTCCCGGGCCCAGGCCCTCTGCTCTCTGCACAGTCGATAGTACTGAGGGGCCGGGGCTGCCCCACAGGGCCAGCTGTAAAGTGGGTGGGGCAGGGCTTTCCCAGGAGCAGGTGAGCAGCTTCTTGCTCTGGAGCCCCTCCACCCCCAGGAAGCGGAGAGTGAGCCGTGGGACCCTGGGACCCTGGGGGTAGGAGGCCCCTCCGTGCTCACACTGAGAACCAGAGCCAGCCTGGGGGGTCAGCTTCTGCCAGTGAGAGGGGCCTGACCTGTGGTGGAGCCCAGCCTCAGGCCACGCTGTGATGGCAGGCACTGTGCGGCCCCATCGGCACGTGAGGCCCCCACCTAAGGGCAGCCTCCGTACACACCTGTGCAGGGATACGTGAGGCCCAGCCCGACGTGGCTGCAGGGCTGGGCACTGTCGGGCCAGGGTGGCCCCTGCTGCTGTTGCTAGGGTTCCCGCGCCACTCTGTGCTCACGCCCTCTTCCCCCACGCAGTGATGAACGGCAGCAGCCACTCGCCCACAGCCGTCCACGGTGCCCCATCCACGCCCAGCGGCTTCAGCAATGGCCCGGCCAGCTCGTCCACGGCCGCTCTGTCCACACAGCACCTGCCTCCGGCCTGCGGGGCGCGGCAGCTCAGCAAGCTGAAGCGCTTCCTCACCACCCTGCAGCAGTTCGGCGGCGACATCTCCCCCGAGATCGGGGAGCGCGTGCGCACTCTGGTGCTCGGGCTGGTGGTGAGTCCCCCTCTTGGCACGGGATGGCGGGCCCCCGATGCCCACGGCGCCCTCACGGGAGCATGTTCTCCCCAGAACTCGACGCTGACCATTGAGGAGTTCCACTCCAAGCTTCAAGAGGCCACCAACTTCCCGCTGCGGCCGTTCGTCATCCCCTTCCTGAAGGTAACACCGCCCGGGCCTGCCGCAGAGGCCCCGCTGACCCTACAGCTGATGGCCAGTCAGGGCTGACCGCTTCTAGCTAAGGCTGAGGCCAGACCCAGCGCAGCTCTGTGTCCTCTCTGGCCAAAGGTACCCTCGAGCACCAGCTGTGTGCCAGGAGCCGCGTGAGACCCAGGACGCAGCTGAGAGCAAGCAGGCAGGCCAGGCCAGGGTGCGCGCCGCCATCACTACAGAACCTGGGAATGCGTGCGAGAGCTGCTCCAGCAGGACGCGTTTCCATGAGGAAGGGGACCAGAGGGTGGGGAATACAGAGTCCTGTGGTTAGCAGATGTGCAAAGGCTCTGGGGCAGGAGGAATGGCAAGGGCTGGGGTGGCTGGGACAGGGAGCAGGGAGGCCTCAGACAGCTGGACAGGCAGGAGGGCGTGTGGCTGGGCAGCACAGAAGGTGAACAGGGACAGAGCCTCACCAGCCAGGCCATGGTGTCCACTGGCACCCAGGCTCCCCGCCCAGTCACACCCAGAATCAAGCTCTGGTTTTAGAAGGTGCCCATGATCATGCCGGGCGTGGTGGCGCACGCTTGTAATCCCCGCGCTTGGGAGGCAGAGAGAGGAGGATCGCGCAGGTTCGAAGCCACGCGTGCTGGCTTAAGAGACCCTGTTTCCAAATTAAAAAGTATAAAAATAGGTCTGGGAGTGTAGCCCGGAGGTAGAAGGGCTTCCAGGAACCCCAGTACCACCAAAAACAAAAAAAAAGAGAAGATGCCCATGATCGCGTGTGTGCAAAAAGAGATGGGCCCGGTTTATGCAGAGCTTCCCAAATGGGCAGGACCCCGGGGGACAGTGGGCTGAGGCTGTAGACACACCCGTGGGGGCACTGGGCAACTCCATTCCTAAAACGGAGCCAGTGAGTGGGGACCATGGGGTCTGAGGCTAGGGAGCAGGGCAGCGCTTCTCTGACTGTCTGGGCAGTGATGTCCCGCAGAGTCCCTCGAGGCCACGGGGTGCTGTCCAGCCACACCTCAGGGCCACCTGCATGCCTGTGGCCGGGGCTGCGCCTCCTGCAGACCTGGGCTCTGCCCCCCTCGGGATTCCTGGGGCTCTTGAGGTCAGACCAGACACTCCAGGCGCAACCTTGTCCCCACTTCGCAGTGGCCGCTGGCCTGGCGCCTGTCCCTCTGTGCTGGGTTTCTGTAGCTGTGAGCTGGGGCACTGGGGGCTGTGTGAAGGGACACATCTGTCAGCCTGGGCAGCAGCAGGGTCAGGACCTGGTGTCCCCTAGTGAGGAGCGACTCAGGCCCCTTCACAGATGCCCCGGGCCCCCAGCTCATTCAGGCCTGGATCTCGCTCAAGCCCCCACAGCCTCCCAGGCCAGGCCCTCGCCCCCTGCCCCGCCCCATTCCTTGCAGGAAGACCCCACACCACACCCGTTGCTCCCACTCACACCCTGCCGGGCTCACACTCCGGCGGGCCACAGAACAGGAGCTGCTGGCACCAGAGCCCGCCGCCTGGCTGCCGGCCACTGTGCCCTGGAGGCCCTCCATCCCTCCCTCCCCGGCTCGCTGCTGACTCTGCCGCTGCCGGCTTTGGGGACGGTGTTCCTGCTTCTGCTGCCAGGTCCTGGGTGGCGTCAGCTGCCCATCTGTCTCAGGAGCAGGGCAGGACATCCCGGCGTCCCCGCTGCCCGGCCAGGCCCCAGCCTGGCCCTTCACACCCATCAGTGCTCACTGTCCCCACAGCCACACCCCATGGGGTGCCCTGCAGCCGGCCCCAGGGGGCACGGGCCCGCATTGCCCCTCTCCTTGGGCCTGAGGGCCAGCTGGGCAAGGCCTCCAGGATGGCCAGTTTCCAGGAACATAAAGGGAGCCTTCTCCTGCACGGAGCCTCTGAGGGAGGCCGGGAGGCCTGAGTAGGAAACCTTAGAGTCAAGGCCAGCTCTGCTTCCAGAAGTCCGCCCCACAGCCCCTCTGCCTTGGGAGCAGCCACCTGCCCAAGGCCACCAGCCCCTTGGCCGAGCCAGGGTGGGCCAACTCCAGAGCCCCCCGAGGCTGGCCTCAGAGGAGCCACTCAGCAGTGGCAGGGAGCCCTGAACCTCATGGCCCTACCCACTGGGCATCTGTGCAGGACGGTGTTTCCTCATCTGCGTCCACCCGTGGGAGCTGGCGCACTCCTGTAGTGCCAGAACCTGGCTCCGGTGGTGGTGTTGCGCCTGGGGTGTTCTGTGGCCAGCATAGGTCAACCAGCCTCTGCATAGTGGAGCTTCCCAGTGCCCTGGGCTCCTGGGAACAGGACGGGGACACCCCCTCCCCTGGGCTGTGCGAGCTGTGCTCCTGTCCCCGAGCCAAGAGTCGTGGTGCGTCTCTGCGTGCAGCTGCTGCGCTGGGCCCTGGGTCCCCTCCTGCCCTGTGCGAGGCAGGACGGTGGGGCTTTCCGGAGCTCAGGGATGCTGCCCTGCTCTCTCTGCTGAGGTCCATTGGTCCCAGCAGGCCTGGAATCCAGATGTTTCCACCACCCAAACAGTCCCTGCCCTGCCTGCTTGCTGAGAGGAGGCCCCTGGGAGGGTCAATGGGCTCTGCACCTCCCGGGACCCTGCTCCCAGCTCCTGCTCCTGCTGCAGCAGCTGGCACTGGTCCCACCCCGCCAGCCACACAGGCGAGTTGGCAGGGGCCACAGCCCAGGGTGTGCAGCCCGGCTGCTGGTATTGCCTGGGATAAGCACCTGTGGCCCGTCAGCGGCCGGCGCACCCGAGGGCCAGGAGGCAGGAGCAAGTTGGGAGTCGTGTTTACAAGCTGAGGACCGCTGGCTCTCCCGAGCAGCCTGCCACCCTCCCCACAGTGGCTCAGGGAAGACTGGGGGGCCCAGGAGGACCCCAGCCTGAGGTGGGGTCTACGTTTCAAACCTGTGTGCTACGGTGGTCTTACCCACCAACTCATACTGCCTGTCGCCAGTGACCCTGTGGGTAACATGGGGTCACGGCACCACGCTCTCAGGCACAGCTGCAGGGCTGAGTCCTTGTCCCAGCTCCAAACTCTGCTAGAAAGCAGGCGGAGGGCGGTGTTGCGGGGCCTCCCAGCAGTGCAGGCCCTGCTTACGGCTAGCTGGGTGCACAGGGTCTCCCGGCCTCCATACCGTGGACAATACAGTGTTTATTTGGGTGGGATGCCAGTGGGGGATACTAGTAGTGAGCTCTCCTCCCTCCTTCTCCAGATGGCCCTGGGGGGTACAGTGGAAAAGGCCAGCCTGGCACCCGGGGTCTGGGCTGGGGCAGTGTGTCCCTGGCAGGGCCCTGGCCCCGCTCACGGCCGCTTCCCTGCCCACAGGCGAACCTGCCCTTGCTCCAGCGCGAGCTCCTGCACTGTGCCCGCCTGGCCAAGCAGACACCCGCCCAGTACCTGGCCCAGCATGAGCAGCTCCTGCTGGACGCCAGCACCTCGTCCCCCATCGACTCCTCGGAGCTCCTGCTGGAAGTCAACGAGAACGGCAAGAGGAAGACGCCTGACAGGTGTGGGCGGGTAGGAGGCCTGGGCAGGCCCTACGTCCTGCTGAACCTCCCCTGGGAGTGCCCTGGGAGCCGTGGGGTCAGGAGGCTCAGTGAGGGTCTCCAGCACAAGTTGCCGGTTACCCCCTTTGTGCAGGAAGGTGGGCCAGCCTCTCGCTGTGCTCAGAGGCGCTTGTCCCGCTCTGCAGGAGGTGTGGCGGCCCGGGCACAGGAGGCTTGTGTCCCCTCCCCATGTCCTGGACACAGGGCTGGGCTTCCCAGGTTGGAGCCTCAGGCGCCCACCCGCCAGGGGCAGGCAAAGGCCAGCAGAGACCCAGGGAGGAGGCCTCCGTCCATGCTGTGCCCCTGACCACAGCCCTGCCTGCTTTTTGGGCCAGGACCAAAGAGAACGGGTCAGACCGAGACCCGCTGCACCCCGACCACCTCAGCAAGCGGCCCTGCACCCTGAGCCCCGCGCAGCGCTACAGCCCCAGCAATGGGCTGCCCCACCCCACGCCGCCCCCGGCCCCGCACTACCGCCTGGAGGACATGGCGCTGGCCCACCACTTCCGCGACGCCTACCGCCACCCAGACGCCCGGGACCTGCGGGAGCGCCAGCGGCAGCTCGGTAAGCAGCGTGCGGGGGGGAGGGGACGTGCCCGCAGGGCAGTGGGAGCATATGCGGCTCTGTGCCCACCTGCGCGTGTGAGGCCAGCCTGCAGCTTCCCTGTGCCTCGGTGTCCTCCTCTGTGACCCAGCCGAGAGCTCAGTGACCACCCAGGTGTCCACCACACCGTTTGGACTGACTGTCCTCACTGCAGGAGACCAAAGGAGGATAGGCCCAGCTCTGATGCAGGTGCTGGGAGGGGGACCTGGAAACTGCCAGCCGCATCCCAGAGCTGGGTCGGGGAGCCTGGAAACAGCCAGCCCGGGTCCCAGAGCTGGGTCAGCTGAGGCCTTGGCCTACCAGGCGTCCCCCGCCCCCACCCACGGAAGCCCCAGGGCCTGCGCCTGGCAGCAGGTGACAGCGTCTGGCTGGCCACGGCCGGGTCAGGCAGGTGCTAATTCCCACCCGCTTCTGCTAATGCAAAAATAAACGCCAGCTGCCGGGCAGATCCCAGCCACTATTTTGGTTGGGGCGTTGGCACTGGCCCCGGCTCCGCAGCGGACAAGGAGGGCAGTAGACAGTGCCTTGGCTGCCACGGCCCAGTCTCTCCGCAGTTTGAGGGAGGTGTTTGGGGGCTGAGGCAGCCCCCAAAGAGAGCTTGGCCCCTGGGAAGCATGGATGGGCACTGGCCACCAGCACTGGTGGGATCCCACCAGGCCCCATGGGGGCGGGCAGAATCATTTGACATCTCGGGACAGCCACAGAGGGTCAGCACGGACCAGGCACCAGACGCCGCGGCGGCGCCTGAGTGCCTAAGAGCCTCGCAGGCCAGGCTGGAGGGCACAGTGGGGCTGGCCTCCACCCGCTCTGGTGCGAAAGGCAAACGTGGGCCCTTGCCCGCCTCCCTCCCTCAGCGTGACAGGACGTGACAGGCGCCTCCCTGGGCTAAGGCGGGACGAGGGCTGAGGCTGGAGGCTCTGCCCCCCAGCATGCTCCTGTGCATGTGAGCCTGTAAGTGCTCACACAGCAGGAGGCGGGCAGGTAGGGAACTGAGGCACAGAGTGGCACATGAGGGCCAGGGAGCCCTGGGCTCTGTCTGACCCCGTCTGTCCACGGAACTGGCTGAGCCCGCACCTGGGCTGGCTCCCCATGGCCCAGCAGATGAGCCTCAGCGCCCAGGCCATAGCTCAGCCCAGGGGACACGGGTGAAAGGGACACCCACCCTGTCCAGAGCAGACGCGCAGCCTTCGGGAGGCCCCAGAATTGGCAGGGAGGACTCCCACTTGATTGGCAACCAGAGACTCGGGGACAAGGAACTCTCAGACTTCTGGGCCGCTATGGCAGGGGTCTGCCACCTGGGCTTTGGGGGATGCGTAGGAGTGCAGTTAGTTGAGGGGAGGCTGTAAGCACGTGCTGCAGAGAGCCAGCAACAGGAGGCCCGAGGCTGCTGAGCCCGGACAGACCCTGGAGGTGTGTGGCAGCTTCACTCCACGGTGGGGCGGGAAGAGTGGGTGAGAGGGGCTGGATTAGAGGCTGAGCTCGGGCCTGGGGTGGTCCTGCTTCGTCTCTTCCTCCCTTATGATGAGCTGCCTCCTAACCACCCTGGGGCAGTCAGTGCCTAGAATCCCCTGCCCCACTCCTCTTCCCAAGGGCAGAGTCCAGGAGTGTTGTCAGGAGGTGGGGAGTGAGGCTGGGGCAGGTGCAGGGCTTGAGGTCAGAGGTGGGTGTGGCCTGGGCATGGGTGGGGCTTTGTGAGCATGGGTGTGGCCTTGAGTGGGTGTGGCTTGCGGTACATGGGTGTGGTCTATGTATAGGGCTTGAGTGTGGGTGTGGTCTTGTGGGTGTGGCTTACCTGAGTGGGTGGGGCTTGGTGGTGTGTGGGTGGGGCTTGGTGGTGAGTGGGTGGGGCTTGTGGTATAAGAGGGGCTTTGTGTGTGGGCATGGCCTGAGAGTGCACTCTTCCTCCTGCAGGGGTGGCAGGCTCCCGGCAGGAGGAAGTGATTGACCACAGGCTCACGGAGCGGGAGTGGGCAGAGGAGTGGAAGCACCTTAATAATGTGAGTGTCCACAAGGGCTGTGGCCACAGCCAGTCCCGAGGTCTCCCCCAGCTGTGGGCCTGAGGCCGGGGGCCTGGCACTGAGTGTGGTCTACAGCAGCTCAGCACCTCAGCTGGACCGGCCCTGGCCCTTCTGGCCACTTGCCCCCTGTGTGAGTCCTCCTGTCCACCACAGGCCTGTCTAGGCACTGTGGAGGAACAGGGAGAAGGCCCCAGAGCTGTCCAGCGGGTCCGCCTTCCCGCTCGGAGCTCCCTGGGGCACAGCCTGAGCCACGCAGCAGGTTTGGGGTGTTCTGTGCCTCTTTGTGGTGGGGAGTCGCAGCCCAGGTCCAGGCCTGGTGGGTCATATCCTGCTGCACCTGCAGGAGGCTGCTCCTCAGGCCCACCCACCAGTGTTCCAGGACAGGCTCCTTGGCGCTGTCCCCACGGTCCACAGCAGGGCACCTTCACTGGGTCAGCGAGGAGAGGCCGAGTCACCCCGTGTGCAAACAAGCCTCCGTGGACCGTCGCTCAGATGCCGGGACCCCTAGACTGTGGCCAGGGGGCCTCGCGGGGCCCAGACCCAGCCGCTCGCGGAGCCCATAGCCAGCGGAGGGGGGCTTCCAGCCCTTACCCTCACGGCGATGGGCCAGGCTCCGGGACCCTGTCCTGGCCCCAGCTGGGCGGGTGGGGTGGGAAGCGTCCAGCATGCAGGGCCCCAGTGCTGAGGCCACACTCCCCGCAGCTCCTGAACTGCATCATGGACATGGTAGAGAAGACGCGGCGGTCGCTCACGGTGCTGCGCCGGTGCCAGGAGGCTGACCGCGAGGAGCTCAACCACTGGATTCGGCGCTACAGCGATGCAGAGGACATGAAGAAGGGCCCTGCGCCCGCCGCGGGCCGGGCCCTCAGCAGTTCCGCCAGCCCCGAGGGCTCGCAGCTAGGTGTGCACTAGGAGGGCTGGCCACCAGCCAGGCGGTGTGAGAGTCCACTGCACAGGCCCACCTGGCCTGCTGGGAGGCCCCGAGGGTTTCCATGAAGAGAGCCCAGGACGTGCCCGGTCTGAGCCCAGGGAGACTCAGCCCCAGAGCACCCCTTTTCCTGTCCTGCCCTGATGCAGAGTCTCCCCCCAGACATCTGGGGACCCTTCCTCCTGGGAAAGACATGGCCCCTGCCCCAGGCCCTGGCCAGGGTGGGAGGACCTCCAGCGTAGAAGGCCCGCGCTGTGTGTGACACTGCCTCCTGTGTTACAGATATCCACCGGGAGCTCATGCCCAGGACCCTCTCCAGCTATATGCCCGAGGAGATCTGGAGGAAAGCTGGTAAGCGCGGGCACATTGCTACGTGGGGGTGGACTCGGGGGTGGACACAGGTTCAGAGCTGCTCCCATGGCTTCTGAATGGCCAGGCCGGAGCAGCAGGGCAGAGGCTGCCGCAGCGGCATCCCTGCACCAGCAGCAGTCAACCGCGGGACTTGTGGGGATGCAGGTTTCCCGGGGGCTCCCCAGCCTGCTGGTCAGAGGGCGGCTGGCCCTTGCCCTCCCGGGAATGCCTGTGCATGCCAGTGTGAGAAGCACAGCTGGAGAGCGGGTGTGTAGTCAGTGTTTTGAGAGGAGGGCATGCTAATTTTGGCACATGGTTTTGGAGGTGCTGTCCATGGTGGGCTGGCTCCGTTGCTCTGGGCCTGAGGTGAAGCAGGACATCACGGTGTGTTGGGTGATGGGGGCAGCCGGTCAGCTCCTAGCAGCCAGGAGGTGGCAGGAGTGGGGGACATGCCAGTGACCTGCTTCCTCCAGCAAGGTCCTAACCCCAAGTTCACTCAGCCATCAATGGGTTAACCCGCTGGGGAGGTCAGAAGCCCTGATCCAGTCACTTCCCCAGCGTTGTATCAAGGAAAGGTGAAACCTGGGGGACATTCCAGGTTCAATCCTAGCATTCGCTTCTGTCCCCCAAGGGCTCCTGCCCACGTCCCAGTGAAAAACTCTTTCAGTCCATCACCAGGAGTCCCCACGGTTTAACAGCTGCCTCATCATCCCAACAGCCAGGGCCAAAGTCTCCTCTGAGACTCAAGCAAACGTTTAGCTGTGAACCCCTATAAAAATAAAAAACCAAGCCGGGCGTGAGGGCACACGCTCGTAATCCCCGCATTCGGGAGGCTGAGACTGGAGAATCACGTTTCACAGCCAGCTTCAGCTACTTAGTGAGGCCCTCTGCAACTCAGTGAGACCCTGTTTCACAATAAAGAATGAAAAATAGGGCTGGGGATGTAGCTCAGAAGTAGAATGCCCCTGGGTTCAACCCCCAGTTCCTAAAAAAAAAAAAAAAAGCTTTATGCATGGCCCTCTCGGTTGCCTGCAGGAATTCTGACCCTGCCGCACGTTGCCGGCCGGCCTCCTAGGCTTTCTTTGGAATCTGGATGGGAGCCTCCATGACCCTGTAACTCTTGCATTTTGCATTCCTGCAAAACCAGCACCACATGGAGGACCCGTGGCTGTCTGCTCTCAGTCAGCAGCCGGGCCCCCGGGGCAGGGCTGCAGACAAGTTTTCACCTTTATACCCTTCAGCCTAAGGTTGATGGGTCTGGCCAGTTTCTGAGATGCTCTCAGGGCATCTTTCCTCTTGCCCTCATGGAGTACCTAGCTTCTCTTCGGTGAAGGCAATTTCTTCAGAGCCGTACCCTCTTTGGCGCCAACTTTTTACATGCTCTTCTTGCCAGTCTTCAAACTTTTCATACCCGTCTTCCCTGCTGTTTGCTACCAGTTTTCAGAGTAAACCTGGGTAAGAGCTGCCAGCGGTACCCATGCCACTATCTGAATGTTGTGCTGTCTTGGAATTTCCCCACCTAATTAGTCCATCCCCTGCAAACTCGGGCCTCACGGGAAGTATCAGGTCTTGGACAAAATGTACCCAAGCTCTTTGCCAGAATGTAACACAAATGGTCTCTACTCAGTTCCCAACAGAAGTCTCTTTCCACCCGCAAGCTCATGAGCAGAATCCCTTTTTTTTCCTGATATTAAGGATTTGATCCAGGGGTGCGCTACCACTAAGCTAGGTCCCCAGCCTTTTTTTTTTTTCCTTTTGAGACAGGGTCTTACTAAATTGCCTAGGCTGGCCTCTATCCTGCGATCCTCCCGCCGTAGCCTCTCAAGCAGAATCACAGGAGCATGCCAGAGCGCCTGACTGTGAGCAGTCTACTCGGCATCCCTACTGACCTTCGAGTCCTGGGCTCGCACCAGGGCTGCTCACTAAGCTCTGCCTACAGCAGTCTAGAGCTTCCCTGGCCCACATCTCCAAACTCTTCCAAATCCCTCCTGGGCTTCTCAGCCACATGGTCAGATTAGTCACAACGGCAGCCCCACTTCTGATACTAACTTCCGTGTTGGTCAGCTTTTCATAACTGTGACCAACATTCCCGACAAGAACGACTTGGAGGAGGAAGTATTTACGTTGGCTCGCAGTTTCAGGGGGTCAGATCATGGTCAGCCAGCTCCACTGGTCTCCATCTGAAATGAGACCACATCGCGGCGGGCAGGCAGAGTAGACAGAGACCGCTCCGTTCATGGCGGCCCAGAGCAGGGGAGAGGAGCCTGGGCAGATCGCCCCAGCCACCTGCCTCCTCAAGCCACGTCTGGCCTCCCCGTGGCCCATCCCGCTGTCAGAGGGTTGACCCGCTGATGAGGTCAGAGCCCATCATCAGTGGCTTCCCCGAGGCCCGCCTCCGACCTTGCTGCACTGGGGCCCCAGCCTTGGGGGGCGTTGCAGCAGCGAGCTCAGAGCCCACCCACGCTCTCTGTCCCTCCGGGCCCCGCTTGTGCACACGTCCTTGTCTGCACAGGCTGATCACAGCCATACACGTGCACCTGTGTGTACACACGCGTGGCCTCGGGCAGGCTGTGTGCCCGCACAGCTGCTCAGCTGCCGCCCCGTCCATGCTTACAGAAGAGGCCGTGAATGAGGTGAAGCGGCAGGCCATGTCGGAGCTGCAGAAAGCTGTGTCTGACGCGGAGCGCAAAGCCCACGAGCTCATCACCACGGAGCGCGCCAAGATGGAGCGGGCCCTGGCCGAGGCCAAGCGCCAGGCCTCAGAGGATGCCCTGACTGTCATCAACCAGCAGGAGGACTCCAGCGAGGTAGGGCGGCCCGCGCTGCGCCCCTCCCGGCCTCCAGGGCACAGTGGCCGGGCTGCGGCCCGGGGCTGGCCAGGTTTGGGCTGAACCCAGCAGCTGTGCAGCCTTGGGGACCAGGCGAGCTTGTCTGCTTGGTGGCCATGGTGGTCAGCACAGCTGATGGATGGGCCCGCCGTGCCTGCTACACCGCCATTAGCACAGAGCCCACAGCCTGGCAAGGTGCCGCGGGCTCCCTTGTAGAGATGCAGAAACTGAGGGTGGAGGGGATGGGGGCTTGTCCCTGGGCTGCTGAGGACGAAGCCTACATTCTCACCGAGGGCTTCTGCAGCCCCTTGCTCAGCCCCTGGCACGCAGACAGCAGGAAGGTTGTCAGGGTTGTGGTCTGGGTGCCGGGCTGCATCAGCCAGGTGGGAGCGGCCACTTCCCCCTCGCCTGGGAACTCAACCAGCAGAAACATCAGAAGGAGGGACTCTGGGCAGGGAGGTCCTGCGGCCGCCCTTTGGGAAGGGCCTGTGACTGGGCTGACCCCGGGGACGAGAGGGGCCGGAGTCCGTCAAGCCCGCGTCTCTGCCCCAGCTCTCTCAACCATAGCTGAGAAGACAGGCCAAGTCAAAGGTCTCAGAGCCAGGGAGCCCAGAAGGCCCAGAGGTGTAGCGTTTAGTGTCTCAGGAAGTGGGTGGGTGGGAGCCGGGTGGGTGGGAGCCCGGGAGCCCCTCGCTGGCCTGTGGCAACTAAGCAGAGACCTGGCAGAGGCAAGCAAGCCATGGCTGTCTCTCCTGGCAGAAGGTCCTCCAGGCCGGTGTGGCTGGAGCCGCGAGCCAGGGGCAGCAGGGTGGACAGAGCCTGGAAGCAAAGCCACGAGGTGGGTGGACTCCTGGGGCCGGTTCCGCTGCCCACCTCCTGGGGAGCTCTAGCTGGCCCTGGGAGGAGGCGAGGCAGCAGGCATCCCACTCTGTGCGGACATCCTGCCCGCCCTGCCACCAAGCGCCATAAAGGGTCTTGCTCGAGGAGACTGTGGCTGGGTCCGCACGGCTTCAGGAGGGCTCACAGTCCCCGTTCTGCAGCCAGCAGGGTGTGGGGGCACCTGGGGCCTGGCGCACCCTGACCGGCGCCTCTGCCCCTCACCTGCAGAGCTGCTGGAACTGCGGGCGCAAGGCCAGCGAAACGTGCAGCGGCTGCAACACGGCGCGCTACTGCGGCTCCTTCTGCCAGCACAAGGACTGGGAGCGGCACCACCATGTGTGCGGCCAGAGCCTGCAGGGCCCCGCCGCCGCCGTGACCGACCCGCTGCCCGGGCGGCCGGATGCCACCACCAGCCCCAGCGAGGCTGGCTCCGCAGGGCCCTCCCGCCCCGGCTCCCCCGGCCCTCCTGGTCCCCCGGAGGCTGTGGTGCCCCGCTGACCTGCCTGGACCCTGACACCCCGGACGCCGTGTCCTGCTCGCCTGCCGGCTAGCCTGGCCCAAGCCACCTGCCCCGCGGAGCTGCCGCGGGAGTCTCTGCTGCTACTGCTTCTCCAAAAGAAAACCCAGAACCAACAAAAGCCGCTCGGAGCCGCTGCCTCAGCTACCTGACAGCTCCCGCCAGGACCTCGGACGGCCTCGGCGCGCGCGCCCTTACCCGCCTCGACGACTCACCACCCGTCCACCGCCCCTCGCCCCGTCTGTCCCTCTGACTTCCACTCCTTTCCTTTAGAGTGGAAAACAAGCTAATTGGTGGCTTATATTTTCAGCGAAGAAATTGGAAGGGGGTTTGTTTTGTTGGCAAAGAAGCTACTACTTGGAAACGGACGATGAAAACTGGGGGCGGGTCCGCCCTTTCCGGGTGAAAAGGGGAAATGCTGTGACTTTTACAGCTGGAAACCTGAGCTCCTGCATCGTCCTGGCCGCCCCAGGAGTCGGCAGGACGGTGGCACAGCTCGGCTTCCGGCCAGAGAAGTACCTTTGGTTTCAGGGTTTTTTGTGTGTGTTTTCTTTGTTTTCTTTCTTCGGCTTTAAGTAAAACTCCAAAAGGTTTTTAAACAAGCGAAGGAAGCGCACCTGTAGACTACCTTGCCAGCTAGCCAGCCAAGGATACCGCACACACCTCTGCTCCAAGGGAGATCCGAAGAGCAACACGAGGACTCAGAACCAGACTTTCTTGTCACTGCCAAAGCGTCCGTTCTCTGCTCCGCTCCACCTTGGGTTCGTTCAGATGTTGGTCTTTCATTTTGCTCGTGACTCTGGGGTGTCGGGGTGCTGGGGTACGGGTCCGACCGGACACAGCCTTGTGCCGCGTCGGGATGGCGTGCAGCTCCCTCGCTGGGCAGAGGCCGCCGAGGGGCCCCGGCGCCCGTCCCCTCGCCCCACGACGCCTCCGCCGGTCCCCACACCCTCCGTGAATTCACATTTCATCGTCCACTCGCGAAAAGTGCTAACGGGCTCCTCCCAGAGAGAGCACGCTTCCAAACAGAACCGTGACAATCTTTCCGACTGATCCTTGACTGCTCGTCCAAGCGGGAGGAGACAGCAACTGCTCTGAAAGTCCCACGCCTCGGTGTTTTCCTCCTCTACCTCTCTCGGCCGCCGCACCTCCGTCCTAGCCCAGCACCACCCAACCCCAGCGTCTCGCAGCGGCTCCTCTCCCTTCCTGCAAGCTTTTGTGGGGCACACATGCACCCCATGCTCCCCTGGGAGACTCCTGCTCGCTGTATATAACCATGTGTCCCATCTGGGTGCTCAGAGGCCCGTCTCCAGCCCGGGGGTGATGGGCAAGGTCTTCCCCACACTGGCACCTACTCCCGCCCTCCCCCACCCCACTCCTCCAGGACCCAAAGAGGAAGTGAGGGGAGAAGCCCCCACCATGGGGACGCGCAGACACGGGCCCGACCCCATGCTGCCCTGCACCGCTGCAAACCACCAAGAAGGAGTGCAAAGGGGACCCGGCTCCCCGCAGCCCAGAGGGCCCCTCCCAGGGCCAAGACAGCGCATGCCATCGTGAATGTGCTCAGTTGTGGCAGAGATCCAAATGATGGTGTCCATGGTGGTGGGAACACAGAGGAGATGTTTGCCAAATAAAAGAATAAGGAGAGACCACGCAAGTGTGTGAAGTTTAGGAGATGGGTTTTAAAGGAACCGGAACGGCGGCCCCGCGGGGCGCTGTGGTTGGTGAGGTGGTTGACGGGACTGAGCCTGCAGGCTGCCTCATCTGAAGGTCAAGGTAGAGCCTCTGTCCTCCAGGAGGTTCCCAGGTGGCGGCGCCACCTCCACCCCGAGCTGCGGACCCTCGGGGCTGATGGAGGAGTGCTTTCATGTGTTTCAAAGAGCAAGGACCCATGTGGGATTTCGGCTCTGGATTATGCAGGGAAGCCATGTGCCCACGTCCAGTCTGCCAGTTCTCACAAGTGCTGGACCTACTGGTGCAGGACCACAGAGGGGTCCTGACTCCCTCGTAGGGAGCTGCCACTTCACCCTGCATCGGCAGCCCTGGACCCTGAGCGGGGCAGCTAGCCCAGGGCCTCAGAGCAAGAGGAGGGCGCCGTATTTCTGGAAGGAGATGGTGCCCGCCTTGGAGGCCGCAGGTGGTGGCTGGTGAGCTGGTCCCTGGAGACACCGGCCTGGTTGAGGCTGTGGGTCTGGGTGAGGAACACAGGTCCCAAGCATGGTGGTGCATGCTTGTAATCCCAGCATTTGGGAGGCTGAGACCCGAGGATCACGCGGTTTGCAGACACCCTTAGCTACTTAGTGAGGACCTTTGCAACTCAGTGAGACCCTATTTCAAAATAAAGAATAACAAATAGGCCTGGGGGTATAGCTCAGAGGTACAATGCCCCTGGGTTCCATCCCCAGTTCCACCAAAAAAAAAAAAAAAAAAAGGAACCCAGGTCCCAGCCTGCAGGTGGACACTATCTCCCAGGTGGGGCAGCCAGCCTGAGGCAGTCTTGGGGGGCCCTCACCTGGGGCATCACCTCCTTTCCCTCCCTGTGCTCCATCTCTCTATGGGGACAAGCAGGCCTGCCAGGGGCAGTACCACATGGCAAGGTCCAGCCTGGCCAGCCTCAGGCTGGGCACGTGGCCAGCGGTGGGAAGGTCACCCTTACAGATCCCTATTTAGTGCTGTTTGCCCAGAGCGAGGCCCACCTCAACTAGTGGGACATGGAAACCGAGGCTGGAGGGCCGGCCCATGGCTCTGTGGTCAGGGTGGCGCCAGGGTGGCATGGGGGCTTTCATAGGGAAGCTGAGGCCCAGAGACCGCAGCGGGGCGTGCTGGTGGGATCACCTAGGCCAGGCAAGGAGGCGCTGGAGAAGCCAGGCCCCGTGCATTAGTGTAGGTCGCTGTCCAGGCCCCATCCAGTCCCACGTGGAGACAGACCTGGTAGCTATGGGGAAGGGACGGGCACAGGAGCTGTGTGTCCAGTGGTGCTGAACACCACAGACCTAAAGTTCAACCTGCCACCCGTACCTAGGGTGTTGTGCTGAGGAAAGAGGGTCCATGCAGGAGCACCTGGGGAGAGCCCCTGCTCGGAGCCCCTCAGCCGCCCCCTCGAGCTCGCAGACCACCGAGCAGGCGTGTGTGCCCGGCTCTGCTCCTGCAAGCCACTGCTAAGCACACAAACCACGTGCTCTGCGAGACGCAGCTCCCAGGGCCTGGCCCCGTATGAACAGCAGTTTTACCTCCCTGCCCCAGTGTCTCCTGTCCTTGAGTTTTACAGACAGAGCCTCAAACCAACACCAAAGCCCCAGCTCTGGCTCCCATCTGCCCTCGCTCTGCCCTCCCTCCGCCCAGCTACAGTTACCCAGGACCCCTTAGGTCACCCCTGACCCACCCGGCCATCTGGCCGGCCACCTGCCTCTCTGTCTGTGTGTCCATTGCTCTGCCCATCAATCTTCACCCTCTGTCCCATTTCTCCATCCTGTGTCTCTGGTCCCCGCCCCAGCTGCACAGTGATCCCTCCCCATCACCAGGGCAGCGTCACCGACCTCCTCTCTGAACCCAGCCCGGGGCACCCGCGTCCTCACACGGTCTCCACCCTGCTCGCCCGGGCCATCAGGACTGCCTAAGGGAGCCTGCCTGTGGGAGCAGCCCTCCGCCCCCCAAGACGCCGCAGGTTCCGTGGCCAGAGACAGCTCTGGGCCCGGGAGTGTTGGGAGGTGGTCCCAACCCGGGCAAGTGCTTCCCTGGCGAGGCCCCTCCACTGAGGGGTAGGCACGCTCTCCTCAAGTCCAGGGCCAGTGCCCAGAGGAGGGAGGCACCCCCAGGAGCAGAGGGCAAGCCACATGGGCCTCCCTTGGCCCTGTTCCTCCTGGGGACATCTGGGGTACCGTTGCCATCTCTGTTGGGGTTCACGGCCTAGAGTTCAGCCCTTCTCATCTTGCCCAAAGAGGGGACCAACAGGGGAGGGGGCGTCGTGTGGAACCTGTAGGGCCAGGCCCAGGCCCCTTCCACCTGCCCTACCCTGTGGGCTACCACCACGGGCTACATTTTCTGAAATGAGCTGGGGCCAGGCTCCGGGATTGACATCATGTGCCCAGAGAGGAGGAGAGGGGACCGCCTGTTCCTGCAGACGCCTCTCCCAGGCAGATGACGTGAAGAAGCCTACGTCCTCACCCCAACAGACAAGCCCGGCCCCCCCGGGGAAACTCCATCCTGCTCACCTGCTGTACCTTCTGTTTGGACCTAGCTGGCCCCTGGGCTGCTACCCAGGGGCCGGCACTGCAGGTTGTAGACGCAAAACAGTCATGCAAGACATACTCGCTCACCTCCACCCCTTTCTCGTCTATTTTCATTCCCCAAAGAAGCTGAGCCAGAGTGTGGGGTTTTCTTTGTAAAAAGCTATGCCCCGCGAGCCCCAGGCGTCTGGCGCTCCGGGTGCCGCCCTCTGCTACTGTCCCCGCTGCACTGTACCTTTGGCCTCTGGGCGCCATGACGTGCCAACCTGGTCTCCTATACTGTGTAATAAAGCAAGCATTGTTCCTACGTGCTTGGGTCCCATTCCACACCAAACAGGCAGCGGGGTCCACGCTGAGCCAGGAGAGAGAGACTGCTCCTCCCCATGGGTAAACGATGGCAGGGAGGTACCCGGCGGTGTCCACAGCCACCCACAGCTCCCGCGGTCGGGCCGAGTGGAGCCTTGGAAGGCTGCACCTCAGGGGCTCTGGACAACTGGACCCTGTAGGTGACTTGATGACTTCAAAGCCTGTCCTCTGCCTGGACCCTGCGGGGTCAGGTCCCCTGAGCTGCCCCACCCGAGGGGCTCAGCAGGAGGGTCACCCACCTCAACCCAACCCGTGGCCTCTGCCCACAGAGCAGCCCCGCCCTAGGCCTGCCCTGGGCTCCCCTGGCCTCAGCTCCCAGGAAGAGATGCCATCGCCAGCTTGGGGGCAGTGGCAGAGAAGCGTGGCCATGGGGCTGGGATGGGGAGACCGTGGAGACGGCAGCGGAGCTGACAGTGGAGTCACGCCTGGCCTGAGCCCCTGGGGCAGGCTCAGGAAGCAGCCAGAATGAGGCCAGGGTGAGCTGGGCCACCGCAGGCCCCAGATGGGTCCCTCGGGGACCTGGAGGAAAGAGGGAAGATGGGCACAGGCTTTGTGGCCCCAGGTTTGGTGTCCAGGAGCAAGAGGCGGTTGAGGGTGGGACTCCACGGGAACGGCCTGCGGCCCCCAAGGGCCACTTGCACACAATCCAACCACAGCACTCGGTCTCCCGTAAAGCAAAGGATCTGTAATCCCAGTACTTGGGAAGCTGAGACAGGATGACAGGCTTGAGGCCAGCCTCAGCAACTTGATGGGGCCTCATTTCCAAATAAAATAGGGCTGGGGGTGTAGCTCAGAGGTAGAAGGCCTCTAGGGTTCAAACCCCAATGCAACCCCCCAAAAAAGTGGCTCCCACCAGACGCTGCCCACAGCATGGGTAAGGGAACAGAAAGTACATGTGAGTCCTTGGGGCTGGTTGGGGTGCAGGAACAGAGGGTGCCATCTCTCCTCTGGGCCCCAGATCCTACCCGGGGCCAGCTGGTCAGTGAAGGAGCCCTTAACACCGCCTCCCCTGAAAGCCGGCTTTGATCCGCAACCGGAAGCACCTGCCCGCTGCCGCACGCTGGCACAGCCTGCTCAGGCCCTGCACAGTGGGCTCACGGGGGGCCGCGCTGCCCCAGCAAGGCGGGCCCTCCCCAGGCTCACTCGGCCACACTCCTGTCCACAGGCGAGCCGCGGGGGAGCCTGCCAGGTCAGGACGAAGGGCAGGTGGGGTCTGCAGGCCCTTGGGCAGGAAGCCCGGCCAGCCAGGGAGGCTTCCTAAGTGCTTCTAGTGAGAACAGCTGTCACGGGGCGGGCTTAAAACCCAGAGGCTGGGCAGGTGCGGACTGTGGAGCTGAACGGCAAGAGACCTCGCTGGCCCGGCCTGCGTCGTCACCCATGTGGCCCTCCCTAAGCCCCACTCTCTTCCCGCCTCCGACCAAGGCCTGGCTCCAGGCGGTATCCTCTGACCCTGAGGCCCAAGGCTGGGGGGCCTGGAGCAGGACTGAGGAGACCCCGCTGGGGCCAGAGGATGGGGGCGGGAGGGAGAAGAGAGGGGCCGCTGATGATGATGGCGATGCAGGCTGCCCGCTGTCCCTGCTGGAGCTGGAGCGCCTGGCCAAGTGCCCGCAGCCTGACCAGGTAGCGCCTGTGGAGGTGGCTGGGGCCCTGGGGGGCAACAGATGTGCCTGGTTAGGAGGGGAGGGTCAGGGTTAGTTCCCTGCCTGGGGAGGAGGAGCGAGGCACAGGGGCCCTGCGTGGGGATCACAGGGCCGCTCCAGCCTGCAGCTTCTGGAAAGAGTACATCCCTGTCCCTGTCCCTGGGCCATGGCCCTCCCCCTGCGTGGGCCCGCGGGCTGCCTGCCCCTGGGCTCACCACCGGCGCCTGTCGGCAGGAGCTGGAAGCCATCAAGCTGAAACTGTGGGCCATGGAGCAGGCCGAGGGGCCGCCGGAGCCTCCCCATGCCAGGGACAAGTCCTGGGAGGAGGAGGGTGCCGGGGCCGGGCCGCTGCTGAGCCCCAAGACCACGGGTAGGAGCCAGGGGCCCCTGCTGACCCTGTTCCCAAAGGCAGCCAGACCACTCCCCCAGTCCTTGGACGGGCAGCTCCAAGTGCCGGGCCCCCGCCTCTGAACCCGAATGGACTGGGAACAGTCTTTCTGGGAGCCCCTGGGCCTGTGAGGAGTGCCCAGATGGGAGGTGTCCAGCACAAGGCCTGCTGGTCCTGAGGCCCTGCTCTACAGGCTGCCCCTTCCTGGGGACTCCCAAGGAGAAGGTGGAAGCTGACCACAGATCCATCTACGTGGGCAACGTGAGTCGGGGGGCAGGCGGAGGGGCACATCCCCTGAGGGCCCAGCCCCTGGGTGGGCACCAGGCGGTGGCCACAGTGCCCTTCCCAAGGGGGGGCGGCGTCTCCCGGCTGGCAGTGAGACTAGAGGGAGCATGTCTGGGTTACGAACTCAAGGGCCTCCAGGGCAGCAGGAGGTGGGGTTTGGCACCAGTCGCCAGACTGTCCCCTCCAGGACACAGCCTTGCCGTCCATGGCTGGACTTCTCCGTGTGACCTGGACTCGGCGTTTTCGCGGGAGGCTTAGCACCCTGCACCCACCTAAGGAGCCTGGCACAGGCCTGGTCTGAGACCCGCAGGCATGAGGTCTCCCACTCACCACCCCGGTGTCCGGGGCCAGGCTTCAGGGCCACCCCACCAGGGCCTCATCCGCAGTCCTTCCTGCCCTCTCTGCCACGCGCTCCAGGGAGGCGGCCCCTATGGGGGCCCACACCCACCGCGGGCCGTGTGTGGGGGCAGGTGGACTATGGAGGCACAGCTGAGGAGCTGGAGGCTCACTTTAGCCACTGCGGGGAGGTCTACCGGGTCACCATCCTGTGCGACAAGTTCTCCGGACACCCCAAAGGGTGGGTTCTGGGCCGGGCTGCCGGGCAGCGGGGCAGGGCCAGGGCAGGTGGGCTGGCCCTCACTCCGCCTGCCCCACAGCTATGCCTACGTAGAGTTCGCCACCCAGAGCTCCGCCCAGGCCGCCGTGGATCTGCACGAGAGCATCTTCCGGGGCCGCACCATCAAGGTGGGTCTCTGGCACCCCGCGTCTCTAGGCTGAGAGCTCCTTTACGTTAGCCTGGGGATCCTTAGGGTTGCTGACACACCGGCACAGAGCCAGGACCACCTACCCAAGACACAGCCCGGGGACGCTGGTCTGCATGGCCAGGGTGCATGTGGCAGGCCCCTCGGCCAGGGCTGTGCCTGGCCCGGGTGTGGCAGGGGCAGTGCCCCCTCCAGGCCAGCCCCCACTCCACAAGGGCACCCTGGCATTCATCCAGAGACACAGGCCTTGATGACGGGGCAGGTCCCACGGCTGTGCTGCACCGGGTGAGGGTCTCAGGCACTATAGGCCTGGGTGGGATCTCAAGGCCAGTGCCCAAGGCCCAGCTCTGGGTGGCACTGGAGGGAGCAGGTGGGGACAGGGACTGGTATGGCCTTGGTTCCAGGTGCTGCCCAAAAGGACCAACTTCCCAGGGATCAGCTCCACGGACCGCGGGGGCCTGCGGGTGCATCCGGGCACCAGGGCGGCGCTCTTCCCACCAGGCAGTCTCCAGGGCAGGCCCCGGTTCAGACCCCGTGGGCGGAACCGGTAAGTGGGGCTGTGTGGGGCAGCAGGGGCTCCGGGCCACCCTGAGGGCCTGGGTCCACAAGGGCCCTCTGCTGCAGGGCCTGGGTCCGCAGGGACCCTCTGCGGCATGCAGATAGCCTCGGGGTGCAAGGCGCTCGACTGGGGACAGGGTGGGGGCTGCGGTTAGGGTTGGTATTCCTGACGAGTGCAGGATACCTGGTAGCTCCAGCCCAGGCTTCCTCCCAAGGAAGCCGGGAGCCATGGCATGGCGCCCCAGATGGCCCTGGATCCCTGGGTTGAGGCCCGTGTCCCCCAACCCCAAGGCTCTTACCTGCGCTCTCCTCCCCGTGCAGGGCCAGAGGGAGACCCCCACTGTGGTTCTCCCCATACTGAAGATGCGGCCTGGTCGCCAAGGCCGGGGTCGGGAGCCAATGCTGCATCCCAGGACCACTGGTCTGGACACCGGGTCTGGGTGGCTGGAAGCCCCCCGCCCCCCCGGGCCCTACAACATGCCTGGGCCCCCAGGCTGTGGCCCTGAGTCCACGGCCGGTGCAGGACCTGGGCTCCGGGAGGGGAGCCGGAGGGGTGGGGGTTGGGAACCACTCTTCAACTAACTCATTTTAAAGGAAAATAGAAACACGTGTGTTATAGCAAAGCATAAATTATTAAATTTGAGTATCTTTTAAAAGCACATGGCAGCAGGTCTCCCTCCTCTCCGGTCTTGGGCGTGTGTTCACTCTGGGTCTGTTTCTGGAGCAGACTCCGCAGGGCACTGTGGGGCACCACCGGTCTGTCCTCACCTGGGCGGCACCTGGCTCGGGCCTGGTCAGTGCAGGAGGCATAAGCCTCCTGTTCTGGGCACTCTGTCCCAATGAAAGCAGGCGTTCGGCTTCTCCCTGCAGATGGGGCCCCTGCACCCCAACTACATTCAGAGCTGGAAGGAGGCGGGCCAGGCTTCAGTTGGCCTGGTATGGACCCCTGACTGCAGTTAAATCACTAATGGGCGCTCCCCTGATGGCTGATGTGAACAGCCTGCGAGCCCTGTGGCATCGGGGGCTCAGAAAGTCCCCAGCTGGCGAGCTCTGGGGAGGCCAGGCCACTGGAGGGCCACCCCGGTCCCAGACCCAGAGGAGGAGCTGGCCCTCAATCCTGGTCAGTCAGGATCCTTAGTGGACTTTGGCTGCACAGGTGTTGAGGGAGATCCTGGTGGTCCTCGGGGAAGCGGGTCTGGGGGCAGCAGCCTGACTATTAACTCAGGCATTGCCTGACTTCCTCGGTACTAGCAGACAGGAAAAGGGCTCTGAGTTCGCCCCTCCTGGTGTCAGGAAGGTGCGGTAGCTGACCACTAGTTAAGGTCCATGAGGCGAAGAGGCTGGGTCCAGAGCACTCCCCCGCCACAGCTGTGCGGGCTGGAGACCCCTACAGAACCCCACGTGCTCAGCCAACATGGGGACCAGCAAGAGCCGCCGTGAGGCAGACACCCGTCCTCCAGCCCCCGCCTCCTGCTGTGGCCACGCCCGCCCCTTTGGCCTCTGTCCCTACAAGGTCCTCAGGGAGCCCTCCGACACAGAAGGACACAGCGGGGCTTGTCTCACAAGGCCTTTAGTGGGGCACCACGCCCAAGGTGCCACCCCGTCCTGCGGCACATGTTACACTCAGCAGAAGGCTTGTCTTCAGGGTGTGCAGCAGCAGAGTTCCTGCCTAACACACCTGGATCATCATAGAGGTCACCATGCTGTCAAAGGCCCTGCGGAGAGAAGTGGGCCAGTTCAGAAAGGGCAGGCTCCGGCCGCCATTCCTCCGCTGGCAGAAACCACACGTGCCACCATGCACCCCAGAACGCTCGGGGCTCCCCCGGGGTCGGGGAAGTGAACTCCACTGAGAGCCCAGGTCATGAATCCCAGCAAGCAGGGCTGGGTGGCACTTGGAGGTAGAATGCCCTGGGTTCCATCCCCAGTACGTAAAAAAAAAAAAAAAAATACCTGCAGCTGAGTTACTACCCAACCAATTCAACAAGCAAGCAGAACAGGCCTGGACCGGAGCGCGCCTCCTTCCTGGAGGCCACCGGCACGAGTTCGGCCTCGCAGGCTCTGTGCCCACCTGGAGGCCAAGCAGCCTCTGCCCCCTCCTGTCTGCGCTGGCCTGGAGGCCGGTCGGGGTGGTTTGGAGAAGCAGGGCTTTGCTGCCCTTAAGGAGACTGGCTCCCGGAGCTGGCTCCCTCAGCTCCAGGAGCTTTAACTCATGGGTGGGCCCGCACACAGGCCAGCGGCGCACGGCCCACCTGGACTGGATGCGGTCCCCTGGGTTGTAGAAGGGGTTGCACATCACGTCTGTGTAGGAGTTGTGCAGCTTCCGGAACATCTGAAACAGACCCAGCGATGACGTCAGTGCCACAGACACACAGTGACTAGCAGATTCTGGGCTGCCCAGCAATTTGGCATGGTACAAAGGGGAAAGCAAGCCAGGCGTGGCGGCACACGCTTGTCATCTCAGCACTTGGGAGGCTGAAAAGGAGGACCACAGGCTTGCGACCAGCCTCGGCAATTAGGCCTTCCACAACTTAGACCCTGTTTCGAAGTAAAAAATAAGCAGGGTGTGGTGGCACATGCCTGTGATCCCAGTACTTGGGAACTTGGGCAGGAGGATCACAGGTTCAAGAACAGCCTTAGCCAAGTCGTTAGACTCTCATCAATCTAGTGAGACCCTGTTTCAAAATAAAAACTTAAGCCAGGCATGGTAGCGCATGCTTGTAATCCCAGCATTTGGGAGGCTGAGACAGGAAGATCACAGGTTCGCGGACAGCCTCAGCTACTCAAGGCCCTATGCAACTCAGACCCCATTTCCAAATAAAGAAGAAAAAATAGGGCTGGGGGTGTAGCTCAGAGGTAGAATGCCCCTAGGTTCCATCCCCAGAACCAAAAAAATAAAGAGGAACAGGAGCAAAATGAAACCGCTCACCCACCCCCAGGCAAGGCCTCAGGTCCCGTGCACTTACGCTGCGAATTTCATTGTCTCGCAGAGCTGTGTTGGAGGAGTCGACCACCATGACAAACTTCACCTTGGAGTTGGTCACGTAGCCGTATCTGCACAGCTGGTTAGGGAAGGTGCTTTAGCACCGGGGCTGCAGTAACACCAAAGGCCGCCCTGCATCTCCGCCAAGAGCCTGCCAGCCAGGGGCCCTCACTAGAAGCCTGACAGCCTCGAGCCACAGAAGTGCCCAGGCCGGGCGGTCCTGCAGACACTTCAGGCTCTGAGACCCGGCCTTGGGGACGCGAAGCCCCACCCGACGTGCACACCCTGGGTCTCTGGGGGCTAGAGATGCCTCACCCTGCCCTCTTTCTGAGTTAACTGCAAAACCAGCACTTTCACAAGTAAGGCAGAGTCCCCCCGAGAGGACACAGCACGGCGTCACTGGCTCTTCACCACCCCGGGGTGCCTCTGAATCCAAGGTCTCCAGCGGCTTATCCCAGGGTCTGGCTGGGAGTTTCCAGTGCCATAGGGACTGGACCTCACAACAAAGCGAATGAAACAAACATCCCGAAGGCGGCAGCCCCTCGAGGGCGCAGGAGGCCCGCTCCTCTCCACTGCTCCCCGCCCGCTCTCCGGGGAGCTACAGCCTTGCTCTTCCCAAAGGGAGGTGAGGACTAGAGGCCTTTCAGCACCAGGCGGCACCATTCCCTGTCCTATGAGTTTCCTCTTTTTTCTTTTTTTGTGCTACTAGGGACTGAACCCAGTGGGGTTCTACAACTGAGTTATGCTCCAGCCATTCTTTTCTTTTCTTTCTTTCTTTCCTTTCTTTTTTCTTTCTTTTTTTTTTTTGCAGTACTGAAGATGAAACTTATGGGCATTCTATCCCCTAACTGACTATACCTCCAGCCCTATTGTTTGTTTGTTTGTTTGTTTGTTTATTTATTTATTTATTTATTTATTTATTTATTTATTTATTGGTGGTACTGGGGTTCCTGGAAACCCTTCTACCTCCGGGCTATGCTCCCAGACCTATTTTTTATGTTTTTTATTTTATCTGGAAACAGGGTCTCTTAAGCCAGCGCAGCTGACCTAGAACCTGCGCGATCCTCCTGTCTCCTCCTCCCAAGCGTGGGGATTACAAGTGTGCACCACCACACCCAGCTATTTTTTGTTCTTTTTTTTTTTTTAAAACAGGGTCTCACTGAGTTGCAAAGGGCCTCATTAAGTAGCTGAGGCTGGCCGCAAACTACAATCTTCCTGTCTCAGCCTCCTAAGCACGGGGTTACAAGCGTGGGCCACCACACCCGGCTTCTCCCAGCCCTTCTTACTTTCATTTTGAAACAGGGTCTCTAAGCTATTGAGCACAGGCCTCACTCAACCTGCAATCCTCCTGACTTAGCCCCCAGAGTACTGGGACTAAGGCATGTGCCACGGTGCCCAGCTTCACCTCTTTTAAGTGTGTCCTCAAGCCCGCCCTGTGCTCACAGGTGTGGCGCCAGGGCCCAAAAGATACACCTTGTAGTCCTCTGTCGGGTAGAGCAGGCCCAGGTAGAGCTCCCTCTGGTCCACCAGGGCCTTCCCCATGGCGGAGATCTTCTCATCTACCACGTCCAGGGACGTGTGCACCATGTAGTGGAACTTGAGCTCACTTTCCGCGGGGGCGCTGCGGATGTACAGCGGGTAATTCTGCAAGAAGGGATGGGTGCACTGAAAAGAAATCGCCCAGCCAGCTCTGCCAGCGCCTGCAGCCTGCCGGCCACCGGAGGCTGCGCCCTCACCCCTGAACGCCACCGCTTAATCTCCGCAGAGCGGTGGGCACTGCCTTCCAGGGCCCAATCTAATCTACGCACACTCGTGTGCATGTAGAGAGGGGCACCACGGGAGCATGCAGAAAAGAGAAAACTCGTGCAAATGGGCTCGCGCACAGCTTGCCAACTGGGCCTGCCCCCTGGTGGCTCGCTCCCCCTCCTGGGCCGCTCTCCCCTGGCCACCTCTCAGCGCGGGGCCATCCCAGCACAGCCCCAAGAATGCTGTTGTTGCCAACACACCATGCAAACCGGAGGCCCTGACGCTAAGCCTCTGAGGTCCCCTCAGCCTGGCTGCGCGCTGCTGGCTGTCTCAACACAGGAGCAGCAGCTCTTTCCCGGGTTCTCCCACACCGTGGCCCACGGCTCCTGCTCAGCACTGGGCAGTACAGCGATCTGGAGAACAAGTTGTGAATGGACCCGAATCCATCCCCAACTCAGAATGGCTCCTTTATCGCGGTATTAAATGCACTTTGACTTATGACAGCTTTAACTGATGATGGATCATCCTAAGTAGAACCCGTCAGTGCGAAGTTGTGGCAGGTGCTCAAAGGCCATGATGACGTTCAACCCGCCACATCCTGGTGGCCTCCCAAGCCAGTCTCAGGGAAAAACACGGAACGGGCCCCACGCAGAGGGCGCTTCTGAGCATTCAGGAAGAGCTTCCGCGGGAAAGAAAACCTGCGGCCAGCCAGCGGGTGGGCTGCAGGCGAGGGCCAGGTGAGAGCGCAGGGCCTGCCTGGGGCTGCCGGTGGCTGCAAGCGGCTTGGGGAGGGGACCCTAAACCAGAGTGTCCACACGCTATCCTAAGCAGACTTGAGGCAGAGGCGCGACGCGAGCCGATCTGTGTTTGAACAGCCCTGGAGGAGGCGACTGGGACTGTGGGCAGGGAGCGAGAGGCAGGCGGAGGCTGCGGGAGGAAGAACCGCAGACTCAGGGGACTGGGACCGGTCCCGCACGCTGCGGGCAGCTGACCTGCGCCCTGCCCCTCAGTGTGGCCAAGGATCGCGAACCCGTGTGGATGGAGGAGACGGAGACGCACCTCCTTGGCGATCACCGCGATGCACACCGCCATCTTGGGAGGCCGAGCGTCGCGTCACGTGACAGTCGACCCGGCTCCGCCCCTTCCGTCTTTCAGGCCACCCAAACACCGGCCAGAGGCTGGTCAGACCCCGCCCCTCTCCCCTGTCACTCAGCTGGCACAGGCTCCGCCCACCTGTCATTCAGCCGGTACGGGCCCGCCCCATTGCCCCGCGGCCGCCCAGGCCCCGCCTCTACCCGCCCGTCACTCAGCCGGCCCCGCCTCCTCCGCCTATTGGGCCGGGTCGCGGCGGCTGTGGCCCCGCCTGTCCTGTCACGTGGCCGTTCAGGCCCCGCCCCTCCCGGCCCGCCACTCAGTTCCGCCGCCCCGCCTCCCGTAGAGCCGTCAATCCGGCGGGTTCTGAGAGGCGGTGGCTGCGCCCTTCCTGTCACGTGGTTGCCCAGGCCCCGCCCACAGGGGCTTGCCATTCAGCCGGCCCCGCCCCGCCCCGCAGTCCAGAGGAAAGGGCCGGGGCCCAGGCTCTGTCTGCTCGCTGACCGGGCTCGGAGGAGGCCAGCATGGTTGCCATAGCGGCGGTTGCCACGGCGACCAGGGGGTGGCGGCTGCTGCTAGTGCTGAGCGCGCTGGGGCTCGCGGCCGCTCGAGCCCCGCAGCGCCCCAACATCCTGCTGCTGCTCATGGACGACGTGAGTGCGGGGTGGCCTGCGGGGGTTGGCCGGCGAGGCCCGGGACTTGGCAGGGCCTCACGGAAATCCTGTTCGCCAACCCCATCATAGCTGGACCCGCGGCCCCGCCTCTTGAGGACCCTGGCAAGGGTCTGGCAGGAGCGCGCCTGCGGACGCGTGCAGGCTGTCTGCTGAGCCCTGGGCGTCTCAGTCGCCTGTGTCCCTTATCTGAGAATCTGGGTGTCGCTGGAGTGAGATGGAGACACAGTGGGATTGTACACCCCACGGGAGACCTGTCGGTGTCCTCCTGGTGGTGCCCTGAGCGTCCAGGGCAGGGGCCGTCCTGGGCACCCACCAGCCTCAACAGGACCTCCAGGCACATCCTGTGCTCGTCCACGGTGACCCCAGCTGCACATGGGTGCTGGGCAGTCTCTGCCCGTCAGAACTGAGAGGTGCTGTGTATATAAAATAAACTCAGATTGTAGAGGCTGACTAGGAGAAAGGATGTAGAGTTAGCACATGTGATAATTTACTAAATTAACGGTTCTCTATTACAGTTAATAACCTTAGCTGTGTCTGAAAAGACAAGACCCATCCATCATCCCTCCACCTGGAAATCCCCGCGGCGCTGGCCACGCCTCCTCCAGGCGTACACCTTAGAGTGCGTCTGGCTCCTCAGGGCGCCTGTCCTGGTGGCTGTCAGCAGGCTTTCCTTAGTAACAATCTTGCAGTCTGGAAATTCTCCTCACTCCAATATTCAGTCCTTCCAGAGTTTATGTCCCTCCCAGGGCTAGTCCGTGTGGGTGTCTTTTGGACGTGGGGGCTCAGTCTTTCCACTGTCTGTGCCTCTCTGCTTTCCACAATGACGGTGTAAGAAGGAAGTTATGTGCCCTCCTGGGAGTCCATGTGTGCATGTGTGTGTGTGTGCGCGCGCGTGTGTGTGCGTGTGTGTGTGTGTACTGGGGATTGAACCTAGAAGCGTTGTACCTCTAAGCTTTACCCCCAGGCCCCCTTTTTTGCAGTACCCAGGATTGAACCCAAGAGCTTTCTACCTCTGAGCTACAGCCCCAGCCCTATTTTTAACTCTTTATTTTAAAACAGGGTTTCACTAAGCAGCTGAGGTTCTAAGTTGCTGAGGCTAACCTTGAACCTTCGGTCTCCTGTCTTAGCCTCCCAAGTATTGAGATCATAAGGCCTGCACCACCATGCCTGACTCGGTGACTTTTTAAACCAGATGTGCTGGTGCACACTTGTCCGCACAGCATGTGGGGGGCTGAGACAGGAAGATGATAGGTTTCAGGCCAGTGTGCGGCAGCCTAGTGAAACTGTTTTAAAATAAAAAGGCCTGGCAGGTGTAGCTTAGAAGTAGAATGTGCCTGGTTTCCATCACGAGTACCACAAAAAATACTAATAATTTTTAGACTGAAGACTTACTGAAATGATAGATTTTAACTGTATTGGGGTGAATAATATAGAGTTACCTTCTTCCCACCTATCATCTTTGCTACTGGGGCTACCTACCAAAACTATCAAAGTACACGTGGGCTCAGGTGCTTCTGTGGAGCACTACTTTGGAACATGGCAGTTTGGGGTAGGGGTGCAGCCGGCACTGGACTGCTTCCACCTGAGGGAGGTGAACTACGAACTGCCCACACCTGCCTGCCCAGATGCCCTGGGCCAGGATAGGACACCAAGATTGCCAGCCAGGAGGCCTCCGCCGTGCCAGGGCTCCTCCAATAGCTTCTCCCCGTGGCTTTGGGGGCCCTTCCTTCCTTCCTTTCTTTACATTTTGTGGTACTGAGGATTGGACCCAGTGGCCTACCTCCAATGTACACCCCCAGCCCTATTTTATTTTTTATTTGGGAACAGGGCCTCACTGTTGCTGAGAACCTTGCTAAGTTGCTGGGGCTGGCTTTGAACCTTCAATCCTCCTATCTCAGCCTCCCCAGTACTAAGATTACAAGAGCTGCCACCATGCCCGGCTTGGGGCTTGGGGAACTCTTTGGCAATTGAAACTCAAAGAGCTCTAGAAAATCTCAGTTCTGGTCCTGGTCTGTGAAAGTTATTAGGACTTTTTTGATGCAAATGACGGGAAATAACTAAGGACTTTTTGATGCGAATGTCAGAAAACACATTCTAAGTAGTTTCAACAAAGTGGACTTCCCCTGCTCCCTGCCAGGACAGGCCAGGCCGCCTGGCTTCCGGCAGGTGGAGCCGGTCTCCCTCCCCCAGAGCTCTGCTGTCTGGAAGCTGCCCCAGCGGGCCCCGTGACAGCCGGGACCACGCCAGGCTCACCCACCCTGGCAGTCAGCTGAGCTGTCAGTCTTGGTCTTAGCCCTGAGCCCAGCCCCTGCAGCTGGTAGGAGGCAGGATGTCCCTAGGCACGCCCTGGGAGCAGGTGCAAGGCCCAGTCTCCCCTCCCTCCCACACACTCTCTCCTCCCCTGGAGCAGCCGGCTCTACCAGGTGGTGACCGTTACTCATGGTGTGTGGCTCTGCACACGGCAGGGCGGCCTGCTGACCTCTCCACCCCAGGCCCAGCACCATGGAGGACACGTTTGTCTCTGAGTTGCTCTAAGGACCGACACCCATCATGGACTGGCTACCCAGTCGTCTAGGGCAGGGAGGTGGCAGGCCCGCCCTTGCATCTGAGAGGGTGCTGTTCCAGAAAAGGAGCCCAAGCCAGTGGCCGCTCCCTGCTGGGCCCACTCCTCTGCTGGGCAGTGGCCTCTGAAAGGGCCCGTGCCCGCCTGCCCGGGCTGGGGCAGGACCCAGGCTGTCTCATGCAGCAGCTCACCACTTCATCCATCCAGAGGGGCAGTGGCCCTTCCTCAGTGCACCACAGAGTGCCGGACACACCGGGGGGCTCGGGATGAGCTTGGGAAACCTGGAGGCCCGTCCCCATCCTCCAGGCTGGGACCGCAGTGTGGGGGGCGTGTGCCTGAGGTAGCGGCAGAGGCCTGGGGTCAAGGCCTGGGGCCGAGGTTAGGGGTCCAGGCAGGGAGTAACCAGTGATAAGAGCCCCCTCCCGCTCAGCCCAGACTCTTCTGCCTCTGAGGCAGAAAGCGCTGTGCGAGGCAGAAAATGCCTTTTGTATTATTTTTTATTATTGTATCTCCCTTTTTATTATTTTTTAAATTTTGTGTGCATATGGAACTGGGGTTGAACCCAGAGCATTCTACCTCTGAGCTACACCCCAGCCCTATTTTTTGTTCTTTATTTTGAAACAGGGTCTCACTAAGTTGTAGAGGGCTTTAGTAAGTAGCTGAGGCTGGCCGCGAACCTTGGTCCTCCAGTCTCAGCCTCCCAAGTACTGGGATTACAAGCGTGCACCACCATGCTCAGCTGTCTCCATTCTTTATTTGCAAAGTGGAATGAAGACCAGCCAGTGTCAGAGGCCAGCCAGTGTCACAGGACGGGTGCTCCAACCCCAAACAGCAGTTAGTTGACACAGCCCCTCCAGGCACCTTGGAATAGAGAAGCACAGGAGTGCCCGTCTTTGCAATGATCCCATGGCAGCCGGGGAGAAGTGCGCTGCGGTATGGAAAGTCTTGAAGCCCCCGCCTGGGAAGGCGGGCCCAGGCAGGCGAGCCGCGGAGCCTGCCTCCTGTGGGGCACACACAGTGACTTTTTTTTCTTTTGCAGTGCTAGGGATTGAACCCAGGGGCATTCTGCACCCCCAGCCCCAAACTACATCCCCAGCCCTGTATGTTATTCTTTGTTTTAAAGCACGGGCTCGCTAAGTCTCAGTGAGCAGTGAGCTTCTTAAGTAATAGCTGAGGCAGCCACCCAAGTACTGGGATTACAAGAGTCGCCACCATGCCCGGCTTCAGATTTTTAAGAGAGAGGAGGGTTCTTCATTCACAGCAGGCTTGGGCGGGGTTGCATAAATGCCCTTCCATTAGCCCCTGGTGACATCACATAGCTAAGAGCTAATAGCTGAGGCTATTAGTGAGGCCCTTTGCAACTCAGTAAGGCCCTGTTTCAAAATAAAGAATAAAACCTAGGTAGCCGGGTGTGGTGGCGCACGCTTGTAATCCCAGCATCCGGGAGGCTGAGACCTGAGGTTCGCGGTTCGCGGACAACCTCAGCTACTTAGTGAGGCCCTCTGCAACTCAGTGAGACCCGGTTTCAAAATAAAGAATAAAAACTAGGGCTGGGGGTATAGCTTGGAGGGAGAACACCCCTGAGTTCGAGCCTCAGTATCACACAAAAAAAATTTATATATATATATATAATATATATATATATATTATATATATATATGAATGACATGTCCTGGGGCTTCTGTCCTCAGAAAGGCCCACTGCAGGTGGCCTGCAGGTGTGGTCCTAGTACTCGGAAGACAGACAGGAGGCTCACAGCTTCAAGGACAACCTCAGCAACTTAGTGAGCCTCTCAGCAACCTAGCAAGACCCAGAGGAAAAGCAGGGGTCATCAGGAGGGAACGCCCTGGTGAGAGAGGAGAAGGGCTCAGGGGCCCCACCTCAGAGGCAGGCCATCGTCCAGGGCTGGCCCTACGCACAGACGGCCACCAAACCACCGCTGCCCGGGCCAGACCTGGCCGGCCAGCCACTCATGGGGCCCGCAGTGGCCAGCTCTCCCCAGATGTCACCGGGACCCGCTCCCCGTCCCTCCGCAGGGCTCCTGGCCGGCCCACCCCTGGCCAGCCCATGGGCACTTTCCTCACGCAGGCCCAAGGCTTCTCCGTGTGGACCGCTAAAGCCCAAGGAGAGAGCAGGGCGCTGCCGGGCCACCAGGAGCAGCGGCAGGAAGCCAGGGCGCCAGGGCTTCTGCTTTGACCCCTCTCCTGCGGTGCTGGGGAGGAGGCCCGGGGCCTCAGCCTGCCAGGCGGCACCGAGCTGCACCCAGCCTGCTCTTGGTTTATGGCCTCCTTATTGAAGTCTCTGTCCCCGGAGGAAGCTTAACCGCGTTAGCACGTTGGATTGCGCAGCCTCACCACAGGCCTGGACATTGCGTCACACACGGCCTTCTGCCTGGTCTGCTGTGTCTCTCTGCCCCTCTCCTGTGGACACCAGCGCCCTAATCCAGTGTGAGCTTGTGACTCCACAGACCCCATTACCAACTCCACTCACACACTCCCGGGGTGCCGCTGTGGCCCGAGCTCTTGGAATCGCACTGCTGTGGACAGTCACGGTCTTTGGGCGCAGGTTCCAGCTCTCGGGGCATGGGCTTAGGAATCTGGGTTATGTGGCAACTCTGGGTTGCGACTGGATTTTGAAATCTAAATTTGCATAACATGTTGACTAAGACGTGTGTCTAAGATGCCGGTCCCCTCTGGGTGTAGAGTGAAGGCCATGTGGACATCTGCAGCAGCCGGCAGAGCCCCCAGGCGTCTGCCCTGGACTGCTGGTGCTTGCCGGGAGCTTTGCTGGGGCTGAGGTGGAGGACACATCCCTGTGACAGAGGAGCCCGCTGCAGCTGGGTGTGGTGGTGCACTCCTGTGACCCCAGTGCTTGAGAGGCGGAGACAGGAGGAGCCCAAGTTCGAGGCCAGTGAGCTGTAAATGAAGTCCTGTTTGTTTCAAAATAAAATAGTGCTGAGCAGGGTGTGGTGGCGCACGCTTGTCATCCCAGCATTCAGGAGGCTGAGACAGGAGGATCGAGGTTCGCGGACAGCCTCAGCTACTTAGGCCCTCTGCAACTCAGTGAGACCCTGTTTCAAAATAAAGAATAAAAAATAGGGCTGGGGGTGTAGCTCGGAGGTAGAATGCCCCAAGGTTTCATCCTCAGTACTGAAAAAGAAAAATAGGGTTGGTGTGGTGGTGCATGCTTGTAATCCCTGCGCTTAGGAGGCTGAGACAGGAGGATCACACAGGTTCTAAGCCAGCCTCAGCTACTTAGTGAGGCTCTCAGCAACTTAGTGAGACCCTGTTTCCAAATAAAATATAAAATAGGTCTGGGAGTATAGCCTGGAGGTAGAAAGCCCCTGGGTTCCACCCCCAGTACCACCAAAAAAAAAATATATAGGGTTGGAGTGTAGCTTGGAGGGAGAATGCCCCTGGGTTCCAAACCCAGTACTGCAAGATAAATAAAAATAAATAAATAAATAAATAAATAAATAAATAAATAAATAAATAATAAGGCTGGGGGTGTAGTTCAGAGGTGGAATGTCCCTGGGTTCCATCCCCAATTGCCGGGGTCCAGCCTCGGCCAGTCCAGGGGTCTTGAAGGAGGCGTAGGGTTGGCGAAATTGAAGAATGAGAGACGCCGTGCTTAGTAGCAGGGGGAAGGCATCTCTGCCTGTGCCCTAGAATATACTTTATTTATACATGAATCTGACAAATTACAGCAAGCCACATCATACATATTTTGCTTTTCATTTAGTTTTTTTAAACCACATTACACATACGTTGTTTTTCATTTCGTTTTTCATTAACCTGAATTCCACGTAGCAGGCACACCTCGAAGCCACCTGTCTTTCCTGTTTTTTGTTTTTTGTATGCTTTTACACAGAAATATTTGGTATTAACTTTTGGCAAAACATGTCCTTAATACACCTGGATACAAACAACTTTTAGCAATACATGTTTTCAATATATCTAGGTACATTTTGTACTTTATTTGGAACAATTCAACCTTCCTCAATGAGCTCGTATCCCAATACCGTGATTGAAAAAACCACCCGAAATTATCCAGATTAACGTCATACAAGTCATTCTGGTTACCTAGCCACAAAGATCAATTTTATTCTAATTATTAACCTAACTAACAATGGAGCTCTGCAAAGCACGTTCAAACCTAAAGCTAAACGAAAGTACAGAAAACAAGGGGCTTCTCCATTAAAAGGAACACAAAGATTTTAAAAGATCCTTAAGGGGCACAAAACATTTTACTTTTATATTTTATATTTTAAAATACTAAATGTACAATTTATTTTCTTAAATTCTTATGATCTTTAATAAAAAAACACCAGAAAGGGGGGAAGGTTCTGCCTAGCCGATTTCTCCATCACACATAATAAACTTTAATTAAACTTATCCTTAACTACTAAATGCTAAACTTACTATTTCTACTTCTAAAATTAGCTGCTAATTTTATCTCTTATTTTTGACTACTAGGTATTCTATAATTTATTTTGACCCAACCACCAAATTTATACTAAACTTATTCTATTTCTTTTTTTTTTTTTTCTTTTTTGGTGGTACTGGGGTTCCTGGAAGCCCTTCTACATCCGGGCTACACTCCCAGGCCTATTTTATATTTATATTTAGAAACAGGGTCTCCTAAGCCAGCGCGCGCAGCTGGCTTCGAACCTGTGCAATCCTCCTGTCTCCGCCTCCCAAGCGCGGGGATTGCAAGCGTGCGCCACCACGCCCGGCAACTTATTCTATTTCTTTAACATACAATGCCTACATCTAATTTCCTATGATACCTATTAAATTGTTTACCAAGAGAACTCTTTTGTCTTTAGTGAGCAGGCACCAAGAAGGTCCCCGCCTGCCCAGCCCTCTGAAGGAACGGCAGAGTCCTGACATCAAGCCATTTTCCAGTAACATTAACTCTGTGTTTTCCAATGATCATCGCTCCTTACAGCAAAGTGGAGGATGGGTGGAGGTGGAAAAGTATTCTGATTAGTGCTAGCCCCTTGAGGGGGATACCACAGTCGACCCCCTAACTTCTAAGCAGTCATATGGAGGGTCCTGCACAGTAGGTGTAATTTGCCTAAAGTTAACCTTTCCTTTCATTACTAAAGCCTTAATGAGTCGGGTGTCGTAAGCAGAGGAGCAGAGAGCTCTTTTTATGTAGCTTTTTAAACCTTCTCTCCTAGTCATATTCTTCTTAGTGCTGTTCCCAGCACAGATCTCAGGACATCTTCCAATCATATTCACATCAATTTTCAGATTATTATAAAACATCAATCCTCAATCAAAGCAATATTCAAATTTCATTAATATTATCATTATTATAACTAAAATCAAGAGGGATAATGGCTTCAGTTTTTTGTTTGTTTGGTGGTGGTACTGAGGTTCCTGGAAGCCCTTCTACCCCCGGGCTACACTCCCAGACCTATTTTTACATTTTTATTTGGAAACAGGGTCTCCTAAGCCAGCGCGCGCGGCTGGCTTCGAACCTGCGCGATCCTCCTGTCTCTGCCTCCCAAGCGCGGGATTACAAGCGTGCGCCACCACGCCCGGCTAATGGCTTCAGTTTTGCCAGAGTCTTCCAGCCCTGCAGAATTCTCTTCCCAGCTGCAACCTGTCATATAGCAGGGATGGCGCCGCCTCCGCCACCCAATACAGCAAAATAATTAATTAATTAATTAATTAATTAATTAAATAGGGCTGGGTGTAGCTCAGAGGTAGATCACCCTGAATCCATCAATCCCCAGTATTACACACAAAAAAGCGTCTTTAGAGGCTTCATTCCACACTTCACACTCTTCCCTGCAGATGGGCTGGGGCGACCTGGGGGTGTATGGAGAACCCTCCAGAGAGACCCCAAATTTGGACCGGATGGCGGCAGAAGGGATGCTTTTCACGAACTTCTATTCCGCCAACCCTCTGTGCTCACCATGTAAGTCCACTGGCTCCTGGCCAGGGGCGGGGTCCCAGCAGGGCCCCACACCCTCTGGCCCTTCCAGCCCTCAGCGGCTGCCTGGGCTTGGGGCTTGCCAGGACCTGTGAGGTCGATGTCCGGCCCTGGAGGCTGCTGCCGGGAGACGGGCCAGAGAGCTTCTCAGGCCCCTCCCGTCCCTGGACGCAGGGCCTGGTGGGAGCAAGGTGGCCTGCCCGCGGAGACAGTCCTGCTGGAGACGGCTCCCCAGCGCTGACTGGGAGGAGCACCAGGAGGGTCCGGGCCAGCGCCGAGGACGGCCTGGCCGGGACAGAGCTGAGCCTCCAGTGACGCGCTGAGGGGTTGTCCAATTCAGGGGTGATAGCTGGGGCGGGGGCCTGTGGCGCAGCCCTGGGTCCTGCCAGCCTTCTCAGCGTCTCTGTTTATCACCTTGCAGCCAGGGCAGCCCTGCTCACCGGACGGCTACCCATCCGCAATGGCTTCTACACCACCAACGCGCACGCCAGGAATGGTACGTCCCCCCCCAGGGACTCGGGGCTGGCCCAGGCAGCGGGGCGGACTCCCGGGACACGCCACCCATGCACTGCTGCTCCCCCAGCATACACGCCGCAGGAGGTGGTGGGTGGCATCCCCGACTCAGAGCGCCTCCTGCCTGAGCTCCTGCGGGAGGCCGGCTATGCCAGCAAGATCGTCGGCAAGTGGTGAGTCCCGGCCACTGCTGGCCATTCCAAAGGCAGACAGCTTCCTGGTGGGAAGCGGGGATCTGGGCTCTAAGGCCACTTAGACTTCTAGCATGTGCTTTTAAAGCTGCCCATGAGTGGGGCTGGTGGTAAAAATGCTTGTAATCCCGGCACTTGGGAGGCTTAGACAGGAGGATCGCAGGTTCGAGGACAGCCTCAGCAACCAGTTAGACTCATCAACCTTACGAGACCCTGTTTCCAAATAAAAGTAAACCAGGTCTGGGGTGTCCGTGGAGGTAGAAGTTCCTGGGCTCAATCAGAAGCTGGGCATGGCCCTCCAGGGCTGTTCTGTGATGTGGCTGGTAGGATCTCGGGGCGGGCAGAGCCATCCCACAGCATTCAAGCCCCAGGAACATCCTCCATGCCAGCGCGTTCTCCGTCACTGAGGAGCGACATTCTTGCGCAGGCAGGTGCCACCACGAGGGGGCGCTCTCCTGCCAGCAGGGCACAGCCTGGTGCAGAGCTCTGCTCAGCTAGGAAGAGGAGGAGCTGAGGAGCGGGCAGGCGGGGCTTTCCAGCCAGTGGGCAGCATGATAACAAAGGCGGTAAAGCTCTTGGGGATACTCAGGGGTGAAAGGCAAAGCCCTGGTCCCCAGCCTGAGGCAGCAGGTCCCTCCCTTCAGGGGGCCTTCCCGCTCCTATGCTCCCCGCGGGGACTGTTCGGGATGTTGACAGTCTGGTGATGCAGAACCTGCTGAGACCAGGGCCCCCACTGCCCTGAGTTCCTGAGCAGGGATGAGCACAGCCCGAGGTCCTGAGGGAGCCCCACCCCGCTGAGATCCAGACCTCAGAATCTACCAGACCACACCCTGGGGGGAGGAGGCACGGACCCTCCACAGAGCTGAGCAAGCTGCCAGAGCCCGCATGTGGGCAGGCAGGCCGGGACGCCAATCCCTGGGTGCCAAAGCACCCTCACCGACCCCCCCGCTGCTGGCCAGTGCCACTGCGGTGGCTGGGGCCAAGCGCACCGAGCAGAACCTCGGTGGGCTTCTCCTAAGCAGAGGCCTGTGGCTACTACACACAGACACTGAGGCCTCACGGTGGCTGCCTGACCTGCAGTGCTCAGAAAGGACGGCGTGGGCGCAGGCCCCAGAGCACACAAGACCCAGAGGACACTGCTCAGGCCACCCAGGTCCTGTGGACCCACCATGACACAATGTGCCTGCGCTGAGGCAGAGGAGACAGGGCTGGCTCCCCAGGGCCACGATGTGCCGGCAGCTGTCTCAGGCTGGCGGAGACTGTAGGTCCAGCCCAGTTCATGCCAGTCTCCTCCCCACAAGTGGGGAAACTGAGGCCCATGGCTGTGCTCATCCAGATCACCACTGGCCAGGCCTGGCCTCTCCACCCCAGGCTTCCCTCCTGCCTACAACTCCACCCTCGGAAGACCCCGGCTGCCTGGGCCAAGGGCGGTGCACCCAGAGGGGTCTCTTCTGCTGGGTCCTGCTGTGCCAGACACAGGCGCACAGGGCCTGCTTCTATCCACCCCTCCCGGGGCGGGAGTGGACGTCAGACCTCCCATTACTGCTGGGGGGAGTGCAAGAGATTAGATGCCCCACAGAGGGGTCAGGGTAGGAATGTGGGGGAGTGAGGGGCAGGGCCCAGAGGGGTTCCCCACAACTCCATAATGACCAGCGGGCTCTTCCGCCTTCAAGCGGTTTCTTCCCCTCAGGTCTGTGCTGAGGGTACCCGCTGAGGTCCCCCTTTGCGTCTACTGGGGTGCCCACCGAGGTCCTCCCCTGGCGTCTGTGCTGGGGTGCCCGCTGAGGTCTGTGATGGGGTGCCCGCTGAGGTCCTCCCCTTGCGTCTGTGCTGGGGTGCCCACCGAGGTCCTCCCCTCGCATCTGTGCCAGGGGGTGCCCACCAAGGTCCTCCCCTCGCGTCTGTGCTGGGGTGCCCGCCGAGGTCTTCCCCTGGCATCTGTGTTGGGGTGCCCGCCGAGGTCCTCCCCTCACGTCTGTGCTGGGGTGCCCGCCAAGGTCTTCCCCTGGCATCTGTGCTGGGGTGCCCTCCATGGTCCCCCCCCCAGCGTCTGTGCTGGGGTGCCCGCCGAGGTCCTCCCCTCACGTCTGTGCTGGGGTGCCTGCTGTTGACCATTGATGGCAGCAGTGCACTGCTGCTGCCCAGAACTCAGAGCACCCCGCAGGGTCCCTGAAGCGCCTTGGTTGCTATTTCTAGGCATCTGGGCCACAGGCCACAGTTCCACCCCCTGAAGCACGGATTTGATGAGTGGTTTGGCTCCCCCAACTGCCACTTTGGACCTTACGACAACAAGGACAAGCCCAACATCCCCGTGTACAGGGACTGGGAGATGGTCGGCAGGTAACAGCCCTCCCCGCTGCCCCTTCCTGCTAACAGGTACCCTGCACTCCTGCCCGGGCAGGCGTGGCCCCTGAATACCTGCGGCAGCACCGCACCTGTGCCCGGGAGCGCTGCCTCCCAGGATGTTCTCCCCAGCCTCCTGAGACCCATGCCTGGGCCGTGCTAGGGCGGTTCATCTGAGGCCCCCAACGAGGGGTGCTCATGTGGGTTTTCCCTTACCTTGGGGGCCTGGGACCTGTGCGGCCCATGATTCAAGTTGGCCCATCAGCTGCAGATTAGGTGTTCAGCATAGCAGAGGAGATCGTGAACCTCCCAGAAATGACCCACTGCCACCCCGGAGAGGAGCCCGTCGGGGCCTGGGCGAGGGCCCCCAGGTGCAGGCCCGGGCCAGGGCCTTGTCCTTCTTGAATGCCATCTGCCTAACTCCTGTTTCCTTCCTACTTTCTTTCTTTTCTTTTGGTATAAGTTGGTAGCACATACGTGGACCAAAGAGCTGAGCCCACCCTTGGCCGTTTTAAAATGATGGCTTGCAGTCAGCAGCTTGAAACTACACTACTTTGGACTGTAAGCTGATTTGATAAATCCCCATTTACCATTAAATAATCAAATAAAATGACAGCTTTATCGAAATACAGTCCTGGGGCCATGCACCTCACCCCACAGCATGCGGGTCACTGGGTCTAGGATGGTCAGCGTGTGAGCACCACAGCCAGTCTAGGACACTTTCACCCAGGAAGCCCTCGCCCTCGCCCGTGTCTCCCCACCCCGGCCCGGGGTAACCACGTGTCAGCGCACCTTCTCAGCTCTGCCCTGTCTCTGTCCCGTGTCCCGTCCCCACGGCAGCTCATCACAGCCCTGGGCATACAGCCAGGGTCAATGCCCACGAGTGGGGCAGGCCTCCAGTCCATCTCTTCCACAAATGAACGTTTCCATCTTGTCTTAAACCAGACCCAAGCTTTGGGGGCATCAAGAAGAGGGTAAATTCTGGTTTCTCTCTGGATCTGTATCATTTTCAGATTTTATGAAGAATTTCCGATTAATCTGGAGACTGGGGAAGCCAACCTCACCCAGATCTACCTGCAGGTGAGGCGCAGCCCTGGGCCGGGCAGGGCACGGGGCTCGGGCAGCAGTGGACTCGGGTCTCTCCCAGGAAGCCCTGGGCCGGGCAGGGCACGGGGCTCGGGCAGCAGTGGACTCGGGTCTCTCCCAGGAAGCCCTGGGCCGGGCAGGGCACGGGGCTCGGGCAGCAGTGGACTCGGGTCTCTCCCAGGAAGCCCTGGGCCGGGCAGGGCACGGGGCTTGGGGCAGCAATGGACTCAGGTCTCTCCCAGGAAGCCCTGGACTTCATCCAGAAGCAGCAGGCCAGGCAACAGCCGTTCTTCCTCTACTGGGCCATCGACGCCACGCACGCACCTGTTTACGCCTCAAGACCTTTCTTGGGTACCAGCCAGCGAGGGCGGTGAGTCCATGAGAAGCGTAGACCTCACGGGGCCTCAGCCGTGCTGGGCACCTCAGGGATGGACACCTGGGGGTGTGTGAGAGCCCAAAGCAGCCATGGCCAGGGTGCATGGAGGGGCCGTGCGCGGTGCAGGCTCTGTCCCTCACACACTCTTCCGTGAGTTGGCCGGCCGGTCTGTGGGCCGTCTCTGTAGTTAGGACCCATGTGCCTGGAGCCCTTGCTGCTCCCTGCAGGTACGGGGACGCCGTTCGGGAGATTGACGACAGTATCGGGAAAATACTGCACCTCCTGCAGGGCCTGGGCATCGGGAAGAACACCTTCGTCTTCTTCACCTCCGACAATGGTGCCGCCCTCATTTCCACTCCCAGACAAGGTGGGCGGGCGTGGCCCGGGCAGCGCCTTCACGGGGACACAGGGCCAGGGCTGGCCGCCTGGAAATGGGAACGCCTTTACACCAGGGCCCTCAGGCACCCGCCTTCCTGCCCTCTGGGGGGCCAGGCTCTCCCTTGCTGCCCAGAGAAAGCAGGGCTCGTCTCCCCCAGCAGAGGCTCAAGGCCCAGGGTGGAGTTGCCCGGCTCTCCTTGAGCCCCGCCCACATGGCCACATGGAGGAGGCGGGGTCCTAGAGGAGCGGAACCTGCAACGCTGCCTCCCCGGGGGATGTGAAGTCAGGGGCCGGAGGTGCGGCGCTTCGCACAGCTGTGCTATGGCGGCAGGGGCAGCGCTCGTCCCTGGGACAGACCCCGCCTGGCCCCAGGGACCTGGAAGTGCTTCCGGGGCCAGGGCTGCGGCTCTGGGGTACCTGCTTCAAAACCCACCCAGTCCTGTGGCCAGTGCCCCGCCGTGTCAACTGTGTCCAGCCCCATCGCAGACACGCCCGCACCTCAGAGTGGCTGGTCAGACCCTCGAAGCCTCCTGACCTGGTGCTTGGGACACAGGCTGGCCCTGTGACTCCCAGCCTAGGTGGGGCCAGTGCCTCCTGGGAGCAGGTCTGCCTGCCACTATGTGGCCCTGACCCCTGCCAGGCCTGACGGGACCCTCTCCCCAGGCGGCAGCAACGGCCCCTTTCTGTGTGGGAAGCAGACCACATTCGAAGGCGGGATGAGGGAGCCGGCGATCGCATGGTGGCCCGGGCACATCCCTGCAGGCGTAGTAAGTCAGCCGGGCTGCATGGACCCGTCTCCTGCGGGCCCCAGAGTGCTGGTATCAGGGCAGGGAGGAGTCCTCTGTAGTCCTGTCCAAGTGGCAGTCCTGGCTAGTCAGGTGTCCCCATGTGCTGGTGACATCGGCTCTCAAGGCAGGCTCCTTCAGCCTGGGGTCATAAAACCAGCTTGGCCAGAGTCCCCCAGGCCGTGCTGGGGCCACACCTAGGAAACAGCACAGCAGCAACCCAACCTGTGCCCTGATATCTGCCAGTGGACGCAGACCAGGAGCGGAGCCTCTGACAGTCATAGCACGCATCCTGCTGCCTGGCCCTGGCCAGCTGTGGGCTGCCTGTGCTCCGGCCTTTCATCTTCAGAGAGGAAGCATCCACCCCGCTGGCTGGCTTCACCCTCCCCCACCCTGCTGGCTGGCTCCTCCCCCCACACCCATGACATTGAGACCATGTGTCGGGGCTCCAGGGGTTGGGTGCTGTGTCCTCGGGCTGTCCTGCCACCAATGCCCACCCTCCCCTCCTCCCACACAGTAGGCCCCAGGGAGTGAGTCACTGGCCAGGCCTCCGCCACAAGCCAGCCTAGGACGCCCCCAGAGTCCCCAGCAGCAAGTGGGGCTTGGGTGGCCAGACTCTGCCCAGGTGCCTCGTCTCTGGACCCGCTGGGCCTGCTCCTCTGGAGCCTCCACCCAGGACCAACAGGGGACTCCTGGGTCACTGCAGGCCCCAGGCCCAGATGGAGGCCCACCATGGTTAGCTAGAAAGTTGGCCACAGGCCTGCTGGCCAGCCCACCCGCTCCCTCCAAAGGTCAGGGGGGGCCGAGGCAGTGACCACAGTGCTGTGTAGAGAAGCGTGGCCAACAGGGCATGTCTGGGTGCTCAGCCCAGCCACACCTGTCTGTCCCCCCTGTGGGAGGGGGGCCTGGGCTCCAGCTCGGTGACTCTGCCTGTCTACCTCACACCTGTGCTGTGCTGCCAGTAGAGGTCCTGCCGGTTGTAGCTGGCCGCTCCCGGGAGGAGCCGGGGCCGCACGCTTTCCAGCTAGCCTGTCTCTGCTCTGGCGCATGGGGCAGCGAGGTGAGCTGCCCTGGTGCTCAGAGCCCTCCCGTCCTGTGGGTGCCTGCAGACGCGGGCGTCTGTTCCACGGCCCTCCCTCCCAGCCACCCCAGGAGGCGCCAGCCGAGAAGAGCCCAGAGTTCAGTATTTGGACTCAGACCCCTTGAAGGAGAAAGTGTGGGCATGGCCGCCGCCCCCAGATGTCTCCCTCGGGACACAAGATGGGATTGAATTAGGCGGGGAATCTGCCAGTGCGCTGTGCCAAGTGAACGGGTTTTATTTAAACACCGACGCCTGTCCACCCTGCTCCTGACGCACAGCTGCACCACGGCTGCTCTTGCAGGCATAGTGAGGCTGAGCATGAAGCCTGAGGCTTGGCCAGCGGCTCCCCATCCTCCAGTGGCACCCCATCCTTGCTGCAGGCCACACAGGCCTCCTGTGTCGCCTCAGCATGGCACTCCAGCGTTCCCACTTACGCTGACAAGCCACACACCCACTCCTAAGGAGCCCAGCACCTGCCCTTGACCTTCCAGATGTGAAGGTCTCTCCCTCCTACTTTCCTCCTCCCCTCTTTTTTTCCTGTCCTTAAAACCAGAGACACCAGCCGGGCGTGGTAGGCACACTTGTAATCCCAGCATTCAGGAGGCTGAGACAGAAGGATCGCAGTTCTTGGACAGCCTCAGCTACTTAGTGAGGCCCTCTGCAATCAGTGAGACCCTGTTTCAAAAACATATAAATAAAAAATAGGACTGGGAGTGTAGCTTGGAGGTAGAATGCCCCTGGGTTCCATCCCTAGTACAAAAAAAAAAACAAAAAACAAAAACAGAGACATCAAAGGAGGGCGGGAAGGGGTTGAGGGAGGCTGTCCACCCGAAGGCTCCTGCTTTCCCACGCGGGCTTCAGAAGGCTCTGGCCACATGTGGGCTGGCCACTCCTCAGCCTGGGCAGGGTGGACCCCAAACAGTGGCAGCTGCAGAGGGGGGCCCTTTTTTCCTGAGAAGCTCTTGTGAGGAGCACCATGCCACAGGGACCTTGTTGCCTGGTTAGAGCCGGGTCCCATCTGGCTCAGCCCACCGAGGGCCAGGTGAGGTGCAAGAAGGCAGTGCCGTCTGAACTGGACGTTGCTGGGGCCGGGCTGGTGGCAGTAGGTGATGCCTGCCCAGCTGCCCCGTGGAGATGCCAGCCCAGGCACTGGCTGCTCCTGCCCGTACCCCCTCTCCTGCCACCGGCCTACCTGAGCCCAAGCTGAGTCACGGACCAGATATGAGCTCAGCAACCCTGAGGTTGGGCAGCAGAGACAAGCTCGCTGCCCGCCCTCAGTATGGCCAGCGGGCAGGCAGGGCCCATAGAGGGCAGAGTGTCGGGGAGCGTGCCCTCAGGCAGTGGTCAGTGTGTTGCCTACAGGGCTGGCCTGTCCAGCGCCCTGAGGGGCCAGGAGGCCAGCTCCAGCTGGTTCCTTGCACACACGTGTAGCTTGGCCCCCACCCCACTGCACCTCCCCGTCTAAACGCTCCTGGGGCCTCTCCCCTGCGCACCCCTCTCCTGCTTTCAAGGCTCACAGCAGCCGTGGGGTGCCCGTGCTGACCCTTTGTCCTGGGATAGCTGAGCCTAGAGAGGTTAGGGTGTCTAATTCTGGCCACAACACAGATCACATGTGGAAAGGAGCCGAAGAGCGACGCGCCCCGCTCTAAGCCAGACGTTGAGTTAGGCTCCACGACCGCTCAGCCCTGCCCGTGGGGTGTGGTGGGTGGCAGGTGTTCTGGCCACCAGCTGGGCAGGGCAGAGGCCCCGAGCGGCCATTCACCACGGTGTCCATTGCAGGTGAGCCACCAGCTGGGCAGCATCATGGACCTCTTCACCACCAGCCTGTCCCTCGCAGGCCTGAAGCCACCCAGCGACAGGGTGGTCGATGGCCTTGACCTCCTCCCCGCCATCCTGCAGGGCCAGCTGATAGCCAGGTCGGTGCTCCATGGACGTGCCCCAGCCAGCCAGCCTATGGTCAGTGGGTCGGTGCATGTGCAGGGGCAGAGGGAGACCAGCAGGAGGGCAGGCAGAGGCCTGGCTCGCAGGAAGCCCCTCGAAGGTGGGGGAGGCCCTGCCTGCCTGTCACCATGCCGTTGGCCCCTCTCCTCTCTGGTCTGCCTCAGGCGGGAGTGGGAGACGTTGTGCAGCCTCCCCACCCCCGCCGGCCACCCTGCGTCAGCCTCTGTGCTGGGCCGTGCCAAGTCCCTCCCCTTCCTGCTGAGTCCACCACCATTATACGCCAACTGTTTCCTGGGCGGCTCTGAAAGTTTGTGAGTTTGGAATGCTGACTACCCGAACAGCGCAGAACTCACGGCAGGCTCTGGTTTGGGGGAGCCCTACAAGGGGGCCTCCCACCCAAATTGCTTATTTCTTGCCTTTTATTTATTTGTGTGTGTGTGGGGGGTACTGGGGTTCCTGGAAACCCTTCTACCTCCAGGCTACACTCACAGACCTATTTTTTATACTTTTTTTTATTTGGAAACAGGGTCTCTTAAGCCAGTGAGGCTGGCTTTGAACCTGCGTGGTGATCCTCCTGTCTCTGCCTCCCAAGCGGGAGGGTTACAAGTGTGCGCCACCACGCCCGGCATTTCTTATCTTTTAGAAAGTGGCCCAAGAGCTGGTTCACGTTAAGGAAAAGTGCTGGAAGCTCCACCAGCTTCTGCACCTGTGGCCACAGGCTCCCTGCGGCCCACTGGTAGTAGGGCAGGCCTCTGCTGCAGGCCCAGGGCCACCCTCAACCCTGGGCCACCCACAGCCCCCAGGGAGGAGCGCCCACCCCAGGGCCACCTGCCCCTCGAGCCATCCTCAGCCCCAAGGCAGCTGCAGCCTCGGGGCTCTCCTCTGCTTGTGCTAAGAATGGAGCCCAGGGCCTCACGCCAGCCGGCCTCTGCCTCTGAGCTGCACGCACCCCACCACCCCCGGCGCCGTCTCTGTGGACGCCAGCTAGACCCAGCTCAGAGCACTAGCAGCCAGCGGCCATGCTGGGCCAGGTCATGACCCCCTTCCCACTCCCACCCACAGGCCGATATTCTATTACCGTGGCAACACACTGATGGCGGCCACCCTCGGTCAGTACAAGGCCCACTTCTGGACATGGACCAATTCCTGGGAAGAGTTTAGACAGGTACGGGGCCCAGAGTGTGGGGCAGGAGGCACCCTCAGGAGACCCCAGGGAGCCATGGTCTTCGTCCACCTCTGTACACCATGGGGAGCAGGACGGGTGTGTGGTGAGGGGCCTGTGGCCTGCCATCCTGGCTGGGCCTGTGCACTGTCTGACCAGGACAGGTGCCTGGGGCTGGGTAGTGAGGTGCCTGTTTCTGCCCTGGGCGGGTCTGCAGGACGTCTAGAAAATGCTAGGGACTCCTGCCCCTCAGACAGCCTCAGGACAGGCGAGGCCCAGCCCTCCCACCCTCTCCCAGCCTGGAGGCCAGTGCAGGTGGCTAGTAGCTGGCCATCAGTGTCCATGCTGGGCTCAGCCCCAGAGCTGAGGCCAAGGTGCAGTAGGCAGGCAGATGCTCTGGGCTCCTGCTGTGCCCCTGCCCTGGGGAGGCTGCCCCAGCTGGCTGGTCCTACCTGCCAGCCCCTCAGGCCCATTGAGGCCTTTAGATACAAGGAAACCCTGCTAATTCGCCTTAATTAGGAAGAAGTGCTAGAACACACACGGAGCCAATTGGGATACAAATTGCACACTCCTGGCTGGGGATCTGCTGGGAGGCGCTGGAGGTTCACTCGAGCTGCTAGTGGGCTGAGACAGGGCACTTGTGCTTACTCGAGGAGTGCCTGGCATGGCTGCCCTGCCCGCCCAGCCCCAGTGCCTGTCTCACCTCGGGGTCTCACCTCTAAGAGCCGGCAGGGCCTCGCTCTGCTCCTCTGATGCCCGGGCCTGGACCAAGGGGTGGCGTAGGAGTGGCCTGGAGGGATGGGAGGCTGGCGGCGAGCAGGGCCTGGGGGGCGCCCATCTTTCAGCAGGACCCTGTGCTCTCCCCGGGCCCTCTTGGCTCCCTGTTATTGGCTTCTCAAGAGTCTGGGTGGTTCCCACACCTCGGGCCATGTAGCTCCCTCCCGGACCCCTGCCCTGCAGCAGAGACCAGGAGGCTGATCTGTCCCTTTGGGCCCAGAGAGGCCCAGCCCTGACTCTGTCAGGCTGGCATGCAGAGGGGAGGGGGCTCCTATCAGCCTGGTGGGTGTTTGTGAGTTGGTCACCGACCGGAGGGCCTCCAAGAGCGTGAGCAGCAGCCTGCAGGGCTGAGGGCTCGCCGCACCGCTGGGGGCTCGGGCTTCTCCTGCCTTCTCAGAGCTTCTGCGAGGCCTGGTCAGCTTGGATTTGCACGACTCCTGTCTGCTGCAGTACAAAGCTCGTAAGATTCTCATCGCCAGTGTGGCCGTGTTGGCAGAGCTCCTCCCCGGGCGTCCCCAGGCCAGGGCCTCACCCTGGGCACTCAGGGCCAGCGTGGAGAGCGGTTGTTGCTGGAGTGGGGGAGGTGTGGGAGGGTCATGCTAGCACACAACAGCCACACAGCAAGGTCACCCAGGCCTGGGGACGGGGTCGCCAGGGGAGGGGCTCTGGGCAGTGGGTCACCTGCCAAAATGACAGGACAGGTAAGAAGCAGAAGCCAGACCAGCCCCGGTTCACCTGCATGGCCTCCAGACTTTTGGCCTGGTTCTCCGTGTCACTAGTTCTACAGGTCTGCCGCCGTCGTGAGCGCTCAGGTGCCCGGCCCACACGCTCTCGTTTGGCCCTTGGGGATCAGAGAAGCCAGGTCATGAGGAGCCTCAGACGGTGACAGGGCTGCGTCCCCTGGGCTGCCACGGCCTTGCGTCAAGCACGCCCAGGGCCAGGGAGCCTGGAGTTTGCCCCTCCGCCCCCTCCAGGGACCACACAGGGCCAGCTCTGTGCGGAAGCCACATGGCCGCCCTGCTGGGGATTACACGGGACCACGCCAGCCTGGATTTCCAGAGTTGAGGGGACCGCACGAGTGTCTACCCCAAGGCCGTGCTGTGTAGTTTCCTGAGCAAGGGTCCAGCTGGGCCATTACAGCTCCCAGTCCCATGGACCCTGCTTCCCCTCCACTGGGCCACAGCTCTCTGGGCACGGTTCCAGCCAGGCCCCTCTGGCCCCTTGAGATGTGACTGCCAGCCCCCACTGCACCCCCTGCCAGCAGGATCCACGGCTGTGCCCCTGGCCCTGGGGGAGGGGGCTCCTCAGCTCGAGGCTCGTCCTGTCTTCGTGGGCTCTGTGGACAGCATGGATGACCACAGTCCCACACTGGGTGGCTGTGCCGGGGCCTGGGATGGCTCTGCAGGCCCGTAGGGTGATGCAGAAGGTCAGGTCCTCCCTGCACTCCAGGCAGCATGTACAGAGCTGGGCACTGAGCACGCTGCTCCGGGGAGGAGGAGCGGCCACTTGCAGCTGGCACCCAGGGCGAGCGGCCCCCAGACCACAGCAGCAGGAGGGAGAAGTCCTGAGCCAATTAGCAGGCTCCTGCCTAAATAGCTTGTCTGAATTGCATCCAGAGTAGAACCTGAGTTCTGGCTAGACATGGTGCTTCTCCACTGCCGCTGCCGGTCTCCCGCTGAGCGGCCACACCTGTCCTCCAACCAGCAGGGGCCAGGCGCTCCCCACACTCCATCCACTTCAGTACCAGGGGCTGTCTTCCCAGCCATGGACAGGGGAGTCCACAGCCCAGAGCAGACAAAGGGAACACCAGGGCTTCCCACCTCCCCCACGGGTAGCTTCCATCCCGGCCCCACACAGGGCGTGTTGGACCTTCACTCCACACCGCCCCGGCTGCCAGTCCAGGGTGAACAATGCTTCACACTGTCCCCGTCAGTAGGATCACGGGCACCACGCTCCTCCAGAGGCTCCTCCTTCCAATCAGGAGCCCCGGGACAGCCAGCAAGAGCCAGGCCAGGCCATCGCATGCAGGCTCGCACACAGGCCCCCGGGCTGCCTGGGATGGGAGCCCCAGTGGCCAGAGCCACCCGGGGAGGTAGGCGCAGGGCGGTGCTGTGGGCAACACCAGGCTCGCCTCCCTTCTGTCTTCCCTCCGCTTCCCTGGACGTAGTGGTCACCGTATTTGAGGTCCACGCCTGCCTGTGAGCTGGCCGGCGGCCTTGAGCCCACCCCAGCGCCCCAGCTCACTGTCTCACACACTGTCGCTCGGCTTTCAGGCCCACGGTCCTTCCTCCTCACCTGTCCAGTGACTTCATCCCGACTTTAATCTACCAGCAAGCCAGGCTGTTCTCCTCCGCAGGGTACAGAGAGGGGTGTGAACGGTGCTGCTAGCCAGTTAAGGTGGCGCCCACCTGGAATCCCAGTCCTTGGGAGGCTGACACAGGAGGAATGCAGGTTCGAGGACAATCTCAGCAAGTAGTGAGATTCTCATCAACCTAGTGAGACCCTGCTTCAAAATACAAATATATTAAGGCTGGAGGTATAAATAAAATAACTTTGAGGTAGAATGCCCCTAGGTTCAATCCACATTACTTAAAAAAGCGCTGGTCGCTCCCCCTTGGTACTAAGGAAGTCAGGGTGTGAGGTTGGGCCAAGCACAGTCTCAGACTGGGGAGACGGAGGCAGGAGGATGGCGAGTTCAAGGCCACCCTGAGCAACTTAGCAAGATCCTGTCTCAAAATAAGAAATAAATGGGCCAGGGGTATAGCAGAGGCGGTGTACCCCTGCGTTCAATCCCTAGTGCCGCAAACAAGACACAAGATTGGCTACAACAGAGTCCTTCTCTGCTCAAGGTGAAGCCGTCGAGCGGCTTCGGGCCTGGAGTGCCAACAGGGCGGCCACGGCTTGCCCTGCCCCTCGGGTTCAGGTCTCCTGGAGCGTTCTGGAATGTCCTGCAATAAGCCACCTGCAGGGGCAGCGGGGGCAGGCCAGCAGGGCTGCTAAGGTGCGCCCTCCCCTCCCCCTCGCAGGGCATTGACTTCTGCCCCGGCCAGAACGTCTCAGGGGTCACGACCCACACCCAGGAGGAACACACAAAGCTGCCCCTGATCTTCCACCTGGGACGAGACCCCGGGGAGAGGTACCCGCTCAGGTGAGTCAGGAGCCGGTGGGCTGCGGCAAGACCCAGCGCCACGCACAGAGGGCATCCTCTGCCCGGGAGAGGGACCGCTCCGTGGGGGCACCAGAGCGCAGCCCCACCACCCAGGCCCAGCGCGGTTCCTGGAGACCTCCGCCCCTGGGTTGGCCGCCTTGCCCTGCGGCCTCGCGTCCCCTCCGCGACCCAGCACACTGACCCACGCTGGGCCGGTGGGAGTGGGGCTGAGGACAGGTGGGGCCCCAGCCCAGCTCCTGAGGGTGAAGAAGAGAAACATGAAAGAAATCAAAAGGCAAAATGCCTGCAGGGAATGCAGACTGCAGATGCGGCTCCCCTCCGCTTTCAGTTTTAATGTTTGCAGCGCGTGATGGTGGCTTTGAAGTGAAGAACGCACAGGTTGCATTTGCAAGCACGCTACTGCGTGCCGTGGAGGCCCCACGCCGGGGCCCAGCCTCTGACCATGCCACCCAGGTCCCTGTCACAAGCGGTCACCCTGGCAGAAGTGGGGCTGAGAGGGGCGCCCCTCACAGCCTGCCTGCCAGGTTCAGCCGCCCGTGGGGCCCCCACGCTGCCCCTGTGGCCACCACCCTTGCCGGCCCGCCCCCGTGACCAGCTCCAGCTCCCAGCCCGGTCCCCCCAGCCCCCGCCTCCTGGAATGTCGGGGGCCTCCCTCCCGCCTGCCAGGAGCTGTAGCTGCGGTGACCCTGGCCTTTCTCATCGCCAGCTTTGCCAGTGCCGAGTACCAGGAGGCCCTTGGCAGGATCACCCCGCTTGTCCAGCAGCACCAGGAGGCCCTGGTCCCCGGGCAGCCCCAGCTCAACGTGTGCAACCGGGCGGTCATGGTGAGTGGCTCCCACACGCCGGCCACCTGGCGCCTAGCCAGACAAGAGGGTGGTGTGTGCTGCCGCCGTCCTGTGTCCCCAAGCACAGCCGTCTAGGCTCGCGGCTCCGAGCCAGCATCTCATGAGAGGGCCTGGAGTGCACGGGACTCCTGCTGGGTCTCTGGGGCCGAGTAGCCGCCATTCCTGAGGTGACATGGCTGTCCCTGGAACCTGTGCCCTCCTATCCTTCCCGCAGACACTTGTGGTCGTGGAGATGGGGTTCCTCGGGTGCAGGGTGAGCCATCAACTGCAGACACCTGCTGACACCTAGCCAGGGCGGCCACAGCCCCAGGCAGTCCGCTGTCCTCCTCCGTGAGCACCCAGGTGCCCAGCACCTTCCCAGGGCCCACCAGAGCACAAGAGGACTCCCATGGGGCTGTCGCCAAGACAGGGTGGGCTAGGAGGAGGTCCCCAGGAGAGGCGGCAGGCGGCCCTCCGCTCAGGCCATGAGGGCCCTGGTATTGGTGCAGAATGGAATTTCAGGGTGGTCACGGTGAGACACAGGTTGATCTTCTCAAGAGAAAGCGGGGCGGACACAGGCTCAGAGCAAGGGCGTGGCCGGCGGGCACCGTTCCTGCCCAGCGCAGAGCGGTCAGACGCGGGCAGTCTCCAGCAGAGGGCCGGGCCGTTTCCGTTCTTTACACTGGTCACTTGGCATGTTGATGGTCACACGCTGTCTTCCTTGTGCTTGTTGGAAACCTCTGCTATATCCCTCTGCTGTGGGGGGGTCATCTGCTCCATGAATTTAAACACTGCCTCTGTGTACGTTTGAGGATTTTATTGGGAGTGTAGCACATAAAGAATTCAGACCCTAAAAATGGAAATCACAGCCGGGCGTGGGGGCGCACACTTGTAATCCCAGCATTCAAGAGGCTGAGACAGGAGGATCGCAGTTCGCAGACAGCCTCAGCTACTTAGCAAGGCCCTCCGCAACTCAGTGAGACCCTGCTTCAAAAAGAAAAAGGCTGAAAAATAGGACTGGGGGAATAGCTCAGAGGTAGAATGTCCCTGGGTTCCATCCCCAGTACTGCCAAAAAAAAAACAAAACAAAAGTAAATCACAGAAGAAACACTATTTGTTGGGCAGAAGCACTCTCAGACCTGTTTTCTTTTGCTGCAGGTCAGGAGAGAGAGATTACTTATGAAACTTCAGATAAGGTCTGACAATTGATTTCACAGTATTGTTTGTGATCAGAGTACATAAAAGTAGCCAGGCACGGTGAAGCACAACGTACTGTAATCACTTTGGAGGCTGAGGCAGGAGGATCGAGGTTCGCGGCCTGCCTCAGCTACCTGTGAGGCCACTTGTGAGGCCCTCTGCAACTCAGCGAGACCCTCCCTGTTTCCAAATAAAGAATGAAAAGATAGGCTGAAAGAACAAATAATAGGCTGGAGATATTTCTCAGAGGTTGATCCCCTGGGTTTAATCCCGTGTCACAAAAATAAACAGTTGAGATGCAGTCCAGAGGTGGAGCCCGGCCTGATCCCAGGCCCACAAAAGAAAAGGATGTGCCTGAGTTGAGTTTCAGCTGAATGAGCGCGGGTGCCCTCGCTTTCCCCGCACGGCTCCTCTTCCCTCTCCCGTGTCCTGGTCTGGCTCAGGTGGCTTCCTCTTCCTGGTGTGGGGTTCCACGGCCACAGAGCCCAGGCAGGGGATGGAGCGATGGCGGCTGTGCACTGGGGCCACCCCGATGTGCACCTGGCATGGCCCCTTGTGTCTCCTTCCTGCCAGGGACCCTGAGGCCCTGACAGCCTGCAGAGCAGCCTCATGCTGCTCCCAAGGGGAGGAGGCCCTGCAGCCTTGCCAGGCCAGGCAGACACTGCTAGGAGCCATTCCAGGTTAGAGAGCACCGCTGTGGAAGCCTGCCAGGCACCCCTCGGTTCCCTGCCTGCAGGACACCTCAGCTCCCTAGCCGCTCGCCCACCCGCCCTCGAGGCACTGCCCTGGCCAGATGACCCAGCCCTGAGGTGGAAGCAGCTCTCTGGGCAGCGGGGAGGGAACAGGGTGGGGTGAGGGCAGCAGAGCATGAGGGACCGCAGGGCCGGGGCTCAGTGGCCACCCTGCTGAGGGGCCACTGGGGGCAGCGCTGGCCAGAGCATCCTTGGCCGTCCAGGGCTGGTGAGTAGTGCGGGAACTGCCCACAGTGGGTCAGAAGGTTCTCGGGCGCTTCTTTCAAAGGGACACCGTGAGCTGGTATCCTGGCTCATCAGAGGTGGTGGCGTCCCTGTCTCAGAACCACAGAGGTTTCTGGGGCCCCGAAGCCTGGGAGTCCCGCTCTATCCAGTCTGCAGGCTCTGGGGTACAGCCGTCCGCAGGGGTCAGCTTCCTGATGGTTGGGAGGCTGCACAGCAGGGTGCTGCTGCCCTCTCCTGGGCACCGGGGAGCTGCTGCGGCCAGACACGCCTGTACCACCCTTAGGCGTGGAAGAGTGGTGCCGGTGTCCACAGCCGCCCCCAGGCCAGTGCTGCCTCTGGGAGGCTGCAGGGGTCACTGGCGGCTTTGCCCTCTGCCGTTTCTCCACTGCCCCCAAATGACGGGCAATATCGGTCCCCAGACGGTCTGTCCCCGCACCTCGACAGGGCTCAGACTTGCAGCCTCTCAACACACAGAAACCTGGGAGAAGCCCCCTCACCCACCCTCCACCCCCACCAGATCCCACATCACACCCACCTGCGGGGTGGTGACAGGCGCCGAGTGCCCGGGCCGACCCTCCGGCTCAGTGACGGGGCCCACCAGACTCCTCAGCCTCCACCGAGAAAGTGGAGAGGCCGGAGCCGCCCTGCCTGCCAGGAAGCCCGCTCACACCAGCCAGTCAGCTGGGTGTCCACACCAGCTCCCCGGGGTGGCTCCTCCTGGCCCTGGCTCTGGCTGCGTTCTGGGGAGGACCCTGCCCTTCCTAACACCTCGGCCCGTGGCGGCCCTCCACCCTGGAGATCTGTCTTCCTTGCCACATGCTGGCTGCGGCCTCGCCCCACCAGCCCTCTTCAGAGCAAGGCTGCACCAGTAAGGCGCCATCTCCAAGCTTCCTGATGCCCGGCCAGGCCTCGGCTTCTGCCTGCGGCCGGGGTGCAGCGGGAGGTGACCTCCACAATGCAGCCCACAATGTGGGGGGCTGGGGGGCTGAAGCTGGCTCGCTGCAGCCAAGACCAGAAGGGCCTCGAATAATTCCTTGTTTTCTTGAATTTTTATTTCCTAGAACTGGGCACCCCCAGGCTGTGAAAAGTTAGGGAAGTGTCTGCCACCTCCAGAGTCTGTGCCCGAGAAGTGCTCCTGGCGCCATTAGTCTTGGACCAAGCCAGCCTTGCCTTTCAGCTACTGTGAAGGCAGCCAGCTGGCCTTGCCAGGGTCTGGGGATGCGGCCGCTGCCCCTCACTTTTTCTGTGAGTGAACCCTGGCAACCATGCAGGGGGGCGAACATGCCGGCCCCAGTGCTGAGTGGACAGCACCCCGTCATCGGGCTGCTCCGACCAGCCCCTCCAGCGGGGCCCAGATGGAGAGGCTAACACTGCTTCCAGGGACACGTGTGGGAAGTGTCCACCGGTCTCTCCGGCCCTGATGTGCTGCTGGAGCCACCACCTGTCTGCCTGGGCACTGAACACCCTCCATGAGTGAGTTTCCCATCTGTGCAAGGACCGTCATGCCATGCCTGAACTGGTGTAAAAACTGGGTGATTACCAACAGGCTTATAATAAGAAAAAAAAAAGTACTTCTGCTGGTGTGGATTTTATTTACTTTGGTAGTACTGGAGATGGGGTATTCCACCTCGGCACTACACCTCCAGCCTCATTTTATTTTGAAAAAGAGTCTCACTAGGTTGCTGGGGGCCTAAGTTACTGAGGCTAGCCCCAAACCTGTGATCCGCCTGTTTCAGCCTCGCAAGTACTAGGATTACAAGTGTGTGCCACCACACCTGTCTTGATGTGATTTGTAAAAAAGGGATATGAGACCACTATAATGGCACACGCCTGTAATCCCCGTGCTTGAGAGGCCGAGAGGATGATGGCTGTTCCCAGCCAGCCTCAGCTACTTGGGCCCTCTAACTCAGTGTCAAAATTTTAAAAAGGCTGGGGAGCCGGGCGTGGAGGTGCACCCTTGTAATCCCAGTACTTGGGAGGCGGAGACAGGAGGATCGCAGGTTGGGGACCAGCCTCAGCTACTTAGTGAGGCCCTCCGCAACTTAATGAGACCCTGTTTTATTATTTCTTTCTTTCTTTATTTTTTGTGGTACTGGGGGTGGAACCCAGAGGCTATTATACCTCCGGGCTATACTCCCAGACCTATTTTATACTTTATTTGGAAACAGGGTCTCACTAAATTGCTGAGAGCCTCACTAAGTAGCTGAGACTGGTTTCGAACCTTGAGACCCTGTTTTAAAATAATAAATAGGAGCCAGGCGTGGTGGTGCAAGCTTGTAATCCCCGCGCTTGGGAGGCTGAGACAGGAGGATTGTGCAGGTTCAAAGCCAGCCTCAGCTACTGAGTGAGGCTCTCAGCAACTTAGACCCTGTTTCCAAATAAAGTATAAAATAGGCCTGGGAGTGTAGCCCAGAGGTAGAAAGTCTCTGGGTTCCATCCCCAGCACCACCACCAAAATAATAAATAGGTACACAATGGAATTTTACTCCGCCATAAAAACACAGTTACATCATTTTCAGGGAAATGGATGGAAGTGGAGAACATTATGCTAAGTGAGATTAGTCAGTCACAAAAAACAAGAACTTGCTTTCCCTAATACGCAAAAGTGAGGGAGAAAATGGGTCATAGGAGGAGCTCAGACGAAGGAGGAGACGCTACAGATGAGCAAATAAGGCAACTGAGGGGACGGGGAGGAAAATTACCTACATTGGTGATGTACATTAACAAACATGTCAAAGTTAATCACCAAGCCAAACTGAGTAGGAGGGAGGCGGAGGGCCTGGGGTGGGAATTGGGGAAGGGCTGATGGGTGCTGTGTGCACCTGTGCCCCCACCATCTTGTACTCCATTAAGATGTATTACTACAGTGTTCCAATAAGAAGTTTAAAAAATAGGGCTGGAGGTGTAGCTCAGAGGTAGAGTGCCCCTCGGTTCCATCCCCAGTATCACAAAAGGGGGCGGGTCCCTCCAATGCTTGCATTAAAGTGTTTTCTTGAGCCAAGCTTGGTGGCGCCCCCTTGTAATTCCAGTACTTGGGAGGCTGAGACAGGAGGATCACAGGCTCAAAGCCAGCCTTGGCAATTTAACGAGACTCTCAGCGACCTAGTGAGACCTTGTTTCCAAGTAAGAAATAAAATAGGCTGGGGCCGGGCATGGTGGGCACGCTTGTAATCCCCGCGCTTGGGAGGCTGAGACAGGAGGATCGCGCAGGTTCAAAGCCAGCCTCAGCTACTTAGTGAGGCTCTCAGCAACTTAGTGAGACCCTGTTTCCAAATAAAATATAAAAAATAGGTCTGGGAGTATAGCCCGGAGGTAGAAAGCCTCTGGGTTCCACCCCTAGGACCACTAAAAAATAATAAATAAATAAATATATATATAAAATAAAATAAAATAGGCTGGGGAAGTAACTTGTAGGTTGAGAGCCTCTGGATTCAATCCCCAGTACCAAAACAAAAAAAAAGCATTTTCTTTATGCGATTGAGCCCTGTCCCTTGTCCTCCCTTGTGTAGCTCAGAGGTAAAATGCCCCAGGGTTCAATCTCCAGTACCAAAAATCAAAAGATTGTCTTTGGGGTAAGCTGTACCGCAGGCGTGCCCGGGGTACCGGGAGCCTGGCTAAGTGCTGGAGGAAGCCCACTTGGCGCCTCGGCCGGCTAAGCATCCCACGCTCGCTGCAGGCCGGGCCTACCCCGGAGGGCAGCCCCGCCGCAGCCTCCTGGACTTCCCCAGTCGGGTTCCCCCCTTCGGGGTGCGGCCGGCGCGTCCGCTGCAGGAGGCCGTGTTGCTGGCGAAAGCCCTCCCCCCCCCGGAAACAGGAGCAGGGCGTCTGGGCCCCGCCCGTGTCCAGCCCCAACATGGTGGAGGCGCGGATGCGAGTGTCCAGCGGTGCTAGGAAGAAGGGCGCATCTGTAAGTGCGCGTCACTTAGGTTCAGGAAAGTGGTACTTCCTGCCGGCCGGCCCCGCCCCGCCCACGTCTGCCCCGCCCCGCCCACGAGCCTGGCCACGCCCCGCGCCCGCCTGGCCACGCCCTCCCGCCCCACATCCGCCCTGCCCGCGGGCTCCCGGCCCCACACCACCGGCAGCGCCGCGGACACCGCTCGGGCGGCCCGGCGCACGAGGCCATGGCGGAGCGCGAGCTGCAGCTGGTGGCGCGGCGCATCCGCAGCTTCCCCGACTTCCCCATCCCGGGGGTGCTGTTCAGGTGCGGGGCGGCCGCGGAGCTGGGCCGGGCCCCGCCCTCCGGGCGCAGGCGGGCGGGGGTCCTGGGGGCCGCGCGCCCGGGCCGCCCGGGTCAGCAGCCTGTCCTTGTGTCCAGGGACATCTCGCCGCTGCTGAAGGACCCCGAGTCCTTCCGCGCCTCCATCCGCCTCCTGGCCAGTCACCTAAAGACCGCGCACGGCGGCAAGATCGACTTCATCGCCGGCGAGTACCCCCTCCTCCCCTGGCGCTCCCGCCTCCCACCCTGCTCGTGCCGGCACTTCCTGGGGTTGGGGAGGGCCGGGGAGGGTCGCCGCCTTGCCCTGGGGCCCTCAACAGCCCTTGTTCTTCCGGGGTCGTTCTGAGCACCTGGGAGCCCGTGTGTGGGGTTGCGTGAGGGTTAGAACGGGAGCTTGCCGGCCCCCAGGCTGTGGGCGCTCACTTGGGGTTGTAAGACTGGACCGCCCTCCAGGTAGCCACGAGGTAGCTGCTGAGTGGCCGGAGTTCCCTGCCCCGTCCAGCCCAGCGGCACTTCCTAGAGCCTGGCCACGTGGGGGCCAGCGGATCTCCTAAGAATGTCTGACCTGTATCAACAGGTCCACCCTCCTTCCTTCCTTTTTTTTTTTTTTTTTTTTTTGCGGTTCCGCAGATGGAACTCAGGGGCCTTCTACCTCTGGGCTATATTCCCAGCCCTATATTTTGTATTTTTTATTTAGAAACAGGGTCTCTTAAGTTGCTGAGACTGGCTTTGAACCTGCACGATCCTCCTGTCTCAGCCTCCCAAGTGCTGAGATTACATGCCTTTGCCACCACGCCGGCTCCACCGCCCCCTCACTCTATGAGCGCGCCTGGACTGTGACCTCAGTGCCCTGGGCCCCGGGGAAGGATACAAGGGGACAGCTCTCTGGTCACTGCCCAGCTGTGGCTTGGCCACAGCACAGCTGGCTCCACTCCTGCTGGGAATGCTCCCCTCCAGCTGTGTGGGTGGGGACAGAGCCCCCAGTGCCATTCCAGGCCACCTGGAGAGGAGGCCTGGCACTGCCTCTGGGGAGTGAGTCCTTGCCCTGTACCTGGCTCAGTGGTGCCCGTGCTGCACCCTGGCTAGGCCTGTAGGATCGGTGAGGCCTGGGATGGCTGTCATCGGCCTTAGGAGCCAGCAAGCCTGGGTGCCACCGGACTCTCCTGACACGCCTCACCCCACCCCGGCAGGCCTGGACTCCAGGGGCTTCCTGTTTGGTCCCTCCCTGGCCCAGGAGCTGGGCGTAGGCTGCGTGCTCATCCGAAAGCGAGGGAAGCTGCCTGGCCCCACCGTCTCGGCCTCTTACTCGCTGGAGTACGGGAAGGTGAGCGGGCTGGGGTGGACACTGCCACCGAGCTGGGCTCGCCAAGGCCAGGACACGGTCACTAAGCTCCTGTACACCGTCTGCTTCCTGTGTGCAGGCCGAGCTGGAGATCCAGAAGGACGCCCTGGAGCCCGGGCAGAAGGTGGTGGTCGTGGATGACCTCTTGGCCACTGGTGGTAAGAACCTTCCCAGGCCTGCCCCGGGTGTGGGTGCCCCCACTTCAGCAGGCTTGGTCAGGGCCTCCTCCCTCCCTGCACCCCCTGGGGCTCACCCCACACTCACCCACCCCCAGGAACCATGCGGGCAGCCTGTGAGCTGCTGGGCCAGCTGCGGGCCGAGGTGCTGGAGTGCGTGAGCCTGGTGGAGCTGACCTCGCTGAAGGGCAGGGAGAAGCTAGGGCCCGTGCCCTTCTTCTCCCTCCTGCAGTATGAGTGATGGGTGACCAGGACTGCCACCCAGTCTTCATCTGGACTAGACGGCTCGGCCCCGGGGCAGAGTGGCCTCCGTGGGCACCAGAGGTCACTGGCTGCCTTCTACAATCTCTAATTTCCTTGGTTGAGTAACCTCCAGTGCCCACAGGTCCCCACCTGGGTCCCTTCCTGTGGTTTCTGCAAGTGCTAAGGCCTGGAGCAGAGCCAGACAAACAGCAAAGCTATAAATAAACCACTTTCCTACAGCCTGTCATCTCATTGCTTGGGGGGACTCTGGGATGACCCTGCTGGGCTTTGTTTGGCCTTCCCCTGCAGGGCGGGCAGTGATGGCAGCCCTGGCCTGTGACAGGACGTGTAGTACCCCTGGAAGATGGTGCTCCCACCCCAGCAGCCTGGGAGCAGGGCCCAGGAACTGCTCACAGGAAGCAGCCTGCCTTGGCATCAGGACTGAGGCCAGTGTGCCTCCTGGCAGTGGCCTCCAGCTGCTGTGGCTACTCCAGGGCCTGTGGCACCACTAGGCCACCAGGGTAACCCGGGGTCAGCTCCTGTCTCAAAGGGTCAGCTCCTGTCTCAAAATCCTTGTTGCTACCCAGAAACTATGGCTGGTCTGAGGCTGGCTGGCTTTGCCTCAAGTATAATCTCCATTGCCTCCGTGATAACAGGTCAATGTTTAAAGGAACTCCACAGTGATAGACCCGATAAGGCAGTCAGTCACCTTGGCAGCAAATATTTATTTATCTCACATGACTCATAAAAAGCCAACAGGACTGGGGACCCGCTCTGGAAGGCCTCGGGTGTTCAACGCTCGGAACAGTTAAACTAACAACTGGCAAGCCAAACCATCCTGCAGCAGTCCTGCCGAATGCTTTCTTAGAAAATGCAAACGAGCTTCTTTATTTACAAGTTATTTTAGCTCAAAACTTAGAGAAGTAAACATGTCTTCATTCTGCAGAGGGGCAGGCTTTGACGTCACGCTACCAGCTGTAGGGCCGTGTTTTCGCCTGGAGTCACAGTGCTCTGCTCCCAGTGTGGGGCGTCTCCTGCAGCAGAAGACGTTGGTCTCTGGAGTAGGTCACAGCAGAGGCCTTGATGGTGGCTCTGAGGACACCCAGCACACCTCTGCAGGCAAACATCCTGCCGTCCCCCTCTGCCGATGAGGTCACGGCTCACAGGCTCCATGAAGGGGTATGAACCCCAGGAGGGGGCACTGTTGGCCGAGTATTGTCCAGGTCTGTGTGGGCAGCAAAGGCCAGCTACTTGCCTGACACCACAGCAAAGACGGCCCCTGAAACTCACGCAGCGTCAGCACTGGTGAGAGCCGCTGCCCACGCTGGAAGAGGCTCCAGGGAACGGACGCAGCCCCCGTCCAGCCTTGACCCTCAGGGCCTGGGGAGGGCGGCCCACGGCACTTCCAACTGGCCAAGGGGCGAGATGGCCAGCAGCTCACAGCCCCTCCTCGGTGCGGGCCCGGCGGGCCAGCCGCTCGGTGATGCCGGCCAGGGCGGCGGCCTTGTCCAGCTTGAGGTAGGTGTCAGCGCGGACGCGGTGCAGGCTGAGCCAGTCTGGCAGCAACTCCGCGAGTAACAGCAGGTGCTTCTCCATCTCCCCTGTGGAGACAGCTGCGTGAGCGTGCTACTCGCAGCCTGGTGTGTATGGTGCTGGGGGAACTGGGGGGCCTTCTACCTCCGAGCTACACCCCCAGCTCTACTATTCTATTTTATGGTGGTACTGGGGTTCCTGGAAGCCCTTCTACCTCCGGGATACTCTCCCACTGGCTACACTCCCAGACCCATTTTTTAACTTTTTTATGTGGAAACAGGGTCTCTTAAGCCAGCGAGGCTGGCTCCGAACCAGCACAATCCTCCTGTCTCCACCTCCCAAGCGCAGGGATTACAAGCGTGCGCCACCACGCCCGGGCTTTTTTTTTTTTTTTTGGAAACAGGGTCTCAGTGGGTTGCAAAGGGCCTAAGTAGCTGAGGCTGTCCGCAAACCTTGATCCTCCTGTCTCAGCCTCCCGAATGCTGGGATGACAAGTGAATGCTGGGATGACAAGCGTGCGCCACCACGCCCAGCTCCTGTTATATTTTTAGGAACAGGGCCTCACTGGCTTGGTGAAAGTCTCATTACTTGCTGAGGCTGTCCTTGAAACAGATCCTTCTGTCTCAGCCTCCCAAACACTGGGAACACAGGCCTGCGCCATGACACCCAGCTGAAATATTTTTTTAAATAATTATTGAAGCTGGGTGGATCACAGGTTCAAAGCCAGCCTCAGCAACTCAGTGAGACTGTTGACAACCTAGCAAGACTGTTTCAAAAATAAAAAATAAAATAGGGCTGGGGATGTAGCTCAGAGATAGAATGCCCCTGGGTTCCATTGCCAGCTCCACAAAAAGTAAAAACATCAAGCATTGAGAACCTGCTGTGTGCACTGGTCCCCGGCAGTCTCAACCCGGGACCCTCAGCCGAGGCTGGAGCACACAGGGAAGGTCTCCAGGCACCGGGGCCAAGGCAGGCGGCCCTGGAGTGGGGAGACCAGCAGCCCTGTACACTAGTACCAGGGCCTGGGAGAGTGACCATGTGCACAGGGCCATGGGCGGAAGTCTGAAGACCAGAGGACCAGGCAGGTTTGCGAGGCTGTGCAGATGGTGCAGGGGGCTGGGTGGAGCTTAGTGGTAGCGTGCCTGTCTGAGACGTAGAGCTCTGGCTCATTCCCAGAGTACCCCAAGGAAAGACACCACAGAAGCCAGGTGTGCGGGCACATGCTTGTAATCCCAGCATTTGGGAGGCTGAGACTGGAGGATCACGCAACGCAATTGGAGGGCTTCAGCTGCCTAGTGAGGCCCTCTGCAACTCAGTGAGACACTGTTTCCAGAGAAAGAATAAGAAATAGGGCTGGGGTGTAGCTCAGAGATGGAATGACCCTGGGTTCCATCCCCACTACTGGAAAAAAAAAAACTGCAGGCGCCTGGCAGACTCAACAGAATTGGCAGAGGGCATGTTGGCTGGCACACAGCGCATACGCTGGGCCACCTCGACCCCACCCTGACCAGCCCTACCTGGGCTCAGGGCGCTCTGGTAGCTGCCCACCATCCGGGCACAGGCCACTTCCATGGTGAGCGCGGGCTTGCGCTCGGACACGAAGACAGAGCGCAAGATGCGGGCCAGCGCAGGCAGCCGCTCCAGACGCTGCAGCCGTAGCTCCTGTTCTGGCTGCCGGGTCATCTGTGCCAGCTGCTTCTGGGCCTCCTTGGCCCGGATCTGCAGCAGGTATAGAAGACAGGTCACCACTCCCTCCGCCCCCCACGCAGCAGTCACCATGGACTCACCAGCAGCCGGCCGCCCCCCCGCCGTCCCCTCTAGTGGCCACTGTGGACTTACCCGCTCCAACAGGGCCTGGGGTACGCCCTTCAGAGCACTGGGCGGGGTGGCCGGCGGGGTGGCAGGCAGCACAGGGCCGCAGGGCTCGGGGCTGCTGGGCTCGGCAGAGCGCAGGGCCACGCGACTCAGGGCCTTCTCCATCTGCAGGTAGGTACGGTTAGGCAGGTCAGGAGCGGTGACCCCGGCCCAGGAACCCCCATGCCTCTCCAAGCCTAAGTTTCACCCGCTCCTCTGCTGCTCCACTCAGGACCCAGTGCCCAGGAGCAGGGCACGGGGGCTGCAGGTGGTGACAAGGGCGCTCCAGCTCCTCTAGGTGCTCACCCGACCCCAACAAAGGCCCGCGGCTCACCCTGGGCGACAGCAGGCTGCGCGCACGGGCCAGCACCTCCTGGGCAGTGCTGGGCTTCTCCGTGGTGGGCGGCTGGGGCAGCTCAGCCGGCTCAATGTCGGGCACGCTGTCCACGTTGAAGCGGGGGTGCCATCGCATCAGCTGGTCCTCGGGCACCGCCATGGGGGGGTTGAGGGAGGCTAGGAAGGCCTGAGAAAGGAGGTCGGGCTGCCTGAGTCACTGCCAGCCTTCCCCACCCGGGGAAGGAGGACCCGCAGAGCAGCCCACCCAGAGCCGGTGGGCCAGCTGCGGAAGGCGGCACCGGCTCTCCACAGCAGGCTGAGCCCACTCACCTTGTGGTGCTCCTTAACGCGCTCTACCAGATTCTGGCCAAAGACCAGCCGCCGCTGCAGGAGGCGCGAGGCCGTGAGCGAGGGGACGGGACCACCGGGCTCTGCAGAGAGAGTCCAGGCCTGAGCCGGGCCCACCAGCCAGGGCCCAGCCCCACAAGCAGGTCCCGGCCGGCCAGAGCCGGCGCCTCACGGTCATCCTGGGTGCGCGGGGCTGAGGCAGGGAGGCCCCGGCCAGGGGAGCGAGCCCAGCACTCACCCTGGTCCAGCAAGGGCTCGATGGTGAGCTGGTAATCGGACCTCTTGGTGCCGTCCTTGAAGGTGGGCACGTTGCTGTCCTGGCGGAAGCGGTAAGACGCAGGGTACACAGTTTTGATCTGGCCCACGTTGCGTTCCTCAAAGCGCCTGCAGGAGGAGGCCTGGTCAGGAGGCGGCAGGCGGGCACCAGAGGGCGAGGAGCGAGGCCCGCCTGCAGCCCACTCACTTGTGCGTCATGTCCTGCACGCCCTGCTTGACTTTGGCAAAGGTCGCGGTCTCGGAGCGGTTGTACAGCATGCCCACGATGGTGTCCATGCTACGGAACATCTCGGCCAGCACCTGGTACTTGTAGGGCAGCGTGAGGCCCGGGGGGCCGGGCTGGGCCAGGGCATGGAAGCGCTGGTAGGCAGGTGCCTGCGAGCCGCTGTGGGGAGAGCCGGCCTCAGGAGCAGCACTGGACCTCACTCCTGCAGCGCCCAGCAGCAGGCCAGGGGCCTCTCAAAGCCGCTGCAGGCCTGCCGCCAGCCATTCCTCTCCAGGGCCTGCCTGCCCCCAGGACTCACCATGGCTGCTCTGCAGACCCTTCCGCCTTTGGTGTGCTGGGCTCCTCGGCATCCTCCCGAGCACTGGCCCTCAGCGCCTGGACCCGTGCCCCCAGCACCCGGGCCTTCTGCAGGCACGACTGGAGCTCAGAGATGGCGTCCTTTGAGGGGGCCTGGGGACACAGGGTGGGTCAGGCTGGCCGCCCACAAGTCCCCCACACCCAATCCGCCCACCAGCACGGCCTGGCCTCGCACCTTATCCCGCCTGGCCGCCTGCTGGCCTGCCACAGAGAGGGCTTTCTTGATCTTCCTGCCCTGGGTAGAGGGGGCGGTGGAGCCGGAGACAGGAGAGGCGGGGGCAGGCGGGGAACTGGCGGAGTCCTGGTGGAAAGGAGGCGGCAGGTCAGCACCAGACGGGCCGGGGCGCGCTGGCTGCAGTAAGGCTGGCTGGCAGGTCTGGACCCTCAATCAACTGGCCTGTGCCGGGCTGGGCGCCGGCTCGGGGCGTCCCGGCACATCGGGGGCGTCCCGCCTCCCGCACTGGAAGGCAGCGCTGACCCGGGCCAGCTCTCGTGCGCGCCCCGTCCTGGCCTCCGCAGCGGGGCTGCTGCGCCCCAGCCGGGCAGGCCCTCCCGCGGGCGGAGGGAGCCCCGGCCCCGCCGCCCGCCCGCCCGCCCGGCCCGGTTCCCAGCTCACCGCATCCTGCAGCCGCAGCCTCCTGCGCGCCGGCGGCCCGAGCTGGCCTTCCCCGGGCGCCGAGGGCGGGCGGGCACGCTTGCGGCGGCCGCTCGGGGACGTGGAGGGGGCCGCGAGCGCCGCGGGGCTCGGGGTGCGGCAGGCCAGCTTGGCCCGCGGCGCGCCGGGGCCGGGGCCGGGGCCCGGGCGGCGGCGTACGAAGAACTCGGTAACTCGGCGCTGCGCCATGGCGGGAGACTGCGGGCTTCCGCGCCGTTCCCGCGCAGCTTTCGCGCGGTTTTCGCTTGGCCCCGCCCCCCGGACCACGCCACGGAGCGGAGCGCGCAGGGGGGGATGCCGCGCCCGGCTGCGCATGCGCGCGCCTCCCGCCGGGCCGCACCACCGCGCAGGGGGGACGCGCCCGCGCATGCGCACGGCGGCGAGGCCGGCTGGGGTCGGCGCCCCGCGTTCAGGGCCCGCGACGGCCCAGCCGGACCCCGGCCCGCCCCGCGCCGGGCCGCGGTGGGGGGCTTCAGGGTGGCCGGCGGAGAGCCCGGCCGCCTGGCGTCCTCCACGTCTTGCTAAAAGGACTAAGAGTCGCGGCCGTTTGAAACCAGAAAAGGAACCGAAACTGGTTGGCTGACCCCACTGGTGCTTGCAAAGTAACCTCGAGAGGGAGGAAGCCGGGACGCTGCCCGGACGCCGGCGCCCCCCGCGCCCAGACCCCGCGGCCACCCGCGGGACGGGGCGGCGCCGGCTTCATCTCCAGCACCAATCAGTGCAGAGAACTGAGCCCGCGCTGGCTGCCGCTGGGCCCAGGGCGGCCACCTCCCAGCCACACCTACAGCCCTTTTTATGTTGTTTTGAAAGAGTCCCGCTGCGTTGCTAAGAGTCTCTAAGTTGCTGAGGCTAAATTTGAACCTGTGATTCTGTTGTCTCAGCCTCCCAAGTTCTGGGATTACAGGCGTCTACCACCACACCCAGCTAAAGGTTTTGTTTTGATATATTTACTCGAGGCCACCAAATATGTCTTTCTTTTTCTTTTCTTTCTTAATTTTCCTCTTTTTTTTTTTTTTGTGGTACCAGTGACAAAACCCAAAGACATTCTACCTCTGAGTTACTTTCCCATATTTTGAAACAAGGTCTCACTATGTTACTGTGCAATGTCCTCTAATTTGAGATCATTCTATCTCAGCCTCCCAAGTACTGGAATTACTAAAAAGTATTTATTAAATCCAAACAGGAGCCAGATGTGGTGGTGCACGCTTGTAATCCCAGCATTGGGGAGGCTGAGACCAGAGGATTGTGGTTCGTGGACAGCCTCAGCTACTTAGGCCCTTTGCAACATAAAAAGACAAAAAAAAAAAAAAAAATCGGGCTGGGGTGGAGCTCAGAGGTAGAATGCCCCTGGAAGTTTAATCCCCAGTTCAGGGAAAAAAAAAAAAAAAAAAACAGGAAGGAAGGGCTGGGGGCAGGCTCAGTGCTCAGTAGTAGAACACTTTCCTAGCATGGGTGAGGGCCAGGTTGCATTTCCAGTGTGCACACGCGCACGCGCGCGCACACACACACACACACACACACACGAGCTGGGGGCTGGAATTGGTTCTAAAGGAGCATGAAGGAATGTTCTGGAGTGATGGAAGTGGTCTGTGTCATCACAGAGGTGTGGGTTACCCAGGTGTATTAGTTTACTAAGACTTTAGGGAAGCCGGGCGTGGTGGTGCACGCTTGTAATCCCAGCCTTCAGGAGGCTGAGACAGGAGGATCACGGTTCGCGGACAGCCTCAGCTACTTAGTGTGGCCCTCTGCAACCCAGTGAGACCCGGTTTCAAAATAAAGAATAAAAAGTAGGGCAGGGGGTGTTACTTGGAGGTAGAATGGCCCTGGGTTCCATCCCCAGACCTGCCAAAAAAAAGAAATCCAGGGAGACCCCTTGGAGGGGACTGACTCCCTTCCCACCCAGCTGCCAGCTGCCACCTGAACGGATGGCCAGGTGCTGTCACCCCCACTTTTAGGACTTTCGGGAGGAAACAGCCCTGCGCTATCGCTACCACGTTGGCCACGCCTGGAGCACAGGCCCGGAGCAGACGCAGACCCTGAGCAGCTGTGGGTGCTGAGCTGCGTCCTGCAGGGACGATCACCAGGGGCTACAGGACCAGCACATAAGGCTGCGTGCGGTGCAAGCCAGTCTCGGCGCTGGGCGTCAGGAGCCTGGAGGTGAGGGTGGGTTCACGTCTCAGGCCCAGCAAGTGGGAAGGGGTGCCCATACAGCAGGGCCTCGGGACTCTGCCTCGTGTTGGGCCAAAGTCCTGATGGCTCAGGGTAGCTGTACCAACGCTTGCATTTTTATTTTTATATTTTATTTCTTTTTGGTACTGGGGTTGGAGCCCAGAGGCTTTCTACCTCTGGGCTATACTCCCAGACCTATTTTCTATTTTATTTGGAAACAGGGTCTCACTAAGTTGCTGAGAGCTTCACTAAGTAGCTGAGGCTGGCTTTGAACCTGCGCGATCCTCCTGTCTCAGCCTCCCAAGCGTGGGGATTACAAGCATGCGCCACCACTCCCGGCGGATATTTTTTTATTTAATTAATTAATTTATTTATTTTTGCGGGTCTGGGGATGGACCCCAGGGACATTCTACCTCTGAGCTACACCCCCCAGTCCTATTATCTCTTATTTATTTATTTATTTATTTTTGGTGGTACTGGGGGTTGAACCCAGGGGCTTTCTACCTCTGGGCTATACTCCCAGACCTCGTTTTTATATTTTATTTGGAAACAGGGTCTCACTAAGTTGCTGAGAGCCTCACTAAGTAGCTGAGGCTGGCTTGGAACCCGTGCGAACCTCCTGTCTCAGCCTCCCAAACACTGGGATTACAAGCGTGCGCCACCACGCCCGGCTTTTAAATAGATTGTTTACCAGGCACCGTGGCACACACAGGTAATCCCAGTTCTTTCTTTTTTTTTTTTTTTTTTTTTTTTTTTGGTGGTACTGGGGTTCCTGGAAGCCCTTCTACCTCTGGGCTACACTCCCAGACACCTATTTCCTATTTTATACTTATTTGGAAACAGGGTCTCTTAAGCCAGCGCGGCTGGCTTCAAACCTGTGCGATCCTCCTGTCTCCACCTCCCAAGCGCCGGGATTACAAGCGTGCCCACCACGCCCTATTTTGAAATGGGGTGTCACTAAGTTGCAAAGGGCCGCATTAAGCACCTGAGGCTGGCCACGAATGGGATCCTCCTGTCTCCGCCTCCCAGCACAGGGATTACAAGCGTGCCCACCGCAGCAGGCTGCTCTTGGATTTTATTTCTCCCCTGTGGTGCTGGGAACTGAACCTGGGGACATTCTAACTCTGAGCTACACCTCCAACCCTATTTTATTTTTCTTCTGAAACAAGGTCTCAGTACATTGTGGAAGGCCTCGCTCAGTTGCTGAGGCTGGCCCAAGTCTGCAATCCTCTCTGCTACAGTGATGGAATTCAGGGCCCCCGTTTGTGCCTGTGGCCCTGCCCCTGGTCACAGCTGATTGGCTGAGAAATTTACGGCTGAGCCAATCTGATGTTAGCTCCCTTCCTGGTCATGGCTGATTGGATGAGAGGTGCCAGACTGAGCTATTCAGCCGCTCTCCTGGGATTGGTGGCAGGATTACCCATCCTTTGTGGGACAGCTGTCTCCCACCATGTGGAAGACACGGGTGGTGAGGCAGAGCAGGCGGTCGGTCACGGAGCTCAGACGTGTTTCTGTGTTTGCTTTGTTTTGTTTGTGTGGTCCTGGGGGTTGGACCTAGGAGCATTCTTTTTTTTTTTTTTTTTTTTGGTGGTTCTTGGGTTCCTGGAAGCCCTTCTATCTCCGGGCTACACTCCCAGACCTATTTTTATATTTTTTTATTTGGAAACAGGGTCTCTTACGCCAGCTCAGCTGGCTTCGAACCTGCGCAATCACGGGGATTACAAGCGTGCACCACCACACCTGGCATTTTTTTTTTGGTGGTACTGGGGGTGGAACCCAGGGGGTTTCTACCTCTGAGCTATACTCCCAGACCTATTTTATTTGGAAACAGGGTCTCACTAAGTTGCTGAGAGCCTAAGTAGCTGAGGCTGGCTTCGAACCTGTGCGATCCTCCTGTCTCAGCCTCCCAAGCGCAGGGATTACAAGCGTGCGCCACCACGCCCGGCCAACCTAGGAGCATTCTACCTCTGAGCTACAACCCAGTCCCTTTTATTTTTTATTTCAAAGCACTGTCTCCATAGGTTGCTGAGAATCTTGCAACTTGCTGAGGCTGTTGTCAAACCTGGGACCCTGCTGTCTCAGCCTCCTTACAGGCAGGCACCACCAGGCTCAAAGGATTTCAAGAAGGTTCCGTTTGGTGTCTGGGAGGCCACAGCCCTTCACGAGGCTCTATTTAGTAAGTAGCCAGTTCTGTCCGTACACGCACCTCTTTGACGAGGCATCTCTGACTGGGTTTCTCTTTCTCCTGGCCATTGAGCATTTATTAAGTTGTGGTCACAGAGGTTGGTCCATACGCTGCACTAATAAAAATACAGAGTGTGGGGCCAGGGATGAAGCCCTTTCCTGCTAAGTCGTGTTCAGGGGTCACCCAAAGGATCGTGCTGACTTACAGGGATGGGATGCCTGGGACACGGCCTGGCTAGCGTGCCTTCGGGGGAGACCAGATGGCCAAGGGACGGGAGTATTTACCTGGACGTGTTTACCCTGGAGACCTGGAGACTGTGCCCAAGTCTCCCTTCATGTGACCAGCCAGTACTTACCAGGCTCAGGCCGGGAGCCTGCGTGGAGGTGCAGGCCCACGGCGTGCGTCCTGTGCAGTGCCTGGCACTCACCTGTAGCCACCAGGGAGCTCTCCAGGGTCTTGGCTTGCAACGTGGGCTCTGTGGCCAAGCCTGGAGGCGGCGTCACCTTCATTGGATGCTGGGGCCTCAGCCAGAATCAATCTACACTTGGCTCCTGTCTGCCAGACAGCCTTGGAATCCATTACTGACGGGACGAAGCTGGAGGGTGGAGAGGCGGCTGCCACTGCTGCCCACAGGTCAAGCGACCGGACTCTCCTCCCAAGCCTCAGTTTCCATATCTGCACCAGGGGCTCTCATAAAACCTGCCCTCAGCAGGCCTGCTCTGATTGCCCAGGGCAAAGGGCGGAGCAGCTCACTCCGCATCTCAGCCATGACAGGCGCCTGGCTGTCCTACGTGGCTTCAGGTGTCAGAGGCAGGAGAAAGCTGGCTTTGCATTTTCTTTCTTTCTTTCTTTCTTTCTTTCTTTCTGGTCTGGGGATGAAACCCAGGGGCATTCTACCTCCGAGTGACACCCCAAACCCTATCTTTTATTTTGAAACAGGGTCTCACTGAATTGTAAAGAGCCTCACTAAGAGGCTTCCTACCTCTGGGCTATACTCCCAGACCTTTTTTATATTTTATTTGGAAACAGGGTCTCGCTAAGTTGCTGAGAGCCTCACGAAGTAGCTGAGGCTGGCTTCGAACCCATGTGATCCTCCTGTCTCAGCCTCCCAAGCGCAGGGATTACAAGTGTGCGCCACCACACCCGGCAACCCTAAACCTATTTTATTATTTACTTATTTTGTGGTACTGAGGATTGAAATTAGGGGTTTTCTACCTCCAAGCTACTCCCTCAGCCCTATTTTTTAATTTTTTTTTTTTTTTTTTTTTTTTTTTTTTGGTGGTACTGGGAAGCCCTTCGACCTCCAGGCTACACTCCCACTCCCAGACCTATTTTATATTTTTATTTGGAAACAGGGTCTCTTAAGCCAGCAAGGCTGGCTTCCAACCTGCATGATCCTCCTGTCTCCACCTCCCAAGCACAGGGATTACAAGTGTGTGCCACCATGCCCAACTTTAATTCTTTTTTTGAAATAGAGTTTCACTAAACTGCAGAGAGCCTCACTAATTATCTGAGGCTGGCTTTGAACCTGTGGGATCCTCCTGTCTCAGCCTCCCAAGCGCTGGAATTACAAGCATTTATTTTTAATTTAATTTAATTTTGCAGTACTGGGATTACAAGCGTGAGCCACCAGCCCAGCTTTTTTTTTTCTTTTTTTCAGTATGGAGGATGGAACCAGGGGCATTCCCAGGGATGGAACCCAGGGAAATTCTACTTCTGAGCTACACTCCCAGACCTATTTTGTATTCTTTATTTTGAAACAGGGCCTCACTAAGTAGCTGAGGCTGGCCACGAACCCAGATCTTCCTGTCTCAGCCTCCCAAGGCCTGGAGTTCCAGGTGTGTGCTGCCAGGCCAGGCATTTTCTTTCTGGAGCAGAACAGGGCACTTTCTGGGCAGCGGCCCCAGCGTTCCGGCCAGGCGGTGTGGGTGGGATCCCGCCCCTCAGCAGTGGCCACTCTGTTGCCAGGTGTTGCCCCTGATAACCAGGAACTCTGTGCTCCTTGGAGACAGCTCGGTGACAGCCATGGAGGTCAGAACAGGGGCGGGAGGCCTCTCAGGGGTAGGGTGATGGGCCAGTGAGGGGCGGCTGCTGCCCTGGGGCCGGGGTGGGTGTGCTGGGTACCTGTCTGTCCTTTCCCCAGGCAACTGGCTCAGGGACAGCACAGGCTTCCTAGGCATTGAGCTGGACCCCCTCCTTACTTTTTCTCTCTCTTGGTATTGGGGATTGACCCCAAGGACATTCTACCTCTGAGCTACACCCCAGCCTTTTTTATTTTTATGTTTTGGAACAGCGTCTTGCTAAAGCACTGATGATCGCATTAAGTTGTTGAGGCTGGCCTCCAACCTGCCTCCTCCTGTCTCAGTCTCCCAAGTACTAGGATCCCAGGCATGCGCCCTGTCCCAGCTTCCTCTTTGGGCAGTCCTGGGATCGAATCCAGGGCCAGGCACATGGCCGCCAGCCCTCCACCGCAGAGCACCACCCAAACCGCGTGGGACAGTCTCCTTCCTGTGGAGCCAGGAAGCGGGGCTGGAGCCAGAGGCTCCCACTGGGATTCAGCGGGGTGGGCCACGCAGGAACCGCCGAGGGGCGAGGAGAGACGCGGGCCCTGGACGCCTGTCCTTGGTGGTGACCTCTGCATGCAGCTGACCACTCAGCCGCACACAAGTGTCCTCGAGGAGCTCGGTCAGCCACATCTCAGGCTCAGGAACTTACCCAGTAGCCTCACAGATGAAAACTCAGCCTCCCAAAGCTGGGGAGGTGGCACACACCTGCACCCCCAGGGCATGGAGGCTGAGACAGCTGCAGGCTGGGGCCAGTGTGCAGTGACTTCACGAGGTCCTTTTTTTTTTTTTTTTTTTTTTGTACTGGGGATTGAACCCAGGGGCATCCTGCCTCTGAGCTACAGTCACAGCCCTATTTTTTTATTTTTTATTTTGAAATAGGGTCTCACTCAGTTGCTGAGGCTGGCCTTGAACCTGCAATCCTCTTGTCTCAGCCTCCCAAGTACTGGGATTATAGAACTGCACCATCATGCCTGGCTGACCCTATTTCGAAATAATGAGTAAGCCGGGTGTGGTGGCCCACACCTGTAGTTCCAGTATTTGGGAGGCTGAGACCGGAGGATCACTGAGAGAAAGACAGAGAGGGAGCTGTGTCTTGGGGATTGAACTCAAAGGCACTCTATCCCTGAGCTACATCTCCACCCTTTAAAAAAAAATCTTTTTTTTTTTTTTTTTTGGCAGGTCTGGGGATGGAATCCAGGGACATTCGACCTCCGAGCTACACCTCCTGCCCTATTTTTTATTCTTTATTTTGAAACGGTCTCACTGAGTTGCAGAGGACCTCACTAAGTAGCTGAGGCTGTCCATAAACTGCGGTCCTCCAGTCTCAGCCTCCTGAATGCTGGGAGGCTGAGACAGGGGGATTGTATAGTTTTAAAGCCAGCCTAAGCTACTTAGGCTCTCAGCAACTTAGTGAGACCCTATTTCAAAATAAAATAAAATAAAATACTGCTGGGTGGGGTGGCACACGCTTGTAATCCTCACGCTTGGGAGGCGGAGACAGGAGGATCACGCAGGTTCGAAGCCAGCCGCGCTGGCATAAGAGACCCTGTTTCCAAATAAAATATGAAATAGGTCTGGGAGTGTAGCCCAGAGGTAGAAGGATTCCATCCCCAGTACCACCATAAATGAATGAATGAATGAATGAATGAATTTATTTATTTTTGTCACAGTGATGTAGGCTTGTAATCCCAGAACTTGGGAGGCTAAAACAGGAAGATTGCAGGTTTGAGGCCAGCCTCAGCTACTTAATGAGGTTCTCAGCAACATAGTGAAACCCTGTTTCCAATAAAATATAAAATAGGTCTGGGTGTATAGCCCAGAGGTAGAAGGCCCCTGGGTTCCATCCCTAATACCATACACACACACAAAAATCAGGTCGGAGATGTAGCTTAGAGGTAGAATGCTCCTGGCTTCAATCCCCAGTTCTGAAAAAATAAAAATAAAAATAAAAAATAAACAAGAGAGCCGGGTGTGGTGGTGCACACTTGTAATCCCAGCATTTGGGAGGCTGAGACAGGAGGACCACGGTTCAGTTCAAGGACAGCCTCAGCTACTTAGGCCCTTTACAACTCAGTAAGACCCTGTTTCAAAATAAAGAATAAAAAAATAGGGCTGGGAGTATAGTTTGGAGGTAGAATGCCCCTGGGTCCCATCCCCAGTACCAGGGTCACCTGTGTGGGCCACCATGCCTGGCTTAACCAGGGCCTTTAAAAATGGCCGAATAGCCATTCATGGTACGGATGAACCACTGTCCGTCCCTCCATTATCAGCCGGTGGACAGGCTGGAGGCAGAGCCCGGGCACCAGGGCTGTGGGCCAGCAGGCTCCCCTAAACCTGCCGCCCACCTCCACGCCTGGCAGGTAGCAGACTTCTGATTCTGAGGCTCTGTCTTTGTTTTGCAAATAGGTAATGCATGTACAAAGTAAACCAAGAAGCCAGCAAGCACGGAAGGAACGCTCAGGGAAGACAGATCCCCTCCCAGGGCTGGGGTATCGTCAGGCTGGGAGGGGGCGCTGCTCCCTAGCTAAACTGGCCTAGTCTAGTGGTTACATCGTAGCGAGGGACCTTCCCTGTTGATATTGATACCTGGAGTCTGTTACACAGTATTATACCCAAGATACATTTGAGCTTATTGACCAGCTCCTGTGGGTGGACAGTTTTTTGTTTTTGTTTTTTGTGGTACTGGGGTTCCTGGAACCCAGGGGCATTCTACCTCCAAGCTTCAACCCCAGCCCTATTTTATATTTTGAAACAGGGTCTCACTGAGTTGCAGAGGGCCTCACTAAGTAGCGGAGGCATCCATGAACCCCGATCCTCCTATCTCAGCCTCCCAAATGCTGGAATTACAAGTGTGTGCCACCAGGCCCAGCCCCTTCTTTTTTGAAACAGGGTCACACTAAGTTGCTGAGGTTGGACTCGAACCTGTGGTCCTCCGTCTTAGCCTCTCAGTGCGGGGATTCCAGACATGCACCACCATGCCTGGTGGTTACATTAACAATTCTTGGGCGCCTACATTCCGCTCCTTTGCAGGGACATCTGCAGCGGAGTTTCTGAGACTTCCCCTCTCTGCAACCACAGGTTTGGAGCAAGACCAGCGGGTGGGTCTGGGAGAGGAAGCTAGTCTGCTTGAACAGCAGCCTTCTCAGGGAGGCTCTTTGGTGAAGCTGAAGGGCCGGCCTGTGATGGCAGGGCTCACCCCAGCTGTCCGTGCCTGAGACTGGTGGCCACGGTCCCTCCCCGTCCTCCCAGCTTCTGTCCCAGCCTGCCTTTCTAACGCAGCTGAGCCTGCGTCCCCTGGACAGTCCAGCGACAGGGTTCTGGCCCTCCCTCCTTTGCCTCCCACCTCAAGGGCAGCGGGGCTGACCAGGTGCCCTGGGCGGTGGCACACCTGAGCCCGACCCGCCTCCCCACTGGGGGGGGGGGCGTGCGGGCACCGGTACTTCTCACGCAAAGGAATTAAGGCCCAGCCAGTGGGACAGCCCTGCGGACCGGGCAGCAGCCGCGTCCTCCACCCACGGCCCCCAGGGGGCGCTGCGTCCTCGCGTCTCCGGGCGTAAAGCGAGTCTCTCGGCCACGCGGGGCACGGTCGCGCGTGGGTGCCGTCCGGGACGCCGGCCCCCGGAGCCTTTTGATCACCCGCCCCGCCGCGCCGCGCTCACGCCGGGCAGTGCCCGCCCCGGGGGGCTCGGAGTCCGGGGCGGGGGTCCCGAGCGGGGATGGGGGGACTCCGGGCGCGGGTCGGGGTCCCGGCGCGGGGCGGGGGACTTGCGGGGGTCCCGGGCGGGGGTCCCGGGCGCTGGGCTCGGGGCGGGGGTCCCGGCGCGGGGTGGGGGGCTCGGGGCGGGGGTCCCGAGCGCGGGTCCGGGGCGCGGGGCGGGGGACTCGGGGGTCCCGGGCGGGGGGCTCCGGGCGCTGGGCTCGGGGCGGGAGTCCCGGCGCGGGGCGGGGGGCTCTGGGCGGGGGTCCCGGCGCGGGGCGGGGGCTCGGGGCGGGGGTCCCGGGCGCGGGTCCGGGGTGCGGGGCGGGGGTCCCGGGCGCGGGTCCGGGGTGCGGGGCGGGGGTCCCGGGCTCGGGTCCGGGGCGGGGGGCTCGGGGGTCCCGGGCGGGGGCTCGGGGCTGGCGCTGGCGCCGGGCCGTCGGGGCAGCGCGGAGGCGGGCCGCCGGGAGGGCGGGGGCCGGGCTATAAAGGCCCGCGGGCGCGGAGGGCGGGAGCCGCCGAGCCTGTCGGGCCCAGCCAGGGCTCCGGAGCTGCGCTGCGCTCGGCCGTCCGCACCGGCCCCGGCCCGAGCAGGAGGCGACCGCGGGCCCCGGCGTCCACGGCGGCGATCCGCGCCGCGCCATGGCGCTCCGGCCCCCGGGCCCCCGCGCCGGCCCCTAGGCCCGGCCGCCGCGCTCGCCCCATGGAGCCGCACGTGCTCGGCGCCGCGCTGTACTGGCTGCTGCTGCCCGGCGCGCTCCTGGCCGGTGAGTGGGGGGGCGCCCCTGGCCCGTGAGTGGGGGGGCTGCGCGCCCCTGGCCCGTGAGTGGGGGGCCCCTGCGCGCTCCTGGCCGGTGAGTGGGCGGGGGGGGGCGGGCCCCGCATTCCAGAAGCGCGCGGGCGGCGGCCCTGCCCCAGGAAGGGCTGCGGTGGTCGGGAGGAGGAATCTCTTTTTCTCGCTTTCGAGTTAGAAAAAAAAAAAAAAGTGCAAACTTGCGGCAGGACTTCCTGAGCAACCTGGGAGAAGGCGGCTTCCTGCCCGAAGCCGGTTCAATTTGGAGTTTTCCTAGCAGAGGGAACGACGTCCAGCCCAGGGCGCAGGCTCTTGTCTGGAGAAGCACTCGGGTCCCTGCGCCTCCCGGGAGGGGTCTGTGCCCCGGGGGCCCCAAACCCTGGCATCTGTGGCCCCGCGTGTCAGAAGGGCAAGGCACCCCTTCGCTGGGGCTCTGTGTAACTCTGCCACCGCCGTGGCCAGGGCACAGCACCCAAGACCTCACCCCTTCGCCGCCTGAGGTCAGCTGCCCGCCACATGTGATGGTCGCCACTGCCTGATTAAGTCAAGCCAGAAACACGAGCGGTTTGCGTTGTGTAAGTCTGTCTGCGTGTGGAGATCCATCCATTGGTCCTCCCTGGGGGGCATCCGAACGCCTTCCAGAGCCTTCTCCGTCTGTCCCTGCGGGTCTCCACTGGCTGCGCCCTTCTAGCTAGGCAGGTAGGAAGGGGCTGGGGAGACACAGCCCTGACGGAGTGTCCCAGGCAGGCGGTGTTTTGATTTGTAGCCCTGAAAGGTGGCGAGGTGTGGGGAAATTTTTCAAGGCAGGAATCAGTGAAAACCATTGTGGTTGGAAGGGGAGGCTTTGGGAACCGTCCTCGGTCAGACGGCCCTGGACTGGCTGGCTTTCCTCCCTGTGCCCAAGAAAGCCAAAGGGCAGGGCAGTGGCCACCCAGCCTGGAGGCAGGGGTTGGGAGCCCACTCTGGGGCAGGGCGGCAGGTAAGCTTCTTAAAGCTGCAGGCTCGCCGGGGCCTCTGGGCTCCTGCAGCCTCCCTGGGTTCTTGGGATTGGAAGCACCTGGTGAGGTTAGGCGGCTTTTCCCTGTGAGTGGGAGCGGGTCCTCTGGGTGCGGACCGTCCTTGCTTGAGCAGTCAACAAAGTTTTCTCGAACCAGCCAGATGGTAAATATTTTCACATCGCAAAATATCCTTCTGATAGTTTTTTCCAGCCATTAAAAATGTAAAAAGCCTTCCCAGTCTTTTGGCAGTGCCAGGCAGGCGGTGAGCCCAGCTCTGGCCGGCTCGACCCCCGAGGGGCTGGGGCCTCCCGGCTCCCGCTGCTCTGTGGGCGAGTGCCGGTGTGATGTGCAGGTTCCACCCGCGTGGGGGTTCCCACCAGGCTGCCTTTTAGTCATCAGTATATTTTTTAAAGGCTCCCCAGGTGACTAACTAACTCTCTGTACTTTCCCTAAACCTAAACTGCCCCGGACAGTCTCTTCATGAAAGCAGTACTGATGCCGGGGCTGAGCCCCACCCGGTTCTGTGCTGGGCGTGGGGCCCGGCCTTCAGCTCGCCCTGAAGTCGCCAGCGCCTGCCTGCCCGGCCCCCCTCCTCCTCCCTGCCTGCCGACACCTGAGCCTCTGGCCGTGGGCGGGCGTGGGCAGCTCCTAAGGGACTGCTCGCTGCCCGGCTGATGTCAGGGTCCAGTTGGCCCAGCTAGAGATGGAACATTCGCTGTGTTTCCTTCCCTGGGCTCGCGCCTCCCTGGAAGCCTTGATTCTGTGGTATTTTGGAAAGGAGGCCTTTGGAGGAGTTAGTCACCCTGTGCTACACAGAGAGCCGGCTCAGGCGGGGAGGGTTTGCGTCATGGGGAGCGTCCGGCCTCCAGGTCACTCCCTGCACAGGATGACTACCTGCATATCCTGGTAGAGCCGCCCCTGCTCCCCGGAACTGTGGCCACCTCCTCGGGCTCAGTTCCTGGGGCATCTGGTCCCAGAGCCGGAAGCTTCTGGAGAGGTCGAGGAAGGATATTTTGTGCTTGGGACGGGAGGGATCACACCTCCTGGCTGGGCCTAGCCTCCTAGCCTGACTTGAGGTAGTGAGCCGCTCTGCTGCTGATAGGCAGCGGTATTGAGAAAGAGTTGCTCTGCTGCCGATAGGCGCCTCTGTTTCCTGTCCCTGGAGGGCTGGTGGCACTCGGCTGCACTGGGTGGCACCTGGGCGGCCTGATTGTCCCCAAGACGTGCTGCTGTGCCGTGGCGTGCGTCCTCCCCCAGAGCGCTGCGTCATCACTGTTGGCCCTAGAAGCAGGAAGGGGTCTCGAGCAGCGGGTTCCTGTCAGCAGTCACTCAGTGGTTCAGACCGGGCTCCTGCTGGGGCAGGAGGCAAGGCCAGCCCGGTGGCCGGGATGTAGTGAGGATTATGGGGAACACAGCAGCTGCAGGCGGCCTGGAGGAGTCTGGGGTGCGCCTGGATTCCAGAACTGCAGAGTGGGAGGAGGTCTAGCCTCCCCCCACGACTCCTGGCTGAGGCCGGCTTCCAGACAGACAGAGGGAGGCTGGGAGACCGGTGAAGAAGAGGACAGGCCCAGGGGCTGCGTGTGTGCAGTTTTAGAGGAGGGCCACTGTGGTCCCCTGCAAGTGATTGCTAGCTGCTTGTGCTTGGAGGGCCAGGAAATGTCCTCACTGGGGGTGGGTCCTGATCCTGGCCCCAGGCTGCTTCCTGGGTGGGGTCTCTCCCGAGCCAACAGGGGCACTAAATTTGGCTCCTCCTTCCAGGGCCGGGGGGGGGGGGGGGGTGAGATGCCTCCCGCAGATCCCAGCCCCTCCAGCACTCGGCCACCCCTTCGGCTTCTCCTAGCTGTCTATTTTAGAAATATGTAGTTAGACATGGCCTTCTCTATGTACGTCTTTTCTTTTTACTAAAGCAATCTTGTCCTTTTCTGTGGTAGAGTCCAAGCGTTAATCTAAGCAGTTAACACACCCGCAGAGTGGCACGCGTCCTTCCTGTGGGGTGGGCTTTCCCGGCCTCCTGTCCACCCCAGCCCGGGCGTCCTGCAGCCCCGCTGGACTGCAGGTGGGCGGGGCCGCGGGCTCCACTCCCGCCCTCTGCCCCACCCTGGCCTTTTTACCCCAGTGTCCCCAGAAAGGCAGCCTCCTGTGCGGGTTAGGAATCTGGGTACAGGAAGGAGGTTAATTCATGCAGGTGGGCAGTGCGACCCTGGGGGCAGTGTTTACCTTTCCTGGGCCCGACCCTTCTGCCTGTCCACGCCTGGGGAGGAGCTGGGGGCAGGCGCTGATAGGCCAGACCCCTCTGTCTTGTCTGAGCTGGCCAGAACCTCGCCCTCTTTCTGGGCCTCAGTTTCCTCCCTTGTGAAGTAGACTGTAAAAGCCTCTGGTTTCTCAGGCAGTAGGAGGGGCAGGGCGGTGCTCCCCAGCAGGAGAGGAAAGGAAAGGCCGGCCTCCTCTGGTCCTGGGGCCGAGGGCCGAGTGAGTGAGCGCTTTCCCAGATGTCTGTTCAGCAGCCAGGTCCCACCTCGAGGGAGCAGCGTGGGGGCAGCCACCCCCACTGGGGTTCCTCGAGCACGCAGGGCTGCTCCCAGGAAGGGAGACTCCAGGCCAGGGTTGCGCGCAGTGTCCCCGGGGCGTCTGCAGCCTGCGGGGCAGGTCCCTGAGGCGCGCACAGAGCCTCTGCCGAGTCCTGCAAATCCATTCATGTCCTCCCACTAGGTCTTGTGGGATGGCGCTCTGGGTGGGAGCCAGGAGCCCGCTTCTGGCCAGCGGCCAGCGAGGTGGGCGCGGGGAGAGGGCTGGAGGCAGGCTTCCCTGACTGAGCATGAGCCCTGTGCGTGGCCAGCTGCTTGTCCAGGAAGCGCAGCCCCGGACACAGGCGGGGGGACCGCATGGTGAGGCAAGTCTTCCAGGACGGCTGCGAACGCCAAGGCAGGGTCCCGGGGAAACTGCCCCAAATGGGATCCCTGACGACGGCCCCCATGTGGTCCCCAGTATTGCCAACGGAAGTGAGGCTGAGTGGGAAGAGTGCTTGCCTAGTGTGTGCGAGGCCCTGGGTTTGATCCCCAGCATTGCAAAATAAGCAAAGCAAAAGAAAATTGGGCTCCCAATAACGTCACTCAAGCAGTCACCCCGACATACCTCCCCCAACAGGGTCGCCCCACAACATCACCCACACAGGGACGTCATGCCATCCAGAACGGGACCTCAAACAGCCGAGCGGGGCGTGGCGGTGCCACTTGTAATCCCAGTGCTTGGGAGGCTGAGACGAGGATCGCGGTTTGCGGACAACGTCAGCTACTTAGCGAGGCCCTTTGCAACTCAGTGAGACCCTGTTTTTCAAAAATAAAAAAAGACTGAAAATAGGGCTAGGGGTAGAGCTCGGAGGCACAATGCCCCTGGGTTCCATCCCCAGTACTGCAAAAAAAAAAAAAAAAAAAAAAATCTAAAAACAAAGAGTAAAAAAATAAAACAGGGCTGGCGGTATAGCTTAGAGAGGTAGCATGCCCCTGGGTTCAGTCTCTAGTACAGCAAAAAATAAGCAGCGGCGCAGGGGACGGATGGGACTGGGCCGTTGCTCCTGGCACTGGGCTCCGAAGGCCAGGCCAGCTTGGGTGGGCAGAGGGGACCCTGGAGGGGGCTAGGAGCATGGGGTGGCGAGGCCGGTCTGGCTGGAGCGGGGAGGCGGCAGGATAGAGTCGGGCATCGTGGAACTCCGGGGACTGCGCCCTCTGGAAGGGGCCCAGCCGGTGGCCTGGGGAGGGGGTGCTGAGGGAGGGCTTTTTGAGACTCCCGCTGGGGGCAGGAAGCGCCCTCCCAGCCACCCTGCTGCAGGAGGCCGGAGGGGCCGGAGGCTGGACTCCCCACCTCCCCAGCTTTAATTTGTATTTAGTTTTAATTACACTTGTCCCCCACAGGGGATGTATTTCGTGACCCCTCGTGGACTGCAGAAGCCTCTGAGAGCACCAGACCCTGCGTATCTTTGCCTCCCGTGTACACATACCTGTGATAAAGCTCAACTGTGACTTAGCGCAGGGCTTGACCACAAACGGCAGCACTAATCACAAAGCGGGCCGGGTTGCAGCGTACTGCAGTGAGTTAGACTGGCGAGCCTGTGGAGCTCTGGGGCCGGCGAGGACTTGCCTTCTCCTTGGCTCTTGGGGCGCCAAGCTCGGGGGCAGCGGGCGCCGGCTCCTGGAGTGCCAGGGCCTGCCTTCGGCTTGTTGTGGGCGTTCCTCTGGGGTGACGCTGGGTGCCGGGCAGCGGCCCTTTGCATGGACACCTGAGGCCGAGCCCAGGGCCGCTTGTGTGGGCCTGGGGAGCCCGGGCCCTGGGAGGTGAGCTGCTCCCTGTAGAGCCGCTGGCTCCAGATGCCCGGCCGGGACCTCCCAGCCCCTCAGCCGGACTCGGCCTCCCGGCTCCCTGCGGCCTCGGAGCCCCTGCTGAGAGGGGCGGGTCAATTTTTCTGGTGTGTTTTAATAACATAATTATAGGGGGTATTTTTAGGTGCCCTCTAACGGGCCGGCAGGGGTTCGGCGTGGCTGTTTACCAGGCTCCAATCTACACACTATTTTTCTCCGTGGGTATATATAGCTGGGGCCACTTCTCCCTCCTTGGGTTCAGGCTACAGAGGGACAGTGGCCGCCTTAGCCTCCTGTGGTTTTCTTTGCCACTGAACGGGCGGCTAAAACGAGCACCGGAGAGTCTGCTGGCCGCTGCAGAATGTGAGGCGGGGGTCCCAGGCCCGAGACAAGTCGCAGGAGCTGCCCGGCCCGAGGGACTGGGCAGGTGCCCCAGTGTGTGAGGCCTGTCCCCCTCCACGCGTCCCCGGTGTGTGAGGCCTGTCCCCCTCCACGCGTCCCTCTGTCCTGTGCGCCTAGAAGCTGCCTGCCTTAACCGTCCTTCCCAGGGAACCCTCAACTTCTGGAAAAAAGTTCAGGGGCAGGGTAAAGCAAGGCCCAGTTGGGCCTGGGCAGGTGACCTTCTGAGATGGGCCCTCGAGGACCACAGCCCAGGCTCCGTCTCAGCTCTGGCTGCCGGCCTAGGTCAGCGGTGCCCGCTGCCTCTGCGGGTGGCGCGGGCACGCTGTCAACCCATCCCTCTCCTTGACTCAGTTCCTGCTCATGGTTGAAACACTGCCCAACACGACACATCTTCTAGCAACATTGAAGGGAGATTTATTTATTTTTGTGGGTCTGGGGATGGAACCCAGAGGCATTCAACCTCCGAGCTACACACCCTGCCCTAATTTTTATTCTTTATTTTGAAACTGGGTCTCACTGAGTTGCGAGGGCCTCACTAAGTTGCTGAGGCTGTCCGTGAACTGCGATCCTCCGGTCTCAGCCTCCCAAATGCTGGGATGACAAGTGTGCGCCACCACGCCCGGCCCATTTTTGGTTCTTTATTTTGAAACAGGGTCTCACTAAATTGTGGAGGGCCTTGCTCAGTAGCTGAGGCTGTCCGCGAACCTAGATCCTCCTGTTTCAGCCTCCCGAATGCTGGGATTACAAGCGTGTGCCACCACGCCCAGCTTATTTATTTATTTATTTATTTATTTATTTATTTATTTATTTTGTGTGTGGTACTAGGGATGGAACCTGGAACCCAGGGGCATGCTGCCTCCGAGCTACACCCCCAAGCCCTAGTTTTTATTCTTTGTTTTTGAAACAGAGTCTGAGTTGTAGAGGGCCTCACTAAGTAGCTGAGGCTGTCCACGAACTGTGATCCTCCTGTCTCAGCCTCCCGAATACCGGGATGACAAGTGTGCGCCACAATGTCCAGCTGAAGGGAGTTTTTGTTTTGTTTCGTTTTGTTTTTGGTGGTACTGGGGTTCCTGGAAACCCTTCTATCTCCGGGCTACATTCCCAGACCTATTTTATATTTTTATTTGAAAACAGGGTCTCTTAAGCCAGAGCAGCGCGCCTGGCTTTGAACCTGCGTGGTCTCCTGTCTCGGCCTCCCAAGCGCGGGGATGACGAGCGTGCCCGCCACGCCTGGCATGAAGGGAGTTTTAAAAGGGAGACAAGGCGGCGCACGCTCGTCATCCCCGCGCTTGGGAGGCCGAGACAGGAGGATTGTAGGGGTGCGAAGCCAGCCTCTGCTACTGAGTGAGGCTCTCAGCAACTGAGTGAGACCCTGTTTCAAAATAAATTATAAAAGCCGGGCGTGGTGGCGCACGCTTGTAATCCCCGCACTTGGGAGGCTGAGACAGGAGGATCACACAGGTTCGAGGCCAGCCTCAGCTACTTAGTGAGGCTCTCAGCAACTTAGTGAGACCCTGTTTCCAAATAAAAATATAAAATAGGTCTGGGAGTATAGCCCGGAGGTAGAAAGCCTCTGGGTTCCACCCCCAGTACCACCAAAACAAACAAAATAAATTATAAAGATAGGTCTGAGCTGGGCGTGGTGACGCACACTTGTAATCCCCGTGCTTGGGAGGCAGAGACAGGAGGATTGCTCAGGTTCGAAGCCAGCCTCACTGGCTAAAGAGACTCTGTTTCCACTTAAAAATATATATATAAAAAATAGGTGTCTGGGAGTGTAGCCTGGAGGTAGAAGGGTTTCCAGGAACCCCAGTACCACCAAAAAAAAAATAAAAATAAAAAAAAGAAAGAAAGAAAAAGAAAGTCTGTGAGTATAGCCTGAAGGTAGAAAAGCCTCAGGGTTCCACCCCAGTACCACACATACAATAAAATAGACATAAATAAAAGGGAGACAGAGGACTGAGGGTGCAGCCTGGAGGCAGAATGCCCCTGGGCTCAATCCCCAGCGCCAAACACATAAAGACAAAAGGGAGGCGAGCTCACCCATCCACTGCAGCTCAGCCGAAGCTCAGCCCAGCCGAAGCTCAGCCGAGCACCCATGTGCCCTGTACTTGGACTGCGGGCTGCAGGCTGCTCCTGGCCGGGCCTCCTCGCCTGCCGGCCCCGCCTCCTGCTGTCATGGGACACTTGGCGCCACCTGTGACACCTGCTGTGGCCTCCAGCCCGGCCTGGACCAGGGAGGTGCAGGGTTGCTAAGCCTTCCCTGCCGCAAACCTCAGCTTTGCATGCTTGAGTGGCTCCTCTGGTAAATCCCAGAGTGGCCGCTGCCTGTCTTTTTTGGGGGGAGGGGCTGAACCCAGGGCATTCTATCTCTGAGCTAGACCCTGACTCCCCTCCCCCCTTTTTTGGTGCCAGGGATTGAACCCAGGGGCATTCTACCTCTGAGCTCCACCCCTAGACCGATTCTATTTATTTATTTTTTATGTATTTATTTTTGCAATACTGGGGATGGGACCAGGGGCATTCTACCTCCGAGCTACCCTCCCAGCCCTATTTTTGATTCTTTATCGCCGCAGACCTGCGATCCTCCTGTCTCAGCCTCCCAGATGCTGGGGTGACAAGCGTGCGCCGCCGCGCCTGGCCTGGCCACATTTAAATCGGGCCACCGTCTTCTCTCTGCTCCCTGAGGCTCAATTTCTGCACCGTCAGCTGTGATCTCTGCGCGCCTTCCCCGCCCAGCCCTCGGTGTTCCAGCCTCTGCGGCGGGGACATCTCAGAAGCAGGCACTTTAAATTTAGATGATCCCCAATTAACCCGTGCATCTGCTGCTTAGATGTCCACTGCCCCCCAGCGGCCTCCATCACGTGGCCTCTGTGGCCTCGGGCATCTGGCTAGGCCTTCCTGGCTGCTGCAACCTGCTACCGCCGGCCTCCACCCCTCCCTGCCTCCCTCAGGGCCCCTACCCCATTCCCAGCCTGCCTCTACTCTGCCTTCTGGCCCACGTCCCCCAGGTCCTCGCCCTCTGTCCAGCGCGACCTCTCGGGCCCTGTGTCCAGAGTGGCCCCCAGGGTCCCGGCCTCCCCTGTCCCTGTCTGGGGAGCGTGGTGGCCATCACCCACTGCCCACTGCGTTCCCCCAGGATGAACTCTCGGGAGCTTGACAGACACAGTGGCCGGGCTCTGCAGACTCTGCGCTTGGAAGTGCCGGCGCCACTCGAGGCCTGCAGAACTGGAGGTCAGGGCTTTGCCGCTTGCTTTGGTCGTGGTACTGGAAGCCCTTCTACCTCTGGGCTGTACTCCCAGACCTATTTTTTTTTCTTTTTTCTTTTTTTTTTTGTGTTTTGAAACAGGGTCTCTTTAGAAACAGGGTCTCTCAAGCCAGCACGGCTGGCTTCGAACCTGTACTATCCTCCTGCCTCCGCCTCCCAAGCGCGGGAATTACAAGCGTGCGCCACCACAACCCGCTAGCTTCTTGCTTTGTCTGTTTGCAGTGCTGGGGATGAACTCAGGGCCCTCTTCCACTGAGCTGCGCTCCTCTCCCAGCCCTGTCTGTTCTTATGCTGGGGTTTGAACCCAGGGATGTTCTACCTCTGACCTACACATCTGGCCCCCCCACTTTTTTTTTGAGATACTGGGGATGGAGCCCGGGGGCATCTACCTCTGAGCTACACCCTCAGCCCATTTTTATTTGGAAACAGGGTCTCACTAAGTTGCAAGGGCCTCACTCAGTAGCTGAGGCTGGCCGTGAACTGCGGTCCTCCTGTGTCAGCCTCCCAGGTACTGGGACTCCGAGCTGCTCCACCACGCCCGGCACATCCAGCCCTTTTTAATTTCTTTCTTGAGAAAGGGCTTTACTAAGTTGCTGGGGTCTCACTAAGCAGCTGAGGCTGGCTTCAAACCTGAGATCCTCAAACAAACAAACAAAACCCCTGTGATCCTCTTGTCTCAGCTTCCCAAGGACTGGGATTGCAGGCATGTGCCGCAATACCCAGCTGTATTTTATCTTATTTTATTTTATTTTAGTGAGATATTAGGGATAGAACTCTAATATGAAAAGACCCCTATTTTATATTTATTTATTTTTGCAGTGGTGGAGATGGAAACCAAGGACATTCTACCTCCGAGCTACATTCCCCAGCCCTATTTTTTATTTTTATTTTTTGAAACAGGTCTCACTGAGTTGCAAAGGGCCTCACTAAGTAGCTGAGGCTGTCCGCGAACCATGATCCTCCTGTCTCAGCCTTCGGAATGCTGGGATTATAAGTGTGTGCCACCACGCCTGATTCCTATTTTTATTTTTATTTTGAGATAAGGCCTCACTAAATTGCTAAGACTGTCCTCCAACCTGCAATCCTCCGGTCTCAGCCTCTCAAGTACTGGGTTATAGGCATGTGCTCCAGCACTTGGCTCTTTTTATCTTTGTGACAGAATCTCCCTAATTTGCTCAGGCTGGCCTCAAACCTGCAGTCCTCCTTCCTCAGCCTCCCAAGTCGCTGCCATTCTAGGTGAATGCCACTGTGGGGGCTGCTTCTCGTTGAATCCTTTAGGGAGCCATGCTGATGGTGGCTGGAGACTGGCTGAAGCCCAGCCCAGGCCCATGGGCACGGCATGCTCTTCCCTATCAGCACCCCTGTGCCTCCACCCTGTCTCGGAGGGGAAGGGAGCGGGTGTGGCCCAGGTCTCTGAGGTCACCGCCCAGCCCTGCCTGCTGGCTGGCTCCCCTGGCTGTCCTGCGGTGGTGCAGGCCTTATCAGTGGGCACAGACCTTCCCGGCCAGGGGGAGTCGGCCAGGGTCCTGATCTCCAGGGCCCAGGAGTGGGGGCCGCAGCCTGCCGGGGCTGATCGGGGTGGCGGCCCCTGAGGGCGGCCTCCCTCAGAGCAGGCGTGGCCCTGAGCCTCTGCTCCGTGACCCCTTGCCTCAGTCTCCTCGTGTGGCAAATGGTTTCTTCATAGAAGCTCCTGGAGGGCGAGCCCAGTGAGCGTATCAGCAGTTCAGAGGCAGCTCCCCGGCTCCGGGCACTGGAGGTCAATGGTGGGTGGGGTCCCCCTTGACCCGAGGCACGGCCTGGCCTGGCGGATGCAGGCACAGGACGGTGCTGGGGGTCTGCCGGGGAGACCGAGACCCGGGTGCAGGCGGGCAAGTGGTCTCTGCCACCGAGGAGGCCTCCTCTGCCCTCGCTCCCGGGGCTCTGGGCCAGCAGGCTGTGTCACATTCCAGGGGCGGACAGAGCCGGCAGGCACCTGGGGCCGCAGCTGTTTGTGTTTGGTGTGTTTGATGGGTGTCCCGGCTGTGGGGGCCCTGCATGGCGGGTGTGTGAGGTGGGCCGGGAGACTGGCGCTCACAGCTGAGGAAGTACCAGGAAGGGAGCTGCTGCCCCGCGGGAGGAGGGAGTGGGCTTCGGAGGAGCCGGAGTCGGGCTCTTCCAGGCCCACTGCCGCACTCGGCTCCGCCCCCTGCCGTGGACCTGCAGGACCTGGTGTGGACCTGGTGTGGGCCCTCGCGGGACGTTCCTTGGCTCGGGATGACTGGTTCTTTGTGTCCCGAGAGAGTCGTTTCTTCACCAAAACTGTTCCAAGTGGCAGCTCTGGCCAGGGACTAAGCCACAGGAGCCACCTGGCTGTCCTGAACGCCAGGCGCAGTGTCAGGTGGCACCTGGGGGCACCGGGAGGCTGAGGACTGTGGTGCCAAGGCCGCACACGCCCCCTCTGCCAGGCAGGGTCGCGGGATGGGGACAGCTCCCGGGTCTGGCTTCCAGTCATGTCTCCCTCCCACCCAGAGCCCCAGATTGGTGGTGGGTGACCCCGGGCAGGTTACGTAGCCCGTGAGCCTTGAACCCTTCACCTTTTTAAGCAGGGGGCTAGCATGTGTGGTGGCGCACACTTGTAATCTCAGCGCTTGCGAGTGGAGAATCGTGATTCATGGACAGCCTCAGCTACTTAGACCCTTCACGACTCAGGGAGACCCTGTTTCAAAAATAAAAGACTGAAAAATAGGGCTGGGGTGTAGCTCGGAGGTAGGATGCCCCTGGGTTCCATCCCCAACACCACACACAAAAAAAGTAGGGGGCTAGCCAGGAGTGGCGGCACACCCTTGTAATCCCAGCACTCGGGAGGCTGGGACGGGAGGATCGCGGTTCACAGCCAGCCTCAGCTACTACTTAGTGAGGCCCTGTGCAACTCGGCGAGACCCTGTTTCAAAATAAAGAATAAAAAATAGGGCTGGGGGATATATCTTGGAGGTAGAATGCCCTGGGTTCCACACCCAGTACTGCCAAAAAAAAAAAAAAAAAATAGGCTTGTGGTGTAGCTCAGAGGTGCGCGCTCCTGCGTTCCTTCCTCAGTGCCACACAACAGTGGGGGCTGGTGCAGCCTCGTCCCTGCAGGCCGCAGCCCTTCGTGGAGCAGGTGGGACGGGGCTTCTGCTGGCGCCTGGCATGGGTGGCATCCAACTTGGTAGCTGTCCTGGGGGGGCCTTCCCGCCCCAGTTTTTGTTTGTGATCTCTAGTAGTAAGATTAGCACTGCCCTCTTGGCCCATGGCTCTTGGGGACGACGTGCTGGGTGATGTTGGGAGAAGCACCTTGCCCCACCGACTTGAAGCAAGGTGGGGCTGGCACTCTGGCCTCTCTCCGCCTCTGCCCACCCCGCCACAGGGCGGTGAGGGAGCCACAGGAGGGGCGCACTCGTTCTAGGAGAGGGCACCAAGGCAGAGGTGCCCCGCGCGGGGGAGGCCAGGACAGGGTAGCTCCCGGCGAGGACACCGGCCCTGGGCACCGTGCGCTTGGCAGCCCAGGGGACCGAGGTGCTTGCTGGGGTCGACCCATGGGGTGAATCAGGGCAGCTGAGGCCCCAGGTGGCAACTCCAGGCCGCTGGCTCGGCTGCGGCTTGGTGGTCAGACGGCCACGCTCGCTGCATTGATGGCCTCTCTGCTGCCCTGTGCATGTCGGGGAAGGCCTGGCTCGGGCTGGAGGACCGCCACCAGCCTCAGCTCTCACACCCCCACCACGAGGTAGCTGAAGGAAGGAACAGGAATCCCGAGCCCCGGGCCACGTCCTGAGAGTCCTGTGGGTCCCACCGGGCTGCGGGCCGGCCCTGCCCCAGCCCTACCCTCATGCAGTAACCACAGACGCCGGCCCACGTCCATAGCCAGAAAGTGGCAGCCGGGGCCTGGCCAGGGCAGCGTGACCTGGTCCCGGGGAGAAGGATGTGGCTGGTGCCGTCTTCAGAGTCCTGGGCTCACGGTGGAGCGAGGCTGGCCGCCACCGCTGCCTGTGCCACAGTCCCCTCTGCTGTGAGAGTTTTGGGCCTGGAGGGACCGCCCAGGAGGATGTGGGGAGGCCTGGTCTCCTTCCCGAGGGGCATGGAGTGGCACCCAAGCCCTGAGGCTGGAGCAGGTCTTAGGAGCCACTCAGAGCCCCCGCCCCAGTGTGGTGTCAGGATTGGGCAAGCAGGACCTAGGACCCCAGGGATCTGTACACAAGTAGGCCCACTCTGGCCTGGGGGAGGCCGATCCCCTCCCCTGCCTCCCCTGGCTAGCCATCCTGGTCCCACCTACCCTGGGACCCCACACACAGGCACCCCACTAAGTTTCTGGCCCAGGACACAGGCTGCCTGTCTGGAGGGGGGTTGATTCTGATGTCCGTCAGGCCTCTGCCGCCCGGTTGACTGGAGCCTGTAGGCCCCGGGCTCAGCCCTGAGCCTTGGGAAGAGCGACCCCCAGGAGTGTGCAGGAGGCCTGGAGGAGTCTCTGTGGAGAGGGGCGGGGTGGTTTCAGTCCCAGAACTCTGAGACCCAGTACCTCGCTGCTGCCCAGGCGCTCAGCACCCCCGTTCCCGTATCAGAGAGAGAGCAACGCTGAGGCTGTAGGAATAAGACCTCGCCAGGCAGGGCGGCACAGGCCTGTGATTCCAGCTACTCCGGAGGCTGAGGCAGAAGGATTGCCAGTCAGAGGCTGGCCGGGGCAACTTTCCGAGACCCTGTCTCAAAATGAGAAGCAAAAAGGGCTGGGGTAAAGCTCAGTGGGAGAGCCTCCTCCCGGGGCTCAATACCTAGTTACCACAATAAGTCAAGGAACACGAGCCGTAGAGCCAGGCCTGCTGGCTCACGCCCGCCATCCCAGAACTTGGGAGGCCGGGACAAGAGAATTGCAAGATCGCAGCCAGACTCAGCTACTTAGGCCTCTGCAATTTAGTGAGACCTGTTTAAAAATAAAAAATAAAAAAATAGGGCTGGGGATGTAGCTCAGAGGTAGGGTGCCCCTGGGTTCCATCCCCAGCACCACACTTAGGACACACAGAAATAAAAAACGAGAGCCAGGGTGGTGGCGCAGGCCTGGAATCCCAGACAGGAGGACTGCAGGCTCGAGGACAGCTTAGTGAGACCCTGTTTCAAAACAAAAACATAAAGCGGGCCGGGGATGTATCTCAGAGGTAGGCCGCCCCTGGATCAATCCATAGAACCACCACAAAAGAAAGAAAAACAGCAGTGCTGCTAGCTACTAGTGCTTTTGCTTATATGGTAAATTGGGTTGGTGTGCCCACTTCGCAGATGAGGAGACAGGCCCAGAGAGGCCCGCGGCTGGCGCTGATGGAGCCCGGCCAGGGCTGCCCTAACCCAAGCCACGTTCTGCAGTTACTGAGCTGCCGTGCCCAGGACCAGGCCCCAGGCGTGACCCAGGCCTGCCCCCCGCGGACCGCCCGAGGCCTGTAGAGGCGGGGTCTGGCCTGGTTTTGGGGTGGCAGGTGAGAGCCAGTCCGGCCCTGCCTTCCAGGAAGGCTGCATCGATCCCAGCCTCTCCCTGGGAGGGTGGAGGTGGCCGAGATGGAGGACCTAGTCCTGCGGCGGGCTGGGGCGGGCGCTGGCTCCTGCCACACTGGACTGACGGGCCCTCGCCCTGCGGGGCCGTCCTCAGGCCCTGGGCCCCCAGGGACGTCCATCACTTGTTCTGCTGTTAGGAATTAGATTAGTTTTCCATAAAAACAGGATGTGGCGGGGAGAGGGCGGTCGGCCATCATTTTTCTCACTCCTTTTTCCAGGAACTGAACATATAGCCCTGGCCGGGCCGCCCCTGTCCCCACCCCTGCCTCCCCTGCAGGGAGCTGCTCTCTGCCCTCTTAAGTGGCTACTTAATCCTTTTCTGGTCCCAGCCTGGAAGCTTAGTCCCTCCCCAGGAGCCAGCGAGCCTCAGCAGGCCGCTCTGCAGCGGGGCCCGGCCGGCCAGGGGAGAGAGGACGGGCAGCGCCAGCCGCGGGCTGTGCCGGGCAGGTCGGGGCCGGGCCCGGGGGTCCTTCTGCAGGACACACCCCAGAGGGCACAGCAGGGTTGCCGGCCTCTGCAGACCCCCGCCCCAGAGGGCCTGTGGTGCAGAGTCAGACAGGGAGCCAAGGGGCAGTCGGGAGGAGGGCGTGTGAGTCGCCGGCCACGTTGGGAAGAGCTGGGCGCATCTGCGAAGGCTTGGGGTGCCCCAAGGGTGGGGGCTGTGTCTGTGGGTGATGGTGCACACACAGGAGCTGGCAGCGCTGAGTCTGCATGCCCCTCGCTCCCCAGTGCTCTGGCCCTCTGGCCGCAGCCGTGGCCTGTGGGGACGCTGCCCCCAGCACGATTCTTCCTCCAGGTGGGGCCCCGGCGAGGCCTCCTCAGTGCCAAGGGGCGGCCTGGTGTCTTCCTGCAAGTGCGGGGCCTGCTTGGCTGACTCTGGTGCAGGGCCCTGGGGCTTTGAGAGGTAAAGGTAGGGACGGGTGTGCTGGACGGCACACCAGAGAAGCTGGACAGCGCCTACCCGCCAGTTCTCAGAAGCTGAAGATGGAGAAGGCCCCACAGAGGCTGAGGGTACCCTGAGGACGGCTGCTTCCCCCGGCGCTGCCCACTCTGGAGGGTCTGGCACTTTCGGGGGCCTCCACAGCCTGGTCTGGGGGGAGTTGGGGCCGTAGAAGCCTCAGGAATGGGGAGTCCCGGCCAGGTTGGAGGCCAGGGCGTGCTGCGGCCGCTTGTCCATTCCAGAACCGAACATACCACGGCCTCAGGCCCAGGATGCCCTCGGAATGACCCCAATGAAATCCCAGAGCGGAAAGGGCTCCTCCTGAAAGGCGGTCCAGAGAGGCATTTCCTTCTGGGGAGGGAAGAGGCCCCACAGAGGAATTGTGGGAAGATCAGCTAGAGTGCACCCGCTAGACGAGTCATTGGGGGAAACAGAGATGGGCAGCCGGCCTCTAATCCCAGGGCTTGGGAGGCTGAGAAAGGAGGGTCGCAGATTCGAGGCCAGCCTCAGTGACTTAGTGAGGCGCTTTGCACCTTAGTAAGACCCTGTTTCCAAATCAGTAAAATAGGGCTTGGGATGTAGCTTGGAGGCAGAATGCCCCTGGGTTCCATCCCCAGTCACACACACACACACACACACACACACACACACACACACACACACACGCTCAGCAGGGCAGCAGCACCAGCACACTGAGCGCTGACCTGTGTGACTGAGGCCAGGTGTGGTGTGGGCAGCTGCTTTCCTGTGTTTTATTTTTTATTTTTGCTTTTTTGTATGTGTGTATGTTTTACTAGGAATTGAACCCAGGGGCATTCTACCTCTGAGCTCATCCCCACCCCCTTCTTTTTCTTTTGCTCTGAAATGGGGCCTCGCCGTGTTGCTGAGGCTGTCCTCAAGCCTGTGATTCTCCTGGCTCAGCCTCCCGAGTACTGGGATCACAGGCCTGCAACTACCACGCCCAGCTTGCAGTGAAGGCTTGGAAAAGAAGACAGGCATATTGTGTGAATGGGTCAGAGGTCTTTCATGAAAGGGGGAAACTGAGGCCCCGCAGGGCCCAGGCTCCAGCCGCGGTGCCCCTGGTCTCATGCTGGTCCGTGCAGGTCACGCCCTGCTGCCTGTTCTGGGAGCTGAGCTTTGTGAAGTTGCTGGCTGTCGGGAGGCAGCAGTGTTGGTTTCCCCTCGCTTGTGCCAGTGTGTTGGATTCCCACAGCACGTGACGACTGGCGCCTGCGGCCCTCCCGCCCTGCTGGGCGCAGCCTCCTGGGCCCGGGCCTCAGCTGAGCAGGCCTGAGTCTGCTCCTGCCCAGGCGCTGGGGCAGGAGGGCCGCAGGCCGGTGTGGGCCACCCTTCCGTCCCTGCCTGCCCCTCTCCAGGGGCACAGCGGTTTGCTGTGAGGAATGGCGCCTGTGCTTGTGGGTGGGTGAGTCCGAAGCTGCAGGCCGCCCGCAGGCCGGGAGTGGACGAGAGCCTGCGGCTGTCCGATCCCATCCCCTGGGCGGCAGGTGCCCGCGGCTCCTCTGCGGTCTCAGAGCCCGCCCCCGGGTCTCCCACGTTGCCCACAGGCACCCGCTTTACACGTGGTGTTAATCTTATCCGTGGAGACCTGCTCGATCCACTTCCGGGCACCGTGGTCCAGCCGAGTGGACGTGTGAAATCGGCGCACATGCCCGGCCCAGAGGCTGGGCCTGAAGCACGCAGACTGCGGGTCTCTGGTCACGCGCCCTCCCGGCTCCTAGACACGCAGTGAAACCCCAGCACCCTTGCCCCAAACAGCGAGGGCTCCCGCTTAGGTAGCCAGGTGCTGTGTCCCTGCCGGCATGCCGGCTCTGGGTCGGCTCTGGGTCGCGCCTGCACGTGTCCCTGGGTGCAGGATTGTCCCATGCATGTCCCCAGCTTTGGTGGGGGGCTGAGCTAGGAGCAGACACTAGCCTCCTGCTGAAATGTGCAGAGATGACGTGGCTGCCCTGGGCGGAGGTGCCCCCGCCGCTGTAGCGCGCCCCTGAGGCCCCGTCCCAAGCTGGGCTCTGAAGGGCTGTCTGGCCAGGGAGCGGCCCCGCCGCCCCCTCCCAGGGCAGTGACCTCACCTGCCTGGTGACATTCTTTCCCGGTGCCAGCGCAGGCCTAGAGAGCAGGGCTGCTCTGGGCCAGGCCCCAGGCAGCTTGCACAGGCCGGACTGGACGGGCCACGGCGTGCGGGTGCTGTGGGCGGGCAGGTCAGGCGGGGCTCAGCACCCGCCTCACGTCCTGGGCACAAGGAGCAGCCGTGGACACAAGGAGAGGCGGCCGTGGTGGAGGGCTGGCAGCCAGGCGGCTTCTGGCACCCTGAGCTCTGCAGAGCCTTCCTGGGACAGGCTGTTGGCAGTCATCCTTGGTGGACACCGGTGTCCGTCCCCACAGAGACAGGCCTGGAGCAGAGGCCGCGGCGGCCTCCCTGTCCCGCCCGCGGCGTGGTTTAGGGACGTGTGTGCAGACGCGAGCCTCTGAGGGCTTGTTGTCGGGCTGCGGCCTCGTCTCCCCGAGGGAGCCCCTGGCTGGCACCGCTTCTCCATGGAGGGCACTTCGGCCTCCCCCAGGGTGTCCGAGTCAGGCTGCCAGCCCGCTTTGGGCCTGGGCGAGCCCGGGACACTGGCCCCCGCTTTGAGGACCTCCGCTGCGCGGGACGAGGACAGACGATGCCGAGCTTACTGGGTCGTGTTGCGTCCGGCCCGCTGTGGAGACTCATTTCCTTGTCAGTGTTCCCTCGACAATACAGTGTAACAGCTATTTACTTATTTATTTTTATTTATTTTTTGGGGGGGTGGTACTGGGGTTCCTGGAAGCCCTTCTACCTCCGGGCTACACTCCCACGGGCTACACTCCCAGACCTATTTTTTACTTTTTTATGTGGAAACAGGGTCTCTTAAGCCAGCGAGGCTGGCTTCAAACCTGCGCGATCCTCCCGTCTCCGCCTCCCAAGTGCGGGGATGACAAGCGTGCGCCACCACGCCCGGCTTGTAATAGCTACTTATATAGTGCGCACACTGTGAGGCACTAGCCGTCACCCGGAGACGCCTGGACGCGCGGAGGCTGTGCGGAGGCTGTGCGCCATACACCGTTTAATCGGCGGCGTTGCGCACCGCGGTCCCGGTCCCCGCGGGGTCTCTGGCTCACGGCGGCCGCGCGCGTTTTCGGGGGTGAGCAGCAGATCTGGCCCTCGGCTTGCTCAGCGTTCTTCCCACGGCGTGGACCAGCTCCCCGCGGCGGACTGCTGCGGCTGCGGTCGCGGCTCTGTGGAGGCTCTCCTGGTGGCCCGGTGCCTGCCATTCCTGGGGAAGAGAACGGAGGCGGAGGGGCGGTGGGGCCGCCCTCCCCTGCCCGGACCTTCGCTGCCTGGGGGCTTCTGCCTTTGCTGGGTGACCCAGCCTCAGAGGAGGAGCTTGGGGACTGAGAGGCTGTGCCCTGCTAGGAGTCGCCCGCGTCAGACATCTTCCACCTCAATTATCCCAGAATGCTGGGGGCGGCCGGCCGCAGGTCACGGGCGACTTTGTTTACCCAGACCTTAACACCAATCCTTTTTTGTACCTCCGAGCTATAGCCCCGACCTATTTTATATTTTATTTGGAAACAGGGTCTCACTAAGCTGCCGAGGGCCTCACTAAGTATCTGGGGCTGGCCGCAAAGCTGCCATTCTCCTGCCTCAGCCTCCCAAGTCCTGGGGTTACGCCCAGCTCCTTCCCTCTTTTAGCGGAGGAACAGAGGTCACAGAGGAGAAGCGGGGCTCAGCCTCTGACCTGGAGCGGCTTAGCCCACTGCCAGCCCCTGTGTGCTGGGAGGCGCTAGCATGCCAGGACAGCCAGCCCCTTCGGGACACCTGGGGCCCAGCAGTGCCCTAACTGAGCAGCCGGGACTCACTGCCTACCTGGGGCAGCTGCTCTATGCCTCCTGTCAGCCGCCAGCGTGCCCGCTGGGCGGGTCTGCAGGCATCACCCAGCCTCACCCAGGTCCGCGTCCTTCCTCGACACCCCCAGTATGACCCCGCCTCACAGAGGGCTCTGGATGGTAGGCAGCTGCTGGTTGGGGACTGGCATCTGACCCTGTGGCTGGCGCTGCCCCACAGGCTGCCAGTAGGCCTGGGAGCGGCGTGCGGGCCTGGTCTCCCCCCAGGCTAGTCCCCCTGGGACCTTGGGAGACCATGATGCACGGCACCCTGATGGGCATGTTGTGCCTCAGTTTCCCCATCTAATACAAGAGGAGCTTCCCCCAAAGGGCTTGCTGTTGGCTGCTTGGTCCTGCCCCATGTGATCCGGGGTGCCACGCCAGCCCTGTGGCGCTGCTCACGGGTCTGCCCTGTCCAGGGTTTGTGGATGAGTCTTTTCTTTGGGCTGGGGAGCACTCGCCTGCCAGGTCTGCCGGGGGTCAGCTGGGGGTGGCAGGCAGGGCTGACCTGGGTAAGAAGGTCTGTGCCTCTCCCAGCCCGGGCGCCCCAGGGTGGCTGAAGGGTGGAGACCCGGGTCCGAGGCTGGCTCTCTGCTGTCTCTGGCTGACCCAGGTGGACGGGCAGGGAGGCGGCCCTCCGAGGCAGCTGGCTGCCAGTGTCCTTTCCAGGCTGGAGTGGAGGCGTGGGGCTGTCTCCCTAGGACTTCTGGGCCGGCCTTCCTGGAGCCCCAGCCGCCCGCACCTCCCCCTGCCTCTTACTGCTTCTTACCTGCGTCACCCACAGAGATGGCCTCCCAGATAAGCCCTGGCCCCCTCCCTCCAGGCCTGGGGGTGGCTGAAGCTGGGCTGGGTCAGATGGCTGGCGTGGAATGTGGCCCGCCCTGCGCCCTGGAATCAGTCTCCATTGCAGAGGGGTGTCTCCTGCGGGGCGGTGGCAGGGTGCCGGTCCCTGTACCAGGGAGCAGTTCAGTAAACACCAGTGTCCAGCTGTTGCTGAGGACTCTTTGCGGGGTCTGTGGGCAGCAGGGGGGTTCTGGAGGAAGTTTTGCAGGCTGGGCAGGATGCTCACGGCTAGAGATGTCCCCTCGCCAACGCCTGGAGGAGACAGGAGAGCCCCACACTGGCAGCAGAACGCTAGAATGCTCGTCCACATGTGGGCGAGGGTGGCTGCCTTGGCGATGTCGCTGGGAGGCCTGTGAACAGCCCCAGCTTGGCACCAGCTGACAGTGGGTCAGGTGTTCAAACGCCACCTGCGTCACCAGCCAGTGTCGCCTTGGAGAGCTGCCTCCTGCAGCCCTGGTGTGCTCCCCCGTGACGAGGCGCATGGAGTCGCCCCAGGCTCCTGTGGGACCCTTGGGGGCTGCCTACAGCCTGCCCCTGGGGTTGGCTGTCCTTCCGGCCCCACGTGTGCCCCTGGGGCCCATGTCCCCTCCTTCCCCACAAGCCCCCCCAAGCGGTCACCGAGGCCCTGCTCCAGCGGGTGGATGCCTCCGGGGTCCTCTTGGGGGTCCTTCAGTGTCCAGGCCACTCGCATTTGCTTCTCAGCGCTCACGGAGTGGGGCGGGAGCCAGGCGTGGGCACACGGCCCTGTGCAGGTCAGCCGAGCCATAAAACCACGTTTCCCGGACACTGTGCTAATTAAACCCTGGACATTATACTAATTAAATGCTCAGAAAGCACTTTGGAGCCCCGGGTGCTTGGCTGGGCTCCAAGTAGGTAACAGAGTGTTCCCCATGCCTGTCTTTGCTGCCGAGGCTGGCCAGCGCCCGCACAGGCCTCCCTCTGCCCTGGGCCACATGCCTGCTGTCATCCTCAGGCCAGCCCCTTGCCCCCTGGCCCTGCTTTGCTGCTGGAGAATAAGAGCCGCCTGGTGTTCAGAGCTTCGTGAACTGTGAAGAGCCCGGATCCATCCCTTTCTGCATCTCCTCAGCCTGCATCTTTGCTCTGAAGAGCCCTGTGGGCCTGACCTCAACCCCCACTATCCCAAGGCCAGGCGTCTCCCTCCACTCCGTCTCCCTCCACTCAGTGCTGCAGGGCCGAGAAGGGCAGGTGGGGCCAGCAACCCTCCGGGGCCTACGAGGCTGGGTCATGGCCCAGCACCATCTGTAGCCAGAGCTAAGTTGCAGAGAGCCCAAGATGCTGAGGCTGGCCGTGAACCTACGATCCTCCTGTCTCAGCCTCCCAAGTACTGGGATTATAAGCCTGCACCACCGCACCTGGCTCAGCCTGACCGCTTTCCCACGGCTGTCTCCTCTGGTCACTTATCTTTCTTTCTCTCTCTCTCTTTCTTTCTTTCTTTCTTTCTTTCGGGGGGGGGATCTGGGGATGGAACCCAGGGCTCTTTGACCTCTGAGCTACACCCCCTGTCCTATTTTTTATTCTTTACTTTGAAACCGGGTCTCACTGAGTTGTGGAGGGCCTTACTAAGTACCTGAAGCTGTCCGTGAACTGCGATCCTCTGGTCTCAGCCTCCCGAGTGCTGTGATTACAAGCGTGCACCACCACACCCGGCTTCCTGATCACTTTTCTTTCCAGTCAGTTCACTTGTTAACAGAACCAGCTAGACATGAAGATTTCTTATAAAAAGGGGAATGTCACGGAGGGCCCACAGGATGCCCTTCTGCAGAGGAACCCGACCCGGCGTGGCCAGGCCCTTCCTGGGCTTCTTGCACATTAGATATTCAACCCTCCTGGGGCCTGGGAGGCTCAGTCAGGGCCAGGACTGTGGGAAGCCAGAGCTGGAGTCGCCAGGCTCCCCGTGTGGGGTGCAGGCAGGCGCGGGGTGGTTGGTGCTGAAGGAGGAGCGCAGGCCACAGGGCTCCCCGAGTCTCACAGGCAACAAGTGGGCAGGACACTAGCGGACTGAGCCCCAGGAAGAGGCCTGGCTAGGTCAGGTGGGGCCGGCCCTGGACTGGATCCTGTCCTAGACCCCTGCCGGCGCCACCTCTGTCCAAGGCGCTCTGCCCAGGGCTCTGAGGTATTGGGCTACTCTGGCCGGGCCAACCCTGGCCACAGGCCACAGGCCTTGTCCCCGGGGGCATGAGGCACATCCATGGCAGCCACTTCCCCATGTGCCCTCAGCCAACACTGTCCTTCCTCTTCCAGGAAGACAGGGCTGCTCCAAGCCCTGCGCCATTTCTGGTCTGGATTTGGGTTTCGGTTTTTTTCTCTGCCTCCCGGTGGGGGTGGGGTGCAGGGGAAAGAGCCAGCTGCCACTGGAGCTCTCTGTGCCACGTCCTCCTCCTCCTCCTCCTCCTCCTCCTCCTCCTCCTCCTCCTCCTCCTCCTCCTCCTCACATCTGCCCGGCCCGCCCACTGGCAGAATCCTCTCACAAAAGTGTTTATGGGTTTCTGGCCCAAGCCAAATAAGGCAGAGCGCTCTCACTGGGAGTTGGAGCGGGCTGGGGGCAGGTGGCGGGCTTGGACTGGGGCCCCAACCCTCAGACTGACAGCTGTCCTCTGGGACTCTGTCCTCCCCCATCCCTGAACTGCCTCCCGACCCGCGTGTGCTGGGCTGGCAGCCTCAGAGGGCAGGATCAGCAAGGTGCTCCTCCTTCGTCCTCCATAGCCTCCGACCCGCTCTGTGCAGGACCTGGTGTGACTGGTGTGTGTGTGTGGGGGGGGCTTGGGATGGAACTACACCCCCAGCCCTATTTTATTATATTATGTGGAAACGGGGGTCTCACTAAGTTGCAGAGAGCCCAAGATGCTGAGGCTGGCCGTGAACCTACGATCCTCCTGTCTCAGCCTCCCAAGTACAGGGATTACAAGCGCGTGCCACTGCGCCTGGCTCAGCCTGACCGCTTTTCCACGGCGGTTTCCTCTGGTCACTTCTCTTTCCAGTCAGTTCACTTGTTAACAGAACCAGCTAGGCATGAAGATTTTTTATAAAAAGGGGAACATCACGGAGGGGCCACGGGATGCCCTTCTGCAGAGGAACCCGACCCGGCGTGGCCAGGCCCTTCCTGGGCTTCTTACACATTAGATATTCAGACTGTTTTTTTTTTTTTTTTTTGGTGATACTGGGGTTCCTGAAAGCCCTTCTACCTCGGGGCTACACTCCCAGACCAGACTGTTCTTACAGAGAAGGAACCCTGGGGGTGAGTCCAGCTTTGTGTACCTGGCACGGCGTCCCTGCATAGACCCGTGTGGGGGCCAGCCCTGACGCCCACGGAATGGCCAGGAAGATAGGGCTGCTCCAAGCCCTTGCAGTCAGACAGGAGAGGAGGTCGTTGCCCAGGGGATGTGGTCCAGTAAAGACATCCTGGCCTCCGAGCTCCCCCCACTGGCCTGTCTTCCCGCCAGCGAGGGGGATGGGCAGTGCCAGGCCTGGGGTGGACTGTTCTGGGAGCGGCTCATGGTCCCGTCCCCTGGGGTGGCTTCTGTGACAGTGGCCAGCTCTCCTGTCCCCTGACAAAGCTGCCCCATCACCCAGAGGCTGGGGAGCCCTCTCAGTGGCCTCGGCCTCTGGCCTTGGACAGAGGTCTGTGCCTGGGTGCTGGCTGGGGTCTGGGGCCTCTGACGTGCTGGGTGAGGGTCTGTGAAGGGTTAAGCGTGTGTGGGTGAGGGGCCTCCTGCTCTGGGCTTCCGATTGTTGCTGCCTCAGGAAAGGCCTGTTTCCCGTGAGGTCACAGCCCCGGTGAGCAGGCTCTGTGCCCACCTCCCCTCCAGAGGAATTCCTTTCTTCCCTGCTGGAGCCTCCTGAGTCGCAGCCCAGGGCAAAGCAAGGTGGCCACGTGTCTCCCTTGTGGTCCTCACGGCACTGCCACAACCAGGCCACAAGGTGCATCTGACCAGCCTCACTGCGCCCACAGCCCCAGGAACATGACAGGCAGCCACCGCGCCTCGGCTCTGCTCACCCCGTCCATGACCCTGAGGCCCGGTGCCCGAGGGATGACGGCTGGGACCAGAACCCCAAAGCCCCTTTTCTCCCCCACCAGCGCTGGGGCCACAGAGTGCCCTTTCCCTGCACAGGCCTTCCTGGGCCGACATCCCGGGCTTGTTCCGGCGCCACCCAGTGCCCAACACCAGCTTCCTGGCAGTGCTGGCCACAGAATGGACTCGGGGAGGCCAGCCAGGCCTGGCCTGCCTCACGGCCCATCCCTGGACAAGCCGGCGGGCTATGTCCTGGGACATACTGGAGCCTCGGTGGGGCCCTCTGCCCTCCCAGCCTCAGTTTCCCCATCTGTGTTGAGAGGGTACACGCTGCTCTGGTGTGGTCTTCCGGTCTAGGTGTTCCAGCTGCAGCAGAGAGGCCCACATTGGAGGGAGGGAGGGAGGCAGGAAGAAAGGCCTCTAGGCCGTGACTCCCTGGCAGGCCTGTGCGCTGTGGGCATGGTGGATCCAGGTCTCTGGCGGGGACTGCCCTCTCCCTTCCGAAGCACCCCCATCTCGGTTTCCTGTTTCTGGGAGGCTTGCTTCCTGTCGCTGGGCCTGGGGTGGGTGGGGAGACCAGCCTTCCTGTGTCTGCCTGCGTCGCTGTTAGCTGTGGACCAGGCTGGGATGAGCCCTGGCCCCTCACAGCCTCAAGTCTGGCTTCTGAACCCTTCACAGGTTCCAGGGCCTGCTGAGCTGGTTATTTTGGTAATACGTATTCCATAAAACTTTCCGTTTGAACCCGTTTTTAAGTGTGTAGTTTGGGGGCACCGAGCACATATTGTGTGGCCGATACCAGGATGTTTTCATCTAGAACTGAAACTCGGCGCCCCTTGAGCACTGCACCCCGTGGCCTTGGGGCATGTTGGTCCAGCGTGCCGGGCCCATCCTGCCTCCAGGAGCCCCAGTGCCCACACCGTGCGGGTGCTGCAGGTCTGTCGGCATCCTGGTGCTCAGTCCTGGCAGACCACGCTTCCTGGGGGCAGGAGCTGCGGCCTCTCGGGGAAGGTCACAGGACGGGTAATAGATGAGGGTGGGGGGCGAGCAACGGTGGGTGGGTGGGTGGGTGGGTGTCACCCGGCTGGAGAAGCCCAGCAGGCTAGGGCAGGGGACAGGCTGGGCTGGCGCTGCTGGATAACGCGGAACACAGAGCTGTGGAGTGCTCTGCAAACCACGGGATTTCAGAAGGCTTTGCCACGAGTCCATTTCCCTCTCACCACTCGGCCCGATCAGATTGATTTTTTTTCCTTATGAAAGCATCTAATTGTTGAAAACTTTAGATTTTAGGGAGTTAGCCAGCCAATCCGTTGTCTTTTGCGAGCACAGCAGGAGGAGGAGGTGTCTGCTGGGAGGAGTCCCTGAGGCTGAGGAGCCCTGGCAGTGGGTGTGTGTCCTCTGCGGAGGGCTGGAGTACTCGCTGACGGGGCAGCTGCATGCCCTGGGAGGGGCCCCTCTTTAGTGAGACCCCACGTGTGGGCGGCTCAGGATGGTGTGAGCCCTACCTCAGGCGTCAGGCAGCTTCTACTCACGGCTGGGCGCTGCTCTGTCCCCGCTCCTGGAGAAGGTGCCCAGCTGCCGTCTTTTAGGACGCTGCCCGACCCTCCCTCCCAGGACTGTCTTTGAGGCTGCTCTGGCCCTGATCTTAGGCCAAAGGCTTGTTGCGGCCCGGCTGCCTGGGCGAACGTCAGCCTTCCCTGGGCTCCCGGGTCTGGGCAGAGCGTGGACCTGGGAAGCATCCCCCGAGGAGGACACCGCTGGGCTCCGACTTCCAGCTCGTTCTGCTTGGTGGGACGGCAAAGGGTCGCCATTGCCCCTGCTGGGCACAGTGGCCGGGTGTCCGGGAGGGGGCGGGCCCGTGATGGGCGGTGATGCCTTCCTGTGCTGTCCCTCCCCTGCGGTCTGTTCTGGGTCAGTGTGGCCAGCTCCCATGGGTGGCAGTTGAAGCCCTGGGCATTTGCGGTGGCTCTCCTTGGGCAGTGGACTCTGCACCCCGGGAAAGACTGAGTGGCCCCCAGGTCCCCTGGTCAAGGTCGAATTGGGCCCCACCACCTCATTCTGATAAGCCTGCATTCCCAGGAGGAAGCAGGCTCAGCCAGTGAGTGGTGGGTGGTCCAGGCTTCGGTCAGGAACAGCATGGGGCATCGGGGGGCTTTAGAGCAAAGCTGGTCGGTGCGTGGGCACAGATGGCACGGTGGGAGCCTGGCTTCACGCCGTGCAATCGCGGTCAATGTCCTGGAAAAGCCAGGACCAAGAACAGCTGGGTGGGGTGGGCACAGCACCCGGCTGTGTGCCAGCCGATCTGTGTTGGAGCTCCTGGAACCCCACGCCAACAAGCCAACACACTAATCAAAAGAATAAAGCTTGAGCCAGGTATGGTGGTGCCCACCTGTAATCTCAGTACTTGGGAAGCTGAGACGGGAGGATCACAAGTTTGAGGCCAGCCTCAGCAATTTAGGGAGACCCTCTTTCAAAATACAATAAGGCTGGGGGTGTAGCTCAGAGGTAGAACGTGCCTGGGTATGATCTGGAGACACGCACACACGCAGAAGTTCATGGAGGAGGAAGAGCAGGTCAGGATAGGTTGTGCACAGTGATGGGAGGGTCGGGCGCCTGGCCTGTCCCCCAGGCGGGGGCCAGCTGCCCCTCCGCCGCGCAGGCACTGACCGCCGTCTCTGCCCCCAGCCTCCCTGGTGCGCATCAACGCGCTGTCGCTGACCTACCTGCTGTCCCTGCTGCTGCTGCCCTGGCTCCCGGGCCCCGCGAGACACAGCATCCCAGGTAAGGAGCGCGGCGGCGCCGGGGGAGGCCCTCCGCTGGCCTGGAGGCCGCAGGGTGGGCGGCAGCCAGCTAATCAGGGTCCTTGGAAAGGCGGGGGTCAGACCAGAGGCCTGGCTCTGGCCAGAGGTGGACACAGAGCAGCCCTTGGGTGGAGGACCAGGGTCCCGGATGCAGGTGACAGCTGGACCCACTGCACGCGCGTGTCCCGGGCACTGCCCTGGGCGGCGCTGGGTGCCGCAGACGGGCTGCTGTGTGGCATGGGTGTGAATGGGTCTCCTGTGGTGCTGTACTAAGCCACCGTGCCCGCGAGGTTGGCCGCCACATGCAGGCTCCACTCGGATCTGCCGGGTGGGCTCCGAGTGGGCTGCAGGCCGTGCCTCCAGGGCACCGTGAGATCTGCCTGCTGCTCTCCTCCTGCTGCTAGAGCCCCCCCCCACCCCCGCTCCTTGGCCTGAGCTCCTCCTTCCCTCGGAGCTGGCGACGGCTGGCGAATCCTTCCCACGGCCCCGTGCCAGCTGCCTTCTCCCACCCGTAGTGACCTGTGGCCACGAGGGTCATGATAGTCCAGTGCCCCCAGGTTCAGGTCAGCGGGTGAGCAGCCCGGTCTGCCTGCTTCCCTAACGCCGTTGCTGGGTGAGGTCACAGGCCCTCGGCGCCCAGAGGTTGGGATGGTCCATTTTGCTAGCCATGGATGGACGCCCACGCCCCCAGGCTCCTGCCCCCCAGGGCGTTTGGAGCAGCCCTGGGGAGATTCGGGGTCAGGCCTTCTGGCCCAGCCCAAGCAGAATGCTGGAGGCCCTGGGACACAGGGCGGCTCCTCCCAGGTGCACCACATGCTTGGCTGGCAGAGGCCCAGCTCCCAGGCCTCCTCATCTGCCCACCGCGGCTGACCGCGCATTCCCTGAGCATTTCACGCCTGTGTGCATCTGGAAAACCCCTCCGGTTGGGGGCGGGAAGCATTCTCCCGCCAGGCAGGGAAGGGCTGTGGGGAGCTGCAGGCGGGGCGGGGAGACTCCTGCCAACCATTCATCCGTGCGGCCTCAGAGGCCCTCTGGAGGTAGAGATGCTCCCAGATTTTCCGGGCGGGAGAGGAAAATGTGAGGCACAGGCAGCGTGCGCGCCCTGCTCGGGTTTACGGCCTGCGCCGCGGCTGGTATTGGCACTGCTCCGGTGGGAGGTCTGAGGCTGCCTGGCCCTGAGCCCATGTGGGCGTCGGCCTGGCCAGGAGGCTGGGGCCGCGTGGGCTGGGCAGGGAGGCCAGCCTGCCCAGGTGCCGGGCAGGGCTTTGGGAGTGCTGTGGGGCAGCGCCCGGCTACCTGCTTGTCGTTTAGAATTGGGGACACCCCGGCCCGGCGGCTTGGTTCTCTGGAGAGAAACCACCCTGCCCTCCCCTCCCCTGACGGGGTCTGCAGTCTCAGTGGACACTCACTGGCCCCAAGCCTGGCTCACCCTGCGCAGCCTACAGGCCAGGATGGTTCTGGGCCCTTCAGGTACCCCTGTGAGCTCTGCTGGCCTGGGAGGCTGGGCCAGGCCATCCACCTGGGGGTTGCAATCCCAGGCTGAGAGCAGACCCCCGCCCTGGTCCCTGAGGCTCGGGACACCGGTCACCTGTACATGCAGGCCTCTGGGCTGACTTAGGTCTCGGCCAGGCCTGGAGTGGGGCGGCTTCCCTGGCTTCCTGCAGTCACTGGGCAGGAGCTGGCCCCACCCTCCCCTCTGTGTCCCAGGCCCTCATCAGTGTGGGGGGCTTCAGACCCAGGCAGCCCTTTCCTCCCTGTGAGGTACCTCCCAGGGTCCCCCACTGGTCACAGGCACACACAAGCCAGGTTTGGCCTTTGCCCGGCTCAGGACAGGAGGTGCTGCCCACACGCCGTGCGGGGTCTGCCCAGGGCTGGGCGCTCTGCCTGGGGCATCCCACAGGGGGCACTCTGTGGGTGGGGGTGGGAAGCCCCAGGCAGGAAGGGGTGGGGTGGACGGTGCAAATGTGGCAGACACGGCAGGGAGAGGCAGAAGATGTCCTGGGCTTTTGTGCCTGCACAGGGGTTGGGTGCTGGGTCAGTACTCTGTGCTGAGCCCCCTCCCGCTGCTGGGAGGACCCGCCTCCAGCCACTTCCTGTTTCCTCTGGGAGCCCTGCCCCTTCTGCTGGTTGGGCCTGGGGGGACATGCCGAGCCCCTCCCCTGCCATGGATGGGTGTCACTTACCCTGGTGGGAGCAGCGCCAAGGACAGGCCCTTCCCCGTGACTGTCCATCGAGCCAGCCAGTGGACGGGCCGAGGCCCAGACGGCAGCTCAGAACAAAGGCTGTGGGAGGCTCTCAGCCAGGGCTGAGCTGCCTAATCCCCAGGACAAGGAGCCAGGCCGGCCGCGCTAGGGGGGCCTGCCTGGGGGGCCCAGGACTCCCTGATGGCTCCTGCCTGTTCAGGGCCAGGATCTCCAGGCCAACAGAAGCAAGCTGGCAGCTGCCTGCCGGTGGGGGCGTCCGGGCAGGGGAAAGCCTTATCTACTGCCCCCGCCTCCTTGTCCTCATATGTAAGGTGGGGGGTTCATAGAAGCCATTCATGGGTAGTGGGGGGCAGAGGCTGGGCTGGACCCCTACGCGAGTCGTAGGGCGGGGGCTGTGCTGAACAGTGGACTTTCCCAGCCCTGTCTGTGCCCATCTCAAGGACAGAGTCCACTGCCTGGGCCACCTCTGCCCCTCCTGGTGGCTCCCACAGGCTCCTTACCACTGACTCAGGCTCGGCAGATCTGCCCTCTTCCCACCACAGGGCCTCTGCTAGAGCGCGCCCCCTCCCAGGGCCAAGCGCCCCCACCTCAGGCCTGTCCCCGCGCCCCGTCCTCCTGTGTGGACGTGCAGCTGTGCCTCTCCTGGGTGGCCAGGGCCAAAGGTGCGGGGGTTGGACTTCTCGGTGCCCTGCACCCCATGGGCCTTGTGGGCCTGGTGAATGGCAGCCAGGTCCCAGGAGAGAGCAGGGCAGCCAGGCACTGTGGCCAGCGGTCACCAGGCTCCTTCCCCCTGCTCCCAGGCCAGCTGAGGTGCCCGTCAGCACACGCACTCGGGCCTAACCTCGGGGTCCACTGGGAGTCGTTGGCAGCTCTCTGGCGGGCACTGGAGGTGGCTGGGCCTCAGGCTGCTGGACCCTGGGGCCCTGGCCTCAGCTCCCCAGTGCAGGTCCGCTGCAATCAGGCTGTCCCTCCATCCACAGTGGATGGAGGTGCTGTGGTGGGGTGCTGGGCTGCCCCTCAGGCCTGCTGCTCAGCTCCGGTGGGCAGCAGGAGGGGCGTGGAGGGCCAGGTGTGGGGGCACGCGCTTGTAATCCCAGCATTCGAGAGGCTGAGACAGGAGGATCACGGTTCGTGGACAGTCTCTACTTAGCAAGGCCCTTTGCAACTCAGTGAGACCCTGTTTCAAAATAAAGAATAAAAAATAGGGCTGGGGTGTAGCTTGGAGGTAGAATGCCCCTGGGTTCCACCCCCAGGACCGCAAAAAAAAAAAAAAAAAAAAAGTGCGGAGGAGACTGAATGCCCACGGGCCTCCCAGGAGAGCTGGCAGGTGGGTGCGGCCCAGCCGGCCAACCCCGAGGGGCAGGGAGACCGTCAGGTCAATTCTGTGTCTCTGCCACAAATCCCAGCCATGCCTCAAACTACTGAGCAAAAGCACGGCGGTCTGTGCGGCTCACCTCAGGGGGCCAGGGGGCCCCGGGCGTCCTCGTGGGAGGGGCCTGCTGCTTTGGAACCCGGATGCCCTCTCTGGCCTTGTCTCTGGGTTTCGCTAGGCTGGGCAGCAGGGCGTGGACCTGGAGGTGGGCCCCAGCCCGGTCTCAGAGTGAGCGACCCACTCACTCAGAGAACAGAGCGAGACCTGGGCTTTTCTGCTTTGGGGGACAGAGCAGAGCTGGCCACAGGGCCTCGCACGGCCACCCCTGCACCCCGGGGCTTCGTGCCGTAGCTGGCTCCCAACCTTATTTTCTCTCCTGAGAGGCAACGAATGAAAGATGGTTTGGGTACTTGGGAGGCTGAGATGGGAGGATCTCAGGTTCAAGGCCAGCCTCAGCAATTTAGTGAAACTTTCAAACTAAAATATAAAAATAGGGCACGGGATATGACTCAAAGGTAGAATGTCTCTGGGTTTGATCCCAGTACCAAAGGGTGGGGGGACATGGTGCCGCATGCCTGTAATCCTATTAAGAGATTGAGACAGGAGGATCCCAGAGTCAAGTAGAGCCTCAGCAGTGTAGTGAGACAGAGGCTCAGCAACCCAGTGAGACTGTTTCAAAACAACAAATAGCTGCGGGTATTGCTCGAAGGTAGAAAAGCCCCACTGCCCATGAATGGCTTCTATCACATACACACACACACGCACACACACACACGCGCGTGCACACACACACACGCATACATACACACACACACAGTAAAGAAAAAGAAAGGAGATTTGTGGGGTTCCTTCGCCATCCCGCTGCCCAGGCCCCTTCTGCGGCGTCTCTGCCCGAGCCCTCGCTTCCTGTCCATGCCACGCAGGGCGCGGGCCGCCGCTGGGCGGAGCACTTGCTTGGTTCTCATCACGGGTGGCGGGCCCCGCAGACCTTGCTGGGGAGATGAAGAGGCTGTCATGTCCCCCGAGCACGGGAGCCCTTTCCTCTCCGTGCTGGCCCTGTCCCCTCCGCGGCGCCCAGGAGCGAGGCCCAGGCAGCACACTAGCCCCATAGACAGGCCTTGCGATTCTACACCACGTGACCGTGAGCCAGTCAGCTCTCCATTCTGCGCATGCCCTCTCCTCCACGTTAGTGTCCTGATACGGCAGCTGGGAGGTCCAGGAGGGTCGGTGGCAGCCCTGGGGGGCAGGGTCCCTGGAAGGTTCCTTTGCCTCCGGGCGCTATGGAGATGCCTCGTGGACGGGGCCGTGTGCGTCTCAGGCCTCGTGGATGGGCTGTGGTCCACAGCCTGACCTCTTCGGCTCCGCTCGCTGTGGCCTGACCCCACCACTCCATCCCAGGTCACACGGGCCGCCTCCTCCGCGCCCTGCTGGTCCTCAGCCTCCTCTTCCTGGTGGCCCACCTGGTCTTCCAGATATGTCTGCACACAGTACCACGCCTGGATCTGCTTCTGGGGCCAAACTGTGAGTCACCAAGGGCAGGGGGGCTCCAGGGCTGGCGGCCTCGGGAGAGGGGGAGGCGAGCGCCACCACAGGTCCTTGCAACCTCCGGACTCCCGGGGGGGGGTGGCAGCCCCAGCAGGCTTTGCCTAATATGCCCAGCCCCCGAGTGCCAGCCACGATTTACGTCTGGTCTAGGTGGCCCAGGATACGTGCTCCAAAGTTGACAGGCCTGGAGGGTTGGGCCAGGCAGAGTTGGTGCCAGCACCAGTGCCAGGCCTGGGAGCAGTCCTGGGGTCTTGGTGACTCTACCCCCATCAGCATCCTCCACTGCCCACTGGGGCTTAGCCATACGGCCGGGCAATGCCAGGGCCTGAGGTGCACCCTGCCCATTCCCTGCACCCCACAATGGTGTCTCCTGCCTCCCAGATGAGCCTGGGACCCTCCCCCCCCACTGGCCTGGATGCCCACCATCACTGCCAGCATCTGGCTGCACCTGCAGACGGCCAGCCTCGCCCTCCGCTTGATCCTGGGATGCCCTCCTGGTGTTAGAAATGGAGGCTGGGAGGGGACTCAGGGCTTGTGGCTCTGGCCAGGGCTACTTGGAAGCCAATCTCCTCTCTTTCTCTCTTTCTCTTTTTTTTTTTTTTTTTTGTGGTACCAGGGATGGAACTCAGGGGCTTTATACCGCTGAAGTATACCCCCAGCCCTAGTTTTTAGTCTTTTTATTTTTTATTATTTTATTTTATTTATTTAGTGATACTGGGGGTGGAACTCAGGGGCTTTCTACCTCCAGGCTATACTCCCAGACGTATTTTATATTATTTGGAAACAGGGTCTCACTAAGTTGCTGAGAGCCTCACTAAGTAGCTGAGGATGGCTTTGAACCTGTGCGATCCTCCTGTCTCAGCCTCCCAAGCACAGGGATTACAAGCGTGTGCTACCACGCCCGGCTTAGTCTTTTTATTTTTGAAACAGGGTCTCATTGAATTGAAAAAGACCTCACTAAGTAGCTGAGGCTGTCCACAAACCACGATCCTCCAGTCTCAGCCTCCCGAATGCTAGGATTACAAGCGTGTGCCACCACGCCCGGCATCCTCTCTTGCCCCCCTTCATTGGCAGCACAGGCCGGGGCCTTTGTCCTGAGCTCAGCCCGGCCAGGACTCCCCGTTCTGCTACTTGGGGCTGAACCTGACCAGCTGTCCAGACAGCCTCAGTTTCCCTGTCAATAAAGGCAGAGTTTTCAAGCACCCCTGAGACCAGTCATGACTACCCTGGCTGACACGGGGTCCTGAGAAGCCATGTCCCCGTGTCCTGGACATGGTGGACTGCTGGGCGCCCTACCTGACCTGGGCCCCTGGGCCTTTCTCTGCAGGCAGCCTCTGGGAGACCATTTCTCGACACATAGGAGTCACGAGGTAAGACCGCCGGCCCCCTCATGAGCCCCGAGGAGGGTCTGGAACTGCCACAGGTGGTGGTCTCCAGCCTCGGGGTTCTCAGGCCTGCCCATGGCCCTTCTCTGACCTGGGCTGACCATGTTTTCTCCCCGCCCACGTAGGCTGGACCTGAAGGACATTCCCAACACCATCCGGCTGGTGGCCCCCGACCTGGGCATCCTGGTGGTCTCTTCTGTCTGCCTTGGCGTTTGCAGGCGTCTCACGAGGAAAGCCCAGCGAAGCCAGCGTGCCCAGGAGTGGGCGAGGGTCAGTGGGCAGCCAGGAACCCCGTGGTGGCGGGGGCCTCCAAGGGCTGCGGTTACTGCCATTCTGAGGACAGCTTGAGTATTCCTGACTACATGTGCTGATAATGAGGAGGGGGCGGGGAGAGAGAAGGCCCAGCACTGGTCCTGCCCCCGCGGGCTGTGGCTCCTGTCAGAAGTGCTCCTGGGCCGAGGCGGGTCTGTGCTCCCAGGAGCTGTCCTGGGGCCTTTGAGGCCGCAGAGCAGGAGGAGGGTGGGCTGGCACGGCAGGGCACCAGCTGCAGGCAGCTGAGCAGCCTCGGAGGCCTCTACGGGCACAGAGCCCAGCGGGGCCCTGGCCCCGGGAGCTGAGGCCCTGGCCCCAGGAGCTGAGGCCCTGCATCGGGCTGCGTCTTTGAGGACGAGGCTGGGTCAAGCTCAGCTGCGGGGAGACCCTGACAGTCCAGCTCCGGGACCTCTGACTGCCAGCTGCCCCTCTTATGGGCGAGGACGCTGGGGCCTGCACTCCCCCGTCGAAGGCTCCACGCCCTTCTGAGCCAGCTCTGGCCAGGATTGATGACCATTCAGGTGTCCTGGCACAAGACCTTGCCCAGGTGCTGGGCCTTGACTTCCAGAGCTCAGAGAAGGCCGGGCGGCTATGGTGGCCTGGAGCGCCTGACCCGGGGCCAGCAGCTGCCCGTCCTTCCTACGCCCAGAGTTACTCATTCTTCACGGTGCTCCCCAGGAGGTCCCCAGGGCTGGAGCCAGGCTGTGGCGGCTCAGCCTGGGCCGCTGCCTTTCTCCAGCCCTGGGCCCTGCGCCCTGCAGCCAGAAGGGTGGCCTGGGCTCCTCCCCCCGTACCCCTGAGTGTCTTGGAAGGGGCTCAGGGCCCGGACCTTGCTGTGCCCAGCCTTTCAGCCCACCACACTTCCCTGGGGCTCTGCAGTCCCCAGCCCCGAGGGCAGCACCTTTCTGGTCCTCCTGTCTAGCCTCCATCCCCAAAGATGGGGAACAGGCCCCGAGCGGTTGGGTAACTTGCAAGGCTGCACAGCATGGCGGCTGTGGGCTGGCGGCGTGGGCCATCTGCTGAGCTCAGCCTGGGCACCGTGAGCTGCCTGACCTGTGCACAGTGGCGCAGCTAGAAGGTGGGCTGTCAGCCTCTGGCCGGGCTGGCGGCCTGTGTTCTTCCCCCCGCGCTGGCTTTACCCGGTCTCTGGGGCCACTCTGTCCTGGGGACCTCCAGCACTGCCAGGGAAATAGCCCCCGATGGTCCCGGTCCCCGGCCCAGCCAGGCGGGCTCTTCCTCCAGGCGGTCAGCTCTTCTGTCCCTCAGAGGCACCGGAGGGCAGCAGGGCGGGCAGCTCTCCTGGGGGCCCCGGAGACCCTGTGCGTGGTGTCCCTCAGCGCCCCCCGCTCTCCAAAGACCCAGGGTGCAAAGGGGGCCAGCTGCTCTCTGGCTGAGATTCAGGCCAGTCACCTGCCACCTCTGGACCTGTTCCTAGCCCAAGGTTCCTGTGCACTGACCAAAGGTCCTGTAAACCGTGAAGTGCATGCTGGTGGTCCCGCCTTCCTCGAAGTCCCCTCCCAGGAGCTGAACTGCACTGCGGTGGGCTTTGGGGTCAGATTCAGGAATCCATGGGGCTGCCCTGTGCCCAGGTCCTTGAGGCCTAGACAGGGTGTCAGGCACAAGCACAACTAACGTGACCTCCGAGGCACTGAGCCCAGGCGTGGCAGGACCGTGTGTGTGCTGAGGGGCGCTGTCTGCAGGGAGGCTTCGAGGCAGGACCCCAGCGAGGAAGGAGGATACCCGGGGCCAGGCTGTGGAGCCCTGAGCTGGGCCGGCCTCCCCTCGGATGGGGCTGGAGCGGAAGCCTCCATGCTGTGCCTGACCTCAGCTCCCGTTCCCTTGGCAGGACGATGGTGACGAGGACGGTGCTGATGACGGGAACGTGGATGCAAGCCCCCAGGCATGGCCACGGGGAGCCCGGGGGCTGCCCCCCAAGCACAGGGTGTGGCTGGCCACACGGTTCCGGCTCACGGCTCACTGGCTGCTGGAGGCTGCTGGGCGGACCCTAGCCATTGTACTTCTGGCCCTGGCAGGTACTGGCGGGTGAAGCGGGCCCCACGCTGTGGCATGCCGAGGGCCCCGGGAGCCCCTGCGCCCGTGAGACCCAGCGTGCCCCTCCCCACAGGCATCGCCCACCCCTCGGCCTTCTCCAGTGTCTACCTGCTGGTCTTCCTGGCCCTGTGCACCTGGTGGGCCTGCCACTTCCCCATCAGCCCCCTGGGCTTCAGCACACTCTGCGTCGTCGTGGGCTGCTTTAGCGCCGGCCACCTCATCTTCCTCTACTGCTACCAGACGCCCTTCGTCCAGGCTGTCCTCCCGCCTGCTGGCATCTGGGCCAGGTGAGGGCCTGCCGGGATGCTCCTGCACTCCTGGCCAGCTCTGGGGCCCGCTGCCTTCGGGGCTGGCGGTTGCTGACTTCTCCCCTCGGCAGGGTGTTTGGTCTCAAAGACATCGTGGGCCCTACCAACTGCTCCTGCCCCGACACGTTGGTCCTGAACACCAGCCACGACTGGCCCGTCTACGTGAGCCCCGGCATCCTGCTTCTGCTCTATTACACGCTCACCTCGCTCCGGAAGCTCCCCCGCAGCCGCCCCTCGGCCCAGGTCAGAACTGCCCCTGCAGGGACAGGCGAGCTGGTGCGCTGCCTTCAGAGGGTGTGGGGCTGACCTCGGGGCTCTGCTACCTGCAGAAGAAGGAGATGTCCGGGGAGGACGAGGACCAGGAGCAGGAGCTGGAGTTGGACCGGCTGGAGCAGGGGCCCCTGGGCCAGGTTGAGGAGGCCGGCCAGGTGAGCTGGAGTTCCCCAGGCAGGGCGGGAGGCTTCTCAGGCATATGGGGGCCCCTGGGCCAGGACAGGGAGGTCGCTCAGGCGACCCCCCAGGCAAGACCAGGGGCTGCCCGGGTGTGCAGGGCTGGGTGGGTGGGGAGTGCCTGCCCATGAGCAGCTCACCTGCCTGCCCTCTGCAGCACATGACGCCTGAGTCCGTGGGGCCCAACACCGAGGCGGGCAACTGCATGGTGCATGACCTGGCCAGCCAGAGCCCCATCCGCCAGCGTCCTTGTGAGTACGCGGGCTCCAGGAAGACTTTCTGGGTCCACAGTCCAGGTGGGCTCTGCCTTGGCAGCAAGGCTAGGCTGCCCCCTGGTGGCCACCAGGTCGCGTGGCTGCCGCCCAGGGCTGACTGATCTCCAGGCCTTTCGGGGGGTGCCCCAGGGCCCAGGAGGCTGCGTGGCCTGGGGCTGTGGGTAGCGGATGCCAGGACCTTTTCTGGCTGTCGCGTCCTGCGCCCTGGGCCTTGATTTCAGTTTGCAGCCTGCTGCTTGTGCAGCCGAGGCTGCAGGCACACACGGCTGGGAGGGTTAGGGGCCCCTTCGTGTGCCCTGTCCTTGCAGAGTCTTAGAAATTGAGGCCAGCGGGCTGGCGGGGCCCTGTGACGTGGATCAGACCCGACTACCGGGACTGCCATTGTTTTCTGCCCTGCGCCCACCGTGGCCCCGGCCCCTCCTGTCCTAGGCTGGTCGCTGTCCACTGGGTGGGAGGCCCTGGGGTGTGCCCATATGGGGGCTGACCGCTTCTCCACCCGCAGCACGCCCCCGGAAGGCTGAGCTGAGGGAGGTATCCCCTCTGCACGGCCTGGGCCACCTCATCCTGGACCAGAGCTACGTGTGCGCTCTCATCGCCATGATGGTAAGGAGCACGCCTGGGTCCTGGTGACTGCCCCGTGGCACGCTGGGGGAGGGACAGCAGCCTGCATTGCAGACCGAGGCCTGGGTCTCGCTGCTGGAAGTGGCGGGGAGTGGTGACAGACCTGCCTCTCCGTGGCCTGGCCCCGGAGGGCTGGGAGCTGGGCCGCGGCCGCACAGCCCTGCCACCGCCCCGCCCCCAGGTGTGGAGCATCACCTACCACAGCTGGCTGACGTTCGTGCTGCTGCTCTGGGCCTGCCTCATCTGGACGGTGCGCAGCCGCCACCAGCTGGCCATGCTGTGCTCGCCCTGCATCCTGCTGTACGGGCTGGCCCTGTGCTGCCTGCGCTACGTGTGGGCCATGGACCTGCGCACCGAGCTGCCCATGGCCCTGGGCCCCGTCAGCCTGCGCCAGTTGGGGCTGGAGCACACCCGCTACCCCTGCCTGGACATGGGTGCCGTGGTGAGTCTGCCTGCCCCCGGAGCCCTGTGCCAGGCCACGGCCTCTGCCCACAGCTCCCGCGGACAATGCCCATGTGTTGTGGCCAGCTCGTCCGGTTGTCTGACGGGCACCTCGAGTCCCCGTCGGTGCAGCCAGCCCCAGGGCAGAGCAGGCGCTCATCGTGCTGGGCTCGGTGCTGCAAGCCCATAACCTTAGCTACTCAGGCGGAGGCAGAAGGATCACAGGTGTGGGGCTTAGGCCCTATTTCAAATAAAAAATAAAATATAACTAGGGTGTGGCTCAGAGGTAGAGCACCCCTGGGCTTAATCCCTCATCCTACAAAAAAGAAATAGAAAAAGGACTGGAGTGTCGCTCAGTTGTAGAGAGCTCCTAGGCTCAAGCCCCAGTTCTGCAGTTGAACAGGAGCCGTTCAGTGTGTGTGCATGCCTGAACAGGCAGCGCTGCCTGCGTGTCCCGGACACTGTGCCGTCAGTGAGGTCTGCCCGCCTGACGGGCCGCGTCGCCCCTGTGGCCCCCATGTGAGATGGGTGTAGGCAGCGTCCTCAAGTCCGCCACGCAGATGTGGCTGGGGGTTACCACGCGTCTCCTTGTGAGACTGGTGAGCCCGAGTGAGCACACACATGTGTTCAGCCTGCGTGGCTGGCTCCGTGTGCGTGTGCACACACGTGCATCTGGCCCGTGAGTGCACCTCATGCGTGCGTGTGAGCCTCGTGTGTGAGTGAGGCGGGCTTGTGCCGAGCTGGCGCCGCGCTGCGTGACGCCCCATGTCGCCGCCTGCCGCAGCTGCTGTACCTGCTGACCTTCTGGCTCCTGCTGCGCCAGTTCGTGAAGGAGAAGCTGCTGAGGAGGGCGCAGCCGCCCGCCGCGCTGCTGGAGGTCACTGTGGCGGACACAGGTGAGCAGGCGGCCCTTGCCCGCGCGGCCCACGCCCGCGCCCGCCACCCACCACCCCGTCCGGCTTGGTCCACAGAAGCGACACCGACGCGGCCCCTGCTGAGGGGCCTGGGGGAGCTGGTGACGGGGATCTACGCCAAGTACTGGATCTACGTGTGTGCAGGCATGTTCATCGTGGTGAGCTTCGCCGGCCGCCTGGTGGTCTACAAGATCGTCTACATGTTCCTCTTCCTGCTGTGCCTCACGCTCTTCCAGGTGGCGCGGCCGGCCGGGCAGGCGGGTGGGGCGGCATGGCGTTGCTGGGCCGCACCCGCACTCACGCCCGCCCGCCCGCCCGCCCGCCCGCCCGCAGGTCTACTACAGCCTGTGGCGCAGGCTGCTCAAGGTGTTCTGGTGGCTCGTGGTGGCCTACACCATGCTGGTGCTGATTGCCGTCTACACCTTCCAGTTCCAGGACTTCCCCACCTACTGGCGCAACCTCACGGGCTTCACCGACGAGCAGTAAGTGGGGGCGCGGCTGGGGCTGCAGGCGGCGGCTCCGCGCCCGCTCACAGCCGTCTCACCGCCAGGCTGGGCGACCTGGGCCTGGAGCAGTTCAGCGTGTCGGAGCTCTTCTCCAGCATCCTCATCCCCGGCTTCTTCCTGCTTGCCTGCATCCTGCAGCTGCACTACTTCCACGGGCCCTTCATGAGGCTGACCGACCTGCACGCGCCCCCGCCCAGCGCCCGGCGCCCCCGCGGGGCCCACAGGTGCGGCTCGGGAGCCCGGGCAGACGCAGCCACAGCCGTTGCTGCGGAGGGCCACCGGGAGAGGGCCGTGGGGGAGGCTGCCCGGGGGCCACGCTCGGCACCCATGGGCAGGGGGAGGCGGGAACGCAGGCGGAAGTGACCCGGGCTCTCCAGGCAGGACGCGGTGAGCGAGGCCCCCCTGCTGCAGGAGGAGGAGGAGGAGGTCCCCAGGGACGGGCCACTGGGTGCGCAGGGCCCTCACCAGGCCACGCTGGTGCCTGAAGGTAAGTGGGTGGGCCGGGCAGAGCACAGCCCAGGGCAGTGCCTGCCGTGTCCAGGCCGTGGGGCGTCGACCAAGTCCCCTCAGCTCAGGAGCATCGCCCAGGCTTCCTCACCGAGCCCCACCCACCCCGCAGGCACGTCCAGCAAGTGGGGCCTGGTAGCCGAGCGGCTGCTGGACCTGGCCGCGGGCCTCTCGGACGCGCTGGGCCGCGTGCAGGTGTTCGTGCGGCGCCTGCTGGAGCTGCACATCTTCAAGCTGGTGGCCCTGTACACCGTCTGGGTGGCCCTGAAGGAGGTGAGTGGTGTGGCCGCCCTGTCTGCCCGTGAGCCTCGGCCGCCGGCCCGGCCCGAGCCCACCGCCTCCCGCCCACAGGTGTCCGTCATGAACCTGCTCCTGGTGGTGCTGTGGGCCTTCGCCCTGCCCTACCCCCGCTTCCGGCCCATGGCCTCCTGCCTGTCCACCGTGTGGACCTGCGTCATCATCGTGTGCAAGATGCTGTACCAGCTGAAGGTCGTCAACCCCCAGCGCTACTCCAGCAACTGCACCGAGGTACTGGCGGTGCGGGCTCCCGGAGGGGGCGGCCCCAGCCGGGCTTTGGGGATCGTCCCCACGCTGCACCCTTCGGGCTCAGGGGCACGTCCCTGGGGGACGCGGGCTCACGAATGCACGTCTTGGTGCTGGGGGAGGCCAGAGACCTAACCCTGACCCAAAGCCTCTCCTTGCGTCTCGCTTCTCCTTGGACTCTCCTCATCCCCCAGCCCTGGCCTGGGCTGCCCATTTCCCAGCACCTGGCCCCCTCCCCACTAGGGTGGCCCTGAGCTGACAACCCCATGCACCCTGCCTGGGAGGCTGTTGTCGGACCTGGGCTGTGGCTGGGCAGGGGCTGGTGGCGGGCTGGTGGCCCCCGTGGCCGGGCCTGCCCCCACCTGGGAGCGGGCGCCAGCTCCTGGGCCTCTTCTCTAGCCCTTCCCCAACAGCACCAACCTGCTGGCCACAGAGATCAACCAGTCCCTGCTCTACCGCGGCCCCGTCGACCCTGCCAACTGGTTTGGGGTGCGGAAGGGCTTCCCCAACCTGGGCTACATCCAGGTGAGTGGGGGCCAAGCAGCCGGGCAGGCGGTCCCCAAAGGCAGCCGACCGTCCCTGACACCCCCACCCCGCAGAACCACCTGCAGATCCTGCTGCTGCTGGTGTTCGAGGCCATGGTGTATCGGCGCCAAGAGCACTACCGCCGGCAGCACCAGCAGCCGCCGCTGCCCGCCCAGGCCGTGTGCGCCGACGGCACCCGGCAGCGGCTGGACCAGGACCTGCTCAGCTGCCTCAAGTATTTCACCAACTTCTTCTTCTACAAGTTTGGGCTGGAGGTGAGCCTGTCCTGGGCAGGGCACAGCAGCGGGGCCTGGGGAGCGCCTGTGGGCACAGCCACACCGAGGCTGGGCCACGCCCTCCAGGCACTCTTGCAGTGCCCAGGGCGGCAGGATTCCCGCTAGGTGCCGGGCAGGGAAGGCAGGGCCAGCTGGTGTCTGGGGTTGGAGTCTCACTCTGCCACGGAGCCCTCCTTCCTGAGCCTCGGTCTCCCTAGCACGGCAGGGTGGGCCCTGGACTACAGGCCCCTACAGGACTTGGGGCTCACAGGCTCAAGGCAAGGGTGCTCGGAGCCCACCTGCAGCCCTCTGAGCCTGCGGGCCCGGGAGCCCCGAGGGGCCCTGCCCAGGCACCCAGTCCATCCCTGTGCCCCGCCCGCCCAGATCTGCTTCCTGATGGCTGTGAATGTGATCGGGCAGCGTATGAACTTCATGGTCATCCTGCACGGCTGCTGGCTGGTGGCCACCCTCACTCGCCGGCGCCGCGAGGCCATCGCCCGCCTCTGGCCCAACTACTGCCTCTTCTTGGCGCTCTTCCTGCTCTACCAGTACCTGCTGTGCCTGGGCATGCCCCCCGCCCTGTGCCTCGGTGAGTGAGCAGCCCGCGTGGCCTCCAGCCCAGCCCCAATGACCCGCCCCGTCCACACCTCGACTCACCGGGTGGACCCTCTGGCCTTCTCCGCTGCCCATACATCTGAGGACACTGCCACGCCAGGGCCCCCGCGGTTTCCTTGTTCTGAAACGTACCCATCTTCAGAGGGGTTGTGGGCACAGCACAGTGCCCTGTATGCCCTCTGGGCCGCGTGAGCATCGTCGAGCCACTTCACACCCAAATACCGCCCCAGGCACGTCTCCCGGCGGCGGGAGGCGGCCCTGCTGCCGTCCGTGCCCGCAGTGCCTGGTGCCCACAGGCCTTCTCGCTGGCCCTGAACCGGCCTGGGGTTTGCATTTGGTCCTCCATCTCCTTTGGCCCGACTGCCCCTGCCTTTTGCGTCCCTGGCATTCCTGGAGGCAGGACAGTGTTGTTTTTTTCTGTTTCATTTGCTTTTTCTGGGGTGCTGGGATTAGACCCCAGGCCTTGTGCATGCCTGACAGGCACTAGCCGCCGAGCTGCACCCACCCCGAGGCTGGTGGTTTCGCTGGATGCCCGAGGCTGGATGTGCCTGGCTAGTGCTGGCCATCCCCTGGAGGCCTGTCACACGCTGGCGCCCTCGGCTTCCGCATAGCTGGCCTCCCTGGCTGCGGTGGCCCTGCCTGCCTGGACTCCGCCTGCAGCCTCCTGTGTGGGCAGGGCTCTCAGAGCGTCGGTCTGGAAGGACCCTCGGGGCCGGCTGCTCCCGCCACTTGGCAGAGAGATGGACCTCTGCGCTTCAGCCACCCTGCCGAGGCTCATGTCCACGCTTAGGACAGCTTGCGTTTCTCACGCGGCTTGGGGTCCTCTGCCTGTTTAAGCCTGGT